>NC_143387.1:20802301-21420301 GCF_980474605.1 Leiobunum rupestre
TAATTTAAAATACTACGTTTCGAAGGGGATGAAACTTACTAAAGTTCACAGGATACTCTCGTTTGACCAAAGTCCTTGGCTTCGTCCCTTCATCGAGTTCAATACGGAGAAAAGAAAACTTGCCAAAAACAACTTTGAACGGGAATTTTTCAAGTTGCTCAATAATAGCACTTTTGGTATATTAAATATAAATTTAAATAATAATCAATACTAATCTCATTTTCTCTAATACTAGGTAAGACCATGGAAAATCTCCGTAATCGTATAGACTTTCATCTCGTGCAAACACCTGAGCGGGCCATCAAGAAAGCGTCTTCTCCGGCATTTGAAAAGTTCACTATTTTCCACAACGAACTCGTAGGCATTCAAATGAAGAGGAAGTCGCTTACTTTGAATAGACCTATTTATACCGGCTTCTCCATTTTGGATCTATCCAAACTTTCCATGTATGAGTTTCATTACGAGTACATGCGGAAGAATTTCGGGGGTAAAGCGCGACTCCTTTTCACAGATACTGACAGCCTCACGTATGACATACAATCCGAGGATGTCTACGCGGACTTACAGAAGTCCTCCCACCTCTTCGATTTCTCAGGATATCCCGTTAATCATCCTCTTCACAATGAATCAAATAAAAAAGTGATTGGGAAGATGAAAGACGAGATGGAAGGAGTTCCGATTCGCGAGTTTTGCGGTTTACGCCCGAAAATGTATAGTATCCTTTCGGAGAAGGGGGAGAAAAAAACCGCGAAGGGTGTTTGCAAGAGAGTCGTCAAAAAAAGTATCCGCCACTCGAGCTACCGCAATTGTCTTTTTCGGAATCAAATTACGAGCAACTGTATGATGCGAATTGTGAGTCAGAGACATCAACTCTTTACCATTTCCCAAAACAAAATGTCTCTAAATCCTTGTGATAATAAAAGATACATTTTGGGTAACGGTATTCAAACTCTATCCTATGGACATCACTGGATCGACAAGATAAAAAAGGTGTGACTGAATTCGTAAAATACGTATATAACTAATAGAACATTATGTATATGACTAAAAGAGCATTATGTATATAACTAAAAGAACATTATGTATATGACTAAAAGAACATTATGTATATGACTAAAAGAATATTTAGAGTATTTTGATTTATTTTCACAAATATTATTCTAAAAATGTTAAATATTTTCAACTGGAAATGATCTGTGAATTTACTTTAACAAAAAGTTTATGAACTAGTGTTTTTGCAATTTGTTTTGAATATTGGTAAATTAAAAAAAACATTTAAAAGTTATTCAATATTTATTGAATAGTTTGAATACACAAATTCTTTAATCATCTTATCATTATCATTTTTTTGTTTAGAAAATCTTGTCACAATATCAAACATTTTTACACCCCGACATCGATTAATAGCAAAATACACGCAAAAGCCTCCACAAGTCCTACTAAGATTTCCTTGTAGTTGTAACGAATTAAAAGTAACAGTTTTACTATTTCTTTCGACAAAGTCATTAAAGCGAAACATATCGGGGGCGTTCCCGAAAGAATCGAAGAATTCTGTAGCGCTGTTATTTTTCGAGAAATAGAGTACAACCCAATGTTCTCCGGACGTTTCTGAAGTAGCCGTGTTCACAATATAAAGAGAGGGGAAAGTCTTCACGTATTTGGGTAATTGATCCGCAGCCATAACTCCCCGAAATAGGTTTTTGGTGGACTTATCGTTTTCCATAATTCTAGTTAGTTGTAACGTATCCATTCTAGTTCAAAAGCACTGTTCTGTTTTTATCAATTTCAATCAAACTCTGGAATTCCGCGTACACAATTACAGCAATCGTTTCGGCTAAAGCTGATGCGAATTTTATCTCGAGCCTCAAATTTCCGTTTTTAACTAAATGGAAATGGGCGGCGTTGCTCATCAAATCAGCCGTCAAATCGTAGACGAAAAGGCAGTTCCCACCAACGTAATCTTCGCGACTTATTTGGTTTCCCTCGTCAATGTTCCACTGACCCGTTTGTAGAAATAAATTGGCGTAAGCCTGGATGTAGCTATTCTCCGCGAAATTAGGAGTGAGAGGGCGATGGGGTACGCTGTTTCCGTCCACAAACAATCCAATGTGGTTTAAATTAAAGTGCTGGAAATTATATGGTGATAATTTTAAGTCACCTAGAAAAGCCGTTTGACTAACCATCCCAATCACGACTTTATTGGGAATCTGGCCGGTAAATAAATGATCCTGCACTACACTCATGTTCCCCTGGGGGATCGAAAATGAAGTGCATTCGGTGCGAGTGATGGGGTATTTAGCTCTAGCCACTTGTAATACTTTCGCGTGAGATAATGGTATTTCTGGAATTAATTTAACTTTTCTCAGATAAAGCGAAGCTGATTTGATTTCCAATTGACATTTCACATCGGAGTGTAAACAAAAATCGGTGTTCGGTTTACCAAAAACAAATTTTAAATCCACCAAGTTTAGAAGATATCGAGGTTGTTGACAAACATCTAAGTGGAGGACGCCGATCATATCGATAATTCCCTTTTGAGCAAATTCAGCTCTTTTCAAGAAACCTTCGTTTTTGGTAAAGTCGTTAAACTCACCCGCCGTGTCGCGATAGAATAAGGAGCTGGTCAGATGACTCGTTTTAGCCGAGTCACCAAAAGTTAGCATGGTTTGAATCATACTTTTATACGGGTAATTTTGAGCCGAAGGAGTAACGGATTTTTCGTTTAAAAATAGATGCACTTCGGGAAAGAGACTGTGTAAAAATAAATTGACCGGCGCCACATTATCAGCTGGTGTAGTTACCACTCCACCCACACCGATCACGGCGGCTTTGGGGAGAGATCCATTTTGTTTTTTCACTTCCACCTGAACGTGTAGGAGAGTCTGCGACAAGTCTACGTAGGATTCTGAATTGCCACTAATGCAAAACGTTAACGCCGAATTGTTGGTAATACTGGAAATGGGATTGTATTCGACCCATTCGCCACCGATAATCCCCGTCTGCGATAACGGAACTTGAAAAAGGTCCAATTCCGAATTCACACACCCGCTTGAATGTGGATGTAACAGTGCCATAATAACGCTTTATGAAAATATATCGGAGTAAGAAGGGCACGATGTTTTCCTCCTCTTGGCTTTACGTCGAGTGATTTTGCGCGGTCGGGAGCGTTTCTTTTTAAGTCCAGATCCCGTCATTTGCTTAACCACTTCCGCGGCTGAAATTAAGGTTTCTTTGCCAGCGCTTTTGGATCTAGTTGCGAGTGCCTTTTTGATTGGAATACCGCTAGCAACGTCCGTGACGACTTTCGCTCCAGTATCGAGGAATTTTCTTCCTAAGAACTGGGCTCCACGCTTGAAAAGGGGCATGGCACTGCGAAAAGCTGAAGCTAGTATATTGCCTAATCCATATCCTCTTTGAACACCCACACCTCGATAAACAGGAATTGATCCATAGCCAGCCTGATTCAAATAGTAGTTCTCGTAATCGCTTACGGCGGGATTATACTGCGAGTGTCTCATGATGTTGGTCGTTCGTTATGCTTTACTAAAATGAACGCGACTCGTTCTCGCACGTGTTGTTATAGGGTGAGCCAGGCCCTCCGTGGTCTGAAATGTAGAGTAACGTGCACCTTTCCACGTTCGAATCGCACGGGGTTCCCCAAGTCGTCCATAATGTTAATTTCGATAATTTGAATATTTGAACCCGCGACTGGTAAATAATGTGGTTTAGTGAATATCGAGTCTATAGTTTCACCGTCTTTCCCTTTAACGCTAATAATTCTTAGGAGAGGTACGTTCCTGTCCCCGACGATCGTACTTTCAACGATATCGGAATAAACAAACAACGAATGTAATCCCACGTCCATATCTACGGTATATGGAGCTATCGTCGATTCCCTAATTTCAAGTTCTTGTACTTGCTGAATCGAAAACCCCAACATAACCGCTATATCAGGAGGGATTTTACAATAAAAACTCTTAGCAATGTGAACCGAAACTCGTTTCAGATGTTTTATGTATTTAAACTCAACATTTTTACCCTCAAATTTTAACATTTCAAGTAAATCTTCGATTGTAGAGAAATTTGCTTTGGGTATAATAGCTAGTTTTTCTTCCGTAAAACCTTCCGACATGATATCATCCGTCCAAACTCGGACTACCCGCTCTTCTTTGATATTGTTCCACGTTCTAGGATAACTTATTTCCGCTAACCCTACTTCGTAAGGTCCATTCAGCTGAACATTTTCCGGAAGGTAAGCTCTGAATTTGCTCAGAGTATTATCGGGAAAGTAATTCAGCGAAGAATCGGATGGTAGAGTGATGTAGAAACTCATTCTAAGTCTACTTCTTGAACCCAACTGTCAAATTGCGGTCCGTACCCCTTCCAGCGTACGAGTAACTCGACTGAATTATCAGATTTGCGTCGCCGCCTGAGCACTTTTTCAATTTTAAAAGCGCAAGTCTCGAGATCTTTTCCGACTTTTTGTACTTCTTCCTTGTAAAACACTCCCAAAATGGGTTCCGAATCCAAAGCCTCCAGTTTATATACCGCCGGTTGCCTCGGTATCCGCTTAATCACTCGAAACAATTCTTCGGAAAAATTTGGGATATATCCTTTCTCAAAGATACCCTTGTTTTTGCTAATTCTTACAATATCACCAATTTCGAAATCATAGGTCACTGGCGGACTGAAATCAATACCTCCGTATAGAGTTTTCCAAATTATTTTCGAATTTTCTGACGTTACTTCGACGGGCTTACATTTAATTGAACGGTGATAGCTGTTATTGTACGCGGTAACTAAATCTTGGAGCGTATCGACGTATTTATTTGTATTTTTGCCAGTGAAATATCGATACATTCTTGATTTAAACGATCGAATAAAGCGTTCGACGATACTGGCCTTAACTTCAGAATTCGTCGCGAAAAATTCTATTCCCCGTGATTTTAACTCCAATTGAACGGCTTTACAAACAAACTCATTCCCGTGATCACTCTGTAGGCGTTTTGGTCGTCTTTCACCATCTAGTATGTTTTTCAGAGCATTCACTATGGTAGCCCCCTTCTTATCTTTCACCAGCTCAACGAAAGCGAATTTGCTAAATACGTCAATACAAGCGAGTATGTAACGATATCCCTTATTTTGTTTCGATAGTTTCTGCAGGTCAATTAAATCAGCTTGCCATTGTTCGTCAATACCGTAAACTATTGTCTTATTTCTTTCGTACCGCCGCTTTACATTTTTGTGTAACGTATACGTATCTTGGTTCTGTAAAAATGTTTTAACCTCATTCAATGATACGTTGAATCCCTTTTCTCGGGCTGAACGATACAATTCTCGAAGGCCAACGTAACCGCCAGAGTCTGCTACGTCGTAGTATATATTTCTAAGTTTATCCATAGTTGGTAAAATTTCCCGGTGTGGGTACCGTGTAGTACCATAATAGGAATTCAGATAATTCCATTATTACGAATATAAATATTATTATGACAGCGGTTAAAATTTTCGGATTTTTGGAATAAGAATCCACTAATCTGGACGTCACACCCACAGCTACAGTTTCAGTACAACCATCCATCCTGAGACAAAAAATTGAAATAAATACTCGTTAACTTACGTTAAAGGTTTTATTGATAAATACAGTCAAATCGTCACCCACTGTTGCGGTCTGGGTGGAGTCGCGAGATAAGATAATGATTTTAACAAATTTAACCTCGCGGGATTCTTGATAAATTTTTTTGGTACATTATTATTTTGCAAAGTTTCGTAAAAATTATTAATTCCCGTAGGATCGACATTTGATTTGGTTTTTCTAACCGCGTCGTAAATTAAATCTATAACGTTCGATCCCGAAACGACCCGCCCCCCAATTTCCATTTCGCCTAATTCGTTCCACGAAATATATCGCAATGTCCAATTGTACAGAGATATCGCGTCGGTGAGCAGACTTGGTGGTATAGATGTGGCAATTTCTTCGTACCAGGTTTTTTTTGATTGCTGTTGTTTTTCAACTGGTTTCTGATTAGAACTTAAGTGTCGCTGTAAAGTTTGATTATAAAATGATAATTTTTCGGATTGGGACATATTGGGGTTCTCGAGAATCGCTTTCATTTCCTTATCCAAAGTGGGTATTTCCGGTTCCAGAACAACTTCTTCTAGAGTAGCGTTTTTCATACGACGTAAGGCGTCTTCGGAAACTAAAATCATTTTGCGGGCCATTTTTACTTATTAATAGCGCGGTTTATCGCCGCGCCGGCGACTGAGCTCACGATTGAAAGAAGCGGAGCTAATAAAAGCGGGAGAAATCCCCCCTTCTGCACTAGAATCTGTTTTCTTTTAGCGAGAGGAATTTTACGACATAGATGGTGTATCACTTTACGATGTTTCTTCAACCGACTCTTTTGCTCATCTGTAAGTTGAACGTTCCCACGAAGTACATTTATACAGCATTCGACCAACGATAAAATAGCGTCTCGATTTGCTAGCTTGACGATAGATTTTCTCTGTTTCACGTTACAAGTGCTCAAATATTTCAAAAAGTTTAAGTTTTTACAAACTCGTTTTGAAGTTCGTACGCTCATTTTGGAACAAAAATCGCGGCTTCTTCTCCCGGTATGATTCCCGTTCGCAGCCGATATTCATCTGAAGTGTTTGGTTTTAAATCGATGAATAAATAGCCGTACGGTTTCATCACGGCTTGACGGAAAGCGTCCACGACGAATTTGGTATTTGACGGAGAAATTTGTTTAGCAATATTTAGTACGCTGGAAACGTCTCTAGCGGAACGGAAGATGACGAGGTACTGCGAATTCAGATTGAGAGTTCTAACCTCTTTCCCGTGATAAAACAAATTTTGCATTAAAATCAGTACCGACGTGTTTCGATGATGCGAACCTCGGATGAATAAATTGGTCACGTCTTTGTTATTAGCTATTTCGCATAATAGGTCATCGAGAATGACAAAATTTCTAATCGTTGGATTCAAAGTTCCTGGGTCCAACAATCCTTCGTGAAACTCGACTGTTGGATTATGCTCCAATACTGAATTAAATAATTTCTGTTGGTACTCTGTATAACACCAAATTATTCGTTGGGGTGGGGGAGATATGCAAGAGTCATTATGTTTGATTAATTTCGCGATAAAGTGAGATTTTCCAGACTGCGTGGGTCCTGACACGAGCCCCGTGAAAGGATGTATCATGATAGGATTCATGTTTGTAAATGAGATAAGAAATAATAAGCGTGGTTTTTAATACGATTCTTTTTATTGATATTTTTTTAACAATCTACCGTCTTATGTAACATATTCTTCAAATTACACATAATAAAAGACAAAATATTATCCCGAAAATCCTCGCTTAAAAATGTGTTAAGTTTTGAGATTATTTCCGAATAACTTATTTTTGCCATGGCGTCAAACAAGTACGCATCTAAACGGGAATTCCAATCTATCATTAAACAGTCATGCTCATCTTGCGAAAGATGATCAACTTCACAACCACTGCACTGCTTATTAATATAATCGGTAACTTTGTTTAGTACAGTTTCTTTAATATCGTTGAAGACGCGTTTGACTTCGTTATGGTAGATCATCACTTCACCGTATTTTTCCATCAACGTCTTCCAGGGATACCGCGTCAGAGTGAATCCACGCTTGGTCAGGTAGTGCTTGCCGTAATTGGTCCCAGTGCCAAGAACGATTTCCCTGACGTCCACTACTCTACGGTCTTGAAAAATGCACAGTTCTACCCGTCTCGTTTCCGATCCTTCGAAGAACCACGTTGAGGGTGGGATAGAATCGTCTTCCAAGAATGAAGTTATTTCCTCGTTCGCTCTCCACAATTGCTTGAATTGACTTTCAGTCAGCGCTATGCCAACGCCTCCCTCTAGGGTTCCGATGTAGATATTACAGTCCGGGGTTACCAACACTCCTTTCGTGGTAGAAACCGGAAAAACCTTACTGCTATTCCTGAAAATTTTATATTTGTTAAACAGAATCTCGGTATTAAGATCATGTTTTATACATACATTTTATCAGTATTCCAAGACGTCATAGACTAGCAATTACAAATTGAGAATGAAGTTTTGTGGGAAAATAAAACTCCTTATATAGTACTCGTCGTTTTTTTTTAACTTAGTTCCTATATTGCGCGATACATCGTTTTATTCATTATCATTTACGTTAATTTAAGTCTATTTCGTTCGTAGCAAATATTCTCCCTTTTCTCCGAAAGATATTATAATCGTCGTAATATCGCTACCCTCACCGTAGATTCACGCCCCGTACCGACTAAACACGTGTATAAACAAACCGCTTCTTTCTGGCGCGGATGAAAAGCTTGACCTCGTTTTATAGCGGACCTCTATTCCGCTTCCTTATTACGCCCCGTCAATATATCTCCGGCTGGCTCCGATGGTCCCTTCGCGTTTTCGACGGACGCTCTCGTATTCTCGATGCTGACCCGTACTTTGTTCATGAATTATACCCCATGCCATACCCTATTGGGTATTTCGTTAATCCCCGCGTAAACTCCCACCCCGTACCGAGGAAACGCGCGTATAAACAAGCCGCTCCTTTCTGACGCGGTTGAAATCCGAGACCTCACTCTCTTCCGGGTCTCTCTCCCCTACCTCGTCACGAAACTCAGCTTCCTCCTCGAACGATATTACAACAAGACTCTGACCGGCTTCGATTCTCACTCCACGTTTTCATCGGTCTCTCTCGTATTCTCGATGCCGGCAAATCTGGCCACATCGAGCCGACGCGGTTTCGAGGGAGATACCGGCACCCCGCGCTAACCCTATGGAAAATATTGGCACCCCGTTATAACCCTATGGGAATTTTGCACCCCGTGGCTCTAAACTCTCACTTTTACACTACTTAAAACCTTTATAGCACGAAAATCGAAAAGAGTGCAATTTTGTTCGGTTTAAATACGTTTATCACATCTTAACGAATTACGAGTTTTACTCTACTTCACTTTAACTTACATTGTTAGACTGCCTTGAAATCAGCGTTGCCAGACGTACAATAATTATGGTTCAAAACAATAATCTTAGGTTAAAATTTTGGTCGTACCATAATGTTAGGCTTGCACAATATTGTACGTCAAAGGGTCTAGGTACGCCACTGCGGTATTAATTTTTCGAGATGACTCTTATTAAAGATATATCTCCGCAATTCCGAGTTATTTACTAAAAACGTAATCCCGGTTCAATCCCGCCCGGTATAAAATTTTATTTATTTAAAATAATTGAGACGAAACCACCGAGTTTAATTTATTCAGAATATTATAAATTAAGTAGTTACAACAGCGAGTTAGACGTACTAAAACAATGCACAATTGAATTTAACCCTATTTACGGTACAAGTTTATCAGTTAAATATAATACGAAGCCAATTTTAATGAAAGAAATATCTACAGAGGGTATTTGTATTTTTTCTCGCTTACGAAATACTTGCCGCATCTTTAACGCTCATTTCATTTCAAATTAAACATCTTAATCAGTCGAGAAAACGTTTAAAATAAATTACGAAGTAATGATGACCCAGTTAAAAACCAGACCAACATAAGTGTAAGCGCACGATGTATACAACTCGATAAAATAAACGACTGAAAAAACGAAATAAAATACAAATAAAGCGAAAGATATTTAAAATTAAAAAAACTGATCCTAATAAAACGTGAAAATGCCCTCCACGTCACGCACATTCGAAATACGCAGAAGTAACGTTATACTATATCCAGTTTAAAATATTAGAGTATCAAAAAATAAAAATAACGAATAGAAAAATACACAATAACAACCCAATCAATCAGACTTCAGAAACAAAACTCATAGAAAAATATTATAACGCAGTCAAGCAATCAGACTTCAGAATCAAAATAATTCATAGAAAAATATTATAACGCAGTCAAGCAATAAATTAGTTCAAATACTTATAAATCAAGCAATATAAAATATAATATCAAGAAGCGCAACACCTTACCATTCACAAATACGATTTTTAACGTTATTATAATCAAACCGGATAAGCTTTTGGGGATGACTTACGCTCTTAAAGGTTCCTCTAAGACTGGACGATTTTGCGGGAATAGGGAAATAAACTTAAATAGTAGATACAAATATAAGACAGAAAAAACCAACAATACCAAAGATTAGACAAAAAAGAACGTAATCTGGATCAGTTAAAAAACACAACAAAAAAGCGTATCCGAAAAAATAAACCTACTGACAATTAAAGAGTTTAACAACGTCATTGAATAATATATTACAGATTTATAACACAACGTAAAAGGAAACAATAACACAGCGGCAACGAATCAATTTTATTAATATTTAATAAAATATAAGATTAATATAATTTATAAATATTTAATTAAATATAAGATTAATATAATTTATAAATATTTAATTAAATATAAGATTAATATAATTTATAAATATTTAATTAGATATAAGATTAATATAATTTATAAATATTTAATTAAATATAAGATTAATATAATTTATAAATATTTAATTAAATATAAGATTAATATAATTTATTAATATTTAATTAAATATAATATTAATATAATTTATAAATATTTCATTAAATATAAGATTAATATAATTTATAAATATTTAAAATGATGTTGAATAAATTATAGTACCTAACGTTATAGCTTTGTAAATGACATTCGTCAAAGCTGTTTTTTAGAAAAACACCGTAACTTAACAAGCGTTGGTGGCTGAGTGGTTTGAGTAAATCTCTTGCACGAGGCTGACCCGGGTTCGATTCCCGGCCGGCGCCAATAAATCGCAAATTGATACTAAGACGAATACCGTGCACAATTGGTGGAAACCCTGCCATTGGACGTTGAGAGGTTGCTTTAAGCTGGTTTCTCACTCGACCGAAAATATGACGGAAAGACGATAATAAACGCCGAGCTGAAAATTGATTCAAATTACATTTACCGCTAACGTTCAACTTTCCGCTGCTAATTTTCCGTCGAGTGTGAAACCAGCTTAACACTCAGAATTCGGTCCGTCCGAAAGTCATTAAGTAGAAGTTGGAGAGAAAACGCAATGATTAACGTTTGCACGGACCCACTGACAGACAGACCCACAGACAGACACGGTGATTGTAATACCCCTCCAGGGTACACAGTCCCCTCGGAGAGGTAAAAATGGTTACAATTAAAAGTAATAAACTGAAAAATCCTGAGTTAGAAAATTAGTGAAACAGATAAAAATTCGCTAAGGTGATCTGCTCACTTCGCAAGAAATGTCCAACTGGCGAGAAAGAAAGCATCTCTTTCGCTCCAAAACGTTTTGGCGCGAACTTCACCCGCAGTCTTATTGGTCAAACGGGTTTTCACTTGACCGCGGCTTGGGAAAACTTTTAACGCCGGATACGAGCGGTGACAATACCGTGGAAAAAACCCCAGGAATGTACAAGGTATTGGCGTAGAGACAATTAGTGGGGGTTTATGTTTTTAGTGTTTTATATGTTTGTGTGTCCGTTTCTCAGTCTTACAAAAATAAGATTAATAATAATCAGCTAGGCTAATACCCAAGGGACCACCTTAGGCCTAAGTCATCAAGCGACTTTTGAAGCCATTAATTCAGGTGGCCGGGTTACAATGCGTAGGAGGGTGGTGGCAAGCCCTGCATGCCACGAGATCGAGCCAACAGCTCCCTACACTAACTATTACCGTTAACCTCGACAAGTTTTTATGGAAGGGGAAACCGAAGATCTCGGGGGAAAACAATGATTATTTCTTATGATAACGTAAGTGGTATTCATCAAACAGTTTTTTGGCGGGTTCAATTCCCATGTACTGAAATTTACTACTAACTCGAAATTTTCAAAATTGGCGTTCACTAGGTTTGGTCATTGCGCCTACTACGCACTCTTTGCCCACATTGTCTATTGGTTTTAGCGCTCTGGCGTTGGACCGACGAGTGATAAATTTTTTTTGAAGTTTTAAACTTTTCTCGAAGTCACTCCGCACATAGCTCTTACTAATTATTTCGATTAACTGACACAATTATCGATAATTATTAGTCTTATGGTATTAAATATGGTTTATTAGCCATGATCCAACTGTATAATTAAAATCCATTTGCCTAGTCCAATGCTAAAATTTAAAAATTATCATTGATTCAAATTGATTTGAAATAGTCTTTCGGTACTGATTCTAGTATACATTTCAATTTAGGTACGGTTGGATAAAGAAGTGCCAGAATCAGGATTTATCTAGCTACATCGCTGGATGCGGAATATAACCATAATAAATTAATAATAGCTGTATACCTTGTATTTAACATGCTTTTGTACTTTTCAGACATGTCTAATAAATTAAACATCTTGAAATTGGTCATTTTAATTGCAAAAGTGAAGCAGCCAGGAATTTGGTTCTGGAGCACACAAAATTTTGGAAAAACAGTTAAAACATTAATTCTTGATAAAACATAAGATTAAAACCTTACGTTTCGGGCGCTAAGCAGTGACTATAGCTATAGCTACAACTATATAAGTATTGATGTATACTCTGTTTAAAAAGTCTTCGACAAGTGAAATTTTTGCCCTCTTTTTAATTCTGTTAGAAAACTATAATAGATAGATCGATGAAACCAATTGCAACTATTATTTATTTTCCAATATCTTTCGTTATTTATCGGTTTCGTCCACCAAAAATTAATAGTTTTGGCAGCTACCGTCAAAACTCATTTTTGACAACTTTTTAAATATTGGTTCTACGGCACTGACTCGCGCGTTTTTGAATTCACAATGGTCGATTCATATTTAGAAAGTGGAAAAACTTTTCCCTCTACAACCAACGGTTGATAAGTTATCGCGTTTACAGACTTTCGTCGAAATTGGGAAACACCTAAAATGCATCAAGCGATTATTAATAACGCAACTTCGACAGCGATTCAATAACATTGAAAATATATTTAATTAAAGGCCAGTTTAAAAAAAAACAAATCCCAAGAACAACTTGGCAAGTGGTTTTAGGAATATCCTTTTTTATACGCTCAAGCTTTTAAAAAGCTATTTGCGTTAGAAATTGTTTATAATAATGGTTACCACAATTTTAGACCAGCCTTTAATTAAACATGTTGTTGGATCGCTGTCAACAAGAATGAGGGACTGGAATGGGATTCGAACCCACGCGGGCAATGCCCAATAAATTAGCAGTCCATCGCCTTAACCACTCGGCCACCCCGTCCCCGTCTTCATCCATCTATCGCTTAAGTTAAATTGCAAAGGATAAAAATGAAAAACAAGAATATGCGACGGGGATGGGATTCGAACCCACGCGGGCAATGCCCAATGGAATAGCAGTCCATCGCCTTAACCACTCGGCCACCCCGTCCCCGTCTTCATCCATCTATCGCTTAAGTTACATTGCAAAGGATAAAAATGAAAAACAAGAATATGCGACGGGGATGGGATTCGAACCCACGCGGGCAATGCCCAATGGATTAGCAGTCCATCGCCTTAACCACTCGGCCACCCCGTCCCCGTCTTCATCCATCTATCGCTTAAGTTACATTGCAAAGGATAAAAATGAAAACAAAAAGAATGAGCGACGGGGATGAAATTCGAACCCACGCGGGCAATGCCCAACGGATTAGCAGTCCATCGCCTTAACCACACGGCCATCCCGCCCCCCTCGACATCCATCTTTCGCTTAAGTTAAATTGCAAAGGATGAAAATAAAAAACAAGAATGAGCGACGGGGATGGAATTCGAACCCACGCGGGCAATGCCCAATGGATTAGCAGTCCATCGCCTTAACCACTCGGCCATCCCGCCCCCCTCGACATCCATCTATCGCTTAATTTAAATTGCAAAGGATAAAAATAAAAAACAAGAATGAGCGACGGGGATGGAATTCGAACCCACGCGGGAAATGCCCAACGGATTAGCAGTCCATCGCCTTAGCCACACGGCCATCCCGCCCCCCTCGACATCCATCTTTCGCTTAAGTTAAATTGCAAAGGATGAAAATAAAAAACAAGAATGAGCGACGGGGATGGAATTCGAACCCACGCGGGCAATGCCCAATGGATTAGCAGTCCATCGCCTTAACCACTCGGCCATCCCGCCCCCCTCGACATCCATCTATCGCTTAATTTAAATTGCAAAGGATAAAAATAAAAAACAAGAATGAGCGACGGGGATGGAATTCGAACCCACGCGGGAAATGCCCAACGGATTAGCAGTCCATCGCCTTAGCCACACGGCCATCCCGCCCCCCTCGACATCCATCTTTCGCTTAAGTTAAATTGCAAAGGATAAAAATGAAAACAAGAATGATCGACGGGGATGGGATTCGAACCCACGCGGGCAATGCCCAATGGATTAGCAGTCCATCGCCTTAACCACTCGGCCACCCCGTCCCCGTCGTCATCCATCTATCGCTTAAGTTACATTCCAAAGGATAAAAATGAAAAACAAGAATGAACGACGGGGATGGGAATCGAACCCACGCGGGCAATGCCCAATGGATTAGCAGTCCATCGCCTTAACCACCCCGCCCCCCTCGACATCCATCTTTCGCTTAAGTTAAATTGCAAGGGTTTAAAATGAAAAACAAGAATGAACGACGAGGATGGAATTCGACCCCACGCGGGCAATGCCCAATGGATTAGCAGTCCATCGCCTTAACCACTCGGCCACCCCTTCCCCGCTGGAATACATCTATCGCTTTAGTTACATTGCAAAGGATAAAAATGAAAACAAAAAGAATGAGCGACGGGGATGAAATTCGAACCCACGCGGGCAATGCCCAACGGATTAGCAGTCCATCGCCTTAACCACACGGCCATCCCGTTCCCCTCAACATCCATCTATCACTTAATTTAAATTGCAAAGGATAAAAATGAAAAACAACAATAAGCGACGGGGTGGGGATTCGACCCCACGCGGGCAATGCCCAATGGATTACCAGTCCATCGCCTTACCCACCCCGTCCCCCTCAACATCTATCTATCGCTCAAGTTAAATTGCAAAGGATAAAAATCAAAAACAACAATGAGCGACGAGGATGGGATTCGAACCCACGCGGGCAATGCCCAATGGATTAGCAGTCCATCGCCTTAACCACTCGGCCACCCCTTCCCCGCTGGAATACATCTATCGCTTAAGTTACATTGCAAAGGATAAAAATGAAAAACAAGAATATGCGACGGGGATGGGATTCGAAACCACGCGGGCAATGTCCAATGGATAAGCAGTCCATCGCCTTTACCACTCGGCCACCCCGTCCCCGTCGCCATCCATCTATCGCTTAAGTTAAATTGCAAAGGATAAAAATGAAAAAAAAAAAGAATGAGCGACGGGGATGAAATTCGAACCCACGCGGGCAACGCCCAACGGATTAGCAGTCCATCCCCTTTACCACACGGCCATCCCGCCCCCCTCGACACTCATCTTTCGCTTAAGTTAAATTGCAAAGGTTTAAAATGAAAAACAAGAAGGAGCGACGATGATTGAATTCGACCCCACGCGGGCAATGCCCAATGGATTAGCAGTCCATCGCCTTAACCACACGGCCATCCCGCCCCCCTCGACATCCATCTTTCGCTTAAGTTAAATTGCAAGGGTATAAAATGAAAAACACGAATGAGCGACGTGGATGGGATTCGAACCCACGCGGGCAATGCCCAATGGATTAGCAGTCCATCGGCTTAACCATTTTGCCACCCCGTCCCCGTCTTCATCCATCTATCGCTTAAGTTACATTGCAAAGGATAAAAATGAAAAACAAGAATGAGCGACGTGGATGAAATTCGAACCCACGCAGGCAATGCCCAACGGATTAGCAGTCCATCGCCTTAACCACACGGCCATCCCGCCCCCCTCGACATCCATCTTTCGCTTAAGTTACATTGCAAAGGATAAAAATGAAAAACAAGAATATGCGACGGGGATGGGACTCGAACGCACGCGGGCAAAGTCCAATGGATTAGCAGTCCATCGCCTTAACCACTCGGCCACCCCTTCCCCGCTGGAATACATCTATCGCTTAAGTTACATTGCAAAGGATAAAAATGAAAACAAAAAGAATGAGCGACGGGGATGAAATTCGAACCCACGCGGGCAATGCCCAACGGATTAGCAGTCCATCGCCTTAACCACACGGCCATCCCGTTCCCCTCAACATCCATCTATCACTTAATTTAAATTGCAAAGGATAAAAATGAAAAACAACAATAAGCGACGGGGTGGGGATTCGACCCCACGCGGGCAATGCCCAATGGATTACCAGTCCATCGCCTTACCCACCCCGTCCCCCTCAACATCTATCTATCGCTCAAGTTAAATTGCAAAGGATAAAAATCAAAAACAACAATGAGCGACGAGGATGGGATTCGAACCCACGCGGGCAATGCCCAATGGATTAGCAGTCCATCGCCTTAACCACTCGGCCACCCCTTCCCCGCTGGAATACATCTATCGCTTAAGTTACATTGCAAAGGATAAAAATGAAAAACAAGAATATGCGACGGGGATGGGATTCGAAACCACGCGGGCAATGTCCAATGGATAAGCAGTCCATCGCCTTTACCACTCGGCCACCCCGTCCCCGTCGCCATCCATCTATCGCTTAAGTTAAATTGCAAAGGATAAAAATGAAAAAAAAAAGAATGAGCGACGGGGATGAAATTCGAACCCACGCGGGCAATGCCCAACGGATTAGCAGTCCATCCCCTTTACCACACGGCCATCCCGCCCCCCTCGACACTCATCTTTCGCTTAAGTTAAATTGCAAAGGTTTAAAATGAAAAACAAGAAGGAGCGACGATGATTGAATTCGACCCCACGCGGGCAATGCCCAATGGATTAGCAGTCCATCGCCTTAACCACACGGCCATCCCGCCCCCCTCGACATCCATCTTTCGCTTAAGTTAAATTGCAAGGGTATAAAATGAAAAACACGAATGAGCGACGTGGATGGGATTCGAACCCACGCGGGCAATGCCCAATGGATTAGCAGTCCATCGGCTTAACCATTTTGCCACCCCGTCCCCGTCTTCATCCATCTATCGCTTAAGTTACATTGCAAAGGATAAAAATTAAAAACAAAAATATGCGACGGGGATGGGATTCGAACCCACGCGGGCAATGCCCAATGGATTAGCAGTCCATCGGCTTAACCATTCGGCCACCCCGTCCCCGTCCCCGTCTTCATCCATCTATCGCTTAAGTTAAATTGCAAAGGATAAAAATGAAAAACAAGAATGAGCGACGTGGATGAAATTCGAACCCACGCAGGCAATGCCCAACGGATTAGCAGTCCATCGCCTTAACCACACGGCCATCCCGCCCCCCTCGACATCCATCTTTCGCTTAAGTTACATTGCAAAGGATAAAAATGAAAAACAAGAATATGCGACGGGGATGGGACTCGAACGCACGCGGGCAAAGTCCAATGGATTAGCAGTCCATCGCCTTAACCACTCGGCCACCCCAATGGATTAGCAGCCCATCGCCTTAACCATTCGGCCACCCCGTCCCCGTCTTCATCCATCTATCGCTTAAGTTACATTGCAAAGGATAAAAATGAAAAACAAGAATATGCGACGGGGATGGGATTCGAACCCACGCGGGCAATGCCCAATGGATTAGCAGTCCATCGGCTTAACCATTCGGCCACCCCGTCCCCGTCTTCTTCCATCTATCGCTTAAGTTAAATTGCAAAGGATAAAAATGAAAAACAAGAATGAGCGACGGGGATGAAATTCGAACCCACGCAGGCAATGCCCAACGGATTAGCAGTCCATCGCCTTAACCACACGGCCACCCCAATAGATTAGCAGCCCATCGCCTGAACCATTCGGCCACCCCGTCCCCGTCTTCATCCATCTATCGCTTAAGTTAAATTGCAAAGGATAAAAATGAAAAACAAGAATGAGCGACGGGGATGGAATTCGAACCCACGCGGGAAATGCCCAATGGATTAGCAGTCCATCGCCTTAACCACTCGGCCACCCCGTCCCCGTCGTCATCCATCTATCGGTTAAGTTACATTGCAAAGGATAAAAATGAAAACAAAAAGAATGAGCGACGGGGATGAAATTCGAACCCACGCGGGCAATGCCCAACGGATTAGCAGTCCATCGCCTTAACCACACGGCCATCCCGCCCCCCCTCGACATCCATCTTTCGCTTAAGTTAAATTGCAAAGGATAAAAATGAAAAACAAGAATGAGCGACGGGGATGAAATTCGAACCCACGCGGGAAATGCCCAACGGATTAGCAGTCCATCGCCTTAGCCACACGGCCATCCCGCCCCCCTCGACATCCATCTTTCGCTTAAGTTAAATTGCAAAGGATAAATATGAAAACAAGAATGATCGACGGGGATGGGATTCGAACCCACGCGGGCAATGGCCAACGGATTAGCAGTCCATCGCCTTAACCACACGGCCATCCCGCCCCCCTCGACATCCATCTTTCGCTTAAGTATAATTGCAAAGGATAAAAATGAAAACAAGAATGATCGACGGGGATGGGATTCGAACCCACGCGGGCAATGCCCAATGGATTAGCAGGCCATCGCCTTAACCACTCGGCCACCTCGTCCCCGTCGTCATCCATCTATCGCTTAAGTTACATTCCAAAGGATAAAAATGAAAAACAAGATGAACGACGGGGATGGGATTCGAACCCACGCGGGCAATGCCCAATGGATTAGCAGTCCATCGCCTTAACCACCCCGCCCCCCTCGACATCCATCTTTCGCTTAAGTTAAATTGCAAGGGTTTAAAATGAAAAACAAGAATGAACGACGGGGATGGAATTCGACCCCACGCGGGCAATGCCCAATGGATTAGCAGTCCATCGCCTTAACCACACGGCCATCCCGCCCCCCTCGACATCCATCTTTCGCTTAAGTTAAATTGCAAGGGCTTAAAATGAAAAACAGGAATGAGCGACGATGATGGAATTCGACCCCACGCGGGCAATGCCCAATGGATTAGCAGTCCGTCGCCTTAACCACACGGCCATCCCGCCCCCCTCGACATCCATCTTTCGCTTAAGTTAAATTGCAAGGGCTTAAAATGAAAAACAAGAATGAGCGACGATGATGGAATTCGACCCCACGCGGGCAATGCCCAATGGATTAGCAGTCCGTCGCCTTAACCACACGGCCATCCCGTTCCCCTCAACATCCATCTATCGCTTAAGTTAAATTGGAAAGGATAAAAATGACAAACTAGAATGAGCGACGGGGATGGGATTCGACCCCACGCGGGCAATGCCCAATGGATTAGCAGTCCATCGCCTTAACCACACGGCCATCCCGCCCCCCTCGACATCCATCTTTCGCTTAAGTTAAATTGCAAGGGCTTAAAATGAAAAACAAGAATGAGCGACGATGACGGAATTCGACCCCACGCGGGCAATGCCCAATGGATTAGCAGTCCGTCGCCTTAACCACACGGCCATCCCGCCCCCCTCGACATCCATCTTTCGCTTAAGTTAAATTGCAAGGGCTTAAAATGAAAAACAAGAATGAGCGACGGGGATGGGATTCGAACCCACGCGGGCAATGCGCAATGGATTAGCAGTCCATCGCCTTAACCACTCGGCCACCCCGTCACCTTTACCATTCATCTATCGCTTAATTTAAATTGCAAAGGATAAAAATGAAAAACAACAATGAGCGACGGGGATGGGATTCGAACCCACGCGGGCAATGCCCAATGGATTAGCAGTCCATCGGCTTAACCATTCGGCCACCCCGTCCCCGTCTTCATCCATCTTTCGCTTAAGTTAAATTGCAAAGGATAAAAATGAAAAGAAGAATGATCGACGGGGATGGGATTCGAACCCACGCGGGCAATGCCCAATGGATTAGCAGTCCATCGCCTTAACCACTTCGCCCCCCTTGACATCCATCTTTCGCTTAAGTTAAATTGCAAGGGTTTAAAATGAAAAACAAGAATGAACGACGGGGATGGAGTTCGACCCCACGCGGGCAATGCCCAATGGATTAGCAGTCCATCGCCTTAACCACACGGCCATCCCGCCCCCCTCGACATCCACCTTTCGCTTAAGTTAAATTGCAAGGGTTTAAAATGAAAAACAAGAATGAACGACGGGGATGGGTTTCGAACCCACGCGGGCAATGCCCAATGGATTAGCAGTCCATCGTCTTAACCACTCGGCCACCCCGCCCCCCTCGACATCCATCTTTCGCTTAAGTTAAATTGCAAGGGTTTAAAATGAAAAACAAGAATGAGCGACGATGATGGAATTCGACCCCACGCGGGCAATGCCCAATGGATTAGCAGTCCGTCGCCTTAACCACACGGCCATCCCGCCCCCCTCGACATCCATCTTTCGCTTAAGTTAAATTGCAAGGGCTTAAAATGAAAAACAAGAATGAGCGACGATGATGGAATTCGACCCCACGCGGGCAATGCCCAATGGATTAGCAGTCCGTCGCCTTAACCACACGGCCATCCCGCCCCCCTCGACATCCATCTTTCGCTTAAGTTAAATTGCAAGGGCTTAAAATGAAAAACAAGAATGAGCGACGATGATGGAATTCGACCCCACGCGGGCAATGCCCAATGGATTAGCAGTCCGTCGCCTTAACCACACGGCCATCCCGCCCCCCTCGACATCCATCTTTCGCTTAAGTTAAATTGCAAGGGCTTAAAATGAAAAACAAGAATGAACGACGGGGATGGGATTCGAACCCACGCGGGCAATGCGCAATGGATTAGCAGTCCATCGCCTTAACCACTCGGCCACCCCGTCACCTTTACCATTCATCTATCGCTTAATTTAAATTGCAAAGGATAAAAATGAAAAACAACAATGAGCGACGGGGATGAGATTCGAACCCACGCGGGCAATGCGCAATGGATTAGCAGTCCATCGCCTTAACCACTCGGCCACCCCGTCACCTTTACCATTCATCTATCGCTTAATTTAAATTGCAAAGGATAAAAATGAAAAACAACAATGAGCGACGGGGATGGGATTCGAACCCACGCGGGCAATGCGCAATGGATTAGCAGTCCATCGCCTTAACCACTCGGCCACCCCGTCACCTTTACCTTTCATCTATCGCTTAATTTAAATTGCAAAGGATAAAAATGAAAAACAACAATGAGCGACGGGGATGGGATTCGAACCCACGCGGGCAATGCCCAATGGATTAGCAGTCCATCGGCTTAACCATTCGGCCACCCCGTCCCCGTCTACATCCATCTTTCGCTTAAGTTAAATTGCAAAGGATAAAAATGAAAACAAGAATGATCGACGGGGATGGGATTCGAACCCACGCGGGCAATGCCCAATGGATTAGCAGTCCATCGCCTTAACCACTTCGCCCCCCTTGACATCCATCTTTCGCTTAAGTTAAATTGCAAGGGTTTAAAATGAAAAACAAGAATGAACGACGGGGATGGGTTTCGAACCCACGCGGGCAATGCCCAATGGATTAGCAGTCCATCGTCTTAACCACTCGGCCACCCCGCCCCCCTCGACATCCATCTTTCGCTTAAGTTAAATTGCAAGGGTTTAAAATGAAAAACAAGAATGAGCGACGATGATGGAATTCGACCCCACGCGGGCAATGCCCAATGGATTAGCAGTCCGTCGCCTTAACCACACGGCCATCCCGCCCCCCTCGACATCCATCTTTCGCTTAAGTTAAATTGCAAGGGCTTAAAATGAAAAACAAGAATGAACGACGGGGATGGGATTCGAACCCACGCGGGCAATGCGCAATGGATTAGCAGTCCATCGCCTTAACCACTCAGCCACCCCGTCACCTTTACCATTCATCTATCGCTTAATTTAAATTGCAAAGGATAAAAATGAAAAACAACAATGAGTGACGGGGATGGGATTCGAACCCACGCGGGCAATGCGCAATGGATTAGCAGTCCATCGCCTTAACCACTCGGCCACCCCGTCACCTTTACCATTCATCTATCGCTTAATTTAAATTGCAAAGGATAAAAATGAAAAACAACAATGAGCGACGGGGATGGGATTCGAACCCACGCGGGCAATGCCCAATGGATTAGCAGTCCATCGGCTTAACCATTCGGCCACCCCGTCCCAGTCTTCATCCATCTTTCGCTTAAGTTAAATTGCAAAGGATAAAAATGAAAACAAGAATGATCGACGGGGATGGGATTCGAACCCACGCGGGCAATGCCCAATGGATTAGCAGTCCATCGCCTTAACCACTTCGCCCCCCTTGACATCCATCTTTCGCTTAAGTTAAATTGCAAAGGTTTAAAATGAAAAACAAGAATGAACGACGGGGATGGAATTCGACCCCAAGCGGGCAATGCCCAATGGATTAGCAGTCCGTCGCCTTAACCACACGGCCATCCCGCCCCCCTCGACATCCATCTTTCGCTTAAGTTAAATTGCAAGGGTTTAAAATGAAAAACAAGAATGAGCGACGATGATGGAATTCGACCCCACGCGGGCAATGCCCAATGGATTAGCAGTCCGTCGCCTTAACCACACGGCCATCCCGCCCCCCTCGACATCCATCTTTCGCTTAAGTTAAATTGCAAGGGCTTAAAATGAAAAACCAGAATGAGCGACGATGATGGAATTCGACCCCACGCGGGCAATGCCCAATGGATTAGCAGTCCGTCGCCTTAACCACACGGCCATCCCGCCCCCCTCGACATCCATCTTTCGCTTAAGTTAAATTGCAAGGGCTTAAAATGAAAAACAAGAATGAACGACGGGGATGGGATTCGAACCCACGCGGGCAATGCGCAATGGATTAGCAGTCCATCGCCTTAACCACTCGGCCACCCCGTCACCTTTACCATTCATCTATCGCTTAATTTAAATTGCAAAGGATAAAAATGAAAAACAACATTGAGCGACGGGGATGGGATTCGAACCCACGCGGGCAATGCGCAATGGATTAGCAGTCCATCGCCTTAACCACTCGGCCACCCCGTCACCTTTGCCATTCATCTATCGCTTAATTTAAATTGCAAAGGATAAAAATGAAAAACAACAATGAGCGACGGGGATGGGATTCGAACCCACGCGGGCAATGCCCAATGGATTAGCAGTCCATCGGCTTAACCATTCGGCCACCCCGTCCCCGTCTTCATCCATCTTTCGCTTAAGTTAAATTGCAAAGGATAAAAATGAAAACAAGAATGATCGACGGGGATGGGATTCGAACCCACGCGGGCAATGCCCAATGGATTAGCAGTCCATCGCCTTAACCACTTCGCCCCCCTTGACATCCATCTTTCGCTTAAGTTAAATTGCAAAGGTTTAAAATGAAAAACAAGAATGAACGACGGGAATGGAATTCGACCCCAAGCGGGCAATGCCCAATGGATTAGCAGTCCGTCGCCTTAACCACACGGCCATCCCGCCCCCCTCGACATCCATCTTTCGCTTAAGTTAAATTGCAAGGGCTTAAAATGAAAAACAAGAATGAGCGACGATGATGGAATTCGACCCCACGCGGGCAATGCCCAATGGATTAGCAGTCCGTCGCCTTAACCACACGGCCATCCCGCCCCCCTCGACATCCATCTTTCGCTTAAGTTAAATTGCAAGGGCTTAAAATGAAAAACAAGAATGAACGACGGGGATGGGATTCGAACCCACGCGGGCAATGCGCAATGGATTAGCAGTCCATCGCCTTAACCACTCGGCCACCCCGTCACCTTTACCTTTCATCTATCGCTTAATTTAAATTGCAAAGGATAAAAATGAAAAACAACAATGAGCGACGGGGATGGGATTCGAACCCACGCGGGCAATGCCCAATGGATTAGCAGTCCATCGGCTTAACCATTCGGCCACCCCGTCCCCGTCTACATCCATCTTTCGCTTAAGTTAAATTGCAAAGGATAAAAATGAAAACAAGAATGATCGACGGGGATGGGATTCGAACCCACGCGGGCAATGCCAAATGGATTAGCAGTCCATCGCCTTAACCACTTCGCGCCCCTTGACATCCATCTTTCGCTTAAGTTAAATTGCAAGGGTTTAAAATGAAAAACAAGAATGAACGACGGGGATGGAATTCGACCCCACTCGGGCAATGCCCAATGGATTAGCAGTCCATCGCCTTAACCACACGGCCATCCCGCCCCCCTCGACATCCATCTTTCGCTTAAGTTAAATTGCAAGGGTTTAAAATGAAAAACAAGAATGAACGACGGGGATGGGATTCGAACCCACGCGGGCAATGCCCAATGGATTAGCAGTCCATCGTCTTAACCACTCGGCCACCCCGCCCCCCTCGACATCCATCTTTCGCTTAAGTTAAATTGCAAGGGTTTAAAATGAAAAACAAGAATGAGCGACGATGATGGAATTTGACCCCACGCGGGCAATGCCCAATGGATTAGCAGTCCATCGCCTTAACCACTCGGCCACCCCGTCACCTTTACCATTCATCTATCGCTTAATTTAAATTGCAAAGGATAAAAATGAAAAACAACAATGAGCGACGGGGATGGGATTCGAACCCACGCGGGCAATGCCCAATGGATTAGCAGTCCATCGCCTTAACCACTCGGCCACCCCGTCCCCGTCGTCATCCATCTATCGCTTAAGTTACATTCCAAAGGATAAAAATGAAAAACAAGATGAACGACGGGGATGGGATTCGAACCCACGCGGGCAATGCCCAATGGATTAGCAGTCCATCGCCTTTACCACTTCGCCCCCCTTGACATCCATCTTTCGCTTAAGTTAAATTGCAAGGGTTTAAAATGAAATACAAGAATGAACGACGGGGATGGAATTCGACCCCACGCGGGCAATGCCCAATGGATTAGCAGTCCATCGCCTTAACCACACGGCCATCCCGCCCCCCTCGACATCCATCTTTCGCTTAAGTTAAATTGCAAGGGTTTAAAATGAAAAACAAGAATGAACGACGGGGATGGGATTCGAACCCACGCGGGCAATGCCCAATGGATTAGCATTCCATCGTCTTAACCACTCGGCCACCCCGCCCCCCTCGACATCCATCTTTCGCTTAAGTTAAATTGCAAGGGTTTAAAATGAAAAACAAGAATGAGCGACGATGATGGAATTCGACCCCACGCGGGCAATGCCCAATGGATTAGCAGTCCGTCGCCTTAACCACACGGCCATCCCGCCCCCCTCGACATCCATCTTTCGCTTAAGTTAAATTGCAAGGGCTTAAAATGAAAAACAAGAATGAACGACGGGGATGGGATTCGAACCCACGCGGGCAATGCGCAATGGATGAGCAGTCCATCGCCTTAACCACTCGGCCACCCCGTCACCTTTACCATTCATCTATCGCTTAATTTAAATTGCAAAGGATAAAAATGAAAAACAACAATGAGCGACGGGGATGGGATTCGAACCCACGCGGGCAATGCCCAATGGATTAGCAGTCCATCGGCTTAACCATTCGGCCACCCCGTCCACGTCTGCATCCATCTTTCGCTTAAGTTAAATTGCAAAGGATAAAAATGAAAACAAGAATGATCGACGGGGATGGGATTCGAACCCACGCGGGCAATGCCCAATGGATTAGCAGTCCATCGCCTTAACCACTCGGCCACCCCGTCCCCGTCGTCATCCATCTATCGGTTAAGTTACATTGCAAAGGATAAAAATGAAAAACAAGAATATGCGACGGGGATGGGACTCGAACCCACGCGGGCAATGCGCAATGGATTAGCAGTCCATCGCCTTAACCACTCGGCCACCCCGTCACCTTTACCATTCATCTATCGCTTAATTTAAATTGCAAAGGATAAAAATGAAAAACAACAATGAGCGACGGGGATGGGATTCGAACCCACGCGGGCAATGCCCAATGGATTAGCAGTCCATCGGCTTTACCATTCGGCCACCCCGTCCCCGTCTTCATCCATCTTTCGCTTAAGTTAAATTGCAAAGGATAAAAATGAAAACAAGAATGATCGACGGGGATGGGATTCGAACCCACGCGGGCAATGCCCAATGGATTAGCAGTCCATCGCCTTAACCACTTCGCCCCCCTTGACATCCATCTTTCGCTTAAGTTAAATTGCAAGGGTTTAAAATGAAAAACAAGAATGAACGACGGGGATGGAATTCGACCCCACGCGGGCAATGCCCAATGGATTAGCAGTCCGTCGCCTTAACCACACGGCCATCCCGCCCCCCTCGACATCCATCTTTCGCTTAAGTTAAATTGCAAGGGCTTAAAATGAAAAACAAGAATGAGCGACGATGATGGAATTCGACCCCACGCGGGCAATGCCCAATGGATTAGCAGTCCGTCGCCTTAACCACACGGCCATCCCGCCCCCCTCGACATCCATCTTTCGCTTAAGTTAAATTGCAAGGGCTTAAAATGAAAAACAAGAATGAACGACGGGGATGGGATTCGAACCCACGCGGGCAATGCGCAATGGATTAGCAGTCCATCGCCTTAACCACTCGGCCACCCCGTCACCTTTACCATTCATCTATCGCTTAATTTAAATTGCAAAGGATAAAAATGAAAAACAACAATGAGCGACGGGGATGGGATTCGAACCCACGCGGGCAATGCCCAATGGATTAGCAGTCCATCGGCTTAACCACTTCGCCCCCCTTGACATCCATCTTTCGCTTAAGTTAAATTGCAAGGGTTTAAAATGAAAAACAAGAATGAACGACGGGGATGGAATTCGACCCCACGCGGGCAATGCCCAATGGATTAGCAGTCCATCGCCTTAACCACACGGCCATCCCGCCCCCCTCGACATCCATCTTTCGCTTAAGTTAAATTGCAAGGGTTTAAAATGAAAAACAAGAATGAACGACGGGGATGGGATTCGAACCCACGCGGGCAATGCCCAATGGATTAGCATTCCATCGTCTTAACCACCCCGCCCCCCTCGACATCCATCTTTCGCTTAAGTTAAATTGCAAGGGTTTAAAATGAAAAACAAGAATGAGCGACGATGATGGAATTCAACCCCACGCGGGCAATGCCCAATGGATTAGCAGTCCGTCGCCTTAACCACACGGCCATCCCGCCCCCCTCGACATCCATCTTTCGCTTAAGTTAAATTGCAAGGGCTTAAAATGAAAAACAAGAATGAACGACGGGGATGGGATTCGAACCCACGCGGGCAATGCGCAATGGATTAGCAGTCCATCGCCTTAACCACACGGCCATCCCGCCCCCCTCGACATCCATCTTTCGCTTAAGTTAAATTGCAAGGGTTTAAAATGAAAAACAAGAATGAACGACGGGGATGGGATTCGAACCCACGCGGGCAATGCCCAATGGATTAGCATTCCATCGTCTTAACCACCCCGCCCCCCTCGACATCCATCTTTCGCTTAAGTTAAATTGCAAGGGTTTAAAATGAAAAACAAGAATGAGCGACGATGATGGAATTCAACCCCACGCGGGCAATGCCCAATGGATTAGCAGTCCGTCGCCTTAACCACACGGCCATCCCGCCCCCCTCGACATCCATCTTTCGCTTAAGTTAAATTGCAAGGGCTTAAAATGAAAAACAAGAATGAACGACGGGGATGGGATTCGAACCCACGCGGGCAATGCGCAATGGATTAGCAGTCCATCGCCTTAACCACTCGGCCACCCCGTCACCTTTACCATTCATCTATCGCTTAATTTAAATTGCAAAGGATAAAAATGAAAAACAACAATGAGCGACGGGGATGGGATTCGAACCCACGCGGGCAATGCCCAATGGATTAGCAGTCCATCGGCTTTACCATTCGGCCACCCCGTCCCCGTCTTCATCCATCTTTCGCTTAAGTTAAATTGCAAAGGATAAAAATGAAAACAAGAATGATCGACGGGGATGGGATTCGAACCCACGCGGGCAATGCCCAATGGATTAGCAGTCCATCGCCTTAACCACTTCGCCCCCCTTGACATCCATCTTTCGCTTAAGTTAAATTGCAAGGGTTTAAAATGAAAAACAAGAATGAACGACGGGGATGGAATTCGACCCCACGCGGGCAATGCCCAATGGATTAGCAGTCCGTCGCCTTAACCACACGGCCATCCCGCCCCCCTCGACATCCATCTTTCGCTTAAGTTAAATTGCAAGGGCTTAAAATGAAAAACAAGAATGAGCGACGATGATGGAATTCGACCCCACGCGGGCAATGCCCAATGGATTAGCAGTCCGTCGCCTTAACCACACGGCCATCCCGCCCCCCTCGACATCCATCTTTCGCTTAAGTTAAATTGCAAGGGCTTAAAATGAAAAACAAGAATGAACGACGGGGATGGGATTCGAACTCACGCGGGCAATGCGCAATGGATTAGCAGTCCATCGCCTTAACCACTCGGCCACCCCGTCACCTTTACCATTCATCTATCGCTTAATTTAAATTGCAAAGGATAAAAATGAAAAACAACAATGAGCGACGGGGATGGGATTCGAACCCACGCGGGCAATGCCCAATGGATTAGCAGTCCATCGGCTTAACCATTCGGCCACCCCGTCCCCGTCTTCATCCATCTTTCGCTTAAGTTAAATTGCAAAGGATAAAAATTAAAACAAGAATGATCGACGGGGATGGGATTCGAACCCACGCGGGCAATGCCCAATGGATTAACAGTCCATCGCCTTAACCACTTCGCCCCCCTTGACATCCATCTTTCGCTTAAGTTAAATTGCAAGGGTTTAAAATGAAAAACAAGAATGAACGACGGGGATGGAATTCGACCCCACTCGGGCAATGCCCAATGGATTAGCAGTCCATCGCCTTAACCACACGGCCATCCCGCCCCCCTCGACATCCATCTTTCGCTTAAGTTAAATTGCTAAGGGTTTAAAATGAAAAACAAGAATGAACGACGGGGATGGGATTCGAACCCACGCGGGCAATGCCCAATGGATTAGCATTCCATCGTCTTAACCACTCGGCCACCCCGCCCCCCTCGACATCCATCTTTCGCTTAAGTTAAATTGCAAGGGTTTAAAATGAAAAACAAGAATGAACGACGGGGATGGGATTCGAACCCACGCGGGCAATGCCCAATGGATTAGCATTCCATCGTCTTAACCACTCGGCCACCCCGCCCCCCTCGACATCGATCTTTCGCTTAAGTTAAATTGCAAGGGTTTAAAATGAAAAACAAGAATGAGCGACGATGATGGAATTCGACCCCACGCGGGCAATGCCCAATGGATTAGCAGTCCGTCGCCTTAACCACTCGGCCATCCCGCCCCCCTCGACCTCCATCTTTCGCTTAAGTTAAATTGCAAAGGATAAAAATGAAAAACAAGAATGAGCGACGGGGATGAAATTCGAACCCACGCGGGCAATGCCCAATGGATTAGCAGTCCATCGCCTTAACCACTCGGCCACCCCGTCCCCGTCGTAATCCATCTATCGCTTAAGTTACATTGCAAAGGATAAAAATGAAAAACAAGAATATGCGACGGGGATGAAATTCGAACCCACGCGGGAAATGCCCAACGGATTAGCAGTCCATCGCCTTAACCACACGGCCATCCCGCCCCCGTCGACATCCATCTTTCGCTTAAGTTAAATTGCAAAGGATAAAAATGAAAACAAGAATGATCGACGGGGATGGGATTCGAACCCACGCGGGCAATGCCCAATGGATTAGCAGTCCATCGCCTTAACCACTCGGCCACCCCGTCCCCGTCGTCATCCATCTATCGGTTAAGTTACATTGCAAAGGATAAAAATGAAAAACCAGAATATGCGACGGGGATGGGACTCGAACGCACGCGGGCAAAGTCCAATGGATTAGCAGTCCATCGCCTTAACCACTCGGCCATCCCGCCCCCCTCGACATCCATCTTTCGCTTAAGTTAAATTGCAAAGGATAAAAATGAAAAACAAGAATGAGCGACGGGGATGAAATTCGAACCCACGCGGGCAATGCCCAATGGATTAGCAGTCCATCGCCTTAACCACACGGCCATCCCGTTCCCCTCAACATCCATCTATCGCTTAAGTTAAATTGGAAAGGATAAAAATGAAAAACAAGAATGAGCGACGGGGATGGAATTCGACCCCACGCGGGCAATGCCCAATGGATTAGCAGTCCATCGCCTTAACCACACGGCCATCCCGTTCCCCTCAACATCCATCTATCGCTTAAGTTAAATTGGAAAGGATAAAAATGACAAACTAGAATGAGCGACGGGGATGGGATTCGAACCCACGCGGGCAATGCCCAATGGATTAGCAGTCCATCGCCTTAACCACTCGGCCACCCCGTCCCCCTCGTCCCCCTCGACATCCATCTTTCGCTTAAGTTAAATTGCAAAGGATAAAAATGAAAAACAAGAATGAGCGACGGGGATGAAATTCGAACCCACGCGGGCAATGCCCAACGGATTAGCAGTCCATCGCCTTAACCACACGGCCATCCCGCCCCCCTCGACATCCATCTTTCGCTTAAGTTAAATTGCAAAGGATAAAAATGAAAAACAAGAATGAGCGACGGGGATGGGATTCGAACCCACGCGGGCAATGCCCAATGGATTAGCAGTCCATCCCTTAACCACTCGGCCACCCCGTCCCCGTGGTCATCCATCTATCGCTTAAGTTACATTGCAAAGGATAAAAATGAAAAACAAGAATATGCGACGGGGATGGGACTCGAACGCACGCGGGCAAAGTCCAATGGATTAGCAGTCCATCGCTTTAACCACTCGGCCATCCCGTTCCCCTCAACATCCATCTATCGCTTAAGTTAAATTGCAAAGGATAAAAATGAAAAACAAGAATGAGCGACGGGGATGGGATTCGAACCCACGCGGGCAATGCGCAATGGATAAGCAGTCCATCCCTTAACCACTCGGCCACCCCGTCCCCGTGGTCATCCATCTATCGCTTAAGTTACATTGCAAAGGATAAAAATGAAAAACAAGAATATGCGACGGGGATGGGACTCGAACGCACGCGGGCAAAGTCCAATGGATTAGCAGTCCATCGCTTTAACCACTCGGCCAACCCGTCCCCGTGGTCATCCATCTATCGCTTAATTTAAATTGCAAAGGATAAAAATGAAAAACAAGAATATGCGACGGGGATGGGATTCGAACCCACGCGGGCAATGCCCAATGGATTAGCAGTGCATCGCCTTAACCACTCGGCCACCCCGTTCCCATCTTCATCCATTTATCGCTTAAGTTAAATTGCAAAGGATAAAAATGAAAAACAAGAATGAGCGACGGGGATGAAATTCGAACCCACGCGGGCAATGCCCAACGGATTAGCAGTCCATCGCCTTAACCACACGGCCATCCCGCCCCCCTCGACATCCATCTTTCGCTTAAGTTAAATTGCAAAGGATAAAAATGAAAAACAAGAATGAGCGACGGGGATGGGATTCGAACCCACGCGGGCAATGCGCAATGGATAAGCAGTCCATCCCTTAACCACTCGGCCCGTCCCCGTGGTCATCCATCTATCGCTTAACTAACATTGCAAAGGATAAAAATGAAAAACAAGAATATACGACGGGGATGGGACTCGAACGCACGCGGGCAAAGTCCAATGGATTAGCAGTCCATCGCTTTAACCACTCGGCCACCCCGTTCCCATCTTCATCCATTTATCGCTTAAGTTACATTGCAAAGGATAAAAATGAAAACAAAAAGAATGAGCGACGAGGATGAAATTCGAACCCACGCGGGCAATGCCCAACGGATTAGCAGTCCATCGCCTTAACCACACGGCCATCCCGTTCCCCTCAACATCCATCTATCACTTAATTTAAATTGCAAAGGATAAAAATGAAAAACAACAATAAGCGACGGGGTGGGGATTCGACCCCATGCGGGCAATGCCCAATGGATTACCAGTCCATCGCCTTACCCACCCCGTCCCCCTCAACATCTATCTATCGCTCAAGTTAAATTGCAAAGGATAAAAATCAAAAACAACAATGAGCGACGAAGATGGGATTCGAACCCACGCGGGCAAGGCCCAATGGATTAGCAGTCCATCGCCTTAACCACTCGGCCACCCCGTCCCCGCTGGAATACATCTATCGCTTAAGTTACATTGCAAAGGATAAAAATGAAAAACAAGAATATGCGACGGGGATGGGATTCGAAACCACGCGGGCAATGTCCAATGGATAAGCAGTCCATCGCCTTTACCACTCGGCCACCCCGTCCCCGTCGCCATCCATCTATCGCTTAAGTTAAATTGCAAAGGATAAAAATGAAAAAAAAAAAAGAATGAGCGACGGGGATGAAATTCGAACCCACGCGGGGAATGCCCAACGGATTAGCAGTCCATCGCCTTTACCACACGGCCATCCCGCCCCCCTCGACACTCATCTTTCGCTTAAGTTAAATTGCAAAGGTTTAAAATGAAAAACAAGAATGAGCGACGATGATGGAATTCGACCCCACGCGGGCAATGCCCAATGGATTAGCAGTCCATCGCCTTAACCACACGGCCATCCCGCCCCCCCGGGATCCATCTTTCGCTTAAGTTAAATTGCAAGGGTATAAAATGAAAAACACGAATGAGCGACGGGGATGGGATTCGAACCCACGCGGGCAATGCCCAATGGATTAGCAGTCCATCGCCTTAACCACACGGCCATCCCGCCCCCCCGGGATCCATCTTTCGCTTAAGTTAAATTGCAAGGGTATAAAATGAAAAACACGAATGAGCGACGGGGATGGGATTCGAACCCACGCGGGCAATGCCCAATGGATTAGCAGTCCATCGCCTTAACCACACGGCCATCCCGCCCCCCCGGGATCCATCTATCGCTTAAGTTACATTGCAAAGGATAAAAATGAAAAACAAGAATATGCGACGGGGATGGGATTCGAACCCACGCGGGCAATGCCCAATGGATTAGCAGTCCATCGCCTTAACCACACGGCCATCCCGCCCCCCTCGACATCCATCTTTCGCTTAAGTTATATTGCAAGGGTTTAAAATGAAAAACAAGAATGAGCGACGATGATGGAATTCGACCCCACGCGGGCAATGCCCAATGGATTAGCAGTCCGTCGCCTTAACCACACGGCCATCCCGCCCCCCTCGAAATCCATCTTTCGCTTAAGTTAAATTGCAAGGGTTTAAAATGAAAAACAAGAATGAACGACGGGGATGGGATTCGAACCCACGCGGGCAATGCGCAATGGATTAGCAGTCCATCGCCTTAACCACTCGGCCACCTTGTCACCTTTACCATTCATCTATCGCTTAATTTAAATTGCAAAGGATAAAAATGAAAAACAACAATGAGCGACGGGGATGGGATTCGCACCCACGCGGGCAATGTCCAATGGATTAGCAGTCCATCGGCTTAACCATTCGGCCACCCCGTCCCCGTCTTCATCCATCTTTCGCTTAAGTTACATTGCAAAGGATAAAAATGAAAAACAAGAATATGCGACGGGGATGGGACTCGAACGCACGCGGGCAAAGTCCAATGGATTAGCAGTCCATCGCCTTAACCACTCGGCCACCCCAATGGATTAGCAGCCCATCGCCTTAACCATTCGGCCACTCCGTCCCCGTCTTCATCCATCTATCGCTTAAGTTACATTGCAAAGGATAAAAATGAAAAACAAGAATATGCGACGGGGATGGGATTCGAACCCACGCGGGCAATGCCCAATGGATTAGCAGTCCATCGGCTTAACCATTCGGCCACCCCGTCCCCGTCTTCATCCATCTATCGCTTAAGTTAAATTGCAAAGGATAAAAATGAAAAACAAGAATGAGCGACGGGGATGAAATTCGAACCCACGCATGCAATGCCCACCGGATTAGCAGTCCATCGCCTTAACCACACGGCCATCCCGCCCCCCTCGTCATCCATCTTTCGCTTAAGTTAAATTGCAAAGGATAAAAATGAAAAACAAGAATGAGCGACGGGGATGGAATTCGACCCCACGCGGGCAATGCCCAATGGATTAGCAGTCCATCGCCTTAACCACAGGGCCATCCCGTTCCCCTCAACATCCATCTATCGCTTAAATTATATTGGAAAGGATAAAAATGACAAACTAGAATGAGCGACGGGGATGGGATTCGACCCCACGCGGGCAATGCCCAATGGATTACCAGTCCATCGCCTTACCCACCCCGTCCCCCTCAACATCTATCTATCGCTCAAGTTAAATTGCAAAGGATAAAAATGAAAAACAACAATGAGCGACGGGGATGGGATTCGAACCCACGCGGGCAATGCCCAACGGATTAGCAGTCCATCGCCTTAACTACTTGGCCACCCCGTCCCCGCTGAATAACATCTATCGCTTAAGTTACATTGTAAAGGATAAAAATGAAAAACAAGAATATGCGACGGGGATGGGATTCGAAAACACGCGGGCAATGCCCAACGGATAAGCAGTCCATCGCCTTAACCACTCGGCCACCCCGTCCCCGTCGCCATCCATCTATCGCTTAAGTTACATTGCAAAGGATAAAAATGAAAACAAAAAGAATGAGCGACGGGGATGAAATTCGAACCCACGCGGGCAATGCCCAACGGATTAGCAGTCCATCGCCTTAACCACACGGCCATCCCGCCCCCATCCATCTATCGCTTAAGTTACATTGCAAAGGATAAAAATGAAAACAAAAAGAATGAGCGACGGGGATGAAATTCGAACCCACGCGGGCAATGCCCAACGGATTAGCAGTCCATCGCCTTAACCACACGGCCATCCCGCCCCCCTCAACATCCATCTTTCGCTTAAGTTAAATTGCAAAGTTTTAAAATGAAAAACAAGAGAGAGCGACGATGAAGGAATTCGACCCCACGCGGGCAATGCCCAATGGATTAGCAGTCCATCGCCTTAACCACCCCGTCCCCCTCGACATCCATCTATCGCTTAAGTTAAATTGCAAGGGTATAAAATGAAAAACAAGAATGAGCGACGGGGATGGGATTCGAACCCACGCGGGCAATGCCCAACGGATTAGCAGTCCATCGCCTTAACCACACGGCCATCCCGCCCCCCTCGACATCCCTCTTTCGCTTAAGTTAAATTGCAAAGGATAAAAATGAAAAACAAGAATGAGCGACGGGGATGGAATTCGACCCCACGCGGGCAATGCCCAATGGATTAGCAGTCCATCGCCTTAACCACCCCGTCCCCCTCGACATCCATCTATCGCTTAAGTTAAATTGCAAAGGATAAAAATGAAAAACAAGAATGAGCAAAGGGGATGAAATTCGAACCCACGCGGGCAATGCCCAACGGATTAGCAGTCCATCGCCTTAACCACACGGCCATCCCGCCCCCCTCGACATCTATCTTTCGCTTAAGTTAAATTGCAAAGGATAAAAATGAAAAACAAGAATGAGCGACGGGGATGGGATTCGAACTAACGCGGGCAATGCCCAATGGATAAGCAGTCCATCGCCTTAACCACTCGGCCACCCCGTCCCCGTCGTCAACTATCTATCGCTTAAGTTACACTGCAAAGGATAAAAATGAAAAACTAGAATATGCGACGGGGATGGGACTCGAACGCACGCGGGCAAAGTCCAATGGATTAGCAGTCCATCGCCTTAACCACTCGGCCACCCCAATGGATTAGCAGTCCATCGCCTTAACCATACGGCCATCCCGCCCCCTCGACATCCATCTTTCGCTTAAGTTAAATTGCAAAGGATAAAAATGAAAAACAAGAATGAACGACGGGGATGGAATTCGACCCCACGCGGGCAATGCCCAATGGATTAGCAGTCCATCGCCTTAACCACACGGCCATACCGTTCCCCTCAACATCCATCTATCGCTTAAGTTAAATTGGAAAGGATAAAATTGACAAACTAGAATGAGCGACGGGGATGGGATTCGAACCCATGCGGGCAATGGCCAACGGATTAGCAGTCCATCGCCTTAACCACTCGGCCACCCCGTCCCCATCACCATTTATCTATCGTTTAAGTTAAATTGCAAAGGATAAAAATGAAAAACCAGAATATGCGACGGGGATGGGATTCGAACCAACGCGGGCAATGCCCAATGGATTAGCAGTGCATCGCCTTAACCACTCGGCCACCCCGTCCCCGTCTTTATCCATCTATCGCTTAAGTTACATTGCAAAGGATAAAAATGAAAAACAAGAATATGCGACGGAGATGGGATTCGAACCCACGCGGGCAACGCCCAATGGATTAGCAGTCCATCGCCTTAACCACTCGGCCACCCCGTCCCCGTCGTCATCCATCTATCGCTTAAGTTACATTGCAAAGGATAAAAATGAAAACCAAAAGAATTAGTGACGGGGATTAAATTCGAACCCACGCCGGCAATGCCCAATGGATTAGCAGTCCATCGCCTTAACCACACGGCCATTCCGCCACCCACGACATCCATCTTGAGCTTAAGTTAAATTGCAAAGGATAAAAATGAAAAACAAGAATGAGTGACGGGGATGAAATTCGACCCCACGCGGGCAATGCCCAATGGATTAGCAGTCCATCGCCTTAACCACACGGCCATCCCGTTCCCCTCAACATCCATCTATCGCTTAATTTAAATTGCAAAGGACAAAAATGAAAAACAAGAATATGCGACGGGAATGGGCTTCGAACCCACGCGGGCTATGCCCAATGGAATAGCAGTCCATCGCCTTAACCACTCGGCCACCCCGTTCCCGTCTTGCATCTATCGCTTAAGTTACATTGCAAAGGATAAAAATGAAAAATAACAACGAGCGACGGGGATGGGATTCGAACCAACGCTTGCAATGCCCAATGGATTAGCAGTCCATCGCCTTAACCACTCGGCCACCCCGTCCCCGTCCCCTCTGGCATCCATCTATCGCTTAAGTTACATTGTTAAGGATAAAAATGAAAAACAAGAATAAGCGACGGGGATGGGATTCGAAACCACGCGGACAATGTCCAATGGTTAAGCAGTCCATCGCCTTAACCCCTCTGTCACCCCGTCCCCGTCACCATTTATCTATCGCTTAAGTAAAATTGCAAAGGATAAAAATGACAAACAAGAATGAGTGACGGCGATGGGATTCGAACCCACGCGGGCAATGCCCAACGGATTAGCAGTCCATCGCCTTAACCCCTCGGTCACCCCGTCCCCGTCACCATTTATCTATCGCTTAATTTAAATTGCAAAGGATAAAAATGAAAAACAAGAATGAGCGACGGGGATGAAATTCGAACCCACTCGGGCAATGCCCAACGGATTAGCAGTCCATCGCCTTAACCACACGGCCACCCCGTCCCCGTCTTCATCCATCTTTCGCTTAAGTTAAATTGCAAAGGATAAAAATGACAAACTAGAATGAGCGACGGGGATGGGGATGGGACTCGAACCCACGCGGGCAATGCCCAATGGATTAGCAGTCCATCGCCTTAACCACTCGGCCACCCCGTCCCCGTCTTCATCCATCTATCGCTTAAGTTACATTGCAAAGGATATAAATGAAAAACAAGAATATGCGACGGGGATGGGATTCAAACCCACGCGGGCAATGCCCAATGGATTAGCAGTCCATCGCCTTAACCACTCGGCCACCCCGTCCCCGTCTTCATCCATCTTTCGCTTAAGTTACATTGCGAAGGATAAAAATGAAAACAAAAAGAATGAGCGACGGGGATGAAATTCGACCCCACGCGGGCAATACCCAAAGGATTATCAGTCCATCGCCTTAACCACACGGCCATCCCGTTCCCCTCAACATCCATCTATCGCTTAATTTAAATTGCGAAGGATAAAAATGAAAAACAAGAATATGCGACGGGGACGGGATTCGAACCCACGCGGGCAATGCCCAATGGATTAGCAGTCCATCGCCTTAACCACTCGACCATCCGTCCCCGTCTTCATCCATCTATCGCTTAAGTTACATTGCAAAGGATAAAAATGAAAAACCAGAATATGCGACGGGGATGGGATTCGAACCCACGCGGGCAATGCCCAATGGATTAGCAGTCCATCGCCTTAACCACTCGGCCACCTCGTCCCCGTCGTCGTCCATCTATGGCTTAAGTTACATTGCAAAGGATAAAAATGAAAACAAAAAGAATGAGCGACGGGGATGAAATTCGAACCCACGCGGGCAATGCCCAACGGATTATCAGTCCATCGCCTTAACCACTCGGCCACCCCGTCCCCGTCGTCGTCCATCTATCGCTTAAGTTACATTGCAAAGGATAAAAATGAAAACAAAAAGAATGAGCGACGGGGATGAAATTCGAACCCACGCGGGCAATGCCCAACGGATTAGCAGTCCATCGCCTTAACCACACGGCCATCCCGTCCCCGTCTTCACACATCTATCGCTTAAGTTACATTGCAAAGGATAAAAATGAAAAACAAGAATATGCGACGGGGATGGGATTCGAAACCACGCGGGCAATGCCCAATGGATTAGCAGTCCATCGCCTTAACCACTCGGCCACCCCGTCCCCGTCGTCGTCCATCTATCGCTTAAGTTACATTGCAAAGGATAAAAATGAAAAACAACAATGAGCGACGGGGATGAAATTCGAACCCACGCGGGCAATGCCCAACGGATTAGCAGTCCATCGCCTTAACCACTCGGCCACCCCGTCCCCATCTTCATGCATCTATCGCTTAAGTTACATTGCAAAGGATAAAAATTAAAAACAAGAATATGTGACGGGGATGGGATTCGAACCCACGCGGGTAATGACCAATGGATAAGCAGTCCATCGCCTTAACCACTCGGCCACCCCGTCCCCGTCGTCGTCCATCTATCGCTTAAGTTACATTGCAAAGGATGAAAATGAAAAACTACAATGAGCGACGGGGATGGGATTCGAAACCACGCGGACAATGTCCAATGGTTAAGCAGTCCATCGCCTTAACCACTCGACCACCCCGTCCCCGTCGACATCCATCTATCGCTTAAGTTAAATTGCAAAGGATAAAAATGACAAACACGAATGAGCGACGGGGATGGGATTCGAAACCACGCGGGCAATGCCCAACGGGTTAGCTGTCCATCGCCTTAACCACTCGGTCACCCCGTCCCCGTCACCATTTATCTATCGCTTAATTTAAATTGCAAAGGATAAAAATTAAAAACAACAATGAGCGACGGGGATGGGATTCTAACCCACGCGGGCAATGCCTAATGGATTAGCAGTCCATCGGCTTAACCATTCGGCCACCCCGTCCCCGTCATAATCCATCTATCGCTTAAGTTAAATTGCAAAGGATAAAAATGAAAACAAAAAGAATGAGTGACGGGGCTGAAATTCGAACCCACGCGGGCAATGCCCAACGGATTAGCAGTCCATCGCCTTAACCACTCGGCCACCTCGTCCCCGTCTTCATCTATCTATCGCTTAAGTTACATTGCAAAGGATAAAAATGAAAAACAAGAATATGCGACGGGGATGGGATTCGAACCCACGCGGGCAATGCCCAATGGATTAGCAGTCCATCGCCTTAACCACTCGCCCACCCCGTCCCCGTCGTCGTCCATCTATCGCTTAAGTTACATTGCAAAGGATAAAAATGAAATCAAAAAGAATGAACGACGGGGATGAAATTCAAACCCACGCGGGCAATGCCCAACGGATTAGCAGTCCATCGCCTTAACCACACGGCCATCCCGCCCCCCACGACATCTATCTTTCGCTTAAGTTAAATTGCAAAGGATAAAAATGAAAACAAGAATGAGCGACGGGGATGAAATTCGACCCCACGCGGGCAATGCCCAACGGATTAGGAGTCCATCGCCTTAACCACACGGCCATCCCGTTCCCCTCAACATCCATCTATCGCTTAATTTAAATTGCAAAGGATAAAAATGAAAAACAAAAATATGCGACGGGGATGGGATTCGAACCCACGCGGGCAATGCCCAATGGAATAGCAGTCCATCGCCTTAACCACTCGGCCACCCCGTCCCCGTCTTCATCCATCTATCGCTTAAGTTACATTGCAAAGGATAAAAATGAAAAACAACAATGAGCGATGGGGATGGGATTCGAACCCACGCGGGCAATGACCAATGGATAAGCAGTCCATCGCCATAACCACTCAGCCACCCCGTCCCCTCTGGCATCCATCTATCGCTTAAGTTACATTGTTAAGGATAAAAATGAAAAACAAGAATATGCGACGGGGATGGGATTCGAAACCACGCGGACAATGTCCAATGGTTAAGCAGTCCATCGCCTTAACCACTCGGCCACCCCGTCCCCGTCACCATCCATCTATCGCTTAAGTTAAATTGCAAAGGATAAAAATGAAAAACAACAATGAGCGACGGGGATGGGATTCGAACCCACGCGGGCAATGCCCAATGGATTAGCAGTCCATCGGCTTAACCATTCGGCCACCCCGTCCCCGTCTACATCCATATATCGCTTAAGTTAAATTGCAAAGGATAAAAATGAAAACAAAAAGAATAAGCGACGGGGATGAAATTCGAACCCACGTGGGCAATGCCCAACGGATTAGCAGTCCATCGCCTTAACCACTCGGCCACCCCGTCCCCGTCTTCATCTATCTATCGCTTAAGTTACATTGCAAAGGATAAAAATGAAAAACAAGAATATGCGACGGGGATGGGATTCGAACCCACGCGGGCAATGCCCAATGGATTAGCAGTCCATCGCCTTAAACACTCGGCCACCCCGTCCCCGTCATCATCCATCTATCGCTTAAGTTACATTGCAAAGGATAAAAATGAAAACAAAAAGAATGAGCGACGGGGATGAAATTCGAACCCTTGCGGGCAATGCCCAACGGATTAGCAGTCCATCGCCTTAACCACACGGCCAACCCGCCCCTCACGACATCTATCTTTCGCTTAAGTTAAATTGCAAAGGATAAAAATGAAAACAAGAATGAGCGACTGGGATGGGATTCGAACCCACGCGGGCAACGCCCAACGGATTAGCAGTCCATCGCCTTAACCACTCGGCCACCCCGTCCCCGTCTTCTTCCATCTATCGCTCAAGTTACATTGCAAAGGATAAAAATGAAATCAAAGAATATGCGACGGGGATGGGATTCGAAACCACGCGGGCAATGCCCAATGGATTAGCAGTCCATCGCCTTTACCACTCGGCCACCGCGTCCCCTCTGGCATCCATCTATCGCTTAAGTTACATTGTTAAGGATAAAAATGAAAAACAAGAATATGCGACGGGGATGGGATTCGAACCCACGCGGGCAATGCCCAACGGAATAGCAATCCATCGCCCTTACCACACGGCCATCCCGTTCCCCTCGACACCCATCTATCGCTTAAGTTAAATTGGAAAGGATAAAAATGACAAACTAGAATGAGCGACGCGGATGGGATTCGAACCCACGCGGGCAATGCCCAACGGATTAGCAGTACATCGCCTTAACCACTCGGCCACCCCGTCCCCGTCTTCATCCATCTATCGCTTAAGTTACATTGCAAAGGATAAAAATGAAAAACAAGAATATGCGACGGGGATGGGATTCGAACCCACGCGGGCAATGCCCAACGGATTAGCAGTACATCGCCTTAACCACTCGGCCACCCCGTCCCCGTCTTCATCCATCTATCGCTTGAGTTACATTGCAAAGGATAAAAATGAAAAACAAGAATATGCGACGGGGATGGGATTCGAACCCACGCGGGTAATGCCCAATGGATAAGCAGTCCATCGCCTTAACCACTCGGCCACCCCGTCCCCGTCGTCGTCCATCTATCGCTTAAGTTACATTGCAAAGGATGAAAATGAAAAACAACAATGAGCGACGGGGATGGGATTCGAAACCACGCGGACAATGTCCAATGGTAAGCAGTCCATCGCCTTAACCACTCGACCACCCCGTCCCCGTCGCCATCCATCTATCGCTTAAGTTAAATTGCAAAGGATAAAAATGACAAACAAGAATGAGCGACGGGGATGGGATTCGAAACCACGCGGGCAATGCCCAACGGGTTAGCTGTCCATCGCCTTAACCACTCGGTCACCCCGTCCCCGTCACCATTTATCTATCGCTTAATTTAAATTGCAAAGGATAAAAATGAAAAACAACAATGAGCGACGGGGATGGGATTCGAACCCACGCGGGCAATGCCTAATGGATTAGCAGTCCATCGGCTTAACCATTCGGCCACCCCGTCCCCGTCATCATCCATCTATCGCTTAAGTTAAATTGCAAAGGATAAAAATGAAAACTTAAAGAATGAGTGACGGGGATGAAATTCGAACCCACGCGGGCAATGCCCAACGGATTAGCAGTCCATCGCCTTAACCACTCGGCCACCCCGTCCCCGTCTTCATCTATCTATCGCTTAAGTTACATTGCAAAGGATAAAAATGAAAAACAAGAATATGCGACGGGGATGGGATTCGAACCCACGCGGGCAATGCCCAATGGATTAGCAGTCCATCGCCTTAACCACTCGGCCACCCCGTCCCCGTAGTCGTCCATCTATCGCTTAAGTTACATTGCAAAAAATAAAAATGAAATCAAAAAGAATGAGCGACGGGGATGAAATTCGAACCCACGCGGGCAATGCCCAACGGATTAGCAGTAAATCGCCTTAACCACACGGCCATCCCGCCCCCCATGACATCTATCTTTCGCTTAAGTTAAATTGCAAAGGATAAAAATGAAAACAAGAATGAGCGACGGGGATGGGATTCGAACCCACGCGGGCAATGCCCAATGGAATAGCAGTCCATCGCCTTAACCACTCGGCCACCCCGTCCCCGTCTTCATCCATCTATCGCTTAAGTTACATTGCAAAGGATAAAAATGAAAAACAACAATGAGCGATGGGGATGGGATTCGAACCCACGCGGGCAATGCCCAATGGATAAGCAGTCCATCGCCTTAACCACTCAGCCACCCCGTCCCCTCTGGCATCCATCTATCGCTTAAGTTACATTGTTAAGGATAAAAATGAAAAACAAGAATATGCGACGGGGATGGGATTCGAAACCACGCGGACAATGTCCAATGGTTAAGCAGTCCATCGCCTTAACCACTCGGCCACCCCGTCCCCGTCGCCATTCATCTATCGCTTAAGTTAAATTGCAAAGGATAAAAATGACAAACAAGAATGAGCGACCGGGGTGGGATTCGAAACCACGCGGGCAATGCCCAACGGGTTAGCAGTCCATCGCCTTAACCACTCGGTCACCCCGTCCCCGTCACCATTTATCTATCGCTTAATTTAAATTGCAAAGGATAAAAATGAAAAACAACAATGAGCGACGGGGATGGGATTCGAACCCACGCGGGCAATGCCCAATGGATTAGCAGTCCATCGGCTTAACCATTCGGCCACCCCGTCCCCGTCTACTTCCATATATCGCTTAAGTTAAATTGCAAAGGATAAAAATGAAAACAAAAAGAATGAGCGACGGGGATGAAATTCGAACCCACGCGGGCAATGCCCAACGGATTAGCAGTCCATCGCCTTAACCACTCGGCCACCCCGTCCCCGTCTTCATCTATCTATCGCTTAAGTTACATTGCAAAGGATAAAAATGAAAAACAAGAATATGCGACGGGGATGGGATTCGAACCCACGCGGGCAATGCCCAATGGATTAGCAGTCCATCGCCTTAAACACTCGGCCACCCCGTCCCCGTCGTCATCCATCTATCGCTTAAGTTACATTGCAAAGGATAAAAATGAAAACAAAAAGAATGAGTGACGGGGATGAAATTCGAACCCTTGCGGGCAATGCCCAACGGATTAGCAGTCCATCGCCTTAACCACACCGCCAACCCGCCCCTCATTACATCTATCTTTCGCTTAAGTTAAATTGCAAAGGATAAAAATGAAAACAAGACTGAGCGACTGGGATGGGATTCGAACCCACGCGGGCAACGCCCAACTGATTAGCAGTCCATCGCCTTAACCACTCGGCCACCCCGTCCCCGTCGTCATCCATCTATTGCTTAAGTTACATTGCAAAGGATAAAAATGAAAAACAAGAATATGCGACGGGGACGGGATTCGAACCCTAGCGGGCAATGCCCAATGGAATAGCAGTCCATCGCCTTAACCACTCGGCCACCCCGTCCCCGTCGCCATCCATCAATCGCTTAAGTTAAATTGCAAAGGATAAAAATGACAAACAAGAATGAGCGACGGGGATGGGATTCGAAACCACGCGGGCAATGCCCAACGGATTAGCAGTCCATCGGCTTAACCATTTGGCCACCCCGTCCCCGTCCCCGTCTTCATCTATCTATCGCTTAAGTTACATTGCAAAGGATAAAAATGAAAAACAAGAATATGCGACGGGGATGGGATTCGAACCCACGCGGGCAATGCCCAATGGATTAGCAGTCCATCGCCTTAACCACTCGGCCACCCCGTCCCCGCCGTCATCCATCTATCGCTTAAGTTACATTGCAAAGGATAAAAATGAAAACAAAAAGAATGAGCGACGGGGATGAAATTTGAACCCACGCGGGCAATGCCCAACGGATAAGCAGTCCATCGCCTTAACCACTCGGCCACCCCGTCCCCGTCTTCATCCATCTATCGCTAAAGTTACATTGAAAAGGATAAAAATGAAAAACAAGAATGAGCGACGGGGATGGGATTCGAACCCACGCGGGCAATGCCCAACGGATAAGCAGTCCATCGCCTTAACCACTCGGCCACCCCGTCCCCGTCTTCATCTATCTATCGCTTAAGTTACATTGCAAAGGATAAAAATGAAAAACAAGAATATGCGACGGGGATGGGATTCGAACCCACGCGGGCAATGCCCAACGGATTAGCAGTCCATCGCCTTAACCACTCGGCCACCGCGTCCCCTCTGGCATCCATCTATCGCTTTAGTTACATTGTTAAGGATAAAAATGAAAAACAAGAATATGCTACGGGGATGGGATTCGAAACCACGCGGACAATGTCCAATGGTTAAGCAGACCATCGCCTTAACCACTCGGCCACCCCGTCCCCGTCGCCATCGATCTATCGCTTAAGTTACATTGCAAAGGATAAAAATGAAAAACAACAATGAGCGACAGGGATGGGATTCGAACCCACGCGGGCAATGCCCAATGGATTAGCAGTCCATCGCCTTAACCACTCCGCCACCGCGTCCCCTCTGGCATCCATCTATCGCTTAAGTTACATTGTTAAGGATAAAAATGAAAAACAAGAATATGCTACGGGTATGGGATTCGAAACCACGCGGACAATGTCCAATGGTTAAGCAGTCCATCGCCTTAACCACTCGGCCACCCCGTCCCCGTCTCCATTCATCTATCGCTTAAGTTTAATTGCAAAGGATAAAAATGACAAACAAGAATGAGTGACGGGGATGGGATTCGAAACCACGCGGGCAATGCCCAACGGGTCAGCAGTCCATCGCCTTAACCACTCGGTCACCCCGTCCCCGTCACCATTTATCTATCGCTTAAGTTACATTGCAAAGGATAAAAATGAAAAACAAGAATATGCGACGGCGATGGGATTCGAACCCACGCGGGCAATGCCCAACGGATAAGCAGTCCATCGCCTTAACCACTCGGCCACCCCGTCCCCGTCGCCATCCATCTATCGCTTAAGTTAAATTGCAAAGGATAAAAATGACAAACAAGAATGAGCGACGGGGATGGGATTCGAAACCACGCGGGCAATGCCCAACGGATTAGCAGTCCATCGGCTTAACCATTTGGCCACCCCGTCCCCGTCTGCATAAATCTATCACTTAAGTTAAATTGCAAAGGATAAAAATGAAAACAAAAAGAATGAGTGACGGGGATGAAATTCGAACCCACGCGGGCAATGCCCAACGGATTAGCAGTCCATCGCCTGAACCACTTGGCCACCCCGTCCCCGTCCCCGTCTTCATCTATCTATCGCTTAAGTTACATTGCAAAGGATAAAAATGAAAAACAAGAATATGCGACGGGGATGGGATTCGAACCCACGCGGGCAATGCCCAATGGATTAGCAGTCCATCGCCTTAACCACTCGCCCACCCCGTCCCCGTCTTCATCCATCTATCGCTTAAGTTACATTGAAAAGGATAAAAATGAAAAACAAGAATGAGCGACGGGGATGGGATTCGAACCCACGCGGGCAATGCCCAACGGATAAGCAGTCCATCGCCTTAACCACTCGGCCACCCCGTCCCCGTCTTCATCTATCTATCGCTTAAGTTACATTGCAAAGGATAAAAATGAAAAACAAGAATATGCGACGGGGATGGGATTCGAACCCACGCGGGCAATGCCCAACGGATTAGCAGTCCATCGCCTTAACCACTCGGCCAACGCGTCCCCTCTGGCATCCATCTATCGCTTAAGTTACATTGTTAAGGATAAAAATGAAAAACAAGAATATGCTACGGGGATGGGATTCGAAACCACGCGGACAATGTCCAATGGTTAAGCAGACCATCGCCTTAACCACTCGGCCACCCCGTCCCCGTCGCCATCGATCTATCGCTTAAGTTACATTGCAAAGGATAAAAATGAAAAACAACAATGAGCGACAGGGATGGGATTCGAACCCACGCGGGCAATGCCCAATGGATTAGCAGTCCATCGCCTTAACCACTCGGCCACCGCGTCCCCTCTGGCATCCATCTATCGCTTAAGTTACATTGTTAAGGATAAAAATGAAAAACAAGAATATGCTACGGGTATGGAATTCGAAACCACGCGGACAATGTCCAATGGTTAAGCAGTCCATCGCCTTAACCACTCGGCCACCCCGTCCCCGTCTCCATTTATCTATCGCTTAAGTTAAATTGCAAAGGATAAAAATGAAAGCAAAAAGAATGAGCGACGGGGATGAAATTCGAACCCACGCGCGCAATGCCCAACGGATTAGCAGTCCATCGCCTTAACCACTCGGCCACCCCGTCCCCGTCTTCATCTATCTATCGCTTAAGTTACATTGCAAAGGATAAAAATGAAAAACAAGAATATGCGACGGGGATGGGATACGAACCCACGCGGGCAATGCCCAATGGATTAGCAGTCCATCGCCTTAACCACTCGGCCACCCCGTCCCCGTCGTCGTCCATCTATCGCTTAAGTTACATTGCAAAGGATAAAAATGAAAACAAAAAGAATGAGCGACGGGGATGAAATTCGAACCCACGCGGGCAATGCCCAACGGATTAGCAGTCCATCGCCTTAACCACACGGCCATCCCGCCCCCCACGACATCTATCTTTCGCTTAAGTTAAATTGCAAAGGATAAAAATGAAAACAAGAATGAGCGACGGGGATGAAATTCGACCCCACGCGGGCAATGCCCAATGGATTAGCAGTCCATCGCCTTAACCACACGGCCATCCCGTTCCCCTCAACATCCCTCTATCGCTTAATTTAAATTGCAAAGGAAAAAATGAAAAACAAAAATATGCGACGGGGATGGGATCCGAACCCACGCGGGCAATGCCCAATGGAATAGCAGTCCATCGCCTTAACCACTCGGCCACCCCGTCCCCGTCTTCATCCATCTATCGCTTAAGTTACATTGCAAAGGATAAAAATGAAAAACAACAATGAGCGATGGGGATGGGATTCGAACCCACGTGGGCAATGCCCAATGGATAAGCAGTCCATCGCCTTAACCACTCGGCCACCCCGTCCCCGTCGCCATCCATCTATCGCTTAAGTTAAATTGCAAAGGATAAAAATGAAAATCAAGAATGAGCGACGGGTATGAAATTCGAACCCACGCGGGCAATGCCCAACGGATTAGCCTTAACCACTCGGCCACCCCGTCCCCGTCTTCATCCATCTATCGCTTAAGTTACATTGCAAAGGATAAAAATGAAAAACAAGAATATGCGACGGGGATGGGATTCGAACCCACGCGGGCAATGCCCAATGGATTAGCAGTCCATCGCCTTAACCACACGGCCATCCCGTTCCCCTCAACACCCATCTATCGCTTAATTTAAATTGCAAAGGATAAAAATGAAAAATAAAAATATGCGACGGGGATGGGATTCGAACCCACGCGGGCAATGCCCAACGGGTTAGCAGTCCATCGTCTTAACCCCTCGGTCACCCCGTCCCCGTCACCATTTATCTATCGCTTAATTTAAATTGCAAAGGATAAAAATGAAAAACAACAATGAGCGACGGGGATGGGATTCGAACCCATGCGGGCAATGCCCAATGGTTTAGCAGTCCATCGGCTTAACCATTCGGCCACCCCGTCCCCGTCTTCATCCATCTATCGCTTAAGTTAAATTGCAAAGGATAAAAATGAAAACAAAAAGAATGAGCGACGGGGATGAAATTCGCACCCACGCGGGCAATGCCCAACGGATTAGCAGTCCATCGCCTTAACCACTCGGCCACCCCGTCCCCGTCTTCATCTATCTATCGCTTAAGTTACATTGCAAAGGATAAAAATGAAAAACAAGAATATGCGACGGGGATGGGATTCGAACCCACGCGGGCAATACTCAATGGATTAGCAGTCCATCGCCTTAACCACTCGGCCACCCCGTCCCAGTCGTCGTCCATCTATCGCTTAAGTTACATTGCAAAGGATAAAAATGAAAACAAAAAGAATGACCGACGGGGATGAAATTCGAACCCACGCGGGCAATGCCCAACGGATTAGCAGTCCATCGCCTTAACCACACGGCCATCCCGCCCCCCACGACATCTATCTTTCGCTTAAGTTAAATTGCAAAGGATAAAAATGAAAACAAGAATGAGCGACGGGGATGAAATTCGAACCCACGCGGGCAATGCCCAATGGATTAGCAGTCCATCGCCTTAACCACTCGGCCACCCCGTCCCCGTCTTCATCCATCTATCGCTTAAGTTACATTGCAAAGGATAAAAATGAAAAACAAGAATATGCGACGGGGATGGGATTCGAACCCACGCGGGCAATGCCCAATGGATTAGCAGTCCATCGCCTTAACCACTCGGCCACCCCGTCCCCGTCGCCATCCATCTATCGCTTACATTACATTGCAAAGGATAAAAATGGAAAACAACAATGAGCGACGGGGATGGGATTCGAACCCCCGCGGGCAATGCCCAATGGATAAGCAGTCCATCGCCTTAACCACTCGGCCACCCCGTCCCCTCTGGCATCCATCTATCGCTTAAGTTACATTGTTAAGGATAAAAATGAAAAACAAGAATATGCGACGGGGATAGGATTTGAAACCACGCGGACAATGTCAAATGGTTAAGCAGTCCATCGGCTTAACCATTCGGCCACCCCATCCCCGTCTTCATCCATCTATCGCTTAAGTTAAATTGCAAAGGATAAAAATGAAAACAAAAAGAATGAGCGACGGGGATGAAATTCGCACCCACGCGGGCAATGCCCAACGGATTAGCAGTCCATCGCATTAACCAATCGGCCACCCCGTCCCCGTCTTCATCTATCTATCGCTTAAGTTACATTGCAAAGGATAAAAATGAAAAACAAGAATATGCGACGGGGATGGGATTCGAACCCACGCGGGCAATGCCCAACGGATTAGCAGTCCATCGCCTTAACCACTCGGCCACCCCGTCCCCGTCTTCATCTATCTATCGCTTAAGTTACATTGCAAAGGATAAAAATGAAAAACAAGAATATGCGACCGGGATGGGATTCGAACCCACGCGGGCAATACTCAATGGATTAGCAGTCCATCGCCTTAACCACTCGGCCACCCCGTCCCAGTCGTCGTCCATCTATCGCTTAAGTTACATTGCAAAGGATAAAAATGAAAACAAAAAGAATGAGCGACGGGGATGAAATTCGAACCCACGCGGGCAATGCCCAACGGATTAGCAGTCCATCGCCTTAACCACACGGCCATCCCGCCCCCCACGACATCTATCTTTCGCTTAAGTTAAATTGCAAAGGATAAAAATGAAAACAAGAATGAGCGACGGGGATGAAATTCGAACCCACGCGGGCAATGCCCAATGGATTAGCAGTCCATCGCCTTAACCACTCGGCCACCCCGTCCCCGTTTTCATCCATCTATCGCTTAAGTTACATTGCAAAGGATAAAAATGAAAAACAAGAATATGCGACGGGGATGGGATTCGAACCCACGCGGGCAATGCCCAATGGATTAGCAGTCCATCGCCTTAACCACTCGGCCACCCCGTCCCCGTCGCCATCCATCTATCGCTTACATTACATTGCAAAGGATAAAAATGGAAAACAACAATGAGCGACGGGGATGGGATTCGAACCCCCGCGGGCAATGCCCAATGGATAAGCAGTCCATCGCCTTAACCACTCGGCCACCCCGTCCCCTCTGGCATCCATATATCGCTTAAGTTACATTGTTAAGGATAAAAATGAAAAACAATAATATGCGACGGGGATGGGATTTGAAACCACGCGGACAATGTCAAATGGTTAAGCAGTCCATCGCCTTAACCACTCGGCCACCCCGTCCCCGTCGCCATCCATCTATCGCTTAAGTTAAATTGCAAAGGATAAAAATGACAAACAAGAATGAGCGACGGGGATGGGATTCGAACCCACGCGGGCAATGCCCAACGGATTAGCAGTACATCGCCTTAACCACTCGGCCACCCCGTCCCCGTCTTCATCTATCTATCGCTTAAGTTACATTGCAAAGGATAAAAATGAAAAACAAGAATATGCGACGGGGATGGGATTCGAACCCACGCGGGCAATACTCAATGGATTAGCAGTCCATCGCCTTAACCACTCGGCCACCCCGTCCCAGTCGTCGTCCATCTATCGCTTAAGTTACATTGCAAAGGATAAAAATGAAAACAAAAAGAATGAGCGACGGGGATGAAATTCGAACCCACGCGGGCAATGCCCAACGGATTAGCAGTCCATCGCCTTAACCACACGGCCATCCCGCCCCCCACGACATCTATCTTTCGCTTAAGTTAAATTGCAAAGGATAAAAATGAAAACAAGAATGAGCGACGGGGATGAAATTCGAACCCACGCGGGCAATGCCCAATGGATTAGCAGTCCATCGCCTTAACCACTCGGCCACCCCGTCCCCGTCTTCATCCATCTATCGCTTAAGTTACATTGCAAAGGATAAAAATGAAAAACAAGAATATGCGACGGGGATGGGATTCGAACCCACGCGGGCAATGCCCAATGGATTAGCAGTCCATCGCCTTAACCACTCGGCCACCCCGTCCCCGTCGCCATCCATCTATCGCTTACATTACATTGCAAAGGATAAAAATGGAAAACAACAATGAGCGACGGGGATGGGATTCGAACCCCCGCGGGCAATGCCCAATGGATAAGCAGTCCATCGCCTTAACCACTCGGCCACCCCGTCCCCTCTGGCATCCATCTATCGCTTAAGTTACATTGTTAAGGATAAAAATGAAAAACAAGAATATGCGACGGGGATGGGATTCGAACCCACGCGGGCAATGCCCAATGGATTAGCAGTCCATCGCCTTAACCACTCGGCCACCCCGTCCCCGTCTTCGTCCATCTATCGCTTAAGTTACATTGCAAAGGATAAAAATGAAAAACAAGAATATGCGACGGGGATGGGATTCGAACCCACGCGGGCAATGCCCAATGGATAAGCAGTCCATCGCCTTAACCACTCGGTCACCACGTCCCCGTCACCATTTATCTATCGCTTAATTTAAATTGCAAAGGATAAAAATGAAAAACAACAATGAGCGACGGGGATGGGATTCGAATCCACGCGGGCAATGCCCAATGGATTAGCAGTCCATCGGCTTACCCAGTCGGCCACCCCGTCCCCGTCTTCATCCATCTATCGCTTAAGTTATATTGCAAACGATAAAAATTAAAAACAAGAATGAGCAACGTGGATGAAATTCGAACCCACGCGGGCAATGCCCAATGGATTAGCAGTCCATCGGCTTAACCAGTCGGCCAACCCGTCCCCGTCTTCATCCATCTATCGCTTAAGTTATATTGCAAACGATAAAAATGAAAAACAAGAATGAGCGACGGGGATGAAATTCGAACCCACGCGGGCAATGCCCAACGGATTAGCAGTCCATCGCCCTAACCACACGGCCATCCCGTTCCCCTCAACACCCATCTATCGCTTAAGTTAAATTGGAAAGGATAAAAATGACAAACTAGAATGAGCGACGGGGATGGGATTCGAACCCACGCGGGCAATGCCTAACGGATTAGCAGTCCATCGCCTTAACCACTCGGCCACCCCGTCCCAGTCGTCGTCCATCTATCGCTTAAGTTACATTGCAAAGGATAAAAATGAAAACAAAAAGAATGAGCGACGGGGATGAAATTCTAACCCACGCGGGCAATGCCCAACGGATTAGCAGTCCATCGCCTTAACCACACGGCCATCCCGCCCCCCACGACATCTATCTTTCGCTTAAGTTAAATTGCAAAGGATAAAAATGAAAACAAGAATGAGCGACGGGGATGGGATTCGAACCCACGCGGGCAATGCCCAACGGATTAGCAGTCCATCGCCTTAACCACTCGGCCACCCCGTCCCCGTCTTCATCCATCTATCGCTTAAGTTACATTGCAAAGGATAAAAATGAAAAACAACAATGAGCGACGGGGATGGGATTCGAAACCACGCGGACAATGTCCAATGGTTAAGCAGTCCATCGCCTTAACCACTCGGCCACCCCGTCCCCTTCGCCATCCATCTATCGCTTAAGTTAAATTGCAAAGGATAAAAATGACAAACAAGAATGAGCGACGGGGATGGGATTCGAAACCACGCGGGCAATGCCCAACGGATTAGCAGTCCATCGCCTTAACCACTCGGCCACCCCGTCCCAGTCGTCGTCCATCTATCGCTTAAGTTACATTGCAAAGGATAAAAATGAAAACAAAAAGAATGAGCGACGGGGATGAAATTCGAACCCACGCGGGCAATGCCCAACGGATTAGCAGTCCATCGCCTTAACCACACGGCCATCCCGCCCCCCACGACATCTATCTTTCGCTTAAGTTAAATTGCAAAGGATAAAAATGAAAAACAAGAATGAGCGACAAGGATGAAATTCGAACCCACGCGGGCAATGCTTAACGGATTAGCAGTCCATCGCCTTAACCACACGGCCATCCCGTTCCTCTCAAAACCCATCTTTCGCTTAAGTTAAATTGCAAAGGATAAAAATGACAAACAAGAATGAGCGACGGGGATGGGATTCGAAACCACGCGGGCAATGCCCAACGGATTAGCAGTCCATCGCCTTAACCACTCGGCCACCCCGTCCCAGTCGTCGTCCATCTATCGCTTAAGTTACATTGCAAAGGATAAAAATGAAAACAAAAAGAATGAGCGACGGGGATGAAATTCGAACCCACGCGGGCAATGCCCAACGGATTAGCAGTCCATCGCCTTAACCACACGGCCATCCCGCCCCCCACGACAGCTATCTTTCGCTTAAGTTACATTGCAAAGGATAAAAATGAAAAACAATAATATGCGACGGGGATGGGATTCGAACCCACGCGGGCAATGCCCAATGGATTAGCAGTCCATTGCCTTAACCACTCGGCCACCCCGTCCCCGTCGTCGTCCATCTATCGCTTTAGTTACATTGCAAAGGATAAAAATGAAAAACAACAATGAGCGACGGGGATGGGATTCGAAACCACGCGGGCAATGCCCAACGGGTTAGCAGTCCATCGCCTTAACCACTCGGTCACCCCGTCCCCGTCACCATTTATCTATCGCTTAATTTAAATTGCAAAGGATAACAATGAAAAACAACAATGAGCGACGGGGATGGGATTAAAACCCACGCGGGCAATGCCCAATGGATTAGCAGTCCATCGGCTTAACCATTCGGCCACCCCGTCCCCGTCTTCATCCATCTATCGCTCAAGTTAAATTGCAAAGGATAAAAATGAAAACAAAAAGAATGAGCAACGGGGATGAAATTCGCACCCACGCGGGCAATGCCCAACGGATTAGCAGTCCATCGCCTTAACCACTCGGCCACAACGTCCCCGTCTTCATCTATCTATCGCTTAAGTTACATTGAAAAGGATAAAAATGAAAAACAATAATATGCGACGGGGATGGGATTCGAACCCACGCGGGCAATACCCAATGGATTAGCAGTCCATCGCCTTAACCACTCGGCCACCCCGTCCCAGTCGTCGTCCATCTATCGCTTAAGTTACATTGCAAAGGATAAAAATGAAAACAAAAAGAATGAGCGACGGGGATGAAATTCGAACCCACGCGGGCAATGCCCAACGGATTAGCAGTCCATCGCCTTAACCACACGGCCATCCCGCCCCCCACGACATCTATCTTTCGCTTAAGTTAAATTGCAAAGGATAAAAATGAAAACAAGAATGAGCGACGGGGATGAAAATCGACCCCACGCGGGCAATGCCCAATGGATTAGCAGTCCATCGCCTTAACCACACGGCCATCCCGTTCCCCTCAACATCCATCTATCGCTTAATTTAAATTGCAAAGGATAAAAATGAAAAACAAGAATATGCGACGGGGATGGGATTCGAACCCACGCGGGCAATGCCCAATGGATTAGCAGTCAATCGCCTTAACCACTCGGCCACCCCGTCCCCGTCTTCATCCATCTATCGCTTAAGTTACATTGTTAAGGATAAAAATGAAAAACAAGAATATGCGACGGGGATGGGATTCGACCCCACGCGGGCAATGCCCAATGGATTAGCAGTCCATCGCCTTAACCACTCGGTCACCCCGTCCCCGTCGTCGTCCATCTATCGCTTAAGTTACATTGCAAAGGATAAAAATGAAAAACAACAATGAGCGACGGGGATGGGATTCAAACCCACGCGGGCAATGCCCAATGGATTAGCAGTCCATCGCCTTAACCACTCGGCCACCCCGTCCCCTCTGGGCTCCATCTATCGCTTAAGTTACATTGTTAAGGATAAAAATGAAAAACAAGAATATGCGACGGGGATGGGATTCGAAACCACGCGGACAATGTCCAATGGTTAAGCAGTCCATCGCCTTAACCACTCGGCCACCCCGTCCCCTTCGCCATCCATCTATCGCTTAAGTTAAATTGCAAAGGATAAAAATGACAAACAAGAATGAGCGACGGGGATGGGATTCGAAACCACGCGGGCAATGCCCAACTGGTTAGCAGTCCATCGCCTTAACCACTCAGTCACCCCGTCCCCGTCACCATTTATCTATCGCTTAATTTAAATTGCAAAGGATAAAAATGAAAAACAACAATGAGCGACGGGGATGGGATTCAAACCCACGCGGGCAATGCACAATGGATTAGCAGTCCATCGGCTTAACCATTCGGCCACCCCGTTCCCGTCTTCATCCATCTATCGCTTAAGTTAAATTGCAAAGGATAAAAATGAAAAACAAGAATGAACGACAAGGATGAAATTCGAACCCACGCGGGCAATGCTTAACGGATTAGCAGTCCATCGCCTTAACCACACGGCCATCCCGTTCCCCTCAAAACCCATCTATCGCTTAAGTTACATTGCAAAGGATAAAAATGAAAAACAAGAATATGCGACGGGGATGGGATTCGAACCCACGCGGGCAATGCCCAATGGATTAGCAGTCCATCGACTTAACCACTCGGCCACCCCGTCCCCGTCTTCATCTATCTATCGCTTAAGTTACATTGCAAAGGATAAAAATGAAAAACAAGAATATGCGACGGGGATGGGATACGAACCCACGCGGGCAATGCCCAATGGATTAGCAGTCCATCGCCTTAACCACTCGGCCACCCCGTCCCCGTCGTCGTCCATCTATCGCTTAAGTTACATTGCAAAGGATAAAAATGAAAACAAAAAGAATGAGCGACGGGGATGAAATTCGAACCCACGCGGGCAATGCCCAACGGATTAGCAGTCCATCGCCTTAACCACACGGCCATCCCGCCCCCCACGACATCTATCTTTCGCTTAAGTTAAATTGCAAAGGATAAAAATGAAAACAAGAATGAGCGACGGGGATGAAATTCGACCCCACGCGGGCAATGCCCAATGGATTAGCAGTCCATCGCCTTAACCACACGGCCATCCCGTTCCCCTCAACATCCCTCTATCGCTTAATTTAAATTGCAAAGGAAAAAATGAAAAACAAAAATATGCGACGGGGATGGGATCCGAACCCACGCGGGCAATGCCCAATGGAATAGCAGTCCATCGCCTTAACCACTCGGCCACCCCGTCCCCGTCTTCATCCATCTATCGCTTAAGTTACATTGCAAAGGATAAAAATGAAAAACAACAATGAGCGATGGGGATGGGATTCGAACCCACGTGGGCAATGCCCAATGGATAAGCAGTCCATCGCCTTAACCACTCGGCCACCCCGTCCCCGTCGCCATCCATCTATCGCTTAAGTTAAATTGCAAAGGATAAAAATGAAAATCAAGAATGAGCGACGGGTATGAAATTCGAACCCACGCGGGCAATGCCCAACGGATTAGCCTTAACCACTCGGCCACCCCGTCCCCGTCTTCATCCATCTATCGCTTAAGTTACATTGCAAAGGATAAAAATGAAAAACAAGAATATGCGACGGGGATGGGATTCGAACCCACGCGGGCAATGCCCAATGGATTAGCAGTCCATCGCCTTAACCACACGGCCATCCCGTTCCCCTCAACACCCATCTATCGCTTAATTTAAATTGCAAAGGATAAAAATGAAAAATAAAAATATGCGACGGGGATGGGATTCGAACCCACGCGGGCAATGCCCAACGGGTTAGCAGTCCATCGTCTTAACCCCTCGGTCACCCCGTCCCCGTCACCATTTATCTATCGCTTAATTTAAATTGCAAAGGATAAAAATGAAAAACAACAATGAGCGACGGGGATGGGATTCGAACCCATGCGGGCAATGCCCAATGGTTTAGCAGTCCATCGGCTTAACCATTCGGCCACCCCGTCCCCGTCTTCATCCATCTATCGCTTAAGTTAAATTGCAAAGGATAAAAATGAAAACAAAAAGAATGAGCGACGGGGATGAAATTCGCACCCACGCGGGCAATGCCCAACGGATTAGCAGTCCATCGCCTTAACCACTCGGCCACCCCGTCCCCGTCTTCATCTATCTATCGCTTAAGTTACATTGCAAAGGATAAAAATGAAAAACAAGAATATGCGACGGGGATGGGATTCGAACCCACGCGGGCAATACTCAATGGATTAGCAGTCCATCGCCTTAACCACTCGGCCACCCCGTCCCAGTCGTCGTCCATCTATCGCTTAAGTTACATTGCAAAGGATAAAAATGAAAACAAAAAGAATGACCGACGGGGATGAAATTCGAACCCACGCGGGCAATGCCCAACGGATTAGCAGTCCATCGCCTTAACCACACGGCCATCCCGCCCCCCACGACATCTATCTTTCGCTTAAGTTAAATTGCAAAGGATAAAAATGAAAACAAGAATGAGCGACGGGGATGAAATTCGAACCCACGCGGGCAATGCCCAATGGATTAGCAGTCCATCGCCTTAACCACTCGGCCACCCCGTCCCCGTCTTCATCCATCTATCGCTTAAGTTACATTGCAAAGGATAAAAATGAAAAACAAGAATATGCGACGGGGATGGGATTCGAACCCACGCGGGCAATGCCCAATGGATTAGCAGTCCATCGCCTTAACCACTCGGCCACCCCGTCCCCGTCGCCATCCATCTATCGCTTACATTACATTGCAAAGGATAAAAATGGAAAACAACAATGAGCGACGGGGATGGGATTCGAACCCCCGCGGGCAATGCCCAATGGATAAGCAGTCCATCGCCTTAACCACTCGGCCACCCCGTCCCCTCTGGCATCCATCTATCGCTTAAGTTACATTGTTAAGGATAAAAATGAAAAACAAGAATATGCGACGGGGATAGGATTTGAAACCACGCGGACAATGTCAAATGGTTAAGCAGTCCATCGGCTTAACCATTCGGCCACCCCATCCCCGTCTTCATCCATCTATCGCTTAAGTTAAATTGCAAAGGATAAAAATGAAAACAAAAAGAATGAGCGACGGGGATGAAATTCGCACCCACGCGGGCAATGCCCAACGGATTAGCAGTCCATCGCATTAACCAATCGGCCACCCCGTCCCCGTCTTCATCTATCTATCGCTTAAGTTACATTGCAAAGGATAAAAATGAAAAACAAGAATATGCGACGGGGATGGGATTCGAACCCACGCGGGCAATGCCCAACGGATTAGCAGTCCATCGCCTTAACCACTCGGCCACCCCGTCCCCGTCTTCATCTATCTATCGCTTAAGTTACATTGCAAAGGATAAAAATGAAAAACAAGAATATGCGACGGGGATGGGATTCGAACCCACGCGGGCAATACTCAATGGATTAGCAGTCCATCGCCTTAACCACTCGGCCACCCCGTCCCAGTCGTCGTCCATCTATCGCTTAAGTTACATTGCAAAGGATAAAAATGAAAACAAAAAGAATGAGCGACGGGGATGAAATTCGAACCCACGCGGGCAATGCCCAACGGATTAGCAGTCCATCGCCTTAACCACACGGCCATCCCGCCCCCCACGACATCTATCTTTCGCTTAAGTTAAATTGCAAAGGATAAAAATGAAAACAAGAATGAGCGACGGGGATGAAATTCGAACCCACGCGGGCAATGCCCAATGGATTAGCAGTCCATCGCCTTAACCACTCGGCCACCCCGTCCCCGTTTTCATCCATCTATCGCTTAAGTTACATTGCAAAGGATAAAAATGAAAAACAAGAATATGCGACGGGGATGGGATTCGAACCCACGCGGGCAATGCCCAATGGATTAGCAGTCCATCGCCTTAACCACTCGGCCACCCCGTCCCCGTCGCCATCCATCTATCGCTTACATTACATTGCAAAGGATAAAAATGGAAAACAACAATGAGCGACGGGGATGGGATTCGAACCCCCGCGGGCAATGCCCAATGGATAAGCAGTCCATCGCCTTAACCACTCGGCCACCCCGTCCCCTCTGGCATCCATATATCGCTTAAGTTACATTGTTAAGGATAAAAATGAAAAACAATAATATGCGACGGGGATGGGATTTGAAACCACGCGGACAATGTCAAATGGTTAAGCAGTCCATCGCCTTAACCACTCGGCCACCCCGTCCCCGTCGCCATCCATCTATCGCTTAAGTTAAATTGCAAAGGATAAAAATGACAAACAAGAATGAGCGACGGGGATGGGATTCGAACCCACGCGGGCAATGCCCAACGGATTAGCAGTACATCGCCTTAACCACTCGGCCACCCCGTCCCCGTCTTCATCTATCTATCGCTTAAGTTACATTGCAAAGGATAAAAATGAAAAACAAGAATATGCGACGGGGATGGGATTCGAACCCACGCGGGCAATACTCAATGGATTAGCAGTCCATCGCCTTAACCACTCGGCCACCCCGTCCCAGTCGTCGTCCATCTATCGCTTAAGTTACATTGCAAAGGATAAAAATGAAAACAAAAAGAATGAGCGACGGGGATGAAATTCGAACCCACGCGGGCAATGCCCAACGGATTAGCAGTCCATCGCCTTAACCACACGGCCATCCCGCCCCCCACGACATCTATCTTTCGCTTAAGTTAAATTGCAAAGGATAAAAATGAAAACAAGAATGAGCGACGGGGATGAAATTCGAACCCACGCGGGCAATGCCCAATGGATTAGCAGTCCATCGCCTTAACCACTCGGCCACCCCGTCCCCGTCTTCATCCATCTATCGCTTAAGTTACATTGCAAAGGATAAAAATGAAAAACAAGAATATGCGACGGGGATGGGATTCGAACCCACGCGGGCAATGCCCAATGGATTAGCAGTCCATCGCCTTAACCACTCGGCCACCCCGTCCCCGTCGCCATCCATCTATCGCTTACATTACATTGCAAAGGATAAAAATGGAAAACAACAATGAGCGACGGGGATGGGATTCGAACCCCCGCGGGCAATGCCCAATGGATAAGCAGTCCATCGCCTTAACCACTCGGCCACCCCGTCCCCTCTGGCATCCATCTATCGCTTAAGTTACATTGTTAAGGATAAAAATGAAAAACAAGAATATGCGACGGGGATGGGATTCGAACCCACGCGGGCAATGCCCAATGGATTAGCAGTCCATCGCCTTAACCACTCGGCCACCCCGTCCCCGTCTTCGTCCATCTATCGCTTAAGTTACATTGCAAAGGATAAAAATGAAAAACAAGAATATGCGACGGGGATGGGATTCGAACCCACGCGGGCAATGCCCAATGGATAAGCAGTCCATCGCCTTAACCACTCGGTCACCACGTCCCCGTCACCATTTATCTATCGCTTAATTTAAATTGCAAAGGATAAAAATGAAAAACAACAATGAGCGACGGGGATGGGATTCGAATCCACGCGGGCAATGCCCAATGGATTAGCAGTCCATCGGCTTACCCAGTCGGCCACCCCGTCCCCGTCTTCATCCATCTATCGCTTAAGTTATATTGCAAACGATAAAAATTAAAAACAAGAATGAGCAACGTGGATGAAATTCGAACCCACGCGGGCAATGCCCAATGGATTAGCAGTCCATCGGCTTAACCAGTCGGCCAACCCGTCCCCGTCTTCATCCATCTATCGCTTAAGTTATATTGCAAACGATAAAAATGAAAAACAAGAATGAGCGACGGGGATGAAATTCGAACCCACGCGGGCAATGCCCAACGGATTAGCAGTCCATCGCCCTAACCACACGGCCATCCCGTTCCCCTCAACACCCATCTATCGCTTAAGTTAAATTGGAAAGGATAAAAATGACAAACTAGAATGAGCGACGGGGATGGGATTCGAACCCACGCGGGCAATGCCTAACGGATTAGCAGTCCATCGCCTTAACCACTCGGCCACCCCGTCCCAGTCGTCGTCCATCTATCGCTTAAGTTACATTGCAAAGGATAAAAATGAAAACAAAAAGAATGAGCGACGGGGATGAAATTCTAACCCACGCGGGCAATGCCCAACGGATTAGCAGTCCATCGCCTTAACCACACGGCCATCCCGCCCCCCACGACATCTATCTTTCGCTTAAGTTAAATTGCAAAGGATAAAAATGAAAACAAGAATGAGCGACGGGGATGGGATTCGAACCCACGCGGGCAATGCCCAACGGATTAGCAGTCCATCGCCTTAACCACTCGGCCACCCCGTCCCCGTCTTCATCCATCTATCGCTTAAGTTACATTGCAAAGGATAAAAATGAAAAACAACAATGAGCGACGGGGATGGGATTCGAAACCACGCGGACAATGTCCAATGGTTAAGCAGTCCATCGCCTTAACCACTCGGCCACCCCGTCCCCTTCGCCATCCATCTATCGCTTAAGTTAAATTGCAAAGGATAAAAATGACAAACAAGAATGAGCGACGGGGATGGGATTCGAAACCACGCGGGCAATGCCCAACGGATTAGCAGTCCATCGCCTTAACCACTCGGCCACCCCGTCCCAGTCGTCGTCCATCTATCGCTTAAGTTACATTGCAAAGGATAAAAATGAAAACAAAAAGAATGAGCGACGGGGATGAAATTCGAACCCACGCGGGCAATGCCCAACGGATTAGCAGTCCATCGCCTTAACCACACGGCCATCCCGCCCCCCACGACATCTATCTTTCGCTTAAGTTAAATTGCAAAGGATAAAAATGAAAAACAAGAATGAGCGACAAGGATGAAATTCGAACCCACGCGGGCAATGCTTAACGGATTAGCAGTCCATCGCCTTAACCACACGGCCATCCCGTTCCTCTCAAAACCCATCTTTCGCTTAAGTTAAATTGCAAAGGATAAAAATGACAAACAAGAATGAGCGACGGGGATGGGATTCGAAACCACGCGGGCAATGCCCAACGGATTAGCAGTCCATCGCCTTAACCACTCGGCCACCCCGTCCCAGTCGTCGTCCATCTATCGCTTAAGTTACATTGCAAAGGATAAAAATGAAAACAAAAAGAATGAGCGACGGGGATGAAATTCGAACCCACGCGGGCAATGCCCAACGGATTAGCAGTCCATCGCCTTAACCACACGGCCATCCCGCCCCCCACGACAGCTATCTTTCGCTTAAGTTACATTGCAAAGGATAAAAATGAAAAACAATAATATGCGACGGGGATGGGATTCGAACCCACGCGGGCAATGCCCAATGGATTAGCAGTCCATTGCCTTAACCACTCGGCCACCCCGTCCCCGTCGTCGTCCATCTATCGCTTTAGTTACATTGCAAAGGATAAAAATGAAAAACAACAATGAGCGACGGGGATGGGATTCGAAACCACGCGGGCAATGCCCAACGGGTTAGCAGTCCATCGCCTTAACCACTCGGTCACCCCGTCCCCGTCACCATTTATCTATCGCTTAATTTAAATTGCAAAGGATAACAATGAAAAACAACAATGAGCGACGGGGATGGGATTAAAACCCACGCGGGCAATGCCCAATGGATTAGCAGTCCATCGGCTTAACCATTCGGCCACCCCGTCCCCGTCTTCATCCATCTATCGCTCAAGTTAAATTGCAAAGGATAAAAATGAAAACAAAAAGAATGAGCAACGGGGATGAAATTCGCACCCACGCGGGCAATGCCCAACGGATTAGCAGTCCATCGCCTTAACCACTCGGCCACAACGTCCCCGTCTTCATCTATCTATCGCTTAAGTTACATTGAAAAGGATAAAAATGAAAAACAATAATATGCGACGGGGATGGGATTCGAACCCACGCGGGCAATACCCAATGGATTAGCAGTCCATCGCCTTAACCACTCGGCCACCCCGTCCCAGTCGTCGTCCATCTATCGCTTAAGTTACATTGCAAAGGATAAAAATGAAAACAAAAAGAATGAGCGACGGGGATGAAATTCGAACCCACGCGGGCAATGCCCAACGGATTAGCAGTCCATCGCCTTAACCACACGGCCATCCCGCCCCCCACGACATCTATCTTTCGCTTAAGTTAAATTGCAAAGGATAAAAATGAAAACAAGAATGAGCGACGGGGATGAAAATCGACCCCACGCGGGCAATGCCCAATGGATTAGCAGTCCATCGCCTTAACCACACGGCCATCCCGTTCCCCTCAACATCCATCTATCGCTTAATTTAAATTGCAAAGGATAAAAATGAAAAACAAGAATATGCGACGGGGATGGGATTCGAACCCACGCGGGCAATGCCCAATGGATTAGCAGTCAATCGCCTTAACCACTCGGCCACCCCGTCCCCGTCTTCATCCATCTATCGCTTAAGTTACATTGTTAAGGATAAAAATGAAAAACAAGAATATGCGACGGGGATGGGATTCGACCCCACGCGGGCAATGCCCAATGGATTAGCAGTCCATCGCCTTAACCACTCGGTCACCCCGTCCCCGTCGTCGTCCATCTATCGCTTAAGTTACATTGCAAAGGATAAAAATGAAAAACAACAATGAGCGACGGGGATGGGATTCAAACCCACGCGGGCAATGCCCAATGGATTAGCAGTCCATCGCCTTAACCACTCGGCCACCCCGTCCCCTCTGGGCTCCATCTATCGCTTAAGTTACATTGTTAAGGATAAAAATGAAAAACAAGAATATGCGACGGGGATGGGATTCGAAACCACGCGGACAATGTCCAATGGTTAAGCAGTCCATCGCCTTAACCACTCGGCCACCCCGTCCCCTTCGCCATCCATCTATCGCTTAAGTTAAATTGCAAAGGATAAAAATGACAAACAAGAATGAGCGACGGGGATGGGATTCGAAACCACGCGGGCAATGCCCAACTGGTTAGCAGTCCATCGCCTTAACCACTCAGTCACCCCGTCCCCGTCACCATTTATCTATCGCTTAATTTAAATTGCAAAGGATAAAAATGAAAAACAACAATGAGCGACGGGGATGGGATTCAAACCCACGCGGGCAATGCACAATGGATTAGCAGTCCATCGGCTTAACCATTCGGCCACCCCGTTCCCGTCTTCATCCATCTATCGCTTAAGTTAAATTGCAAAGGATAAAAATGAAAAACAAGAATGAACGACAAGGATGAAATTCGAACCCACGCGGGCAATGCTTAACGGATTAGCAGTCCATCGCCTTAACCACACGGCCATCCCGTTCCCCTCAAAACCCATCTATCGCTTAAGTTACATTGCAAAGGATAAAAATGAAAAACAAGAATATGCGACGGGGATGGGATTCGAACCCACGCGGGCAATGCCCAATGGATTAGCAGTCCATCGACTTAACCACTCGGCCACCCCGTCCCCGTCTTCATCCATCTATCGCTTAAGTTACATTGCAAAGGATAAAAATGAAAAACAAGAATATGCGACGGGGATGGGATTCGAACCCACGCGGGCAATGCCCAATGGATTAGCAGTCCATCGCCTTAACCACTCGGCCACCCCGTCCCCGTCGTCGTCCATCTATCGCTTAAGTTACATTGCAAAGGATAAAAATGAAAAACAACAATGAGCGACGGGGATGGGATTCGAAACCACGCGGACAATGTCCAATGGTTAAGCAGTCCATCGCCTTAACCACTCGGCCACCCCGTCCCCTCTGGCATCCATCTATCGCTTAAGTTACATTGTTAAGGATAAAAATGAAAAACAAGAATATGCGACGGGGATGGGATTCGAAACCACGCGGACAATGTCCAATGGTTAAGCAGTCCATCGCCTTAACCACTCGGCCACCCCGTCCCAGTCGCCATCCATCTATCGCTTAATTTAAATTGCAAAGGATAAAAATGAAAAACAACAATGAGCGACGGGGATGGGATAAGAATCCACGCGGGCAATGCCCAATGGATTAGCAGTCCATCGGCTTAACCGGCCGGTCACCCCGTCCCCGTCTTCATCCATCTATCGCTTAAGTTACATTGCAAAGGATAAAAATGAAAAACAAGAATATGCGACGGGGATGGGATTCGAACCCACGCGGGCAATGCCCAATGGATTAGCAGTACATCGCCTTAACCACTCGGCCACCCCGTCCCCGTCGTCGTCCATCTATCGCTTAAGTTTCATTGCAAAGGATAAAAATGAAAAACAACAATGAGCGACGGGGATGGGATTAGAATCCACGCGGGCAATGCCCAATGGATTAGCAGTCCATCGGCTTAACCGGCCGGCCACCCCGTCCCCGTCTCATCCATCTATCGCTTAAGTTACATTGCAAAGGATAAAAATTAAAAACAAGAATATGCGACGGGGATGGGATTTGAACCCACGCGGGCAATGCCCAATGGATTAGCAGTCCATCGCCTTAACCACTCGGCCACCCCGTCCCCGTCGTCGTCCATCTATCGCTTAAGTTTCATTGCAAAGGATAAAAATGAAAAACAAGAATGAGCGACGGGGATGGGATTCGAAACCACGCGGGAAATGCCCAACGGGTTAGCAGTCCATCGCCTTAACCACTCGGTCACCCCGTCCCCGTCACCATTTATCTATCGCTTAATTTAAATTGCAAAGGATAAAAATGACAAACAAGAATGAACGACGGGGATGGGATTCGAACCCACGCGGGCAATGCCCAACGGGTTAGCAGTCCATCGCCTTAACCACTCGGTCACCCCGTCCCCGTCATCATTTATCTATCGCTTAATTTAAATTGCAAAGGATAAAAATGACAAACTAGAATGAGCGACGGGGATGGGATTCGAACCCACGCGGGCAATGCCCAACGGATTAGCAGTCCATCGCCTTAACCACTCGGCCACCCCGTCCCAGTCGCCATCCATCTATCGCTTAATTTAAATTGCAAAGGATAAAAATGAAAAACAACAATGAGCGACGGGGATGGGATTAGAATCCACGCGGGCAATGCCCAATGGATTAGCAGTCCATCGGCTTAACCGGCCGGCCACCCCGTCCCCGTCTTCATCCATCTATCGCTTAAGTTACATTGCAAAGGATAAAAATGAAAAACAAGAATATGCGACGGGGATGGGATTCGAACCCACGCGGGCAATGCCCAATGGATTAGCAGTCCATCGCCTTAACCACTCGGCCACCCCGTCCCCGTCGTCGTCCATCTATCGCTTAAGTTTCATTGCAAAGGATAAAAATGAAAAACAACAATGAGCGACGGGGATGGGATTAGAATCCACGCGGGCAATGCCCAACGGATTAGCAGTCCATCGCCTTAACCACTCGGCCACCCCGTTCCCGTAGTCATCCACCTATCGCTTAAGTTACATTGCAAAGGATAAAAATGAAAACCAAAAGAATGAGCGATGGGGATGAAATTCGAACCCACGCGGGCAATACCCAACGGATTAGCAGTCCATCGCCTTAACCACACGGCCATCCCGTTCCGCTCAACATCCATCTATCGCTTAATTTAAATTGCAAAGGATAAAAATGAAAAACAAGCATATGCGACGGGGATGGGATTCGAACCCACGCGGGCAATGCCCAATGGATTAGCAGTCCATCGCCTTAACCACTCGGCCACCCCGTCCCCGTCTTCATCCATCTATCGCTTAAGTTACGTTGCAAAGGATAAAAATGAAAAACAAGAATATGCGACGGGGATGGGATTCGAACCCACGCGGGCAATGCCCAATGGATTAGCAGTCCATCGCCTTAACCACTCGGCCACCCCGTCCCCGTCGTCGTCCATCTATCGCTTAAGTTACATTGCAAAGGATAAAAATGAAAAACAACAATGAGCGACGGGGATGGGATTCGAATCCACGCGTGCAATGCCCAATGGATTAGCAGTCCATTGGCTTAACCAGTCGGCCACCCCGTCCCGGTCTTCATCCATCTATCGCTTAAGTTAAATTGGAAAGGATAAAAATGACAAACTAGAATGAGCGACGGGGATAAAATTCGAACCCACGCGGGCAATGCCCAAAGGATTAGCAGTCCATCGCCCTAACCACACGGCTATCCCGTTCCCCTCAACACCCATCTATCGCTTAAGTTAAATTGGAAAGGATAAAAATGACAAACTAGAATGAGCGACGGGGATGGGATTCGAACCCACGCGGGCAATGCCCAACGGATTAGCCTTAACCACTCGGCCACCCCGTCCCCGTCTTCATCCATCTATCGCTTAAGTTACATTGCAAAGGATAAAAATGAAAAACAAGAATATGCGACGGGGATGGGATTCGAACCCACGCGGGCAATGCCCAATGGATTAGCAGTCCATCGCCTTAACCACTCGGCCACCCCGTCCCCGTCGTCGTCCATCTATCGCTTAAGTTACATTGCAAAGGATAAAAATGAAAAACAAGAATATGCGACGGGGATGGGATTCGAACCCACGCGGGCAATGCCCAATGGATTAGCAGTCCATCGCCTTAACCACTCGGCCACCCCGACCCCGTCTTCATCCATCTATCGCTTAAGTTACATTGTTAAGGATAAAAATGAAAAACAAGAATATGCGACGGGGATGGGATTCGAACCCACGCGGGCAATGCCCAATGGATTAGCAGTCCATCGCCTTAACCACTCGGTCACCCCGTCCCCGTCGTCGTCCATCTATCGCTTAAGTTACCTTGCAAAGGATAAAAATGAAAAACAACAATGAGCGACGGGGATGGGATTCAAACCCACGCGGGCAATGCCCAATGGATTAGCAGTCCATCGCCTTAACCACTCGGCCACCCCGTCCCCGTCTTCATCCATCTATCGCTTAAGTTACATTGCAAAGGATAAAAATGAAAAACAAGAATATGCGACGGGGATGGGATTCGAACCCACGCGGGCAATGCCCAATGGATTAGCAGTCCATCGCCTTAACCACTCGGCCACCCCGTCCCCGTCGTCGTCCATCTATCGCTTAAGTTACATTGCAAAGGATAAAAATGAAAAACAACAATGAGCGACGGGGATGGGATTCGAAACCACGCGGACAATGTCCAATGGTTAAGCAGTCCATCGCCTTAACCACTCGGCCACCCCGTCCCCTCTGGCATCCATCTATCGCTTAAGTTACATTGTTAAGGATAAAAATGAAAAACAAGAATATGCGACGGGGATGGGATTCGAAACCACGCGGACAATGTCCAATGGTTAAGCAGTCCATCGCCTTAACCACTCGGCCACCCAGTCCCCTTCGCCATCCATCTATCGCTTAAGTTAAATTGCAAAGGATAAAAATGAAAAACAATAATATGCGACGGGGATGGGATTCGAACCCACGCGGGCAATGCCCAATGGATAAGCAGTCCATCGCCTTAACCACTCGGCCACCCCGTCCCCATTGCCATCCATCTATCGCTTAAGTTAAATTGCAAAGGATAAAAATGAAAAACAAGAATATGCGACGGGGATGGGATTCGAACCCACGCGGGCAATGCCCAACGGATTAGCAGTCCATCGCCTTAACCACTCGGTCACCCCGTCCCCGTCACCATTTATCTATCGCTTAATTTAAATTGCAAAGGATAAAAATGAAAAACAACAATGAGCGACGTGGATGGGATTCGAATCCACGCGGGCAATGCCCAATGGATTAGCAGTCCATCGGCTTAACCATTCGGCCACCCCGTCCCCGTCTTCATCCATCTATCGCTTAAGTTATATTGCAAACGATAAAAATGAAAAACAAGAATGAGCGACGGGGATGAAATTCGAACCCACGCGTGCAATGCCCAACGGATTAGCAGTCCATCGCCCTAACCACACGGCCATCCCGTTCCCCTCAACACCCATCTATCGCTTAAGTTACATTGCAAAGGATAAAAATAAAAAACAAGAATATGCGACGGGGATGGGATTCGAACCCACGCGGGCAATGCCCAATGGATTAGCAGTCCATCGCCTTAACCACTCGGTCACCCCGTCCCCGTCGTCGTCCATCTATCGCTTAAGTTACATTGCAAAGGATAAAAATGAAAAACAACAATGAGCGTCGGGGATGGGATTCGAACCCACGCGGGCAATGCCCAATGGATTAGCAGTCCATCGCCTTAACCACTCGGTCACCCCGTCCCCGTCGTCGTCCATCTATCGCTTAAGTTACATTGCAAAGGATAAAAATGAAAAACAACAATGAGCGACGGGGATGGGATTCAAACCCACGCGGGCAATGCCCAATGGATTAGCAGTCCATCGCCTTAACCACTCGGCCACCCCGTCCCCTCTGGAATCCATCTATCGCTTAAGTTACATTGTTAAGGATAAAAATGAAAAACAAGAATATGCGACGGGGATGGGATTCGAAACCACGCGGACAATGTCCAATGGTTAAGCAGTCCATCGCCTTAACCACTCGGCCACCCCGTCCCCTTCGCCATCCATCTATCGCTTAAGTTAAATTGCAAAGGATAAAAATGACAAACAAGAATGAGCGACGGGGATGGGATTCGAAACCACGCGGGCAATGCCCATCTGGTTAGCAGTCCATCGCCTTAACCACTCGGTCACCCCGTCCCCGTCACCATTTATCTATCGCTTAATTTAAATTGCAAAGGATAAAAATGAAAAACAACAATGAGCGACGGGGATGGGATTCAAACCCACGCGGGCAATGCACAATGGATTAGCAGTCCATCGGCTTAACCATTCGGCCACCCCGTTCCCGTCTTCATCCATCTATCGCTTAAGTTAAATTGCAAAGGATAAAAATGAAAAACAAGAATGAACGACAAGGATGAAATTCGAACCCACGCGGGCAATGTTTAACGGATTAGCAGTCCATCGCCTTAACCACACGGCCATCCCGTTCCCCTCAAAACCCATCTATCGCTTAAGTTACATTGCAAAGGATAAAAATGAAAAACAAGAATATGCGACGGGGATGGGATTCGAACCCACGCGGGCAATGCCCAATGGATTAGCAGTCCATCGCCTTAACCACTCGGCCACCCCGTCCCCGTCCCCGTCTTCATCCATCTATCGCTTAAGTTACATTGCAAAGGATAAAAATGAAAAACAAGAATATGCGACGGGGATGGGATTCGAACCCACGCGGGCAATGCCCAATGGATTAGCAGTCCATCGCCTTAACCACTCGGCCACCCCGTCCCCGTCGTCGTCCATCTATCGCTTAAGTTACATTGCAAAGGATAAAAATGAAAAACAACAATGAGCGACGGGGATGGGATTCGAAACCACGCGGACAATGTCCAATGGTTAAGCAGTCCATCGCCTTAACCACTCGGCCACCCCGTCCCCTCTGGCATCCATCTATCGCTTAAGTTACATTGTTAAGGATAAAAATGAAAAACAAGAATATGCGACGGGGATGGGATTCGAAACCACGCGGACAATGTCCAATGGTTAAGCAGTCCATCGCCTTAACCACTCGGCCACCCCGTCCCCTCTGGCATCCATCTATCGCTTAAGTTACATTGTTAAGGATAAAAATGAAAAACAAGAATATGCGACGGGGATGGGATTCGAAACCACGCGGACAATGTCCAATGGTTAAGCAGTCCATCGCCTTAACCACTCGGCCACCCAGTCCCCTTCGCCATCCATCTATCGCTTAAGTTAAATTGCAAAGGATAAAAATGAAAAACAATAATATGCGACGGGGATGGGATTCGAACCCACGCGGGCAATGCCCAATGGATAAGCAGTCCATCGCCTTAACCACTCGGCCACCCCGTCCCCATTTCCATCCATCTATCGCTTAAGTTAAATTGCAAAGGATAAAAATAAAAAACAAGAATATGCGACGGGGATGGGATTCGAACCCACGCGGGCAATGCCCAATGGATTAGCAGTCCATCGCCTTAACCACTCGGTCACCCCGTCCCCGTCGTCGTCCATCTATCGCTTAAGTTACATTGCAAAGGATAAAAATGAAAAACAACAATGAGCGACGGGGATGGGATTCGAACCCACGCGGGCAATGCCCAATGGATTAGCAGTCCATCGCCTTAACCACTCGGTCACCCCGTCCCCGTCGTCGTCCATCTATCGCTTAAGTTACATTGCAAAGGATAAAAATGAAAAACAACAATGAGCGACGGGGATGGGATTCAAACCCACGCGGGCAATGCCCAATGGATTAGCAGTCCATCGCCTTAACCACTCGGCCACCCCGTCCCCTCTGGAATCCATCTATCGCTTAAGTTACATTGTTAAGGATAAAAATGAAAAACAAGAATATGCGACGGGGATGGGATTCGAAACCACGCGGACAATGTCCAATGGTTAAGCAGTCCATCGCCTTAACCACTCGGCCACCCCGTCCCCTTCGCCATCCATCTATCGCTTAAGTTAAATTGCAAAGGATAAAAATGAAAAACAACAATGAGCGACGGGGATGGGATTCGAACCCACGCGGGCAATGCCCAATGGATTAGCAGTCCATCGCCTTAACCACTCGGTCACCCCGTCCCCGTCGTCGTCCATCTATCGCTTAAGTTACATTGCAAAGGATAAAAATGAAAAACAACAATGAGCGACGGGGATGGGATTCAAACCCACGCGGGCAATGCCCAATGGATTAGCAGTCCATCGCCTTACCACTCGGCCACCCCGTCCCCTCTGGAATCCATCTATCGCTTAAGTTACATTGTTAAGGATAAAAATGAAAAACAAGAATATGCGACGGGGATGGGATTCGAAACCACGCGGACAATGTCCAATGGTTAAGCAGTCCATCGCCTTAACCACTCGGCCACCCCGTCCCCTTCGCCATCCATCTATCGCTTAAGTTAAATTGCAAAGGATAAAAATGAAAAACAACAATGAGCGACGGGGATGGGATTCAAACCCACGCGGGCAATGCACAATGGATTAGCAGTCCATCGGCTTAACCATTCGGCCACCCCGTTCCCGTCTTCATCCATCTATCGCTTAAGTTAAATTGCAAAGGATAAAAATGAAAAACAAGAATGAACGACAAGGATGAAATTCGAACCCACGCGGGCAATGCTTAACGGATTAGCAGTCCATCGCCTTAACCACACGGCCATCCCGTTCCCCTCAAAACCCATCTATCGCTTAAGTTACATTGCAAAGGATAAAAATGAAAAACAAGAATATGCGACGGGGATGGGATTCGAACCCACGCGGGCAATGCCCAATGGATTAGCAGTCCATCGCCTTAACCACTCGGCCACCCCGTCCCCGTCTTCATCCATCTATCGCTTAAGTTACATTGCAAAGGATAAAAATGAAAAACAAGAATATGCGACGGGGATGGGATTCGAACCCACGCGGGCAATGCCCAATGGATTAGCAGTCCATCGCCTTAACCACTCGGCCACCCCGTCCCCGTCGTCGTCCATCTATCGCTTAAGTTACATTGTAAAGGATAAAAATGAAAAACAACAATGAGCGACGGGGATGGGATTCGAAACCACGCGGACAATGTCCAATGGTTAAGCAGTCCATCGCCTTAACCACTCGGCCACCCCGTCCCCTCTGGCATCCATCTATCGCTTAAGTTACATTGTTAAGGATAAAAATGAAAAACAAGAATATGCGACGGGGATGGGATTCGAAACCACGCGGACAATGTCCAATGGTTAAGCAGTCCATCGCCTTAACCGCTCGGCCACCCCGTCCCCGTCGCCATCCATCTATCGCTTAATTTAAATTGCAAAGGATAAAAATGAAAAACAACAATGAGCGACGGGGATGAGATTAGAATCCACGCGGGCAATGCCGAATGGATTAGCAGTCCATCGGCTTAACGAGCCGGCCACCCCGTCCCCGTCTCATCCATCTATCGCTTAAGTTATATTGCAAACGATAAAAATGAATAACAAGAATGAGCGACGAGGATGAAATTCGAACCCACGCGGGCAATGCCCAACGGATTAGCAGTCCATCGCCCTAACCACACGGCCATCCCATTCCTCTCAACACCCATCTATCGCTTAAGTTAAATTGGAAAGGATAAAAATGACAAACTAGAATGAGCGACGGGGATGGGATTCGAACCCACGCGGGCAATGCCCAACGGATTAGCAGTCCATCGCCTTAACCACTCGGCCACCCCGTCCCCGTCTTCATCCATCTATCGCTTAAGTTACATTGCAAAGGATAAAAATGAAAAACAAGAATATGCGACGGGGATGGGATTCGAACCCACGCGGGCAATGCCCAATGGATTAGCAGTCCATCGCCTTAACCACTCGGCCACCCCGTCCCCGTCGTAGTCCATCTATCGCTTAAGTTACATTGCAAAGGATAAAAATGAAAAACAACAATGAGCGACGGGGATGGGATTCGAACCCACGCGGGCAATGCCCAATGGATTAGCAGTCCATCGCCTTAACCACTCGGCCACCCCGTCCCCTTCGCCATCCATCTATCGCTTAAGTTAAATTGCAAAGGATAAAAATGACAAACAAGAATGAGCGACGGGGATGGGATTCGAAACCACGCGGGCAATGCCCAACGGGTTAGCAGTCCATCGCCTTAACCACTCGGTCACCCCGTCCCCGTCACCATTTATCTATCGCTTAATTTAAATTGCAAAGGATAAAAATGACAAACAAGAATGAACGACGGGGATGGGATTCGAAACCACGCGGGCAATGCCCAACGGGTTAGCAGTCCATCGCCTTAACCACTCGGTCACCCGGTCCCCGTCATCATTTATCTATCGCTTAATTTAAATTGCAAAGGATAAAAATGACAAACTAGAATGAGCGACGGGGATGGGATTCGAACCCACGCGGGCAATGCCCAACGGATTAGCAGTCCATCGCCTTAACCACTCGGCCACCCCGTCCCCGTCTTCATCCATCTATCGCTTAAGTTACATTGCAAAGGATAAAAATGAAAACAAAAAGAATGAGCGACGGGGATGAAATTCGAACCCACGCGGGCAATGCCCAAAGGATTAGCAGTCCATCGCCTTAACCACACGGCCATCCCGCCCCCCTCGACATCCATCTTTCGCTTAAGTTAAATTGCAAAGGATAAAAATGAAAAACAAGAATGAGCGACGGGGATGGAATTTGACCCCACACGGGCAATGCCCAATGGATTAGCAGTCCATCGCCTTAACCACTCGGCCACCCCGTCCCCGTCGTAGTCCATCTATCGCTTAAGTTACATTGCAAAGGATAAAAATGAAAAACAACAATGAGCGACGGGGATGGGATTCGAACCCACGCGGGCAATGCCCAATGGATTAGCAGTCCATCGCCTTAACCACTCGGCCACCCCGTCCCCTTCGCCATCCATCTATCGCTTAAGTTAAATTGCAAAGGATAAAAATGACAAACAAGAATGAGCGACGGGGATGGGATTCGAAACCACGCGGGCAATGCCCAACGGGTTAGCAGTCCATCGCCTTAACCACTCGGTCACCCCGTCCCCGTCACCATTTATCTATCGCTTAATTTAAATTGCAAAGGATAAAAATGACAAACAAGAATGAACGACGGGGATGGGATTCGAAACCACGCGGGCAATGCCCAACGGGTTAGCAGTCCATCGCCTTAACCACTCGGTCACCCGGTCCCCGTCATCATTTATCTATCGCTTAATTTAAATTGCAAAGGATAAAAATGACAAGCTAGAATGAGCGACGGGGATGGGATTCGAACCCACGCGGGCAATGCCCAACGGATTAGCAGTCCATCGCCTTAACCACTCGGCCACCCCGTCCCCGTCTCCATCCATCTATCGCTTAAGTTACATTGCAAAGGATAAAAATGAAAACAAAAAGAATGAGCGACGGGGATGAAATTCGAACCCACGCGGGCAATGCCCAAAGGATTAGCAGTCCATCGCCTTAACCACACGGCCATCCCGCCCCCCTCGACATCCATCTTTCGCTTAAGTTAAATTGCAAAGGATAAAAATGAAAAACAAGAATGAGCGACGGGGATGGAATTTGACCCCACACGGGCAATGCCCAATGGATTAGCAGACCATTGCCTTAACAACTCGGCCACCCCGTCCCCCTCAACATCTATCTATCGCTCAAGTTAAATTGCAAAGGATAAAAATGAAAAACAAGAATGAGCGGCGGGGATGGGACTCGAACCATGGACGAATTATAAGAGGACTCCTCTCGGGGCGCTTTTTACTTCACGCTAACGTTCCGTAGCAGCCCGAGATAGGATTAGTTCGCGACTTTCTCAAAAGGGTGCGTTGGCTTCGAATTCAGGGGCAAATAAAGCACCACGTGATATTGGAATTCCCACATGTTTCCGGCGCTTGCTTGGCGAAGTTGAATTATGGCGGTTTTTAAGTTATGGGAAATAGGTTTTTTTAAATTAGATTAGATATTTATGAATTTTATCTGTGATAATGGATTTGCCATTGGATCTTACTATTAACTGTCGTCAATTTGACAATTTATTGAGTGGTAAGTATTTAAAAAAAATATTTTTAAACAACATAATTATATTGAATGGGTTTCAGATGATGAAATGGACATAATTTCCAATAGTATACCATTGTCAACATTAACTAATGTTCCTAAATCTCCGGCCAAAGTGCAGTATGTATTATTGATGTTTTGAAGTCGTATTTAATATATTAATATTAATATAATTTGCTGATTATTTCAGATCAAAACCAACTAAGAAAATAGTTCCTAAAACCATGTCAAAAGTAGATTTTGAAGAATGTTTCCACGAGTTAATTAAAGAAACAACAGATAAAATAAAATTATTGAACAAAGATTTCCTTACTAAAGAAATTAAAGAACTTATTCAATGGATTACAACACTACAAGCACATATATTTATGTGTTGGAAAGTAGTATTTCTAAAATGCTTTAATGTTTCTCACGAAGTATATAGAAATAAAATAAAAGATGTTCGTCAAAATAGTAATATTCTGGAAAAGTTGCAAAACAAACTTAGAGATGAAAAAGTAAGTTTTTTAACTTGTCAAACAATTTAATATTCAAGTCTAATTGGTTAAATCTCAATAGAATTCTGAACATTTTACATGCTCACACTTTTTTTGGTGTGTTGGACTGATTTTGGATACTATGTGTGACTGCTTTCTCACGTACAACTATTGTGAAAAAACATCAAGAGCCACCCGAAGTCGTTCACTATGTTATTGGCAGTATTTTTAGAAGACTGAGAGATCACTCAGAGCCTGGTGCTAGGATAGTAGAGTTTCTTGTGACAGATTCAACCCAATCACCATATTCAAATTGGACGACTATGCAATCAAAGGGTGGATTAATAAATCCAACTATCGAGGCCCAAACTTTTATTAATTCAGTTTTAGATTTGGCAGTTCCATTTTATGATGGGAAATGTATAAAAAACAAAAAAATTAAAGCTCAAGATCAGATTATGGGAAATGAGGAAATAAGAAACACTTGGAGGAGCTTAAACACCCTTTCAGGAATATCACCTATTCAAGGAGAAATCCTTCTGAAATTGGCAATTACTACTATACTTAACACCGTAGGAAATGGGGAAATAAAAAAGTTAAAAAACTATCACAAAGAATTGGCCAGACAAAAAGCATTAAAATTAAAAAATAAGTCTATCGTTAATGGTAAAACTAGCTTAAGAAAACAACTACAAAATGAATTTCATCATGCTATGATTTAAATTTAATAAAATTTTATTAGTGCATAGCTTCAATATTGGCTCCTTTAATTTTAATTTTTTCCTTGACACCTCGAACACTATTAAGGTTTCCTATAACCGTTGATACCTGATCAAGGTTGGGGTTGTCTGCAAACCCACATGACCTCCGATAATGAGAGAATTCATTCTCCACGGGGTCTTGGTTAAAATGTCTTGTAATAATGTATTTTGCGCCTTTTGATAACATAAAAGGTATAATCTCTAACAGACACATGGCTAAAAATAAAAATTAGGTGAATAGTCCATGAAATAACACAAGTTTTTAAAACAAATATTACTTGTTTGTTTTAGTCCAGACATAGTTTCAGAGCTAAGCAGCATTTTTTTCTTTTCCTCTGTTGTAAAATTTTCAAGGGTCTTAACTTCAGTTTCCCAGTCTTCTAGGTATCCCAAAAATTCTTCTTTCAGCCACTTAAAAAAAGGTTAATTTTTAATGTTAAAACTTAATGAAAAATATTAATTGATAGCTTACTTTTAGTCGGGCATCATCTGGAGATTCAAACGGCTTCAGATTGTTGTTGCGAGTCCTTGCTGCTTCTCCAAAACTTCTTGTATTTAAACAATCAAACCAATTATTTATCATCCTGATAAATTTAACGGTTTCCCTAACCTCCTCACCATATTCCTCATTTAGAGCATTAGCCACTGAGAGACTCATGACGTTAGCTGCAAAACTGACTTTCATTTTTCTGTATGACCTGAGATTAAGATGATCATGGGTTAGTTTGTGCAGTTTTCTCAGGTTTCCAGCCATATTCTGCTCTTTATTGTATAGGTTCTGTATGTACTTCCAAAGTATTAGTTGTTCATTTTTTTAAGCCTTCTAATTTTACAATCGTCAGTGCTATTCGCGAAACAGTTTCTCGCTGTTTTCAAAAGATGTGGAACGTCAAAAATGAAATATACATTTCTGTTTTCAGTAGCAAATTGATTTCTACTTTTGTAGTTTGCATCTTTAGTGCCATTGCTGGTAAAAAACCTCCTATTGATAGAGGCCCCATCTCCAACGATGAATAAAATTTTGAACCCACACATCTCTGAGCGGCGTACAGCTTCAAACATGATTCTCTCAAGTTTTTCGCTCGTGAGGCAATGTGTTGCAAAATGAGCTATGGGAAGTACCACATTGGTGCATATTCCTCTGAGCATTATGAGGAGAACATGACTTGCTAGTTTTTTCGGTTCATCTAAGTCTTGTTCTAAGGCAGCAATTCTTTCAAATGTATTGTTTAATTCGGTATAACCAACTATATCACCCGAACTTTTTTTATAAACTAAGTCTTCTTTGATCTTGATCTCGTCCACTAATAGTCCAAAGTATTGTTCATGTTCTTTTAAACTTTCTGGTTTAACCATTTTTACAACTTTTTCAAAAACTTCATCATGAAAACCAGGAGAGTTTCCTAATGTTGATGAATTTCTGAGTAACGTACTTAGTGATGGCAGTTTTAAAGTATCCGTTTCTCTTAATGTCTTGTACAACTTGGGAGACTGTCTGTACAAATAGGCATACCACTGAACCACATGAGGGTGCCATTTTCGTTGCTTAGGATTTGGTTGTTTTAGGACCTCAAGTTGAGTTTTCAAAAATAGAGCTGGAAATGAGTTATCCGTGTCACGTGCTTTAACTTCTTGTTCCAAAACATTTAATAACTGGTCATTTTGATCCTTATTTTGAACTTGGCACCCTTTGTTTGAAATTATCTTTTCTATTTTTTTATCACGATTTACAATTTTTCTTTGTAAACTAAGGTTAATTTTTTTTTCTTTCCTAATCTTAGAAATTAGTTCCTCCTTCGTAAAATTTATATATCTTTTCCTGATTCCACCTGCACAATGTTTCTTGTCCCTATTTTTTAGAGTTCTCAATTTTTCCTTAACCGATTTGCAATTAAGACAGCAGATACTTTTATTTGAAAATGTAAGTAATTGGCAATCATTACTACGAATTGCTTTCAGTTGCCAACAATAGTGTACATGTTTGACAGGTCTTTTCTTTACATAGCTCACACTATCTTTGTCTTGACACCCTTGGCAGATTTTTCTTGAATCAAGATTTTCTAGAACATGATTAAGTGTGTTGCTATTGTGAATTTTATTAGGAATTTTTAGACTTGAGATATTCTCCAGAATTTGGTTAAGGACTTCAATAGTTAATACTCCAGACTCTGTCACATTAACCTTTATAACCGCACTGTTAGTATTTTGATCCAGTTTTCCAAGTTGCAAGAACTCATTCACACGCAATGCAAACCATCCTGACGGAGGAATGAATCCTTTAAAGAAATCTGTTTCGCATGATATTTCCTTGGTGGTAGTACTCTTGCAGATAGAATATGCATGGTCCTTAGTGCCAGTTTTAGATGAGTTTAGCTCAAGTTGGAAATTCTAATATTAACAAAGAATTAATTACCACTAATAAACATTTTGGAAAAGTAAACTTTCTGACCAGAGGAATTGTAGTGTAACTATCTATGGGTACCACGTCCTTCTCGCATATTTCGTATTCACATCCAACCTGTGATACAAAAATAACGAAAACATTTAAGACTTATGAAAAAATAATGTAACATTGTAAAAATTGTACCTCTGGTACTACAGCTTCATTAACTTTCTGTTTTTCCATATTTGCTAAATTAAGGTTTCCAGAATCATCTTGAAATTCATTACCACCAGAATTTAGTAATGGGTTCACTGGATCTGGGTTCTCTGATGAGGGTCCATTGCCACCAACAAAATGTTTTGAGCATACAAATGTATAATATGTCACACTTTTTACGTTAAAATCATCGCGATTCAAACACTGCAACCACCTCAGGCATTTATCTAACCGGAACTTTGGCTTCGGAAATGGTAAAAAGAAAACATTTTTCATATGATCCTTATGGCTATAACGACTGTCACTTTTACACCCCTTAAAAATACAACGTTTCTTCATTTTGTTTTCTTGTTGTAACTTGTAAACAAATGACCAAGGGTTAAGCAGCTATAGTTGATTGTTAACGATAGCGTTTATAACCTATAAATATATATGACAATTTAAATTTAGGTAAGTCTATTTAACTATAGTTACAGTTAAAAATGTCAACATACCTATTAAAATTTCACTATGATCGGAATTTAGAAAGAAACATTTGCTAAAGCTGGCGCTATGGCGGGATTTTGTCGCTTTGTTACTTAAATCGACGATAGAGCGCAGCACTCATTTATAAGTGACGTAAAGATCACGTGTTGCCCCTGAAAAGTCTTGTCTCCCCCCCCCCCCTCTTTCTTCAACCCGCGTTTTTTCCCTCGGTACAGGAATCAAACTTTAGAGATAGCGTTGTAGAAGGCTGCCCGAGAGGAGTCCTCTTATAATTCGTCCATGCTCGAACGCACGCGGGCAAAGCGCAATGGATTAGCAGTCCATCACCTTAACCACTCGGCCACCCCAATGGATTAGCAATCCATCGCCTTAACCACACGGCCATCCCGTTCCCCTCGACATCCATCTATCGCTTAAGTTAAATTGCAAAGGATAAAAATGACAAACAAGAATGAGCGACGGGGATGGGATTCAAACCCACGGGGGCAATGCCCGATGGATTAGCAGTCCATCGCTTTTTTTTTTAATTATATCATTAAAAAATACATTTTTAGTGTATATTACAAAAGTTGCGAGACCAATATTAACAAAAGAATGACAACAGTCATAAAAATACAGGAATTCTAACCCAAAAACAACTCTTGGAATGCTATATATATATATGAATGCAATTAAAGAACAATAGTTAACCCCTTAAAACAGACTGGAGTGCTTTTTAAAGACTATTGACACTGTTAAATTAGAGTTCTTAAAATATTTTTGACAACATGTTAGTAAATTCTTTATCTTTATCTTTAAAAATTTTAATGGTTTTACGTATTTCGCATTTAATTTTTGCATAAAATCTATGTTGAACTACTACGAGAGGTATGTTTTGATTGAAATTAGAAAAGGAACGGCAGTCCAGAATAAGATACTTTAAAAGAGATACCATGAAATGTATTATTTTTAACTCGTGACAATTTAAAGATATCGGGCATTTACCTTGAAAAACAATAAAACAATTTCGAACAAAGCCGGGATTGGTAAAATAATCGACTTTTAAAAAAAGTTTATCTTTAAATAGCCATGACCACCAGGCCTCAACAATGCTACACCCAAATAATATATGTGATAATGTTTCTTCTGCGTTTTTACAAAAAGTACACTTGGGAGAGATCTGCGGATCGAACAAATGAATACGTTTGTTAAGAAATAGCGCGTGATGAACAATTCTTAAATTATTATCGCGTTGTTCGGGACTTAAAACTCGTCCTTTTAACCAACTCCATCCTGGTTTCGGTAAGGGACCTCCTAAATATTCCCGCCACTTAAGCTCACCGGATGACTCGTAATTTCGAAACGAAAGGTAGCGCTGATATAGTTCTTTAACCGAGGCCGCCAAATAATCGAATTCGGTGTTGTCTTTGGTAAAAACACGTATTGCGTTCTCGACTGGAACCCGCGACGAAGAAGCGTACACGCGGTCGAAAAAAACTTTCGGCAAAGATTCTTTAATAACGGAATAAACGCGTTTGGCATCCAGAGCCCGCTGCATCGAGGCATCAATATCGCATAGTTCCAATACACTGTCCTCTGGAAGAAAACCAGGTACGACTTCGTAACAAAAATCGCGGAGACATAGTAGGCCATGCGAAAGAAACGGAAGCCGTGACCGCGAAGTCAGAGTAGATAGATCAACACGCTGACTATAAAACACCGGCTCGTGGAACGGATCGACCGCCATCTGTAGACGTAAATTCTGCGAAGTGAGAAATATCTGCCAGGCAATCCACATTTCGCGATAACGCGGAGAAAGACGACTTAATAACGGCTGAGTTAACTGGCACCGTAAAACATTAATTCCGGGGCTGGAAGTACCGCCAAATGGATTCAACAGTGCCACGGCAAGATCTCTCTGCCAAGAAGGACGCGCACGTTTTCCATTTCAAATCAATTTGTCCATCGCCTTAACCACTCGGCCACCCCGTCCCCGTCGGCGTCCATCTATCGCTCAAGTTAAATTGCAAAGGATAAAAATGAAAAACAACAATGAGCGACGGGGATGGGATTCGAAGCCACGCGGGCAATGCCCAATGGATTAGCAGTCCATCGCCTTAACCACCCCGTCCCCGTCTTCATCCATCTATCGCTTAAGTTACATTGTTAAGGATAAAAATGAAAAACAAGAATATGCGACGGGGATGGGATTCGAACCCACGCGGGCAGTGCCCAATGGATTAGCAGTCCATCGCCTTAACCACTCGGCCACCCCGTCCCCGTCGTCATCCATCGATCGCTTAAGTTACATTGCCAAGGATAAAAATGAAAAACAAGAATATGCGACGGGGATGGGATTCGAACGCATGCGGGCAAAGTCCAATGGATTAGCAGTCCATCGCCTTAACCACTCGGCCACCCCGTCCCCGTCGTCATCTATCTATCGCTTAAGTTACATTGCAAAGGATAAAAATGTAAAACAAGAATATGCGACAGGGATGGGACTCGAACGCACGCGGGCAAAGTCCAATGGATTAGCAGTCCATCGCCTTAACCACTCGGCCACCCCAATGGATTAGCAGTCCGTCGCCTTAACCACACGGCCATCCCGCCCCCCTCGACATCCATCTTTCGCTTAAGTTAAATTGCAAAGGATAAAAATGAAAAACAAGAATATGCGACGGGGATGGGATTCGAACCCACGCGGGCAATGCCCAATGGATTAGCAGTCCATCGCCTTAACCACTCGGCCACCCCGTCCCCGTCGTCGTCCATCTATCGCTTAAGTTACATTGCAAAGGATAAAAATGAAAAACAACAATGAGCGACGGGGATGGGATTCGAAACCACGCGGACAATGTCCAATGGTTAAGCAGTCCATCGCCTTAACCACTCGGCCACCCCGTCCCCTCTGGCATCCATCTATCGCTTAAGTTACATTGTTAAGGATAAAAATGAAAAACAAGAATATGCGACGGGGATGGGATTCGAAACCACGCGGACAATGTCCAATGGTTAAGCAGTCCATCGCCTTAACCACTCGGCCACCCCGTCCCCTCTGGCATCCATCTATCGCTTAAGTTACATTGTTAAGGATAAAAATGAAAAACAAGAATATGCGACGGAGATGGGATTCGAAACCACGCGGACAATGTCCAATGGTTAAGCAGTCCATCGCCTTAACCACTCGGCCACCCAGTCCCCTTCGCCATCCATCTATCGCTTAAGTTAAATTGCAAAGGATAAAAATGAAAAACAATAATATGCGACGGGGATGGGATTCGAACCCACGCGGGCAATGCCCAATGGATAAGCAGTCCATCGCCTTAACCACTCGGCCACCCCGTCCCCATTGCCATCCATCTATCGCTTAAGTTAAATTGCAAAGGATAAAAATAAAAAACAAGAATATGCGACGGGGATGGGATTCGAACCCACGCGGGCAATGCCCAATGGATTAGCAGTCCATCGCCTTAACCATTCGGTCACCCCGTCCCCGTCGTCGTCCATCTATCGCTTAAGTTACATTGCAAAGGATAAAAATGAAAAACAACAATGAGCGACGGGGATGGGATTCGAACCCACGCGGGCAATGCCCAATGGATTAGCAGTCCATCGCCTTAACCACTCGGTCACCCCGTCCCCGTCGTCGTCCATCTATCGCTTAAGTTACATTGCAAAGGATAAAAATGAAAAACAACAATGAGCGACGGGGATGGGATTCAAACCCACGCGGGCAATGCCCAATGGATTAGCAGTCCATCGCCTTAACCACTCGGCCACCCCGTCCCCTCTGGAATCCATCTATCGCTTAAGTTACATTGTTAAGGATAAAAATGAAAAACAAGAATATGCGACGGGGATGGGATTCGAAACCACGCGGACAATGTCCAATGGTTAAGCAGTCCATCGCCTTAACCACTCGGCCACCCCGTCCCCTTCGCCATCCATCTATCGCTTAAGTTAAATTGCAAAGGATAAAAATGACAAACAAGAATGAGCGACGGGGATGGGATTCGAAACCACGCGGGCAATGCCCAACCGGTTAGCAGTCCATCGCCTTAACCACTCGGTCACCCCGTCCCCGTCACCATTTATCTATCGCTTAATTTAAATTGCAAAGGATAAAAATGAAAAACAACAATGAGCGACGGGGATGGGATTCAAAATCCACGCGGGCAATGCACAATGGATTAGCAGTCCATCGGCTTAACCATTCGGCCACCCCGTTCCCGTCTTCATCCATCTATCGCTTAAGTTAAATTGCAAAGGATAAAAATGAAAAACAAGAATGAACGACAAGGATGAAATTCGAACCCACGCGGGCAATGCTTAACGGATTAGCAGTCCATCGCCTTAACCACACGGCCATCCCGTTCCCCTCAAAACCCATCTATCGCTTAAGTTACATTGCAAAGGATAAAAATGAAAAACAAGAATATGCGACGGGGATGGGATTCGAACCCACGCGGGCAATGCCCAATGGATTAGCAGTCCATCGCCTTAACCACTCGGCCACCCCGTCCCCGTCTTCATCCATCTATCGCTTAAGTTACATTGCAAAGGATAAAAATGAAAAACAAGAATATGCGACGGGGATGGGATTCGAACCCACGCGGGCAATGCCCAATGGATTAGCAGTCCATCGCCTTAACCACTCGGCCACCCCGTCCCCGTCGTCGTCCATCTATCGCTTAAGTTACATTGCAAAGGATAAAAATGAAAAACAACAATGAGCGACGGGGATGGGATTCGAAACCACGCGGACAATGTCCAATGGTTAAGCAGTCCATCGCCTTAACCACTCGGCCACCCCGTCCCCTCTGGCATCCATCTATCGCTTAAGTTACATTGTTAAGGATAAAAATGAAAAACAAGAATATGCGACGGGGATGGGATTCGAAACCACGCGGACAATGTCCAATGGTTAAGCAGTCCATCGCCTTAACCGCTCGGCCACCCCGTCCCCGTCGCCATCCATCTATCGCTTAATTTAAATTGCAAAGGATAAAAATGAAAAACAACAATGAGCGACGGGGATGGGATTAGAATCCACGCGGGCAATGCCGAATGGATTAGCAGTCCATCGGCTTAACGAGCCGGCCACCCCGTCCCCGTCTCATCCATCTATCGCTTAAGTTATATTGCAAACGATAAAAATGAATAACAAGAATGAGCGACGAGGATGAAATTCGAACCCACGCGGGCAATGCCCAACGGATTAGCAGTCCATCGCCCTAACCACACGGCCATCCCATTCCTCTCAACACCCATCTATCGCTTAAGTTAAATTGGAAAGGATAAAAATGACAAACTAGAATGAGCGACGGGGATGGGATTCGAACCCACGCGGGCAATGCCCAACGGATTAGCAGTCCATCGCCTTAACCACTCGGCCACCCCGTCCCCGTCTTCATCCATCTATCGCTTAAGTTACATTGCAAAGGATAAAAATGAAAAACAAGAATATGCGACGGGGATGGGATTCGAACCCACGCGGGCAATGCCCAATGGATTAGCAGTCCATCGCCTTAACCACTCGGCCACCCCGTCCCCGTCGTAGTCCATCTATCGCTTAAGTTACATTGCAAAGGATAAAAATGAAAAACAACAATGAGCGACGGGGATGGGATTCGAACCCACGCGGGCAATGCCCAATGGATTAGCAGTCCATCGCCTTAACCACTCGGCCACCCCGTCCCCTTCGCCATCCATCTATCGCTTAAGTTAAATTGCAAAGGATAAAAATGACAAACAAGAATGAGCGACGGGGATGGGATTCGAAACCACGCGGGCAATGCCCAACGGGTTAGCAGTCCATCGCCTTAACCACTCGGTCACCCCGTCCCCGTCATCATTTATCTATCGCTTAATTTAAATTGCAAAGGATAAAAATGACAAACAAGAATGAACGACGGGGATGGGATTCGAAACCACGCGGGCAATGCCCAACGGGTTAGCAGTCCATCGCCTTAACCACTCGGTCACCCCGTCCCCGTCATCATTTATCTATCGCTTAATTTAAATTGCAAAGGATAAAAATGACAAACTAGAATGAGCGACGGGGATGGGATTCGAACCCACGCGGGCAATGCCCAACGGATTAGCAGTCCATCGCCTTAACCACTCGGCCACCCCGTCCCCGTCTTCATCCATCTATCGCTTAAGTTACATTGCAAAGTATAAAAATGAAAACAAAAAGAATGAGCGACGGGGATGAAATTCGAACCCACGCGGGCAATGCCCAAAGGATTAGCAGTCCATCGCCTTAACCACACGGCCATCCCGCCCCCCTCGACATCCATCTTTCGCTTAAGTTAAATTGCAAAGGATAAAAATGAAAAACAAGAATGAGCGACGGGGATGGAATTTGACCCCACACGGGCAATGCCCAATGGATTAGCAGACCATTGCCTTAACAACTCGGCCACCCCGTCCCCCTCAACATCTATCTATCGCTCAAGTTAAATTGCAAAGGATAAAAATGAAAAACAAGAATGAGCGGCGGGGATGGGACTCGAACCATGGACGAATTATAAGAGGACTCCTCTCGGGGCGCTTTTTACTTCACGCTAACGTTCCGTAGCAGCCCGAGATAGGATTAGTTCGCGACTTTCTCAAAAGGGTGCGTTGGCTTCGAATTCAGGGGCAAATAAAGCACCACGTGATATTGGAATTCCCACATGTTTCCGGCGCTTGCTTGGCGAAGTTGAATTATGGCGGTTTTTAAGTTATGGGAAATAGGTTTTTTTAAATTAGATTAGATATTTATGAATTTTATCTGTGATAATGGATTTGCCATTGGATCTTACTATTAACTGTCGTCAATTTGACAATTTATTGAGTGGTAAGTATTTAAAAAAAATATTTTTAAACAACATAATTATATTGAATGGGTTTCAGATGATGAAATGGACATAATTTCCAATAGTATACCATTGTCAACATTAACTAATGTTCCTAAATCTCCGGCCAAAGTGCAGTATGTATTATTGATGTTTTGAAGTCGTATTTAATATATTAATATTAATATAATTTGCTGATTATTTCAGATCAAAACCAACTAAGAAAATAGTTCCTAAAACCATGTCAAAAGTAGATTTTGAAGAATGTTTCCACGAGTTAATTAAAGAAACAACAGATAAAATAAAATTATTGAACAAAGATTTCCTTACTAAAGAAATTAAAGAACTTATTCAATGGATTACAACACTACAAGCACATATATTTATGTGTTGGAAAGTAGTATTTCTAAAATGCTTTAATGTTTCTCACGAAGTATATAGAAATAAAATAAAAGATGTTCGTCAAAATAGTAATATTCTGGAAAAGTTGCAAAACAAACTTAGAGATGAAAAAGTAAGTTTTTTAACTTGTCAAACAATTTAATATTCAAGTCTAATTGGTTAAATCTCAATAGAATTCTGAACATTTTACATGCTCACACTTTTTTTGGTGTGTTGGACTGATTTTGGATACTATGTGTGACTGCTTTCTCACGTACAACTATTGTGAAAAAACATCAAGAGCCACCCGAAGTCGTTCACTATGTTATTGGCAGTATTTTTAGAAGACTGAGAGATCACTCAGAGCCTGGTGCTAGGATAGTAGAGTTTCTTGTGACAGATTCAACCCAATCACCATATTCAAATTGGACGACTATGCAATCAAAGGGTGGATTAATAAATCCAACTATCGAGGCCCAAACTTTTATTAATTCAGTTTTAGATTTGGCAGTTCCATTTTATGATGGGAAATGTATAAAAAACAAAAAAATTAAAGCTCAAGATCAGATTATGGGAAATGAGGAAATAAGAAACACTTGGAGGAGCTTAAACACCCTTTCAGGAATATCACCTATTCAAGGAGAAATCCTTCTGAAATTGGCAATTACTACTATACTTAACACCGTAGGAAATGGGGAAATAAAAAAGTTAAAAAACTATCACAAAGAATTGGCCAGACAAAAAGCATTAAAATTAAAAAATAAGTCTATCGTTAATGGTAAAACTAGCTTAAGAAAACAACTACAAAATGAATTTCATCATGCTATGATTTAAATTTAATAAAATTTTATTAGTGCATAGCTTCAATATTGGCTCCTTTAATTTTAATTTTTTCCTTGACACCTCGAACACTATTAAGGTTTCCTATAACCGTTGATACCTGATCAAGGTTGGGGTTGTCTGCAAACCCACATGACCTCCGATAATGAGAGAATTCATTCTCCACGGGGTCTTGGTTAAAATGTCTTGTAATAATGTATTTTGCGCCTTTTGATAACATAAAAGGTATAATCTCTAACAGACACATGGCTAAAAATAAAAATTAGGTGAATAGTCCATGAAATAACACAAGTTTTTAAAACAAATATTACTTGTTTGTTTTAGTCCAGACATAGTTTCAGAGCTAAGCAGCATTTTTTTCTTTTCCTCTGTTGTAAAATTTTCAAGGGTCTTAACTTCAGTTTCCCAGTCTTCTAGGTATCCCAAAAATTCTTCTTTCAGCCACTTAAAAAAAGGTTAATTTTTAATGTTAAAACTTAATGAAAAATATTAATTGATAGCTTACTTTTAGTCGGGCATCATCTGGAGATTCAAACGGCTTCAGATTGTTGTTGCGAGTCCTTGCTGCTTCTCCAAAACTTCTTGTATTTAAACAATCAAACCAATTATTTATCATCCTGATAAATTTAACGGTTTCCCTAACCTCCTCACCATATTCCTCATTTAGAGCATTAGCCACTGAGAGACTCATGACGTTAGCTGCAAAACTGACTTTCATTTTTCTGTATGACCTGAGATTAAGATGATCATGGGTTAGTTTGTGCAGTTTTCTCAGGTTTCCAGCCATATTCTGCTCTTTATTGTATAGGTTCTGTATGTACTTCCAAAGTATTAGTTGTTCATTTTTTTAAGCCTTCTAATTTTACAATCGTCAGTGCTATTCGCGAAACAGTTTCTCGCTGTTTTCAAAAGATGTGGAACGTCAAAAATGAAATATACATTTCTGTTTTCAGTAGCAAATTGATTTCTACTTTTGTAGTTTGCATCTTTAGTGCCATTGCTGGTAAAAAACCTCCTATTGATAGAGGCCCCATCTCCAACGATGAATAAAATTTTGAACCCACACATCTCTGAGCGGCGTACAGCTTCAAACATGATTCTCTCAAGTTTTTCGCTCGTGAGGCAATGTGTTGCAAAATGAGCTATGGGAAGTACCACATTGGTGCATATTCCTCTGAGCATTATGAGGAGAACATGACTTGCTAGTTTTTTCGGTTCATCTAAGTCTTGTTCTAAGGCAGCAATTCTTTCAAATGTATTGTTTAATTCGGTATAACCAACTATATCACCCGAACTTTTTTTATAAACTAAGTCTTCTTTGATCTTGATCTCGTCCACTAATAGTCCAAAGTATTGTTCATGTTCTTTTAAACTTTCTGGTTTAACCATTTTTACAACTTTTTCAAAAACTTCATCATGAAAACCAGGAGAGTTTCCTAATGTTGATGAATTTCTGAGTAACGTACTTAGTGATGGCAGTTTTAAAGTATCCGTTTCTCTTAATGTCTTGTACAACTTGGGAGACTGTCTGTACAAATAGGCATACCACTGAACCACATGAGGGTGCCATTTTCGTTGCTTAGGATTTGGTTGTTTTAGGACCTCAAGTTGAGTTTTCAAAAATAGAGCTGGAAATGAGTTATCCGTGTCACGTGCTTTAACTTCTTGTTCCAAAACATTTAATAACTGGTCATTTTGATCCTTATTTTGAACTTGGCACCCTTTGTTTGAAATTATCTTTTCTATTTTTTTATCACGATTTACAATTTTTCTTTGTAAACTAAGGTTAATTTTTTTTTCTTTCCTAATCTTAGAAATTAGTTCCTCCTTCGTAAAATTTATATATCTTTTCCTGATTCCACCTGCACAATGTTTCTTGTCCCTATTTTTTAGAGTTCTCAATTTTTCCTTAACCGATTTGCAATTAAGACAGCAGATACTTTTATTTGAAAATGTAAGTAATTGGCAATCATTACTACGAATTGCTTTCAGTTGCCAACAATAGTGTACATGTTTGACAGGTCTTTTCTTTACATAGCTCACACTATCTTTGTCTTGACACCCTTGGCAGATTTTTCTTGAATCAAGATTTTCTAGAACATGATTAAGTGTGTTGCTATTGTGAATTTTATTAGGAATTTTTAGACTTGAGATATTCTCCAGAATTTGGTTAAGGACTTCAATAGTTAATACTCCAGACTCTGTCACATTAACCTTTATAACCGCACTGTTAGTATTTTGATCCAGTTTTCCAAGTTGCAAGAACTCATTCACACGCAATGCAAACCATCCTGACGGAGGAATGAATCCTTTAAAGAAATCTGTTTCGCATGATATTTCCTTGGTGGTAGTACTCTTGCAGATAGAATATGCATGGTCCTTAGTGCCAGTTTTAGATGAGTTTAGCTCAAGTTGGAAATTCTAATATTAACAAAGAATTAATTACCACTAATAAACATTTTGGAAAAGTAAACTTTCTGACCAGAGGAATTGTAGTGTAACTATCTATGGGTACCACGTCCTTCTCGCATATTTCGTATTCACATCCAACCTGTGATACAAAAATAACGAAAACATTTAAGACTTATGAAAAAATAATGTAACATTGTAAAAATTGTACCTCTGGTACTACAGCTTCATTAACTTTCTGTTTTTCCATATTTGCTAAATTAAGGTTTCCAGAATCATCTTGAAATTCATTACCACCAGAATTTAGTAATGGGTTCACTGGATCTGGGTTCTCTGATGAGGGTCCATTGCCACCAACAAAATGTTTTGAGCATACAAATGTATAATATGTCACACTTTTTACGTTAAAATCATCGCGATTCAAACACTGCAACCACCTCAGGCATTTATCTAACCGGAACTTTGGCTTCGGAAATGGTAAAAAGAAAACATTTTTCATATGATCCTTATGGCTATAACGACTGTCACTTTTACACCCCTTAAAAATACAACGTTTCTTCATTTTGTTTTCTTGTTGTAACTTGTAAACAAATGACCAAGGGTTAAGCAGCTATAGTTGATTGTTAACGATAGCGTTTATAACCTATAAATATATATGACAATTTAAATTTAGGTAAGTCTATTTAACTATAGTTACAGTTAAAAATGTCAACATACCTATTAAAATTTCACTATGATCGGAATTTAGAAAGAAACATTTGCTAAAGCTGGCGCTATGGCGGGATTTTGTCGCTTTGTTACTTAAATCGACGATAGAGCGCAGCACTCATTTATAAGTGACGTAAAGATCACGTGTTGCCCCTGAAAAGTCTTGTCTCCCCCCCCCCTCTTTCTTCAACCCGCGTTTTTTCCCTCGGTACAGGAATCAAACTTTAGAGATAGCGTTGTAGAAGGCTGCCCGAGAGGAGTCCTCTTATAATTCGTCCATGCTCGAACGCACGCGGGCAAAGCGCAATGGATTAGCAGTCCATCACCTTAACCACTCGGCCACCCCAATGGATTAGCAATCCATCGCCTTAACCACACGGCCATCCCGTTCCCCTCGACATCCATCTATCGCTTAAGTTAAATTGCAAAGGATAAAAATGACAAACAAGAATGAGCGACGGGGATGGGATTCAAACCCACGGGGGCAATGCCCGATGGATTAGCAGTCCATCGCTTTTTTTTTTAATTATATCATTAAAAAATACATTTTTAGTGTATATTACAAAAGTTGCGAGACCAATATTAACAAAAGAATGACAACAGTCATAAAAATACAGGAATTCTAACCCAAAAACAACTCTTGGAATGCTATATATATATATGAATGCAATTAAAGAACAATAGTTAACCCCTTAAAACAGACTGGAGTGCTTTTTAAAGACTATTGACACTGTTAAATTAGAGTTCTTAAAATATTTTTGACAACATGTTAGTAAATTCTTTATCTTTATCTTTAAAAATTTTAATGGTTTTACGTATTTCGCATTTAATTTTTGCATAAAATCTATGTTGAACTACTACGAGAGGTATGTTTTGATTGAAATTAGAAAAGGAACGGCAGTCCAGAATAAGATACTTTAAAAGAGATACCATGAAATGTATTATTTTTAACTCGTGACAATTTAAAGATATCGGGCATTTACCTTGAAAAACAATAAAACAATTTCGAACAAAGCCGGGATTGGTAAAATAATCGACTTTTAAAAAAAGTTTATCTTTAAATAGCCATGACCACCAGGCCTCAACAATGCTACACCCAAATAATATATGTGATAATGTTTCTTCTGCGTTTTTACAAAAAGTACACTTGGGAGAGATCTGCGGATCGAACAAATGAATACGTTTGTTAAGAAATAGCGCGTGATGAACAATTCTTAAATTATTATCGCGTTGTTCGGGACTTAAAACTCGTCCTTTTAACCAACTCCATCCTGGTTTCGGTAAGGGACCTCCTAAATATTCCCGCCACTTAAGCTCACCGGATGACTCGTAATTTCGAAACGAAAGGTAGCGCTGATATAGTTCTTTAACCGAGGCCGCCAAATAATCGAATTCGGTGTTGTCTTTGGTAAAAACACGTATTGCGTTCTCGACTGGAACCCGCGACGAAGAAGCGTACACGCGGTCGAAAAAAACTTTCGGCAAAGATTCTTTAATAACGGAATAAACGCGTTTGGCATCCAGAGCCCGCTGCATCGAGGCATCAATATCGCATAGTTCCAATACACTGTCCTCTGGAAGAAAACCAGGTACGACTTCGTAACAAAAATCGCGGAGACATAGTAGGCCATGCGAAAGAAACGGAAGCCGTGACCGCGAAGTCAGAGTAGATAGATCAACACGCTGACTATAAAACACCGGCTCGTGGAACGGATCGACCGCCATCTGTAGACGTAAATTCTGCGAAGTGAGAAATGTCTGCCAGGCAATCCACATTTCGCGATAACGCGGAGAAAGACGACTTAATAACGGCTGAGTTAACTGGCACCGTAAAACATTAATTCCGGGGCTGGAAGTACCGCCAAATGGATTCAACAGTGCCACGGCAAGATCTCTCTGCCAAGAAGGACAATCCGCGCGCAGAATCGCCTGCAACTCCTTCAAACGGTACGCGCACGTTTTCCATTTCAAATCAATTTGTCCATCGCCTTAACCACTCGGCCACCCCGTCCCCGTCGGCGTCCATCTATCGCTCAAGTTAAATTGCAAAGGATAAAAATGAAAAACAACAATGAGCGACGGGGATGGGATTCGAAGCCACGCGGGCAATGCCCAATGGATTAGCAGTCCATCGCCTTAACCACCCCGTCCCCGTCTTCATCCATCTATCGCTTAAGTTACATTGTTAAGGATAAAAATGAAAAACAAGAATATGCGACGGGGATGGGATTCGAACCCACGCGGGCAGTGCCCAATGGATTAGCAGTCCATCGCCTTAACCACTCGGCCACCCCGTCCCCGTCGTCATCCATCTATCGCTTAAGTTACATTGCCAAGGATAAAAATGAAAAACAAGAATATGCGACGGGGATGGGATTCGAACGCATGCGGGCAAAGTCCAATGGATTAGCAGTGCATCGCCTTAACCACTCGGCCACCCCGTCCCCGTCGTCATCTATCTATCGCTTAAGTTACATTGCAAAGGATAAAAATGTAAAACAAGAATATGCGACAGGGATGGGACTCGAACGCACGCGGGCAAAGTCCAATGGATTAGCAGTCCATCGCCTTAACCACTCGGCCACCCCAATGGATTAGCAGTCCGTCGCCTTAACCACACGGCCATCCCGCCCCCCTCGACATCCATCTTTCGCTTAAGTTAAATTGCAAAGGATAAAAATGAAAAACAAGAATGAGCGACGGGGATGGAATTCGAACCCACGCGGGCAATGCCCAATGGATTAGCAGTCCATCGCCTTAACCACTCGGCCACCCCGTCCCCGTCGTCATCCATCTATCGCTTAAGTTACATTGCCAAGGATAAAAATGAAAAACAAGAATGAGCGACGGGGATGGGATTAGAATCCACGCGGGCAATGCCCAACGGATTAGCAGTCCATCGCCTTAACCACTCGGCCACCCCGTTCCCGTAGTCATCCACCTATCGCTTAAGTTACATTGCAAAGGATAAAAATGAAAACCAAAAGAATGAGCGATGGGGATGAAATTCGAACCCACGCGGGCAATACCCAACGGATTAGCAGTCCATCGCCTTAACCACACGGCCATCCCGTTCCCCTCAACATCCATCTATCGCTTAAGTTAAATTGGAAAGGATAAAAATGACAAACTAGAATGAGCGACGGGGATGGGATTTGAACCCACGCGGGCAATGCCCAACGGATTAGCAGTCCATCGCCTTAACCACTCGGCCACCCCGTTCCCCTCAACATCCATCTATCGCTTAAGTTAAATTGGAAAGGATAAAAATGACAAACTAGAAAGAGCGACGGGGAAGGGATTCGAACCCACGCGGGCAATGCCCAACGGATTAGCAGTCCATCGCCTTAACCACTCGGCCACCCCGTCCCCGTCTTCATCCATCTATCGCTTAAGTTAAATTGCAAAGGATAAAAATGAAAAACAAGAATATGCGACGGGGATGGGATTCGAACCCACGCGGGCAATGCCCAATGGATTAGCAGTCCATCGCCTTAACCACTCGGCCACCCCGTCCCCGTCGTCATCATCTATCGCTTAAGTTACATTGCAAAGGATAAAAATGAAAAACAAGAATGAGCGACGGGGATGGGATTCGAACCCACGATTTAGTTTTTACTTAAATTTCTCGTATTTAAGTTTCCATATAAATCAAGGGTGTTTACTCGTTTCATTTATTTTCTACTAAGAAATTCAGGCTACCTAATACGGAATTTTAAGGCAACTGAAAAGATTGGTGAAAACTAAGAAATTATTTTTGCCAGAAAATTTGCATAGGTGGGTCATTCCATGAAAAATCAACCAGAGGTGTCCACCCACCCATCTTAGATTTCATTGAAATTTCGTATAAAGGGTACTTTAGTGCGGAAAGGTCGATTTCCAAGTTTTTATTATTGTACGATTAGCCAATTTCGAGATATTCGATACTATATTTTGGCAAAAACGGTAAAAAATGACGTTGACCCATAAACTAAAATATTTATATTTTTTCAAATAATAGTCCGATTTTAACGGGACTAAGTTTATTTTAAAGGAATTTTTAGGTAATTTTTGTTAAAAAAATTTTAAATTATATTCCGAAAAGTTCCAATATTAAAATACAGTTAAAACATATGACCTTTGACCTTAACCAGTTACTCAACTTTTAAAAAATATTTAATATTTTATTTCGAATTCCCCATATGTGATTTAGTAAAAAATGCTAAAATCTCATGGTATTATTTTTAGTTTTCGAGAAAAATAAACTTTTCTCCAGCCCCAATAGCTCTCTCTATAATACAGGGTGTCCACTAAAAAATGAACCAGGGTGAATATCTCAAAATCTGTTTTAGGTGCGATTTTGAAATTTTCAAGTCGTATACAAGATGTAGGGGGAAACTTACTGCTAAAATTTCGATGACCTTGAGCTGATAACTCTAAAGACACTCGTGTTAGAGTACTGAAATTTGCTACACATCCTCATCAGGATTGAGGGTCTTTAGTTAAAAAATTTCAATCTAAAAACTAACGCGAGAACCTTATGTGTTAGAAAATTGGTTCCAATTAGAAAGGTTTTCCACGTCACACTGTAGGTCTAATTAGCTTTGATTCGATCGAATTTGACCAATAGGAAGTCGAGGAACTCATTTTCAAAATCACAAAGGTTGTTAAAATGAAAATTAAAAGAAAACGTACATAACTCGAAACCAATTCGTGTTACATCGAAATTTGCTAGACAAACTCAATATGGTGGGAGTTTTTCAAGTTTGTAAAATTGGATGACCTTGAAGACGTGGTTTACGGTGTGAAAACATTATCTCGCGATCCATTGGGTTTATAAACTAGGTTTCAATAGGAAATTTGCGAATCACCACTTTCTCGTCAAAGTAGTTTTGAACCATGTCTTCAAAGACATTCAAAAATGACCTTAACTTCCTTTTGGTCAAATCTGATCGTTAGTTTTTGAATGACCTTGAAGACATTGTTCAAGGTCATTGAAATTTTTAAACTAAAGACCCTCAATCCTGATAAGGATGTGTAGCAAATTTCAGTACTCTAACACGAGTATCTTTAGAGTTATCAGCTCCCGAACCTCTCTTTCGACACGTTATCAACTTAACGACATTCTTGTTTTTCATCTCTTCTTCCTATTGGTCAAATCCAAGCAGGTCAAAGCTATTTGTACTCCAAAATTCACATGGAACACTCTTCTAATTGGAACTAACTTGCGGTTCTCGAGTTAGTTTTTGGTTGACCTTGAAGACATGGTTCAAGGTCATCGACATTTTTGCCGTAGGTTTCCCCCTACATCTTGTATTCGACTTCAAAATCTCAAAATCGCACCTAAAACAGATTTTGAGATATTCGCCCTGGTTCCTTTTTTAGTGGACACCCTGTATAATACCAGAAGAAAATAGGGGGAAGTACGCTTCTGTAGGTTTGAGCTATACAAGTCGTCATATTTGAACGCAAAGGTCCTTTCACGCATACATTTCACCATTATACAGCAAAATCGCAATCGAAATACCTAAAGAAATTAAAAAAGAGCTTCAGCCTAGTTTCGCTGAAAACTACTCATTTGTTGTGCACGACGAAATACAGGGTTTCCATTGCGAAACAACCCAAGCGACGATTCATCCGTTCGTAGTATATCACAGAGAAGAAATTGGAGGGGTTCTTAAGCACATAAATATGTGTATGATTAGTGACACAAGATCTCACGCAGCTACTACAGTCTACATGTTTCACTTATAATTGCTCGAAAAAGTAAAAGAGAAAATTCTTGCCTTGAATAAAGTTATATATTTTAATGATTTTTGTAAAGATGCCTTTGGAAACATAAACTTTGATAATATTTCAAATAATGAGATCAAAGAACAAACTGCCTTTTTAGAGACAAGATTTTTAGACGCAGTAACGATAAATGGGACTCAGCGGTACCATAAATTCATTATTGTTATATATATTAGTATATTATATATAATTATAGAAAGAGCTATTGGGGCTGGAGAAAAGTTTATTTTTCTCGAAAACTAAAAATAATACCTTGAGATTTTAGCATTTTTTACTAAATCACATATGAAGAATTCGAAATAAATTATTAAATATTTTTTAAAAATTGAGTAACTGGTTAAGGTCAAAGGTCATATGTTTTAACTGTATTTTAATATTGGAACTGTTCCGAATAGAATTTTCAATTTTTTTTGCAAAACGTACCTATAAATGTCTTTAAAATAAACGTAGTCCTGTTAAAATCGGACTATTATTTGAAAAAATATAAATATTTTAGTTTATGGGTCAACGTCATTTTTTACCATTTTTGCCAAAATTGGGTATCGAATATCTCAAAATCGGCTAATCGTATAATACTTAAAACTTGGAAATCGACTTTTCGGCACTAAAGTACCCTATATACGAAATTTCAATGAAATCTAAGATGGGAGGGTGGACAAATTAAAAAATTTTGGTTGTAGACTGTGCACATATAAAATATAAATTTTCATTTTACAATTCCAAAAATGATCCAGATAAAGTTGTTTAGAAATGACAGCAATCACGAGGAGGCATCAAAAATTTTAATTTAAAAAGGGATTTTGAATAAGGCTCAATTTCATCCCATAACTTAAAAAAGTAGAACAACATTACTCACGCGAAAATGTTTTTAAAACATAGAATTTTGTTCTTCTTAAAAAATTATTGTAAAGAAGTATAACTGGAGAAATTTGTCTACGATTTTACTAAACAGTAAACATAGTGGAAATAAATATAAACATTTTTGTAATTTATTGTTAACTGTTCATTAATATAGAATAAAATTTAAATATTACGCAACGGTTAAAAATACACTTTAACACGCTAGCTTTCGGGTCGGAACCCCTCTTCAGGCGTACAGTTTACAAATGATTTAAAATAATTCACAAGTCAACATATTCTAATTTACATTTCTCTTATCAGTGTAATTTTTTACAATCGTTGTTTTTAATTTTTTATTGCCAACCACGTATGGACAACCAAAGGTCACGATATGAATTTTGATGGAGCTGATATTCTAGATAGAGAGTCACATTTCTACAAAAGGCAATTTAATATAGGTAAATTAAATCTAGATAAGGGCAAACTGTGTATTCAAAATTGGGGGGATTTAAAAAAAATAATAAAAAATTTAAAACAACGATTGTAAAAAATTACACTGATAAGAGAAATGTAAATTGAAATATGTTGACTTGTGAATTATTTTAAATTATTTTAAATCATTTGTAAACTTTACACCTGAAGAGGGGTTCCGACCCGAAAGCAAGCGTGTTAAAGTGTATTTTTAACCATACAATAAAAATTGTAAAACCATGAAGTATCCGTTGCGTAATATTTAAATTTTATTCTAGAATTCAAACCATGGTCACGAAAATAAATATATACGATTATATACGTTCATTAATATAGTTTTGGTGTGATAAGTGTCAATGTATGCTTTAAACTATTTCTTTTCATTGTATATTTCTATAGATTTAAATACGTTCATTTTAAATTGATTATCGTTTCTGCTCTTAGTTTTACACCAGAATCAAAACTATTCTATACATAATGTTGTAACAATAATTATAAATTCAAATTGGTAACAAATTCATATTTAGTGTGTATAGTGTTTAGTATATAACTATATAATTTATGAAATATAACAAATAACGTATTTCAAAAAATATATGCGTGTATAGTTCTTAAGAAGGGACATATATTATAGGAATAAGCCGATATATATATAGGCTGAAAAGGAAAACAGCAATACATAAGATGATATTTGTACATTGGTTTTGTTCACTTTGTTAAAACTTCAACGTTTTTTTTATTAATCAAATACGCGGTTTACGGGTAGTAAACAATTCTGGTTGCCATTACGGTTATGTAGTTGTTAGTGTGTTTCGATATATACATACAGCGTCGGTCACTAGAAGGCGATAGTCAAAAACTACACAATTTTAAAGGTATACGGTAACCCAAGCTGATCTTTGTTTCCCAAACTCTTTTTCAAGGTTATCTTGGTTTAATCGATTAGTCAGGAAAAATTTAGGTCGTTTTGCAAGTAAACATTTTACAATACTGAGCACTGACTGAATTTGCTAAGCGAATATACATAAAGTTAAATTTGATTCCACTTCATGGAGAAAGACTAAATTTTAAATCACCTGTAATTTTTAATCCCTCCATGGTTTCTATAGTAAGGATCGTCGCATTTCGCTGCTCAGTACTCAGTAGTAAAGTCACCAGGCCAATTTGGGATTGCATTTTCCCAACTTTGCAAATATTCCATAAAATCTTCCTACAACCACTAAAAAGGAAAAAGAAATTAAATATTCATTAATGGGTATACAATATTGTTAAATTCTTTGGTTTAATATCTTCAGGACTAACTAATTTTAGATGATAATATGTGTATTAAAATTACCTACATGCACCGAGTATGAGAGATGAACAACTGATTTATTTTAGGGCGAGCGTTCTCCAGCGGCAGGGGATTAAAAGCTGGAGAGTGGCGCCATCTATGAAACATTAACATGATGATTTTATACATATATAACATATATGAATTGAACAAATTTACTTTTAATCTTGGATCATTACTGTCAGAATACGGCTTCAAATTAGGATTGCGTTTACGGACTTCTTCCATAAAATTCTTCGTATTCATGCAGTCCAAAAACTTGTTTAGAGTTCTAATTAGTTTCACAGTTTCTTTTCAATTAATATATTTATGTATTTTTGATGAGCTGCAGGACACGTCTTTTCAAAGTTAGTTTTCAAATCAATAAATGCTTCATCTGTAAATCCAGACTTCGCTCCAAAATGAGAAGCATAGTTGTACAAAGTTCTTTGCGACGGTAATTCAAAACACTGGTTTCTCTCTAAATAAAAGCTTCATATGCACTTCGAGATTTACTTCGTAAATATAAACACCATTGTATAGTTTTGGGGTGCAAACGCCTACCCCTGTTATTTTTACATTTTAGAACTTTTATTTGTTGGTCAAGAAAAAGATGTTTATCAGAATCTTAAGGGAAGTCATTTCGATGTTTCTCTAATATATACCTGAAGTAGGTCATTGCTATCCCTTTCATTTAAAATCTGACAATTCTACTTGATTTGGTTGTTTAACTGCTTTAGTCTATGGTTTTTGGCATTTAAATAATAACCTTTTCTCTTTTGTTTTCTAATATTTTCCATTAGTTGAGAATGTGATTTACGGGATAAGGAAGAACGTTTATATATCACAGCATTATTATTTTTCCTTCTGAGTAGTCTTTTTGAAACTTTGACAGATATTTTTGAATACTAAATAATCGCAATAATTCGAATGTAAAGAGTTATCATGCCGTTTTTCTGTATGCTATTCTCAAATTCTTCTTTAAACTTAGCCTCATGTACACCTAAACAAACTACTGCCCATGGTTTAAGTAGTTTTCAAAAGCTAAAACTGCTTTATGTTTAGCTGGGATAATTTTGTTTAAGACTTTCATAACAATGGTATGTTTTTCATATTTGTTAGATGATAGATTGAGTGACAGAGCAATAGTTAAGCTGCTCAGTTCAGAGGAAAAGTTTTAAAAGTTAACTGCTTTTTTCTCATCATCGTACGAGAAAGTCCATCCTCTTGGAACTCTTTTTGAAAACTCGGTGAAAATTTTGGAAAACAAATCATCTATAGGGTCATTTTGTTTAAGTGATCCAGGAGTGATGTAGATTCGACCTCCCCGAAGTCTATTTCCATCGCAGTTGTCCCATATATTTTCATTTGGTTGTCTTCTTCAAGCTGTTCACAACACTGATGTTGGGGATCATCTTGACGCTGTTCCCTGTCTTTATTGAAATTTGACGAAAAGGATATGGTAGGAGTTGAGTCGGAAATATATTGAGGATAATCATTGACTTGATTGATAGTTGATGGAAGCTTAGGGATACCGCGGGTGAAGAACGTGGAATGTTGAGATGATCATAGAAATCGTTTGGTTCCTTATATACCGACAAATTTTTAAAAAGGAAATATTTGTTTATTATACAAGTTCAATTTAAAAGCGAATATAAGTTTGGTAAAAACAAACATTGTTACCTTGTTTTCTTCCGTATCTGTATTTTCAATGGCTTGTCCATTATCTCCGACATATTGGGGATCATCTTGAGGCTGTTCCCCGTCTTTATTGAAATTTAATGAAAGAGATATGGTAGGAGATGAGTTGGAACTATTTTGAGAATCCTCATTCGTTGATGGAAGGGCTACCGCAGATGCAGAACGTGGAATGTTAAGATCATCATAGAAAGTGTATTGTTCCTTATATATCTATAAATGTTTCAAAGATAAACATGTGTTTATTATACAGGTTCATTTTAAAAGCGAATATAAGTTTGGTTAAAACAAATATCTTTACCTGGTATCCTCTGTATCCCTGTAGTCTAGTATATTTGGGTTTTCTATCGTTGGTCCGTTACCCCCAACAAAATGTAGGGAACATATGTAGCAATCAGGCCCTATGCTTTCAACATTTAAATTATCCAACCCTCCCCATCGCTCTATCCACATTAGGTATTTGTTCATTCTTTCTAATTTCTTACTTGGCTTAGGGAAAGGTATGAATTTAATATCCTTGAAATTAAATGAAGCAGGATATCGCGAATCACTCCTACAGCTACCATAAACAAATTTTCCTTCTTCCCTTTCCTTAATGTAACGTTTGTATCCATTTTTCAAACAAATATTAAAAACGAAATTTACGAAACTATAAATCAAATTACTAAATTTACAAGGCTTAGTACCAAATTGCTATTAGTGAGTCGCGACCATCTTTGTTGTTTACATGGGCTCCGCGTTTTCCCGAGGGCCGAAAAAAATTCCGCCCGCAAAAACGGACAAATATAAAAACTCTACTCTCGAGAAGCAGAGTAAAAGCTAGGAGGGGGAGGCACTTTCAACTCCTCTTTAGATAGAAACTCCATTGTCTACGCCACTCCCGTTGAAACGCAAGAAGTAGCGGTCGGGGATGGTTAACTTTTATTCAATAGATAAAGCTCTCAAAATTATTCGTAAAACGTTTTCATCAAGTAATTTATATTTGTGTATTATCCGATTAATTTTTTTATAAAATTGTAAAATTAATCGGAAAAACGACGTCTTTTTCGATAAAAAGCTCAAATTTTACGAATAATACATGTTTTTTAATCATTTTCCGAAATATTAACCGGTAAATTTCTTTGTTTACATTTTTCCCCCGAAAAAATCCATTTAAACATGGATAATGATTAACCGTTACCGACCTCTAGCAAGAAGAACTTTGTCAAGGAATTATAAGCGCCTGCCGGGAAATCACCCCAGAAATGATTCAACCTGCTTTTGACAACTTGATTGCTCGCGCTCAAGCTTTTATCGCCGCTGATGGTGGAATATTTGAACCATTCTTATAATTTTCGTCGCATTTTGTTAAATAAATTTATTTTTCTGATTCTTTTTTGGAAATTATTTATTGTACGTATTTGGAAAAACGATATATTCTTTAATGATTGTATCTTCCTAACCTTTAACTTAAACAATTATCCGACTGTTTCCAACAAGCGTAAATTTAATTTGTGACACTGCGAATACATTTTAGCTAGCCCAACTTTTCATTTTTTCAAGTCGCGTTTTTCAGTGAAAGATTCGTTTAATTTTTCGAACCAACGATATTCTTATGTTTTCGATGACGCTCTACAAGTTTCCCATTGACAAATTAATTCCAGCAGCTAGCGGTGAAAAATTAAGTTTTGGAAAAACGTGAAAATAATTTCCGAAATCAATGAAATTTTGTCAGCGAGTGTCGTCCAGCATGTTTAACGTACCATAAAAATTTCAACTTTCTAGAAAACAAAGTTTTTAAAACAAAATAACTTTTTCGAGGAAAAAACACCCAGTTCTGCCATTTAGTTTAACCCGAATTTACTTATTGAAACTTTTAGTTTTATTCTACCTTTTCTAGCCAAAATAGCGCGGCTTTGGGCAATTTTTGCCTTTATTTTTGTTAATTCACTTAGAATTTTAAAATGACCTTATTGAGAATTTGGGCGAAGGTCAACAAATTTTATTATGTGGAATTAAACCTAAGGGCAGTGTTCTTGAAATTGTTGATAAACGTTCCAGACGACACTGGAATACCCTTCTGAACATGAGCACAAACGTGTTTTTTCACTATTATTTCGTCTGTGCAGAGAGTATGATTATACGTAAGAATCTGAAATCTGATGGTGTACTATACATATCCGTTAGTGGTTTTTCTATATTCCTTCACGGAAGCTAGTTCCGCCGCCAGGGGTCACAGTGCTTCCGTGCTTATATTATATTATACCGTATATGATATACACAATGTGTAAAATATTTCCACATAATTATTTGTGAAGTTTATTCCAAAATTTGGGGTCTCTGGAACACTGCGCATTACTCTAAAGTGAGTTTTATCGAGTTTTCAGCAAATAAATATGAAACTCCATAACATTCTGGCCAAAAACCTTAAGGTTGAAATTCGCAAGTTATCTGCATTAAAACAAAAATGTGCGAATTGTTTTTTTTAATGAGTTGTAAGTTATTTTAGCTTATTTCTTAAACAAATAAAATAGAACTTACAACTCATTAAAAAACCAGGCCGCGCAAGGTCTAGCATATTTGATGTCAAGTGGCGTGAAATGCGGGCTTTTGTCTGATTATGATTTAGATTTGAATTCAACTAATTGTTTGATTAGTTTCTCGCCTGTGCCGAATTTTATTTTTAATTTTATATTTATTTTCAAGGAAACTATTTTCATTTGAGACGAAAAGTACGCAGTAAGGGCAAAATACTTATATTTAAGTAAATTTAAAAATATATGGATATGCTTAAAACGGTTTAGGTATTTTTAAATTAGAAGATTTACACATGGAGTTTAATGTTTCAATCAAAAAATATAGTTTTAATTCATGTATTAAACTAAACACGAATTAAAATTATATTTTAAGTTGAAATTTTTGACTTCATGTGAATTCTTTAAAAAATACCTTTACCTACTTATACATATTGAACCATGGACAACAATATTTATATATATGTGGATATGCTAGTAAATCTGTCGAAAGTCTACTTCACAAAAAGATATTTTATTCATCCGAACTTAAGATAAGATTTGACTTTTGATATAACGTCGGTATTGTTTAAATGTGTCATTGAAATGTTCGAGTCCTAAGAATTCAAAATGTTAAAAGCTAATAACAGAAAAAAGTATGGACCGAATTGAACCTGAAGGAAACGAAAACGCAATATATGTTTGTCGATTTGGAATGTATTCAGGCAAGTTTAATATATCTCTTTAAAAAAGGTGTTAACGTTATACGTAGCCGTTCTTTAGATATTTTACGATATTTGACCTTGACCCCTATTTTAACCACCAGCTTCAATTTAGAACGAGTTGAGAAACAGACATATCAAAACCGGTATCGTTTAAAATATAGTCAACCAGAATTATTATAAAAAATACACATATTTCCAATTATCTAAACTGTATTTTTAATGTTAAAAGTAAAATTTGAGAAATTTGTGGTTTTGTCTTTTCTGGTAATAGGAACTACACTGTCTGTTTGAAGGAGTTTTTAAAACTATCCAAAATTTAACCAATGTTGGGTTAAGCTTGGTAACTATGTAACTTTTGCCAAAATTTAGTGGTCAAAACTAATTTTACTATTCCCTTAAATGACTTCCAGACTGAAGATGTTTCCGTAGTACTCAGTTTTAGAACTACAACAGCCAAAAAGGCTCTGGGTAATACCAAGAATGTATGGAAGTTACTAAGAATATTTGAGCATAGCATTAACCCGGCCCTGGTACCATCCTCACAGCTTTTGTGGAGAAAGTTCGTCTGCATTTAAGGCGCATTCAAGGTCATACCATATAGCAAACTTGAATGGGAAATCAGACAAATTTAAGCTACAAAGGCTGCGAGTAGAGCTCGGCGAAACAAATAAATTAACCACTAAAATTTCGGTTAACCATAAAAAATTCGATTAACTGTTTATTCGTGGATATTATCCAGACTAAAAAGCAATTTAACATGTAAAAATAATAGATTTTTTCGGATAATTTGTGGATAAATGTGTGTTTTGGATAAAAATAAATAAAGTGATTAATTCTTATCCAAACGCCGAGCTCTAGCTGCGAGGATGGGAATCAGAATCCTGTAGTCCAATATTCTTAGTAACTTCAATACATTCTTGGTAATACTATTAAAATACAGTTAATTATATGCCATTCTGTGCATTAACTAAATGTTTCGTATATTTTATTCTTCACCACTATCCCCCTATTTGGCTTACCATTGCTACGCAACGAGTTTTTAATTTTTTAATGATTAGGCTTAGCTTCTCTTTTTGGCATGTTAATAGAAAGCCAGACTTCCCACACGGTACTGATTATCGTTATATCGTTGGAAATTCTGGCTATTTAATTTCATTTTTAATTAGTTTTTTACTCGAATATCTATTTAGTTCGGGTTTGGCATCTTTAATTTTCGCAACTTTTTCCATTCTATGCATTGCAGCCCCGATATGGTCCTTATAAACTTAAATAAATGTTGGTCATATACAGTTTATGTATAATACTGACAACTTTCCGCGAACTGATCCTAGTATTTGGAGGAAGCCCGAAAATCGCTGATGGTCCGCCGGCAGCCTTTTCGATGGAAATTGAAATGCTTTCAATAGTGTAAATAACGCTTACTTTTGGAAAATTAGGATTAATTATTGAATCGTAAGATAAAAATAATTATTATAAACACTGGTTCCATTTCAGAAGTTAGTTTTTTTCGAATTTCAAACCTAAACACGTGTACGCTCGTATTTCTCGCCATCCAACTAACCAACTATTTTTCCAACGGAAAGAGTAGGAAGGGACGAGTTTCCTGTTCGGAAACGTCCTTTTTCATAATCACTCCACGACAGACTATCATTAACCGAATTCGTTCTGTGCCATACTAATTTTTTTATCCACTTATCATTTAACCCACTCTATCACAATAGGGGCTTCAATAAAACATCTTCAAGGAAATTGCCAAGAAGTGATATTTTCGAGAGCCAGGACCTGCAAGGATTGTTTATAAAGTGCTTGTTAAATAATGGAACTTTTCTCCTGCAAATAGAACGTCGTGTTTTCTTTAAGCCTTAGTATGTCAAAAAAAACCACCTGGTTAAAAGTAAACACTTGTTCCATTTCGTACAAGTTAAAAGTTTCGATTATTTCAACAAGCACCAAATAAACAGTAGCTTGCAGGTCTTGGCTCTCGGATATATTACTTCAGGGCGTTTTCTTTGAAGATGTTTTATTAAAGCACCTATTCATATATCATCTTTAAATACAAGGCAAAAATTACCTTTACAAAAAGTAATATTTTATCACCTTTTTCACGATAAAATTAATTTACTCATGTAAATATTTAGATATTTTAAAGCTTAAAAACTAATAAACTAATTAACCGGAATATGTTTCTATAATCTAGTCACTAATTTATTTTATCATCATTTGTGAATATTAAACCACTACTGTGTATGCCCTTGTCCGTATGTCTATACTGTTGGTATCCGCAATAAAAAACATTTAATTTCATTTCATATTTTATACTACTTTCTTATAAACAGGGTAGCCGTTCATGGCTTTACAAAATGACGGAATCCATATTTTATCGCCTTTTCACGACAATGTGTGTACAGTCAAATGTTTGAGGCTTTTGTTAACATATCAGAGTTATTAGAGTACAAATGGTTGTCTTGTCGGATGTAAAATTAAAGGTGATTTTGGTAATTTTATATACCATTATAAAATTATTTTAAAACATCTTTGAAAATGTTATGTATCGAAATATGATGCCACATTTTTTTTAATAAACATTAGCACTTTTTTACCAAACTAAATGTATGTTGCAAACCTTTGGAGTGTCGAAGGTAACCCAATAAGAAGTTTTACCTGTTTAAACCAGGGTCAAACAGAAATCTTCCACTCCATTTCCAAGTTAGCTGGAAAGCCTACCCTAAAAACTCGTTCAATGGGAGAGCTGGCCTGCCAGTTGTACACTAATAACCCTGAACCTACCAGGAAACTATGTTGGTATGTATGCACTTGAAATATCTAAGAAAAGGGCGTGGCTTATAGTAGAGATTGAGCTCGCGACGTGTGAAGGTGCACCCGGCTCCTAGTCGACATAAAGCCTAGTCTCAAAAAGAAGAAAACGTTCCAAAAACCAGCACGTTGACAATTGATTCATTGATATTTCAACTGTATATTGACCATACTTATCAACTAAATGAAAGTTATTTCTAAAAATCAGTTCACTAGAAATTAGTCGAAAGTGTGGTAAAATTTTTATTACTGTATGATAATCGCAAAAATGTCTGAAACCTTAGTCAAATTAATTTAACTGCTCAGAATTAAGAGTTTCAACCGTCACAAAGACCTCGGTGGAGTAACAAGAGATCATTTGGTTGTCATTCCACAAAGTGACGTTTCCTTGGAAATCGCCGAACAGCAAGTACGGAGGAACGTCTTGCGGTATCTCGGGTAATTCCATTATCACTGGTTTTGTATAGTAAGTTCCCTAATTGAAAATATGCCGCTGATCAAATAAGGGTTGTTTTCTTTTGTTGTACACTCTAAGAAATTGGGGTGTTGATTGAACTTGATTCAAACCGTTTTAACACTATTTGTACACTTTTTCATGAGTCGAAATTTGACACTGCTAGGGGCGTTTTATTACACAAATCAAACCCCGTATTAACACCCTCAAGATTTTTGTCTTAAAAATACGGTGTAAAAAATGAGATTTAAAACTCCTTTTCCACACTATTTAAACACTGTTTTATCATTCTTTGTTTGTGACACAAAATATTTCCAATAACCGTGTAATAACACACCTTTAAATAGTCATTTTGAAACTTGTAAGCTTTAAATCACACCTTTAAAGGTGTTAATACACCCATTTCAAGAGTAAATTAACACCCGTGAATTAGTTAAAAGTAACCTTTAGAGGTGTAAATAAGCCATTTTAAAGAATAAAATAACACTCTTAAAGGTGTAAATTCGCACTTTAAATATAAAAATTGTACCTGATGAGAGTTGAATCACACCTCTAGAGGTGTAAATAGGTTCGTATAAAGAGTAAAATCACACTTTTAAGGGTGTAAAATCCGACTTTTAAAGGTGTAAAATCAGACCTTTAAAGGTGTAAAATCAGACTTTTAAAGGTGTAAAATCAGACTTTTAAAAGTGTAAAATCAGACTTTTAAAGGTGTAAAATAAGACTTTTAAAGGTGTAAAATCAGACTTTCAAAGGTGTAAATTCACTTGGTAAGAGATAAATAACACCTATAAAAGTGTTAAAATGCCTTTTTGAAAGGTACATTCCACCTACAAGAGCTCAATAACAATTTTAATGGTGTTACTATGTAATTTTTGTAGTGTTCTAAAAACCTTTAATTAGTTAAAAAACCACAGAAAAAGGGTTGCAGTTTACAGCACGACAAACCGGGCGCAGCGGTAAAATTATGCAGACAATTTACAAAAACGTTAACTATAACTATAGCAACGCCACAACGAACATGCTTTGCCTAAGACGTAATTTTAACTGCAACAAAGAGCAATAATGCCCGGGTGTTTTATACCTAAAACCAAGCGTGACAAAAAGTATTCTTATCTGCTAAAAAACAGAAGGCCAGAGAGATAAAATATGAATAAAAAACTACTGACTATTAATAGCTGAAGAACAAAAAATGCCTTCATCTCATTTTTCTTAAGTGATCACCCTCGATGAAGATATTACTTAAGGCGTAATGGCTGATCGTCTCGGACCAGGTCTGTTGTATAGAATTCACGGATGTTGATATGCAAATTCGGGGTTATGGATCATTTCATTGGCCCAGGCGTTGGAGATTTAATATTGTTATTTAACTATTAAAAATGGCGTATTAACACTTTTAAAGGTGTGATTTCACTCTTAATAAAGGGCTTATTAACACTTTTAAAGGTATGATTTAACTCTAACAAAAGGGCGTATTAACCCTTTCAAAGGTGTGATTTCACTCTAACAAAAGGGCGTATTAACACTTTTAAAGGTGTGATTTCACTCTAACTAAAGGGCGTATTAACACTTTTAAAGGTGTGATTTCACTCTAACAAAAGGGCGTATTAACACTTTTAAAGGTGTGATTTCACTCTAACAAAAGGGCGTATTAACACTTTTAAAGGTGTGAATTCACTCTAACAAAAGGGTTGGACTTATCAAATTGAGTGGAAATGGTGTTAGAACGGTGTGAAATGAATCCCAATTTCTTGGAATGTTTATCTTATTTAAACATTTGTATAGTGTTGTTTGGAAGTGTTAAAACGGTGTGAACGAGGTGTAACACTTTCTTAACAACTTTTAAACACCCCTATTTCTTAGAGTGTACGGGTGAAAATAGCTCCAGCGAAAAGAAATGCTACGTATGACCGAAAAAACCGATCAAAATAGCTTTTTCTGGCCAAAATATAATCTTTCTTAGTCTCTGTATTTTCACTCGAAAAACAGATCAGAATCACATTGGTTCGTAAACCAGAGTGAATTAAACACCCTACCGCCGATATTGGGCATCCGCAGACTTCTTCCTCATTCACTTTGGTACATACGCTATGACTGAATAGTGTAATGTTGCATATATCTTCGTATTCGCAAGAACCAACTAGTCCATCGGGAAACTCTAGACAAGGTACATCAAACCAACTCTCTAAACCAAAGAGGAAGCTCAGCTTTTTTCTAGCAAAGAGTTTTACCTGTAAATAATAGAAAACAAAATGTTATATCTAATTGGAAAACTTTCAAAACAATATAGCAAGACAGTAAAGCTAGACAGGCTTTTTGTGAATAAACTGTCTATTTATTCCAGTGGCGTAGTCCCCTATTTATAAGACCTCGAAATGGGTCATCTGTAACTCTGTGTTATAATTTAAAGTATAATCATTGCACTTAAAAAGACGGAATAAAAAACCTAAAACTGAGTCTAGCTGTACTTTGGTCCAACTAGAAAATTGCGTCATCGTGTACTCTATTACACCCAAAAATCAAACCAGCCAGCTTAACGGATTGCTACAGCTCTTAAATAAGTAGACTGCAGAAAAGAATATCGTTTAATATAAACCAGTTCATTCGAAATCTAACATTTTCAAAGTTTGTTTTACTCATGGGCCCTTAATTTTAATTTTGGATGCTCCTAATTTGAGCTTCTAGGAGGCTCTTAATTCAAATTTGTAGCCCTCTTCTATAACTCAAATAGGCAACATGTAGCCTAGCCCTGCCTTTTTCGGAAGCCTCAACTGCATTCCTCACTTTTAAATTATGGCCGACAAAAGCCCCTTATTTTAATCGTTAGTTGTGAAATCCTGCTTCAAACCATGCCAATAATTAAATTTTTAATACTTTAACCTGAAAAGCCAAAGATAAAAGCTATCAATTATGTATATTGATGTAAATAGTTGTCAAACGATATACAATATCGACCAAGGATTTATGAAATAGTTACCTGAATAGCTCCCGTTATGTTTTCTCTGATAACCAATTTGAATGCGAATCCCATCGGTCCTGGTATAACTACTGGATCTGGTTTAATGACTATCTTTTCTATATAAAGTAAATCCTGTGGTTTCCCACATGGTTCCAGCTTGAATTTAGCTCGTCCAATTCTCTTCGTCGAATTGGTGATCCGACTTTCCGGAGGTGATTCGAAAACTCGCAATTTCTCCGCTTCCTTGACTTCGTCTACATCATCCGTAGCCTATGGTTACAAGTATTTCATTTTCTTAAGTATTATCAAATTAAGTGTTGACAGTTTTTTAAAAGGTTTTCAATTGGCCAAATAAAATGTAGTTTGCAATCTTAAAAATCTTTAATTTCACCAACAGAATCCCTTATTAAAATGACTTGATCCAAGGGTTAAGGATGTAAAAAGTGCAATCTCCTCAAATCTCTTGTTTTTAGTATCGATTTTATCATCATGTATGTGACCGATTAAGCTAAAAAAGGTATCATTCAAATGAGTCTCTTAAACTAGACCATTTGTAGTGACTTAAAAACATTTCGTCTGGAAATTGAAAGTTTTCATAACTTTTAAATCTTTTATATTTTTTTTTAAATACTTTTATGTAAAGTACCACCAAATACAAAAATGGTTTTCATCATATTTTTACCTTTCTTTTGAAACCCACTATCAACCTAAAACACATAATAATTTTTTTATATATTTTTTTAAAAATATGCCAAATATTTTATTTGTATTTTATACCAATGTTTCTATATTTATGGAATTTCATGAGAACAGCGACCAAATTAAGTGATAAAAAAGCGCTTTTAACTATTTGCTATTTTTATTTTAAATTTGCTATTTTTAACCAACAAATTAAAAAATTGTTTTTCAAATTTTACCTCTTTTTTCAAAACTTCTAAAAAACATTTTAAATTATTATTTTTTTTTGCCAATATGCTATTTATGAATAGCCATTAAAAAAGAAATATAACTTTAGAAATCTTGAAAATACCAAAAACTGCTCGAAAATTTACCCGAAAATATTTGTAATTAATATCATTTTAATGATCTAAGACGGTTACTTACGTATAAGGTAAATAAAGAAAAATTAAAAACCACTTTGTTTACGTAATACAAATTTTAATTAAAAACAAATTAAAATCGACGACTAGTTTCACTCTCTATACAGAGGCATCATTAATTTTTCTTTATTTAATATCATTTTATTTCTTCGTATTGAATTTCCAGCCAAAACGTAGATTTTTGAAATACGCAATATATGAAAACGCCTTTACACATAAAAATACCTTAAAAATCTTGAAAGCAGTTTCATAATAACTAAAGCTGAAAAAAGTAGGTCTTTAAATTTTAAATAACTTCAAATATTTTATAATATTTAATTTTGAATTTCCCGCGAATAATAACGACTATGTTTAGATGATTTTTAGCGTTAGATAAAATAGCATACATATATTATAAGCTAACATTTTCCAAAGATAATTATCAGTTAGAAAATGAACCGTATCATTTGGGATTTGGGAACAAATTTACTTGGAAAACTTGGCTAATAGCAATTTACATAAATCAATAAATAAGTCAAGAATTATGACACACATTTTTCGGAAATCGTATAATTTCAAAGACATTATGTATCTTTATAAATTATGTTTACTTCTAGAGATTTTCGAAAACCACCTATCTAAACGGGTAATAATCAACCATTGTTTTAGCGCGCTTTTTGTCCTTAAAGAAATTTAAGGAGAAAGCTTCTCTATTATTTATGCGATCACGATGTCTCTGCACACCGATTGGCGCGAAGTTGGCGATTTTTCGAAGCCACCCCACTTTTCTGCTATATAATTGAGTGACGATGCGATTCTAAAAAACGTCTTTGCACCGGGCCCTAAGTTCATAAAGAATCGGACACGAAATTGTGTAAGTCGCACACAAACCCGCAAAAAGGTGCTTGGTAGTGAAAATCGTTAGAGCTCCAGCGCCGGGTGGCTCCAGTGAACGCTTTCCACACATCACGCGAGTATGAATTTTGGTTTAGTGATAAGTTATTTTGTATTTTTGCATTACCCAATGTCTTTGTTTAAGGTGCCACGCGAACCCCTCCACACTGCCCACTCCTTGTATGTATTCTTCACGTTACTCTTTCCCAAAACTTTCCAAAAACGTTAAGTTCATAAAAAAGAAACTTTGATAATGCTGATTTCAATCACTGTCTTTTGTATATGGTAGAAGCCTTGTATGAACGCCATTTTCCACTATGGATATACATTATTCAACACTTTATTTAGTTCCGCAAGGGCAACGAAATATTCATTTGCTCTCTACATAAATATACCAATTCATTTAGTTGCACCAGATGGCTTTGGAATATAAAACTTTATTACAGTTTCACGCGATTTTTTTTCAAGGCTTTCTAGATTAATATCTTTTTAAAGATTTTCTAATTCAACACACATATAGTACCTCTACCTCTTGACATTTTCAGTATAACGCTAAGGCTGTTTGCTGTGATCAATCAACCTTTCGATACCGTATCATTAAAAATATAACTATGATTTTGGAAATTCTTAAACCCATATTAGCCCAGTAAAAATAAATTCAAAAAGGTGTTTGTCTCAACAATTTTCCGAAAAAGATGAAAATTTGTTTATAGGTAGTCTTCAACGAGAAAAAAAATATACTAAAAGTCCCAAAGTCTGGGACGCGTGCGTCTACCGCTAGGGGGCGTCGAAGTTCAAAATGGCCGCTTCTAGTTTTTATTTTATTTCTGTTAAACTACTTAACCTAGAATCAAAAAGTCAACGACAATTTAAAGGGTATGTTTAGCGTAATTATCTTAATTTTTTCTTTAATGCAGTGGCGTTAACTGGGGAAAAGCAGTGTTTGGATTTCACCCCCACTGTCTTTAATTCCGATATATTGTAGTTAATTTTATATTTAATGTAACTTTATTTTTTTTAAATTTCTTTTATATTAATTAGTTTAAGGGGTATCTAATTTTGGTTTCTTTTTTGGTTTTTAATGAGGAATACATTTTTGGCGTAATTTAAAATGTGTTCCCACCTATCGTTGACACGTTAACTTGCATTATTTTACAAGCTATAATTTCATCGATTACGCGATATCTATTTTGTTTGTGGGACTTGCGCTTCCTCCGTTACACGGCATAAGATATCAAAATGGCTGCCTATAAATTATCGACGTCTAACTCGAAAAGTAGAAGCCCAATTTAAAGAGGGGCCGTTTATGCTATCGGTTAAACCGAATTGATTTTTTGTGAACGGAACGTTGTATCACCTCGTTCAAAAGCGCACATAAATAAGTGAAACAAATTACGAACTCAAGTTAGCTTTATTTAAATGTGTTTCATATAAGTCATTTATTAATTTCAAAATACCGTAATTATAATTAGTTTTAGACTTCGTTATCTTCTATTATTAAGTCATCTTGCTCAAGATATTCGATGTTTTCACAATCGTTTCCTCGGCAATGTCCACACATAGCTGTGCAAAAGAGACCGGACTTCTTACATTCACAATTACTAACGCATCTTTTTTTACACCCGCAACTAATGAGCTTAAGGAGGTGGTCAGGCGCTGGAGGAAGTAACGTTGGTATAGGGAATAAATTACCATTACTATTCATTTTCCAACCCCAGTCGTCCGGGGGTAAATCGTTGCCTCTCCACTGCTGTATTTGATGGTACACTCTAAATGAGAGTTGTTTTGCGGCTGCTGATGTAGGAGGTAGTTTAGCCAAATCAAATGTAGATTTAACAGCTAGCCGTGCTATGGATTTGTTGTAGGTGTAAAATCGACAGCTATCTAGTGATTCGTTTTTTTTTACCTCCGTAATATAAAGTATGGAAGTGTTCACCGGCACCAGCTACTTCTTCGTGTGAACTGTTGGCCTCGTTGAATTTTTATACAGACTTCATCAACGCCTTGTTCCCTTGTAGGAGTTTAAGTGCTGTTTTCTTGCCCTTTCCAAACAGGGCCGATGTAGTGTCGCACCCGGTGACTGCGTGAACGAAGAGTAAATGTTGACCAACATCTCCCAAATGTTTTTCAAAAATGTCTATTTTAATTAGCTTGCTGTTGGTATTTTTAGATCCTGGTTTATAAAAATACAGGTTTGAGTTTCCCCTTGCTAATACTATCAAAAGCACTAAGACGTCTGTGTCCTCAGAAACAACCGCGATGTTTATGTTTTTAGCTAGATCAATGGCGGTTGTAACTAGAAGTCTGTCTGCATCTGCTTGAGCCTCGTAACTCTTAATTCCGGATTTTTCAAGGTTTTCACGCAGTAAATTTATTAGTTGTTTTTTGCTATTGGAGTTATTTAAGAAATTGGCCTGGTTTGTTGAAACGAAGAAGTTTTCTTTTACTTCCACATCCGTGGATATGTTTTTGGAAGACCTCCTTAAATGTTCGATCCATTTCGTAGAGCTTACGGTATTATATCCGTCATAAACAACTGTAACACTCGAGCCGTAGTGTTTTAATAAATAAGTTACGTACGCACTAATGACATCTTTGTATGTAGCCGGCTTAGGCCATATAACTTTATGCAAAAGGTGGCCACCATCTACGACGTACAATATCTTGTTGGGTATTGTTATGTCGTTTTTTGAACAATTGTTGCGAATTCACACCCTAAAGTCATCTCGAACTTTGATCGCATTGTTCATAGACGCCAGAGGTTTCACTTTGTCTTTGCGTCAGCAAAATTGGTTCCTATCATACCCTTCATAGATCTCAGGCCAACTTCTTTAGCTAGATGACAATTTATAGTTTCATCACCAACCATACCAGACGCGAGTGATATTAAACTTTTGTTTGGCTTTTTGAAGGGGTTGCGATCGCGGAACCACGCTAATAGCTTTTCAACGTCTTCCTTATCTCTGCACTGACGACTATCCCGTAATTCGACATGTTGATCTGAAGAACCGCTAGCGACACCGCCAAATTGTTCAAGTGCGTCACTTATTTGTATACATTCTGGAGTCGCATTAATCCAAGTAGAAGGTGTGCTGTCGGTAATACCCTGACCGTGGGTTAGACCTCCTCTTGTCTTCATGGACTTCATTAGTATTTGCTCAATTGTCATATCGGTCCAAATACCAGCCCAGTAGCGTTCAGAGCGACGAACGGTAAAATATCCATCTTCGACAATTTTTTTGAGATCTTCTTTGGACATGATATTTTTTAGGTCTTCCATTTGTTGAATATATATTTGAGATGCTTTAGCGTAGGGCAAATGTGACGCAGCGTGAAAATACGGCAGCATTTCTTTAATGCATTGTATGTGAAGATTCCAGTCACCAGTGCGTTCCGCACGAATAAACTGTCGAATTAAGGCTACTTGTTCAAAATATTGTATCCATAACATTGAAGTCAAGTTCTCTTCTTTGTTTTTTAAGATTATTTTTTTTAGTTTCCCTTGCAGTGACAAGAGGGTACGTGAATTTTCTACGTATTCAAGAGTTACCTTGTTTTCGACGAAACTATTGAACATCTGGCGTATTTCTTCAATATCATCGTCTGCGATCTCAACGTCTTCGATTAACAAAGAAAATAGAGCCAGTTGAGTCAATGAATGTGCTCGAAGGGCTCTAGCGTAAGCATGACCCTTAAGCATACGGTCAACTGAAGACTTTGCATACGCTATACACCACACCTCTTCAAGTCCACTCCCTGCCATAATATTACCAATCACACCCATAAATGACATCAATAAATGGAACCCTCCAAGGCGAGGGATAACTTTCGATAGTGGACTACTTTTTTCGGCTGCAGAAACCATTTCTACAGCTTTAATGTACAAGGGCTGGTCGAAGGTCACAAAACAGTGGTCTTGGTTTTGTTTTTGTGCTTCGTTAATAGCATATGTTAGAGCCGTGTAAATTGTAGTCAAGTTACCTGGATCCATATTTATAAAAGGAACGGGTATAACTTTTGTTGTTTCAAAGTTTATGTTATTTGAAAATGCTTTTAACATGAACCCATTCCAACCTGGAGCGTATTTCTCGAGTGTTACACCAATAGCCCATAGAAGGTCTAGAATAACTGTGGAAAATTGAAAATGACTAGTCTTCTCCGTTGAAATATATACACCTCTAGCAACTATTTTCTTCAGACCAGATTCAACGGGTTTGTTGTATACCAATGGATTTATTTTGCCTGTATCTGTTAAGGACTCATTTGAAGTAGGAGTGGAAACGCGCTTTACCGCTGATGAGATTCGTACCGAATTTGATGGTGTAACACATTTGATGCCACCCATGCTATGGAAAGTTCCTAGTCCGTCGAGAGTTCTAATGTTAAAGTCAGCATTATCGAACACAAACTGCACGTATGCCTTGATGTCAATGGTTGTTGACGTAGGATCACGAATAACTTCCCGATCATAAAGTATTACTTCGTTGTAGCTGACACAGTGACCCAAATGAGACAATGTATCAATCAGTTGGCGGGAGGCGTAGTTTCTGTGTAGATAAATTGCTAGGGCTATTTGTAAAGAAGAAATAAATGAGCGAGGACGCACTGCTGATACTATAGCGTGTTCTATGGATAGACACTTCCGGTTAGAAGATTACTTCTTCAACAAAGAGACGGAGTGTTTCTGGAATGTCATCCTGACTTCCATTTAATATATCGGTTTCACTGGGGTACACAGTCAAGTCGTAAATGGTTGAACGAATATCTTCTCTAATAATAGAAGCCGCGCAGCTTCTACTATTCTCTTCCGTTCATCGACTAAACTGTCCTTTCTTTGATTGTACCAAGAATCTAAAAATATATTATCTGCCGTTTCAAGGAACGTTACAACACTTGGCTTCGGAGGACGATCTGTGATGGATATTTTCGCACCAAACACTTCCGTTAATTTGCGCCTCATATGAGTTTCCGTATAGCATATTTCTGACTCGCAAAGTTCCTGGAGCGTTTCATACAAACGTTTTACTGAATACTGACATTCATCACTGTTATTTATTAAATCGCAGAGTTTTTCAAATGCCAAGGCAGCGGCGGAGTACTCGGGTCTTGTTCCAGAAGTAGAGGCTTCTCTGATAGATACCGTTTCGGATGGTTTGAAATTAAGAAATTTGCTGTAACATCAGGTCTATGGAATCACCAATTCTTGCTAATACAGTTGAACCTCTTTCATCTTTAAGCTCTAGCGCGTGTTTCTTTATCGTGTCAATAACTTTTAAGGTTCTTACTTCAATTATGGTTCTTCTGTACTTTTTGACTTTCTTTACTTCTAGACGATTATCCGCTTTTTCTCCACAAAACAAACAGCACTGTTTGAAATCAAAAATATCATCGGAGGATCGCAATTGTCTGGGATTATTCCTTGGCTCCTCCAACTGTGACGCGGAACGTAAGGCTTTGGTGATTGAAGTAGGATGAGTGTAGTCCTTGCGGCAATTGACGTGCAGGGATATGGATTTTTTACCCATCATCTTTTTATCTAGATCATCTTTTCGTTTAACACTTGTTTCGATAAGTGCTTTTATACCTCTTGAAACGCCAACTGTTTCACCTGTAGTAAGTTCTAAACCACAAATAATACACGTCGTTGATACATTTTCAGCCATTTGACACTATTGACATTCAACGATTGATTTCTCGAAGCTTTGTATACTTTTCCGCAGATTAAGTAACCTTTAATCTTTTAATAAGGGTCTAACGAAAATATTTGCCATTGATGGCGTTTAGAAGCATGGACAAAAATAGCACAGTGACTGTTCTCGCGTGGAATTTGTTTCATGGAACTCTAAAGAAGCATAACAAGTGATTGAAAAACAAAATGTGTTTGTTGCAACAAGGTGCCATGCAAGGATCGAAAAAAGGTCGAAAAACTCCCTTAGGCCTCCCCTCCCCTTAAAAATAAAGTAAAACGTCCCGTTATTTTATTGGTTCGGTAAAACATCAGATTTTCGAGTCTCAAGTTCTCAACGCGATCCGAACTGACACCGGACCACCGTTTACGTTTTGTCTTGCCCCCCGCGCGTGACGAGGTCAAAAGGCGTCCAGGGCAGGCTTGGAAATAAGGTTTATTTATAAACTGGCCTATTTGGCCAGTGACTCTTGAATTATTTAAGTGGTCACGTAGACCAGTTGGTAAATAATACGGTAGATAATTTTTAATTGATAAACTGGACACTGGACCAGTGAACCCCTAGTTTTTGAATAAAAAACCTAGTCCAAGCAATTAATAAACTGGTCTTAGACCCAGTGACCACCGCTTATTTCCAAGCATGATAAAGGGTTCGATCCTTGGTGCCATGACTGAGTTAAAAAATCCCCTAAGCACTCACCGTTCTTATTTTCAATTTTCAACCAATAGATAGTAATTTTGGTTTTAGGAGATCTACTATTGTGCCATTTTGATATCTTATGCCCTCTAACGGAGGAAGCGCAAGTCCCACATTTTTTAATTCTTTTACTCGATATTAAATATCTGCCAATTTTAACCTTTCAGAAATATTTTGAGGTCTATGTCAAATTCCATTAAAGAGACGTTACAAAAATGGCGACCACCTTCCAAGATGTCGGAAAATATATATATATATATATATCTCGTGGCAGACTTCCCTGCCTTCCCTATTTATCACAAAAAAAACCAAACAAAATAGATATCGCGTAATCGATGAAATTATAGCTTGTACAATAATGCAAGGTAACATATCAACGATAGGCGGGTATAAATTGTAAATTACGCTAAAAATGTACTCCTTATTAAAAAAGGAAACCAAAATTAGATACCCCTTAAACTAATTAATATAAAAGAAATTTAAAAAATTAAAGTTAGATTAAATATAAAATTAACTACAATATATCGGAATTAAAGGCGGTGGGGGTGAAATCAAACCACTGCTTTTCCCCAGTTAACACCACTGCTTTAAAGAAAAAAAATAAGATAATTACGCTAAACATACCCTTTAAATTGTCGTTGACGTTTTGATTCTAGGTTAAGTAGTTTAACAGAAATAAAATAAAAACTAGAAGCGGCCATTTTGAACTTCGACGCCCCCTAGCGGTAGACGCACGCGTCCCAGACTTTGGGACTTTCAGTATATATTTTTTCTCGTTAAAGACTACCTATATACAAATTTTAATCTTTTTCGGAAAATTGTTGAGGTCTAAGTCTAATTTTACTGGACTAATATACATATATCACCACTTTTAAAGATTAGCACCATGGGCAATGATTAATACCAGTTGTGTATATAAAAAAGCTTTTATTTTACGGCAATGATGAAACAAATTTTGATAACGAAATGACAAATCAGCGGTCTCTATATTAATTTTTGTTGAGCTAATTATACCGATAAAATTATATAAATACCTTTATTTATTTTAGAAATATGACACAGCATTTTAATTCAATTCGGTAAATTTTAGTTAATAAATCTTCCTTGAAGCTTTTGTTACAAAAGGTAAACGTAAATGATGAAACAAAAATTATAAAGAATTTGATTTCAAGAAGTGCACTAATTTTTAAAAATATACAGAAGTTACGATTCGACCGGTTTATAAAATTACTCAAAGAGTAAATGAACAACAATCCTGAAATTTTCAGGAAATGTGTATTTAATAAGAAACTTTTTAATTTATTTATTTCCGAATTTTTTATTTCGTTACCACTTTTGTGGTGATCATATTGGTTCCGCGAAGCAGTTGCAGATCAAACTCAAAAACTTCAAATAACCTAGGCTCAACTATGATATGAGGTATTGAGAAAAAGAAAATTGGTACTAAGAGTGATATAACTTTTCTTGGATCCCTATAAACGAAACTTAATATTAATAATTAATATTTAACTGATTTTCCGAGTTACTGCGCAAACAAACTACAACTACTCAGATTCGATTGCGGGTAAAAGTTGGAGCTGCGTGAGAGTATAAGTATTATTAAGAAAATGATCAATAGTAAGTGTCATTCTTTTTGGTTCTTATGTTACTTATGATTACATAGAAATTGATACGAAATCAAAAACCTTTTATATTTGGACTTAAGAAGCATGATTATTTTATTATTTGGGTTTTGTAAATTTTTAGTTCCTGTTTGACGTTTCTTGAATAGCGCGAAGCGGTTTGCCGTGAATGTCGCTTCTCGTAGAATTCGCCCTTTGGCAAAAGATACGGAATCTCTGGTTTATATTTTAGGAATAGTAATGAACCGCTTTAAAATATTAGTAAGTTATTATTTAAAAGAAAAGTAATTTAAGGGTTCGGTAAATTTGCGTCTGTCACAACAGCCTATGCTTAATTATCTAAGAAAATCATTGATTTCGATCATGTAGCTCGCTCAAATTACAATTACGATTAAGTGGCATCAGAAGACTCTAAGACTATTAACTCGAAGTAAAAAATTCCAATATTACAATCATATCTAATAGATATTTCTATAAAATGAAACCTTAAAAAAAAATAAAAGTTTAAAATATTTTTATAATAATAATAATAATAATAAGGCTTTATTATGGATATCCAACTCAGTATGACTATACTGATTTCCAGTTGGGTCCAGTGTACATAAAATTTTAAGATACAAATAGCAATAGACATAACAATAAAAGATAAGTTAATCAAATGTTAAAATGAAGTCACGAATAAGATTTTTGAACTTTGAAAGAGAGGGGTTGCTGGAGATTAGTTTAGACGGAAGAGAGTTCCATAGAATTATTCCACGACATCTTGGGCTAACTTTGGCAAACGCGGGAGGTAATTTTTCCAAGTAGAATGATGACGCACTGTTCATAGTTCTATAATTATGTACCGACGAAACACGCGTAAATCGTCGAGCCACATACTCCCTGACTTGATTGTAGTAGATTTTGTACATAAAGACGAGTATGTGCAAGACGTAGCGTTGCTTAATGGTGAGCCACTTAATAGTTGAACGGGCGACAGTAGACGAGGATCGACTTTTGGCTCCAATGACGGTTTTTGCGGCTCTGTTATGCAAAATCTGAAGTGGTTTTAAACGATAGTTTGGAGCGACATTGTAGAATAAGTCCCCGTAGTCAAATAGAGGCTGCACAAGGGCTTTAAAAACTGTGTTTAAAAGTTTAATGTCAAGGGCGGGCTTAAGAGTACGAATGCACCACAGTCGTTGGTTCAGTTTCTTGGAGAGATGGACGGTATGTGGACCAAATGAAAGTCTTTCATCGATTAATACGCCAAGATACTTCATAGATTCGACTCGTGAGACGCGACTCAAGGGCAATTCCGATACATTTGTAAATTTGGTGAGCATTTTAGGGGTACCAAAAACCATGAACGTTGATTTGGACTTTTGGAGGGACAAGTGAATGTCTTCATAACCTTTTTCAATGTTATCCGTGTCATTTAAGCTTTTAAGTACTTTATTGGCACGCGGGTATTGCGCGGGGACTTTAAATTAAAAAATTTTAATCGACTCGAGCACGTGATCTCTGTCTTCAATAGAGTGCTTTCAATTAAAAACTCACGACGTCACCAATGTAATTGGCATATTGATCAAAAACGGTAACTGTCATTCCTGCCACTATTAACACTACAGCTGTGACGTTTCAAGTTTTCAAAGTCGAATCAGACGAAATCACTCTATAGCTATAGCTATACACGTGACCTCCCGTACTTTATACAATCACCTATTGCCCATTTAAAATATTTAAAATAAAACTATTAAGCCTAGGTAATTAGTTGAAGATGAGAGTTTTCAAAAAAATAATTAATAAAAAGATGAACTTGCGCTTACCCTTTTGCGAATATCGTGATGGATTTGGGAACGGGGCATTCTGTGATGCAGCTTAAGAAATGAATCTCTCAAGGTGTGCGTGAAACTGAGGCTTTTACAAACCAACCATAATGAACAAAACAACAACGACCAAGAAAGAAAACGCATTTTTAATATAAAAATTTATCTTGGCCTGAAAATATCTTGGTCGTGTGCTGCTGTCGGTTACAGACATCCGAATAGTTCTTTTAAAATTCTATATACGCTCGCTTCAGATTTATTCCGCTAATTGCTCTCTTGGGTGAAGGTCAAACGTCTTACTTATCGCTACCTTAGCAAGACCATATCCACATACGAATAGCTATCTTCGCTATGAAATAGCGAAATAATAAAGAAAAAAATGGACTAACGTTATGGAACTTCACAGTATCAAGCCGAAATTTCTCCATGCTAACTTGCCAGCGCTTATAAAGCTCCCGATAAAATTAAAAGAAGCTTCGCTTAACCTGCTTTAATAAAATTCGTTAACGACAACGATGAAAAGCTGAATTTTACACTTTGAAGGATAAATACGATTTATAAGAGAAATTCAACTTTTTAATGATTAAAGAGCTGGCGAGAACGAGTTTGGTTTTAAACGAAAAAAAAATATTTAATTGTTGCGTAAGAGGAGGATAATTTCAATCATTGATGAGAATCATTTTGCCGCTGCGGTACAAAGATCGCAAATATTTCGCATATTATTTCGTTTTCATTGGCCTTGATAAACAAATCGTTATTATTAAGAAGCGTAATGCAAATTCAAGAGATGTTTTGGACCCTATTCAAACAATTCCGTTGTCCTGTTAAGTTTAAAAAAATTCAGCCCTTCAAAAGAGAGAAGATTGAGTAATTATTTTGTTGCAATATCTATGTCATGTAATTTAAAATTTGGTAAAATTTGAATAAAGAAATATGAAGAAATTTACAACATTAATACACTAAGGCGAGCCAATATGCAAAAGTTTTATATCTGTTATTTAAAAATATAACTTTGGCGCGGAGCCGGTTAAATCGTAGACCCACATTACAAAGTCCAACGACTTGTTGCTTACTAAAATTTATTGTGGGGCTGCGGTGAATGATTTGACCAATAAGCGCACGGGAATAATGTGTCCAACAATTGATCTTCTGATGAATTGCCTTTATTTCTTAAGTTGCTTTTTACATAATTTTTATTTTACTTACAGTTAATAAAAACCACCTATGGACTATAATGCAGAAAAAGTATTAAATTCCATAATAAGAAGGGGGCAAAAAAGCTAAACCGAACCAATTTAAAGTTATGAAAAACTTACGAAATACTCGAACTAATAGTTTTAAATTAAAATGCGATATTATAGTCTCGTAGCCATTCTGAAATAAACTATATCCTAACCGTGAATTTCTACTAGATCTGTAAATCTTTTTTTAATTATTAAAAGATATTTTAAAGAGTGAAAGCAAAAAAAAATTAATGTCGTGTAAATACAGGAATCTTCTATGGAATTTCATTTTTTTTGTAAATTTAACTTTAAAAACTAGATAATTTCTTAAAACTCTTAAGTCTGTGTGTCTTACTATTTTCATACGAGTGAAATTTGAATAATGAGACAACACATGACGCGTGTCCATTCGTTAGAAATGTACGCAAGAAATTAACACAGACGTAGAATGTGCCCTCTTTTTAATTCTGCTAGAAAACTATAATAGATAGATCGATGAAACCAATTGCAACTATTATTTATTTTCCAATATCTTTCGTTATTTATCGGTTTCGTCCACCAAAAATAGTTTTGGCAGCTACCGTCAAAACTCATTTTTGAGAACTTTTTAAATATTGGTTCTACGGCAATGACTCTCGCGTTTTTGAATTCACAATGGTCGGTTCAGATTTAGAAAACGGAAAAATTATCCCTCTACAACCAACGGTTGAGAAGTTATCGCGTTTACAGACTTTCGTCGAAACTAGGAAACACCTAAAATGCATCCAGCGATTATTAATAACGCAACTTCGACAGCGATCCAACATCATATATTTAATTAAAGGCTGGTTTGAAATTGTGGTAACAATTATTATAAACAATTTATAACGCAAATAGCTTTTTAAAAGCTTTAGCGTATAAAAAAGGATATTCTTAAAACCACTTGCCAAATTGTCCTAGGAATTTGTTTTTTTTTTAAACCGGCCTTTAATTAAATATATTTTCAATGTTGTTGGATCGCTGTCGAAGTTGCGTTATTAATAATCGCTGGATGCATTTTAGGTGTTTCCTAGTTTCGACGAAAGTTTGTACACGCGATAACTTCTCAACCGTTGGTTGTAGAGGAATAATTTTTCCACTTTCTAAATATGAACCGACCATTGTGAATTCAAAAACGCGAGAGTCATTGCCGTAGAACCAATATTTAAAAAGTTCTCAAAAATGAGTTTTGACGGTTCCCGCCAAACTATTAATTTTTGGCGGACGAAACCGATAAAAAACGAAAGATATTAGAAAATAAATAATAGTTGCAATTGGTTTTATCAATCTATCTATTATAGTTTTCTAGCAGAATTAAAAAGAGGGCAAAAATTTCACCTGTCGAAGACTTTTTAAACAGAGTGTACATTTTATTTTGGCACGCTTTTTCTCGTTTTTCTCACGATTTAAAAATTTAGTCTTTCACCGAAAGATTGTTTGGAGTACAAATAGTTGACTTTATCGGTGTAAAAAACCCTTTGTAAAAGAAAGGGTGAGTTTTAACACATAACCGATATGAAATGAAATCAGGATTTCCAAGGTATTTGGACTTTTACTTTTATTAGGGGATCTTCAAAATGGTGAATCAAGGATCTTCTTCGAGGCAAGTTAGACTATGTACAATATTCAAAACGCCACACCAGTATTTACAATTTAGAGACTCCTCCAAAATTACGGGAAACCTGTGAAGTACCTATCCGATCACCTAGATCCTTCATTGCATCCTTTTTTGTGAAGCAGAAACTAAGGAATTTAGTGCAGGAAGTCCATAGGTTTAACTTTGAACCTGAAAGGATTCTTATAACAGTCAGAGTTTAGAACGTAAATACGTTAGCATTTGACCATTAGGTTGTATTATAGAACATCTCAGTTTATTATATAAAATGTATTTCACGCCAAAATGCGGGCGCCACTATTTTTTACAAACTATGACTATTATGGCTGTATTTCTTGTTTAAAAATCTACGCGATAATCGCGATAAATGTATCTTAAATATGAACTAAGGTTTCGATATGTGGTATACCGGAGGGTGGTATTAATTAAAGGTGATTTACCTACGTAATGGAGATTACCCTGATAGTGTCAGGGTAACTAGAGGGTTGAAACCTTTATAAGATACCTATATGTACGTAGATACGAATGCACATAAATTCCAACATTCATATAACTTAATACCTACCTTCCTACGTATACAAGAAATACACATACACAGACCAACAGACAACACCTTACTAATAGACACAGCACATCTTAAAATGTACCTATTCACATGAAAAAGTACTACATAATATAAAACGATAATTTATATAGATGTAAATACTTGGTCACTCATGAATGTTGTTATACGACGAATAGTTTCTCACTATAAAACGGGTATTTTAGAGCCGTGAACGGATTATAAATGAGATTGACACCAAACCCCTAAAAGAATCCTTGAAGGAATCGAAAATGAAAACTTAACGGTGCAAGATTGAACCCTAATGGTTACCAAAATCATTTCAAAAAGGATTTTACGTGGAACAACAACAGTAAAAACCCTTTGACTTGCTTTCTTGAAAAAATGTGTTCTAAGAGTATATCATTGTCTGTCCAATTTAGTGGCTTTGAAATTTTCGACCATTGACCTATCAAAAACCCAATTTTTAATGGCTTTTCGAAATCCTCGTCAAAGATTCAACTAAATTAATTGAAATTTCAAATCTCAAAGTATTAGATTTAGTTCCCAATTAATGAATTTGCACTTTAATTTCTTAATCAAAAACCGAAGAACATGCTGAAAACACTACCTTCAAAGCCAACCGATAGTACCCTTATAACCCTGACCATATTTATAACGAAAAAAAGAACGTGAATGCGAAAATTAAACTTCATCGGTTTATTTTTAATGTCTATTATTTTTTATTTTTTTGAAAAATAACCGCAAAAAGTCAGAATTCAAAATCAATCGCCCTTATCATTTTACTGATGAGGATTGCGAGTTTCAACAGTCAAATTTATTTCTGCCGTGTAACAAGTTATCATTTTGCCGTCTTTCCAAATAGTGAGTGTTCCTTGAAAATCGCCAGACAGCAAGTACGGAGGCACGTCTTCCGGTATCTCGGGTAATTCCAGAACCACAGGTTTCGAATAGTAAGTTCCCTAATAGAAAGTATGATGTCTATCAGACAAGGGTGGTTTTCTTAGTATATTTCTAAACCTATTATGTCTTGTTTTTCAGCCAAAAATTGCGCCAGCTAAGATGGATGCAATTTCCGCCCTAAAACAGGTCAAACTAGCTGTAGCGCACTTGATAGCTCCTTTGGACTATTTTTTGGGAGTAAAATATCATTACGGTTACTGAGCGCTATTTTTGACCTATAAACAAGTCGAAATATACACATTTACATGTAGACTATTTTTGACTAGTTTTTGGGCGTAAATAGAATCCCTCTTGACCGAAAACAGGTCAAAATAGCTATAGCGCACTCGTAGGATATTTTAGATTACATTTCGGGAGTAAGTAGCATTCCGCTTAATGAGCGTTATTTTTGGCCTTAAAACAAGTCAAAATAACGCACACATACGCTATTTTTGACTATAATAAGAATCCCTCGTACATGTTAGTGGGCGCTATTTCACTCGTATGCAATTTTTAACTATTTATCGGGCCTAAATAGCATCCAATTTAGCGTGCGCTATTTTCGGCTGAAAACAGCTACTTCGTTTCCTTACCATCGATATTGGGCATCCGCAGACTTCTTCGTCATTCTGTTTGGTGCAGATGCGGCTAATTAACCGCGTGATGTTACATATATGTACATCTTCGTATTCGCAAGAGCCAACTCGTCCTTGTGGAAACGTTAGACAGGGAATATCAAACCAACTCTCCAGGCCGAAGAGGAAATTCAATTTTTTTCGAGCCAATATTTTGATCTGTTAATGAGAGTTTGAATCTTTTTCACTGAACGTTTTCAGTATAATATTTAGGCCAAAAGTATAAATACCGGATATAAAATCATCAATGACTTATCTTTCTAACCCTATAGATGCAAGCGGACCCGACCCTTTCGACCCCGACCACTTTGACCCAAGCTTTAATTTCTCATCTTCTTATTTTAGGTTTTTTATTTTCAGGGATATTCTTTTTTAGGTATTTTATTTTTTAATTTTTGAGGTATATAAATAGTTGAAATTATTTCGAATTAGTCAGTGTTAAATGGAGGTCATTAAGTCTAAGCGGGGTGAAGTGAAGTTGTCGCACGATGGACATCTATTTTGTTTCGCGAAACTTAGTAGTGACAGATCTATTAAATTTTGGAGGTGTGACAAGCGATGTAGTTGTGAATGCAAAGCTCGGCTACACACAACACTCTCGGATGGCGTTATATCGGTAATTAACAATCACTCACACGGCAGCGATGCTGCGCAAATTCAAGTAGAGGTTATACGTACTATAATCAAGAGACACGCGGAAGATACCGTTGAAAGACCAGCTGTAATTCTTAACAACGCAGTGAAAGGTGTTTCTACTGCGGTATGCGGCCGTCTAATAAGTAGGGAGACTCTAAGGAAAGTCATTCAGCGCAAAAGACGAACTAAAAATCGTTCCGCTTGATTCAATCGGAAAAGCCTTCGATGAACTTTCTGAAGATATGAGGGCCAATCGGACGCTCTGGAAATTTATTGATGGCATTAGAACTGTCCAGGCTGGGCGAGACCAACACTACGAAGAATTCATTCGCGGAGAAGAACCCCCCAAAAAGCGTCGTAAATATATTAAAACGGACGAAAAAATTGTGGTCGATTATAAAAATCGCACGAACTTGGAGTATTTGAGAGGCCTAGCCCATAATTTTTTAATGGACTAAACATATTTTATTTGAATAAACGTATTAATTTTTTAATTAGTATTTATTAATTGGGGATGGGGTCAAACTGGCTGGGGTTCAATCTTCCTAGGGGTCTTAACGTCCGAGGTCGAAACGGCGGAGTCAAGCCGGCGGGGTCAAAACGTCACGTACCGAGATGCAAGTGATTTGTCTCCAGCCTTTATGGGGCCATTTCCCATGTAGCATTTTAGAGTCGGGCCGACGTCGGCTAGTGTCTTAAAACAGAAAGGTCGGCCTACTGTCGGGCCACCCCACTCTGAAAGGTCGAAATGTCCTAGTAGAAAAGTAGTCGATCGACAAAAAATTCGACTCACTTCCGATGTATGTCCTACTCAGAAAGGACTATGGGCCGACTCAGAAAGGACTATGGGCCAACTCAGAAAGGACTATGGGCCGACTCAGAAAGTACTATGGGCCGACTCAGAAATGACTATGGGCCGACTCAGAAATGACTATGGGCCGACTCAGAAATGACTATGGGCCGACTCAGAAATGACTATTTGCCGACTCAGAAAAGACTATGGGCCGACTCAGAAAGGACTATGGGCCGACTCAGAAATGACTATGAGCCGACTTCAAAAAGGCATATTTCCGACTCGGAAACGACGTTGGGCTAACTTCTTATACATACAATTCCGACTGTGAAACGACGTTGTGCCGACGTCAAATTAAATCGCACTTCGGAACTACCACTTAATAACAATTTGATGCCTTAACAGTAATTTAGCTGAGATTGAATCGATAATAATTTTCAATAAAAATGAGCTATTTATATTAATAGAACTAATCCAAACAATAAACAAGTCTAAAAATCTTTTGGCGAAGTACATAGAATTAATATAGTAGTGATATAGAAAAGAAACATTTTAATTCAGCTTCTAGGTTTTAATACGTAAAAACATTTACAATTCAAATACTTTTAACAAATATCATTATCTTTTGATGTTGTAGTCTATTTTATATGTTATTTATAAAACACATGACCTTGTAATTGCCAAGGCCTAACAGCTCATGCAAAACATTGTTCACAAAGCTATAATTAATTGATATAGATATTATTTATATTGATATATTATTGAAAAACTTACTTTGTTAGTTTAGATTTAATGTATTTCTCAAGATTTCAATGATTTTTCCATTAATTTTGAATAGAAAATTAAGCGCACAAGTCAACAATTACACCTCTCATCTCAAGCGAGTTCGCCAATAAACTTCTAACATGCTGCTAGTCCGGAGATGGCGCTGCGAAAGTATTAACTGGCGCGTGCTTTTGAATTTTTTAAACTATGAAGCGTTTGAAAAACTTTTGTGCTCGTATCAATAGGCCTATTTAATAATACATTTAAATTTTTTTAATCTATTTAGAGTATAATTAATCAGTATCAATAAAAATCAGGAATTAATATTTTGAAATAATATCGTAAATCGCAAACCCCTGTAACACATGAAGTCGGTTTAGATCAAAGACTATATACGCTTCGCTTACTAGACAGGCGGCTCCATACAAAAAACCTGTTAACACTTTCGAAACCCGGGAGAAGCCTTTGACCAGCCGTTAGAGGCGCCACTAGTAGCACTCTGAAGCGCGGGGAAAATTTTGACCAGCGTCTGCTATCGTATGCAAGTTGAGCCATTGAACACGCCAATCTATTTATATATAGTCTTTGGTTTAGAGTCGGGGTACGGTCGAAAAGTCGGTTTATAGCATTGAGTTGGGAATAAATAGAGGTACAACTAAATCTGGCTGGCGCGGGACCAATTTCGTTCCATAAGGAGACTTTATCAACTTTATCGTTCTACCGTGGGGTATCTGTCTCTATTGGTGGCAACTATTGCAATTGAATTTTTTCGCTAATCTGATGCGAAATTGAAATCTATGATTTCTCGTAACAAACAAACCTTTGAAGTTGTTTAAAAATAATTTTATTCTGTCAACACGATCCTTTTTAACTCATGTTACGGTGAGTTAGCTAATAATTATTTATTTTTAGCCATATAACTTTACAAAATATAGATGGCGCTACCGCCTAATTATAAAGATGAATTTCGTACAGTCTTATCAGAATAGGTCCCGCGTAACCATGGCAACTGGAATGGTAATTTTAATTCTAGCAGTATTATTCCCAATTCAATGGTTTATAGTCGACGACCAAATGCCGACCTAAAAACGTCGAACGTTTTTCGACACTAAAACCATAAATCCTTTTTTGGGACTATTTATGGTTGGTATGCCGACCATTATCCAACTTAAAATAGACCTTATATTTAATTATTTGATTCGACATTAACTTTATGAAACCGACCATATTTATTTAGGAAAAGGGGATATTCTAATTATTTTCTGACTATTTGATGATGATGAATTTTTTATTCACTTTTATATTTTCTTCAAACTTATTTGTATTCGAAAATCTAATAATGAGATCAGTTTTGGGTCGGAAATAAGCATTAATATAAAGTCGGCCCGACGTCCTTTCGGAGTCGGTTCTTAGGTCTATTAATTGGCGGTAAAGAGTCGACGTTTTGTAGTCGGCCGACCATTTTACCTCTACGACATTTCGACCCTCAATCCAAAGGTCGGCCGACTTTAGTGTTTAGTACCTTTTGCCGACGTCGGCCCGACTCTAATTTGCTACAGGGGAAATAATTAATTTCTAAAAATTAATTAATCATAATTAGTAAAAATTAACTTCAAGTATAATTATACAATAAAATACAATTATTTTTAAAATATGAAAAAAATACATGTGTGGTCCTTATCAAGTCGGCATATCGACTGTACAATAAAGTCGACTTGCCGACTTTATAAAGTCTCAAAATGGAAATTTGTAATTTTTGGGGTTTAAAAAAATTGAACAATTTGAGTCAGCATACGGTCGTCGACCTGAAAACGACTTTTAGACCCATACCCGACTCTTGACCGACACCCTAATGCTACAGGGGTTACAACTGGAAAGACCCCGCCCCAAATTTACGCAACAAAGAGTCACAATTGAAAAACCCAAACCCCTAAATTACGTAAAACATTATTAACAACAAGTAAGGCCCACACCCTTAATTTACGCAACAAAAATTAACAACGGGAAAGACCCCACACCTAAATTATGTAACAAAAAGTAAAAATTGGAAATTCACTACCCCTAATTTATGCAACAAAGAGTAACAACTGGTAAGACGACACCCCTAAATTTTGCATGGTCCAAGCCTTAAACGAAGCCAACTATCCTCGCCGTATCAACTTCTACCAGTGGTTTGTGGCCAGCGCAAATTTACGATCCGCAGTTCCCAAGTATCATCCTAGCATGCGATGAGGCCAATTTCTCCCGAGATGGTATTCTCAATTTGTACAATAGCCACCAGTGGAGGCAAAACAACCCTCAGGGAGCTGGTGTCACATTGCACCAAGAGAAATTGAGTCTCAACATTTGGTGTGGCATTGTTGGAGGCAATTTAGTGGCACCCTACTTCCTTCCGCCTAGGCGAAATGAAGAGTCGTACCTAGAATTTTTTCTATGAGCCTTACCAGAGCTATTCCGTCAGCGACTAGACAGTGACTGTGGTTCTTGCACTATGGAGCGCCACCACATTTCCACCGTGCCGTAAGAGACCATCTTGACGCGACCTTTCCTTTGAGGTGGGTAGGACGAGGAGGAGCCAATCCAAGGCCGGCACGATCTCCTGATTTGAACCCACGCGATTTTTATCTTTGGGGACATCTCAAAGACTTAGTTTACAAAACCGAAGTCCAAGATGTCGACGACTAACGCAGCGCGTAATTGATGGATGTTAAACTATTCTTAGTACACTAGAAATTTTTTGAAAACGTCCGTCAATCATTTTTACGACGTTGTCCAAAGTGGGTATTTGAACAGTTGTTGTAAATACATTTTTTTATTTATTGAAGAAGATAACAATTTCATTATGTGTCCTTGGTTTTTGCGTATCACTCACAACTAGAGTCTAGCTGATGTTATCATTATCTTAAAAGATTGTCACTTTATCGCAAAAAAAACCGATGAGTTAATGAAAACAATTGAAGGAAGAATAAAGATTTCACATTTGCGTTTATTTTGTTGTTGTTTAAGGCCGATTTAGGAGTGGTCGTAACTCTTAAACGGGGTTTTGAACGACCATGGTTAATTTGACATTTTAAACTCGTAGGGACCCATAGAATACAATATAAAAGTTTCGGTACTCTTATCCGTAGCACCCTGTATGTACTTCCTACACATAATTGTTACAGTATTTAACTAATGAAAATATTTTTTAAAGTTGCTTGAAATCTTTGTACCAATAAAATATTTAAATGGATTAATCTTTGTAACGCTAAAGTAACATACCATTATATTTTTGATAAATTTATAAATACATGTTATCCTATATGTGAGCGATCCATTGCAATTTATAGCTAAATTCTTCTTAATTATTGCATGGCGTGTTGATATTCATCAAACAACATTAATGCATTCGTCGAAATCCGATGTTCCTATAAAAATACCAAAGTCAAAAATACAAAAAAAAGATTATCAATAAATAACGAAATGCCGTGCAATAATTGTAAAGAATTTCACTATAAATTGCAATGGCCCGCTCACATATAGGACAAAATAGTTTTATTGGCAGTTTTCAAGGATAGCCAGAGCCCTAAACGCCGAAATATATGATGGCGGCCACAGGGACGTACCTTTGGGGGGGGGGAGGCTACCCCCCCCCCAAAGCTTTGTAGAGTTGTCAAATCGAGGTGAACTTGGCAAAATGAAAATCATGAAACATGTTAGTTAATTAAAAAACTCCTAAATCGATAGTAAACGATATTGCAACAAATCATTTAGAATTTCCCAGCAAATTACTTCCCTAAAATCATTAACTATGTTTGAGATTTCTATGTAGTTGCTTCTCTTTATGTATAACTTACAAGACCTGATTTCTATGCTAGGCAGCTAGTGTGTCGGAACTTTAGTTCAGCCTTGTGGTAAAAGCTTTTTAAATAGTCATTTTTCCTACAGCACCTTATAAAATGGAAAGGCAGATAGACGCTTGATAGAGAATATCGGTTGTTCGTTATTATTTCAGTGTTCATTTTCTACGTTAAATTTGGCAATCTGTATAAAATTTATAAAAATAGTTTTAATTTCTATAGGAGATGTTACAGTTTTTTTTACTTCGGGTAAATTAGGTAAGTCGTGAATATTATAGTGATATTCTTTAGGAAAGTGAAAATTTCACAAGCCAATATTCCTAAAGTTGCGTTGGGTAAAGATAACGTGTGATCATATGGTGTGATGCAGTGTCGGTTGTTCTTACGTTAATATTTCAGTAATAAGTGTTCGAATTGTTTATGTTATATTTGGGTATGAATAATAGGGACTTGGCAGCGCTACGTCACAATTTTATAGATTAATAATTTAGCGCCATCTGTGGCAGTTGCTTGAACTGTAATATTGAAATCCGCCATTACGGTAGCGATTTGCCTAATTTTTTCGGAGTTTTTAATAAAAATGGTTCAAAAGTGTGTGTAAGAGCAAAACTGGGTATTTAAATGAAAGTGGGGAACTAATTAGATTTCATAGAATACCGAAAAAGATAGTCAATCAGTGCGATAAAACTAAAACTTTATCAATAAGTCGTAATGAACTGTGGCTTAAAAAGCTAAGGCTTAGTGGAGAAAGTGATCATCTTAGGGTATGCTCAAATCATTTTCACTCAGGTATTTTCTTTACTCTCTTTTAAAATATGTCGAATTGGAAAGATTAATGAGTTTCTGTTAGGAGCCCCAGCTTCTCTTTTTGATGAAACCAATCCAGACTGGGTCCCCTGTATGGATTTGAATGATAGTGATGGAAAAAATTCAGAAGACAACTCTCAACTTTTATCCAGATTTAAGCGATATAAAAGAAAAATTAACCGCTCAAAATCTAAAACAAGTAAAATTAATTAATCTTATAATAAACATTCAATAATATTTACTAATTTTGCTTTTTTATGTTAGATCGCAAACTACCAGGAGAGTCGGCAACTATATTGTCTGAGCAGCCTAGCGTTTCATTCTACCAAGACTCATTCTCAGCAATTACAACAGCTAATGAGGAACCTTTGAATTTAATTGATGGAGAGTCTTTTACTACTGATAATTATGTGGAATTACCATCTATCATTAACAACGATTCATCAGCAAATGTCTCTACTGATGTATCCCTCATTTTAAATAGTACTGTCATTGAAGATTTGGTGATGGACTTCAATGAACCAACTGATAGACAAATAAGGAAAAAAAATAAGAGTGTGTATGTTCAGACTGAATATATTTTTTCCACAGATATGGCTACACAAACTGATAATCTAAGCAAAGACTTTAGTACGCAAACTTGTGTTAATGTTTGTGATTTGATTGACTTAGAAAATGCCATCACGAATTTAAATGAAGCCAAAACATTAATCAATGATTTAACAGCCAAATTAGGAGAAAAAGAAAGGCTTCTGTTGAGTTATCAAAGTGAAATGCAAGGAAAATTTTCAGAGTTAGAGTTCATACGCAATCAGTTGCAAATGAAAAGCTATTCGGAGATTTCTTTCATTGCAGACAATGAAAAAGTAAAATTTTACACGGGTCTTGAAACGTATGAAGTTTTGATGGAAATAGTTGACGAAGTAACACCTTATCTATTTCAAAATTCTAAACTATCAGCTTTTCAACAATGCATTCTAACACTACTGAAATTAAGGCTAGCTCTTACAAATAGAGATCTTGCTTATCGCTTCAATATATCCGAGAGAACAGTGGGGAGGATGTTTTATAACAGATTAGATGCCTTGGTCATGCGACTTGCCAGATACGTTTACTGGCCAGAAAGACATATTTTGCAAGCAACAATGCCCATGTCCTTTCGCGAACATTTTGATACTAAAGTCGCCGTGATTATTGATTGCTTTGAGATATTTACAGAAAAACCATCAAGCGTACTTGGACAAGCAGAAACATGGTCAAATTATAAACACCATAATACCGTGAAGTTCCTTATTGGTATTACACCTCAAGGAACTGTCAGTTTCTTATCTAAAGGATGGGGGGGTAGAGTTAGCGATAAATACTAGACAGAAAATTGTAAATTTTTGGATAAATTAATGCCTGGGGATGTAGTATTAGCGGATAGAGGCTTCAATATTCAAGATTCTGTTGGCCTATACTATGCCACTGTCAAATTACCCACCTTTACCAAAAATAAAAAGCAATTAGATCCAAAGGCTATCGAGGAGACCAGAAAAATTGCTAACGTTCGCATACATGTTGAAAGAGTCATAGGACATCTCCGTCAAAAATTTACTATATTACATAACAAAATACCCGTTGAACTTTTACATGGTGCACCCGAGGAGAATGAAGCTAGTATTGATAAAATAGCTTTAGTAGCATGTGCCCTAGTAAATCTTTGTCCATCAGTTGTGCCATTGGAATAACCTTGAAAGTGAACTAATTGACAAAACCAAATTTTATGTACTAAAATGTTTTTGCTGTGAAATTTAAATAAATTAGAAAATGAATAGAAAGGCAATTAATATAAAATTAATGAAACATTTTATCTATGCTTAAACTCATGTTTTAAGGTTAAAATCAGGTACATTTAAATGTTTAATTAAAATCAAGTACCATAGTTAAGTTTAGGTTTCTTTTTTGATTGGCGGATTTTAATACAGTCTGGACAATACCATTTTTTTTTCTTTGCTAGAACAACTATTTTTAAGCACTGAGTGTGAAACCATTTAATTTGGCAATTTTCCTCGTCGCATGCTACCATTTTAGAGCCATCATCTTTTCCTTTGCAATAACACCATTTTTCAGAATTATCACTATCGTGGTTTTGATCAAAAGGTTTACGTGGACTGAGTATATTAGAGAGGGATTGGTTTTCATTTTTATTTGGACTTTGAAAGTGTCTTGGGACATCTGTGATGCCGGGGGGCTTATGAACATTCTTCGTTGGACTGAACATTCCCAACTGAATAGCGTGATGGCTCGGATGATTCAAAATAGTTTTTGGGGAACTTGGTACAGGACTATTTGAGATTTTACTATTTATTGGGTGCAACTTTGATGGACTTCGAAAGTTCCCATTACTAGTTATTAGATGAAATTTACATGGACTCCAGTTGCCTTGATTATTTAATGGATGTAACTTAGATGGACTTGGAAGATTGCCTTGACTAACTACTTTACGTCTATTGGTTGGGCTGCTAAAGTTTTCTTGACTTGATTTCCTTTGACTACTTCGTGGTTGTTTTTTCAAAATATTTGGTAGGTTCTTTTTACTAGTAGTTGGACATGGTTTCTGAAGGTTTGGGTTACTTTGACTAGTTGGTCCCAGTGACAATGATTGACTCGGAATGCAACTTTGACTAGTTATTTCTAAGTTCTCGGAAAGATTTGGAAGGCGTGACTTTGGTAAACTCTGAAGGTCCTCTTGACTACTAATTTGACAAGGCTCTCTTGAGAAAAATTTGGCAAGCAACTCAGGTAGTATGGCACATTTAAAAAGTTTTTCGGCCTTTGCAATGTTGGTTTCCCAAAATTCCATGTCAGGAAGTATACGTTCTATATGGCAATCAACGAGAGTCCAAACGCAAAAATCACCATAAACAGCTCCCGTAACAAATATTTGTGTTTGAACTTGATAGTAGTAAGGGTGATTTTTATTTAATCTATACCCTTTTTCAGTTAATAACAGACATGAATTAGCAGACTTTTCGTCTAGAGAGCTATTTTTTAAACTAAAAGGAGCTTTAATTTCAAGGGCACCTTTGCCACAACAATCGCATGAAATCATACCATCTGGAGATGCCCCTAAGTATGGATATTCTTTGGTCAAAACCAGGCCTGAATCTTGCACAACAAAATTAACATGGTTATCTTTCATTTGTTGAAAATAAACCTTTCTAGCCGTCTCTTCATTCTCCAAACCCCACCTGGTTGCTTTAGTGGAAAAACTATGATTGGCTGGATAGCATATAATTTTTAGTAATGATAAAGAAGGCATGGATGGGTCAGTATGACAAGCTCTTTTAAAATTGGATGCAGTAATCCTTCCTGCTCGGAGTCGTTGCCATAGCTTGCTTTTGGATTGTAACTTCGTTTCTCTTTCGGCTCTACTAATTTGCTTATCTGTCAGATCAATATTTATTTTTTCACATTCAACCAGAAGTTCATTGAAAGAAAGGGCTGTATGTTTTTCAGAATATAGGTCTGGTAAATAAGGAGGATTTATCTCATCAACACACTTTGGCTTGAAATTTTCAAAAAATTCTGGCAGGGTACGAAATATTGCAGCATTGGGGAATTTTTCATATAGTTTCAGATTTCTTTCGTTGAATTCTGGTAAACTCATCTTTGGAATGTTTTTCTGTTTTTTAATGTTGGTTTTTGCACTCACGGAATTCAAATTTGAACCACTCTTGGCAGACTCTAAAGTTTCATTAAGAAGCTTTAGTTTCGCTCTTGCAGAAATTAAATTTAAATTAACAACTGGGCCATATGTAACATCTTTCATTGTAGGAACTTTCCAATACGCCTTTTTTCCTGTTACAGTTATTATTTCTCGATACCTTACAGCATACTCAATGTAAAATAACAGTGCACCAATGTGCGTACAACACTCGTCCAATCCAGCCATGCATGTGCAATGTCCGGACTGAATAACCCCATACTTATCTTTGGAATGTTTTCCTGTTTTTTAATGTTGGTTTTTGCACTCACGGAATTCAAATTTGAACCACTCTTGGCAGACTCTAAAGTTTCATTAAGAAGCTTTAGTTTCGCTCTTGCAGAAATTAAATTTAAATTAACAACTGGGCCATATGTAACATCTTTCATTGTAGGAACTTTCCAATACGCCTTTTTTCCTGTTACAGTTATTATTTCTCGATACCTTACAGCATACTCAATGTAAAATAACAGTGCACCAATGTGCGTACAACACTCGTCCAATCCAGCCATGCATGTGCAATGTCCGGACTGAATAACCCCATACTCATTAGCAATGATCCAGGTTTTAAGAGGCGTTTCTCTTAATCTTTGAAAATGTAAAACCTTTGGGATATTTGAAAACAAATAGATATTTTTATACCCAAACAACCAAAATAAGTCAAAAATTGATACTTACTCTACACTTAACAAGGACATTCTTAGAGGTTTCAAACACCTTAAGTGCGACTTGCTGAACAAAACCACAAACAAACTGGTTGTATGCATCCAAAGCTTTATAATTTTTAAGTTGCGCATATGTAAAAGGAGATATTCCAGATATTAAATAATTGTATAGATCAGGATACAATATTGGCGGAAGATGTTCGAAATTGGTATTGGTGCCTTGATCTTGATTTTCGACGATACAAATACACTCACTTTTTTTTAATTGGTAAGGGTCTAGACCATTTATAAAAGAAATTTTCTCAAGATACCTTTTCTTACTATCAGGCGTTAAACTTTCAAAGTAGAGTTTACTCGATTTACTCGTCGAGGGCTTTATTTAATTGGAAAACATACTCAGTGCAGTGTTAAAATGGTTAAAACTGTTACCGTAATGGCCGCCGTGTTAATTCGTAGAAGTCCCGTTAGATGTCACTTTGAAAAACTGTACGTATACCTTGACGTCATACCTATGCGACCCCCTTTCTTTCCCCAGCTGCCAAGTCCCTATTCCAGTTATTCAAAGCAGTTCAGTTAACAACCACTAGTATTCGTCAGGATGAAATGTATCTATTTTTTACTACAGCGGGATACAAGACGAGAAAATAGTAAGAGGGTTTGATTGGATTCTTAAATTGCTGTATCATCGTTCAATCTCTGTTTTCTTCTTCGTGTATCTCACTTTATATATAATGAGAGTACGCAAATGCTTCACTCAATATAACTAGATGCCGAGCCGTTTTCGCCATTGAATAGAGTGTTGTCGTCTGATACGATTTTGAAAACTTGTAACGTCACAGCTGTAGTGTTAATAGTGGCCGCCATGAGAGTTACCGTTTTTTATCAATAGGCAAATTACAATGTGGTCGTGGTTTCGCGAAACAAATTCTGAAATTTCCAGTCGGCGCACTCAGCCGTCAACTCTATCATTATACGGGTGGCGCCATCTATAACTTTCAAAGTACATTAGTACTATTAATTCAATTGTATAGTATATAGTTCCCGCCGCTAACAGCGGATGGCGCCACCGATTATAATTTTAATGAACATTTAAATTGAAATCTACCGTAACAATCCGAACTTAGACGACTTGACAAACTTTGTTGTTTACTTGGCAAATTTCACTTACATCCCACCCCCCCAAACGTACTCTCTTCGGTACGCCCCTGGGCGGCCAATTCGAAAGGGCGGATCAGTCTGATTTTTAACACTCAATATCTCGGCTTCTATTTATCCGATCATCATGGGTTTTTTACCATGGAATGACAATTTATAATATCTAATCGCAGAGATCTTTTGACACGATAGAAGGAGATCCTTTTCGTTTTTTGACGATGCATGGATCTAACGATTTTCCTAGTTAGTGAATAGTTCGTTATCGCTTCGGTTAATCTGAGTTGTGGCTCTCGTGGGCACCCACTCTCCCGTCGAACGCTGAACGTTATTCCCATTGACTCGATGGGATGTAGCAGCCCCCCTAAAAACCTCTTCTTGACGGTTGATATTGTCAAATGCTAATACAGTTGGTACGTTTTCGCGTGTATTGATTGGAAGGGGTACGTCGTAGCATCCACTTGTTCTAGCTTCTCTATACATAGTGCTGTGTCTATTCCCTCTAATGTAGAATATGAACCGGAATGTCCGAGGCCTTTGGCAATTTTTAAAGTTTTGATTACCCAAGGAAATAAAATGTGCTTCGGAGTCATTACTTTTCCCCTTGTTACTTCGTAAAGAATATCTTGGGCTAAAGACCAAGACACTTTTTTTATTCGTTCGGTGCAATTGTTCCGCCTAAGAAATACGTAAAAAAATCTGACAAGGAAGATGGTATCGTGATATAGTCCGAATTCAGCTCTTGTGGCATACGTGGCCAGTGTTGCTCAAAATTGCTACGTTTAATTTAATTACGCAGTGAAATGGCAGTCTCACGAATTAATTGTTTTGATTTTTCTAATTCACCGTACTCTTCAAGTTTGGTTTTCAATTTGACGAATTCTTCTAATAGGGAATCCATGGATAACATAAACCCGTCTATTTACAACGAAAAAGTTCAACGAGTTACCCAATTCTATTTCAATATTCCTTCGCAAGTGCGTTTTAGTCGCATCGCACGCATCGTAAACTTCGTGAAGAGAAATTCCATTATTTTACATAAATGAAGCATGGAGCAGACAGATTGGTTAACGAATATAATTAATTAATTAATTAATAATATAATAGCTTCATTGACTGCGTCTCTGCTTTTTCATACACGTTGACTTCTTCACCTGTTTCTTTTAAATCAGATATTTTGGTTTTTCTAGTGTAGTCCTTGTAACACCTAGGAGCAACAAACACAAGGAGAACGCAGCTAGCCTTTAATCACGCTAACGAAGGGTTGTGTACGAATTTCATTGGACGAGCGTCACGAGCCTTTACGCTGAACATTTTACGGGCGGGGGGGGAGACAATTTCCGTATTTTCCCCTTCCGACGGCAGCAGGCGCTAAAGCGTCTAGCCAATGAAAAACGTACACAAGAAAATCCGCGACTTTTGACGGGTTGCGGTCTCCTTGTGTGGGGTGTTGTGTTTGTTGCTCCTAGGTAACACGTTCTGTGATAGTGTGCTTCAACGGCCACTACATCCCTGTGGGTATTTGTCGTATAGTTTCGTCTGACCTCAATTCTAATGCTTGTTTTATCGCTTCCCGTGTGTTACTTCCTTTCATATATTTGTTTCTGACAAAATATACAGACCTTTTCCAAGGCTTTGCCGACCAGATCTCCTGGTTAGCGTTTCAGTTGGTTCATGCGATAGCGCACTTCACAAATATTTCATTTAAAGTTGGAAATTGCACTCTTTGTTCCAGTTCAAGTAACGGTTCAAATTTACGAAGCTTTGCATCTTGCAAAAGCGAATTCCAAGAATTATCATCCTCGGGATTGGTCAGTTCCGTTTTATCTGTGTTTTCTCGACATATTATACACTTTATAAGTCGTTTATCACTTCTAACTCAGCTTTCCGCCATCGCTGTTTATCTTTTGTGAAGGCCCAAATTCCGAAACTAAAACTGTATTCTTCACGTGCAATCGCAAAAGAAAAACATTGCCCGTAGTAAGTTGGCGCCATCTCTCTACGAAATGCGTACGGCGCGCTTTCTTTAACTTTTCAAAACAAGTAAGAGACCCCCCTTATTTCTTTTCCTTGCAGCGCAGCTTGTGTTTACACTACAGAGCTCAAATCAGTTTTAAATTAAAGGTATTGTACTCTACAATACTTATGTTTACACAATTAATTTATTTAAAAGTTTCGTTTAAAGGAAACGACCAATTTATCCTAGATCAAACTATTGAAAAAACATATTTTCTCGATTTGCCAGCAGATGGCGCTATATAGCGAAAACTGTCTTAAAATATTATGTTTAGATATTATAACATGTCATCCCATGGTAAAAACCGAGGGGCTGATCACTCCGCGTAATCGGTGTACAGAGCCGTACCTTTGACTGTACTAATGGGATTACGCGTAATCTTTGAAGTCCCTGCCTTTGGCAGTGCTAATCTAAGCGTAATCCGGTGTACAGACTTTCTAAGAGTTGTTAGCCCCTCGGTAAAAACCCCATGATGATCGGATGAATAAAAGCCGATATATTGAGTGTTAAAAATCAGACTAATCCGCCATTTTGAATTGGCCGCCATCTTGGATTTCCAGGCGCTAGACAATGCCATCATGCGGATTCTATGATATTGTAAGCCCTTTATCCAAAAATACAGGTGATGCTCTCGTATGGTTTGGAATGGTCTGAAATTTTGCAATATACTTTCTTCTCTTCCACAGACCCAGGAAACAAATGCCTCCAAATGAGGCGTCACTGATAATTTCGGTTCAGTTTTAAGAATCTCATAAAATATAACTACCTGAAGAGGTCCCGTAATGTTTTCTCTGGCAACAAATTTGAAAGAAACTCCCATCGGTCCTGGTAAAACTACTGGATTTGGTTTAACCACCGCTTTTTCTACGTAAATTATATCCTGTGGTTTTCCACATGGTTGAAGCTTAAATGTGGCACGTCCAATTCTCTTGGTTGAATTTGTGATTCGACTTTCCGGAGGTGTTTCGATAACTTTGAGCTCCGCAGCTACATCATCTGTGGCCTATTATTAAAATGAAAACACATTATTTAAAAATGGATCTTTCTAACCATAGATAGATCATATATTAAGAATGCCCTTCGCTCTATTTATTAACTTTAGTGGTGGCACATTATTGAAGTTTTTAATTACAGGATAAAGGTCGTTTGTTTTGCAGTAATAACTCAAAAAAATATTTAATTTCACAAACATCTTACGTCACTCTTTCTCAAAATCTTCTAAGGACAAACAAAGCTTGATAATGCTAATTTGAGTTATATAACTTTTCAGAATGCTTATGGCTGTTAAAAATTTTATGAGTCTCGATACATACAAATAAATCTTTTCTAGAAGTAAAGGCCCAAACACACATTTCCATTCTATTTAAGTCACGCGACGCGTCGCGATTTGCCAGCGAAATTTCGCGGGCGAACGCTATGTGTCCATCCGCCTCTACTGCCCATTTAATTGTACTTGGTGGTTTTGAAATTTAAACCTTCTGTAAAACCTCAATCCATAATCACTTTAGCTTTTTTCGAGGGTGCTTAAGGGTTGCCATTTCATAATTCGTCAAAATACCTTTTGATAGAAAATCTTAACTATTGTTTTAGAAATTCCAAAAACCGAAGATTGCTGATTTCAACCTTAATGAAATAATTACGTTAGACACGCCAAATTATAGATATTATGTATAATTAATACCAGAAGTGTAATATTTCAGTTAAAAAGCGTTACATTCTTTTAACAGCAATAACTAAAGAAATCACTTCCTGAGAACGGACTGACCAATTAAGTCTATAATAGTTTTGGTTTACCTCCTGTCGTCTGCAACTACGCTGTTTTATGAGAATAAGAAATTGTTAAAACTCTTACATGTACACTGGAATGGTTTGAAAACGAACATTTATTGGCACAATAATTTGGGACGATTCATTCTGTACATTTGTGCACGTCCGCGATTCACAGCTTCTCAAAAGGATGTTCTAAGAAAGACTCTTCTTTAACTTTTCACAGAAGCTAGTTTTTATCCCACTTCTTTTAATTCTAAAGTTATCACTTATCTTTTCTCGTATAATTGTAACTCTGATCAAATCCAAACCTATTAACATTCATACGAGATGATCCAGCTAATTTATGACGTTTACTTCTGATTTTCAAAGAGGCGTTTTCAACCAGGCGCCACTTAAATGAGAGTACCAAAAGCTGTTTGACGACCTTTTTGTCAACGTAAAAACTGTGGTAAATTTCTATTTTGGGTAATTAAATTGTTCACGCAAAAATGGCGACACGTCACTAACATCGTAAGTTTAACTTTTCGAAGTTTGTAGATCTCAGATTTTCTTTTTTTGATTTCGGCTTTCAGAGAAATAAGGTCGAATATTGAATGGATATTTGAGTGATGTAGAATAGCATATACTTTGATAATATATCTTTATCTTCCGGATATTAGTAAGTCAATACGCTAGCTGCTATGAAATCAACATAAAGCTGAACAGATACGTGATCAATTTCCAATTTTTCTATATAAAATTTGAAAATACTGTATACAAACGTAGTTCATCCATTGTATCAGTCACAAAAGCCTATGTTTAATCATTTAAAAACCTCTTTCATGTTAATGTAAATCGTAAAGTAGAACAACTAAAATTTTGTTTTCCTGGTCATGGCCTCAATATTAAAGTGGCATCAAAAGCTTTGGAGATTATTCAATGGTAAAATACGAAGCCAAGTACATTTTGCATAGAGACATACTTGATCATAAAATTGTACAATAGGGGTATTTTAAATTTCTTTTGAATAAAAGTAAAGTAGTAAATTCCAAATAACCAATCATATCTAATTTGAAAATTTAACAAACAAGTGTATGCCAAACTTACGGTCAATTCTAAAACTGTTAAAACTCGAGGGTAATTAGGTTTCAAGAATAATATTTCCCTATGAGAAATTCTTGCACTCACCCTTTTACGAATTTCGTGATAGCTTTTTGACCCGGACAGCCTGTGATGTAGCCTAAAGAATGAATCTCTCAAGTTGTGCGTGAAGCTGAGGCTGTTACAAACAAACCATAATGAGCAGAACAACAACGACCAAGAAAGAAAACGCATTTTTAATTCAAAAATGTATCTTGGCCTGATGAATAGCGACGGTCATGTGCCGCTCTTCGGTAGAACGATTTCAATAGTACCTTTGAATTGCTGGCGGTATATTTATTCCGGTAATTGTTCTATCGAATGAAGGTCAACGCTTTTCTTATCTATACGTTAGCAAGATTGTCTCGGAATTCGGAATAGGATACTTCGCTATGGGCTAGCGAAAAAAAAGAGAGTCGGCCGTACGGAACTCTACAGTATTGTTTCCCCATGCTAAGGTGACAGCGCTTATGAAGCAATCTTATAAGTTTACGAAGCACATGTAACGGGCTTCTCTCGCTTAACCTGTTTAATTACGACAACGAAGAAAAAAGAATTTACGACTTCGAAGGACAAAGAATGTTTGTTGAATGGTAATAAACAATTTTTATAACAGCTAGAGATCTGTAGAAAATGGATTTGATGCCCATAAAACTGTTTTTAGTAAGTAATGGTACACATTGATATATAATATTTGGCCCGCGTATAAAAACGAGCATAAATACTTTGAAATATCCTTGGGTGCCCTTAATGCACGCGTCAGATATATTTAGTTTATATTTTGTCACAGCTGTGGTTGGTGTAATAGCGTAACTAGGATATTCATTCGGGGATAAAATTTTAACAATTGTACACACAAGTAAACGTAGCGAGGGGGCACATGCCCCTGGGTCCCACCGGGCTACGTCACTAAGAATTTTCATAATTGTATTGTAAAATTCGTTTGGGCAGCCAGCAGTCGAAAAGAAATATTAATTAAAACGTTGTTTCATTTGAAAATAGGTTGAGCGTACTACGTTCAAACAGTAACTTCGGAGCGTCTCCATAGTCGGCGAAACATTTTGTACGTACTCTGGTTATATTTGTTACAAAAGCTCGCAAAAAAAATACAACATTTTTCAAAGATTTCTGCAAGAGTTTCGAACCATAGATAGAATTAGGTTTTTTTTTACAACAGATTTAGTGGGTAGCAATTAGACTTTTCTTTTCGCAAAGAAAAGCGGCCAACGGGAGAACGCCACAAGTTGCTTATTTTGCGTCTGCTAAACAGACGCTTTTCGATTTATCGCTTGCTTAGCAGACGAAAAACCAAAATCTCACTTTCGCCTCTTTTTAAACTGAAAAGGCTGATTTCGGCTTTCTCGAAGAGCAGCTGATATCATATAAATTACAATCAAACCAACATTCCGAATGTTAATTATTTGTTTCAGGTAACTAGGAAATTAATATCTATTGTTAAATACTTTTTCTAACGTCGTAACTTTCAATACTATAACTGAAAACCGAATTTCTGTTTTGGAAATGGTCAACTAAAATGTCGCTTGGTAGTTGAATTGTAAATAATTTACTAACAACTGTTGTGATGATAATTATAATAATCATCTAGGCTAATACCCAAGGCACCACCTTAGGCCTAAGTAATTGAGTGACTTTTAAAGCCGTTAATTTAGGTGGTTAAGTTATAATGCGTAGGAAGTACCGCTCACAAAGGTCAATTTTTTTTAATTAAGGGGCTTTCGCCAATTACTTAACCCAAAAAGTCTTTTTTTTTCGACACCTCCCCCCGTAACGAATAGTTACATTACTCTAGCACCTTTAATTAATTTTTTTCGAAACTTAGCGCATTTAAATATTGTGTTATTTGTAGAAAACAAATACAATTCGAATAGGAAGATAATTGTAAATTTGCTAGAGATAATTTAGGTTTCGGGTATAAAATGATATGAGTCGCTTCTCCCCCTTATCACATTAGCAACGCTTGAAGAAATCCCCCTACCCCTTACTTCGTTACGTAATTAGTTAATTTCCCCTATTTAATATTAGTTACGTGTGCTATTTAACACGTATGTGGTGGTCTGTATCAAAGCAACGCCCACGATAACTTTGTCCTACTCAAAGGTAAGAGAAAAGTTTTTATTGTTGAAAGTTGTCTAAGCATAACATTTTTAATCTTAATTGGCAGAGCAATGTTTTTAATTCCAATGCTGTGGTACCCCAATGCATGTTCGGTAAAATTACTAGAGATGCGTGATATAACAATTTTACTTTTCTATTAAGTCACTAACGAGTAAGTTATTTATAATTTATTGACATTCAACAAACTTGGTGCCACGACTTGATCATAAAGAAACTCGCGAAAAGAAATGCTTCCAGGCTATTAAAATAAGCACTAATGTTTGTTTGAGGTGAAAGTTAGTTCTGTTTTAAGGTGTTTATTATTTAAAAAGGCGATTAAGTTAAAGTAACCAGTATAATTCGGCATTGAGGAAAATCGTTATAAAAGAAACGTTAATGAGAGGTATAATAAATTTGGGGAAGGCTGAAACCCGTTTAAATACATCTATACCGCACTAGAGCATTTAATTGTTGGGTATCAACAAACTCAAATTTTCCTACTTCTTTTTCAAGGCCCTCAGCCAAAATTGCCAAGTTCATTTATATAAAAAAACTTATCGTGTTAAATTCGTTATTAACGGCGAACAAAATTGCCAATTGATGTACACGCGTAAGCCTAAAACGACAACTAAGCGGAAAACGTTAACATTTTTCTATGCAAATTGGCGTGGTGATATCTTATAATACGTTTCAACTAGAAGTCGGCATTATCCAACCGTTATCCACCAAATTTACGGTTCATTGTAAAAAGTGGTTATTTTTAATTAATTTTGTCCAATTGCGATAAGGGATGGGTAATTTGTTATTATGCAATTTCTTTGAAATATAAATTCCAAACAAATAAAGCATGGAAAACAAATCGTTTTTGGTTGCTTATCTTTATCTTCATTTACGGTTAATCACGTTTGTAAAATGAATATTTTTTAAACGTAAAGTGTACAAATAACTAACTTCTTCTTCGATTTCAACATTCCTAATTGTAGAAGATAGGGTTTGATATTCCCGATTGATTGCCGTTTCGTTTGATTTTGTCACGCAAACGGTCCGAGAGTAATAAAGCGAAATTTGTTCATATTTCGATCGCAAAGAAATGAGACGTTCCAATAAAATGGGTAAATGACCAACGTCTTAGCGCTCGATTTAAATAATTAACAATGGCCTCAAGGGTTTTTTTTATACCTAATAGATTGACGTATCGTATGATTTTGTATCGGCAACGGTTCGAGAGTAATCGAACGAACGGCGGCGGACTACACTGTACGTGAAACTAATACATTACAATCGCTATATACAAAGGGATTATGTGTAAAAAGCCGAGCGAAATGCTATAACTCTACACTTAAAAGTTACCGGTTCAATTGCTGGCATAAAATTAACAGTAAATTTCCTGAAACATTACAGGAAAAATACCTTAAATTCATTACCATTCCAAGTGTGGTAATTTCTTTGCAAACCGCATATTACCGTTAAAGTAATAACACGTTGTTATAGGAAATTTACCCGTAGTTTTCTTCCAGTGGCTCCACGGTAATTTTTATCAGTGTAGCTCTTTGAATAGCGAAAACAGACCAAAGAGCTAGGGGGGGGGGGTATCTATTCAGGAAACGATTTGTCGGTTAGTCTTAAGTAATATTTTCGCCTTGAAGGCCTATCGGCCGAAGTACCGCGTATTTTCCTGATTAAAGCTTAGTTTTCACCCCATTTTTTTGGTCTTATAGATTGTTAGCTTTTTAAAGTTCACATTCTTGACCACACGATCGATCTAACAACCCCAGAAATCAAAAACTTAGCTCTTTTTACTATTTTATAGCTCGCGCGACAAAACAATGTTTTAATGAAATCGATTTTATTAAACATATCGCATCCAATAGAAGTTTTGACAACTACATTTGAAATAGAGGAATTGACCGAATAACTCATAAAACTGATAATGTTTTAAAATTAAACTTTAGAGAGTCTTTAGAAATGACTAAAAAACGTAATTCTGACGTTGTTTTGTGAAATAGAGACGACGGTCCTGGGAATTCAATCGCGTTTTTTTGGTATAAACATTTGTTGAAACAATAATAATTTTTTATGTAAATCAATTCCCGTATTGTGTGATTCGGTATTTATTGGCTAACCGTACCTCGCTAGGGTTAGACCTGATGATGTTCCCGAAGGGGTAACGAAACTTTGTAGTCGTTTTTAAAATTAAACACTTTTAATTGTACAGTCTGTTACAAAAGTCTTGGACAAAGGGAGTTTTTGCATTTTTCTTAATTTTCTCGAAACGTGGAAACGATAGAAAAATTAAACCAAATGCATTTCTAATATTTTTTATTTCCTTTCAAGTAGGGTTGTCGGTTTTTGAAAAGGAGTAGTAGTTTCGGCGGAAACGCCAAATGTCGTTTTTGACAACTTTTAAAATAATGGAGTTACGGCCCTGTAACCGGCATTTTTGAATTCAGGGTGGTCGATTTCTAGTTTATAACTGTCACTGTTATCGCTCTACGACCAACGGTTGTTTAGCTATAGCCGGTAGCAGTTTTTGTTTTGATTTGGGAAAAACTAAAAGACGTAAAATATCACTTTTGGCGTTCCCTCCAATGATTCGGAGCCTTTCAACAACAATTAATATTTTATAGGAACGTTTAAGAATAGAGACTCGACGAGAATGAAAACAACTAAAGTAGAAAAAGGTTGCCGCCATTAAACCCCCACAACCGATTGCGGCAAGCGCGTTTTTACCACAAGTAACAGACTGTACAATAAGTGAATTTTTTTATTTCAATTTTAGTTTATTTAGTTTATGTACAAGTGCCACATATTTGTCCTAAATATAAAATGTTGTTCTTACGTCACGAAGTAAGAGCTATATCAAAACCAGAAGGCCAGGTATAATTGAAAATCAATATTTGAAAACGATAACCGAAGATGTTGACGAGGTTGAGTTTATGCAATAGATTTCGACAGATAAATCTCAATTAGTTACACTCAAAGAAGCAGCTACCGATTTTATTGAGAGTTTGGCGACGAGAGTTGTTAATTTAACCAGACATTTCTTTACAGCGAAATCGCAATCGCAATACCTGAAGGAATTAAAGGAAAGTCTTCATCCAGGGGTGGCAATAGTACTAGGTGATTTCGCGAAGAACTACTCCTTTGTCGTACAGGACGAAATCCAAGGTTTTCATTGGGAAACAACGCAAGCAAATATTCACCCCTTCGTGGTATATTTTAAGAAATAAAATGAAGAACCACTTAAACACCTAAATATATGCGTCATAAGTGATACAAGATCTCACACAGTAAACACTGTAAGAGATAAGGGAGTGCGTCTACCGATAAGGGGGCACCTGCGGGCGGGGGAAACGGGGGTGAAACGGGCCCCCCTTTTGCGTACATTTTCGGCGGGTCAAAAGGTTAGATCAAAAGGTTAGCTGATTTACGATGTTACCCTCATAAAACCTAACCCCCCATTGTGGGTCAATAGGTTATCTGCCCCTATGCCGGTATGGATAACGATGTTATGCAAACAGCTATAAACCGTTAAATAGGGTGGAACGGGCCCCTGTAGGGGCCCCCATTTTGCGTACATTTTCGGCGGGTCAAAAGGTTAGCTGTTTTACGAGGTTGATTTACGATGTTACCCTAGGTGGTAACCCAATTTAGGTCAAAAGGTTAGATGATTTACGATGTTATAACCCATAAAACCCGGGTTATAACCCATAAAACCCAGGTGCTAACCCATTATAGGTCAATAGGTTATCTCCCCCACCCTATGGCGGTGACACGATGTTATGCAAACAGCCTACCCGTCATAGTGAATGTCACCCCCCTGTCTTTCGAGTTGGTTGGTTTTCGCCGACAAACACTTTCGGGCCCCTAAGGGTAGCGTAAAATAGCGGGCGGTCATCGGTAAAAGTGTTTTGGAAAAAAAGAGCAGAGTGTATACAAATTATAAGGTTTTATTTATACATTCAAAGTTACAGTACATTAAGCGGATGAAAACGTTTAAAGATAAAACAATTTATTTTTAATATATTTATGGTTGGTAGATACCATATTAAACAAATTGTAAAAGTTAAATACACAAAACATATTTTGGTTGGCCACTGTTTCTTTAAAATCGTCAATAATTTTAAATGCTGTTACGTAATTGGACGCGTAGCGGACAACGGTATCATACCTTTCATGTTCATCCGATAGAAATAAATTGTTGGGTGCACATGGTTCTTTATACAATATTTCGTAAATTTTACGATAATTATCGGTTATAACGTAACCCATTAATTCAAAGAGTTTTTGGTTCACTTTAAGGAGTTGAATGTGCGAATTAATGAAATATTTGAGTCTGTCCAATTCTCGAGTTTCCGGCGCTTTGATTACGACCGACGCTTCGGATATCGTACTTTGCAAGGTTAATTCTTTTTGGTCAGACATGGCGGCGGTCACTAGCGCATCAGATAGCGGGAACGGTGATCGAAAGGGCAACCGTTGGGGATCATTTATTTGTTCCCAGTGGCCGTATAAATCATCCCAGGCGCGCGAAGACATTTCAAAGACCTGGTGTGTGATTTTATTGCATAGAGCTACAGATATATCGAGCTCAGACGTAAAACCCGTAGTAACGAAAAGCTCGGATGAAAGTGAATACCGAGGGTTAACTTTCCGCTGAGTCGGATCAAATTTAGACATTTTAGTAGGCGCTGGAACGTTATCTACACAGCTTCGTTTAGACATGATGCTCGAGAAACGGTTTGTAGTGTACTGCCGATGGATGACGGGGATGAATCCCTTATATAGCGATAATAATTTGATGACGTAATCAGGATGACGTAATGGGTTGACTCAATGACTCACGCGATTAGTCAAATTTTGCGGTGTTATGTGTATAGCGACGGCCATATTGGTAAACCAAAGAGATAGAAATTCTACAAGTCCCATTAAAAGTAAAATCAACGCGATTAGTAATGCGTTTTTAGGATTGTTCGCGATAAGGCGAGTAACGGGAAAGGCGGGATCGTCCCTATTCGGTAGGGCTGGTGGAATCATCTGACATGATGTTATGCAAACAGCCAGTAGCTATAAACCCGAGTAATGGGCCCCCTACGGCATCTGTCAAACACTTTTTTCCACGTGCGAGTGGTGTTATGAAATAAATCCAAATAGTTCAATGGGTCGAGCCCTTTGTGTATCTATTCATAACTATTTTCACCGACAAACACTTTCCCCGTGTAACATTATTTTCAAACACTTTTACGATGCGCAAAGCTATCCGTCTTACGGAATATCGGCCCTAAGGGGTAAAGGGTAGATAGAGGATGGCCCTTGCCCCCAGCGCGTAAAATAGACACAGCGGGTGTCCCCTCTCGCTAGCTAAAAGTGTCGTTTTTACATCAGGTGTGGATTCTTCGCGCTAAAATGGTTATAACAAACGATTGTTCCCACCAAAAATGTAAAATCCATCTCCGCTGTTCTCGGATGAGGACGTAGCCATTTAAGTTTTTATCAATTTTTATATTTTTAGCTTGGCGATGTATTCCAAAATTAAATGGTAACCAGTATGCGTTACAATTTCAAGATGCAAGATACTCGAGAATGGTAAAATAGTCTATATTTAAAGTTAAAATGCGAAAACTATATTTGTATAGTCGAAATTTATTTTAACGTATTAAAATAAAAATTCATCTTTCTGACAAGAGTCTTACCCATCATACATACACCATCTAATCTGGAATCTATGTTTAACAATTGGAGGAATTCGTGTTTACGATAGGCTCTTTTTTAACGTAACTTAGTACATTAATTGAGTATTTTGAAATATTTTAATATCGGAATTTTTTTTGATGTATTAAAAGTAGAGTTAAGATGCTTTTATAGTATTTTCTATGTATTAGCATATCTGAACTTGCGGTTCAATTTTGGGTACATGGACCACTTACACGCTAATGAAATTCAAATGAAGTTTAAAAATATTTCCATTTGAACGAGTCCCTCTTTTTATATCAGCAAAGTACTGAACGATTCTATCTTATGGATTTAAATAGTTCTAACAATAGTACAACTACAACATTTGAGAAAGACACTTTTCCCATTGTGAAAGTGGAATACAAAATAAGAATCACTTCAATTTAAAACGCACTTTAAATTTAAGTATAGACTATTTTACCATTCTCGAGTAACTCTTTTTTTCTTTAAAAGCTGAAGAAATATTAGAAACGACATCAGTGATCAATTAATTGTTTCCGAGTATGACAGACGATTTTTGATATTAAAGAGTCATTTTTCAAAAGTAAGATTGTTTTCGGTTATTTTTTTTAAAGCTAGCTTAGAAATCACATTATTTTTATATATAATTATTTAGTTGTAATGTTAATTCTTAATTACTGGTAGCCTTCACTAGAAACTATTATAAGAATTATATATGAATTTATAACCAAGCGTGTATTTACCACTAGTGAATGCAATATCAGTCGAAGAATTGAAGAAAGACGGAATCACGTCATTATTAAGAACTGGTGACTACTTCTGTATATATTGTGACGGTTCAGTTTTTCATGTTCCAACTGTCGGACGGCTAGCATGGTACTGTGACGGATACTCAATCTGTTTGAAGTACCGTAAAGCTGTTTATTTCCAATCAAAAAGAATTCTAAGTATAAGAATTCCTCCAGGTGTATTAAAAGCGTTACCACGCATATATTTGTGTTTAAATTGTGATATGTTGGGCACTAAGAGAGCAGCCAATTTGTCATATTGCGAAGTAACTGGTGGATGTTGTGTATTTCCAAAAATTAAAAAATAATAATAGTATGTGTGTGTTTTTCTATTATTTTTCCACCTATATTTGGCGTATTGAAAGCTATTTTAACGTATTGAACGTAGAGTCAGGGGTTTTTATAGTATTTTACTACCTATATTTACATTTTGGAAAGCTATTTAAACGTATTGAGCGTACAGAGTATTTTGCATTATTTATGGTAATAAAAGGTAATTATTGTAGAAAATAAAAGATATTTTAATTAAAACATTTCGGTGATCTATTCCAAAATTAAATGGTAACCCCGTATGCGTAACAATTTCAATATGCAAGATACTCGAGAATGGTAAAATAGTCTATATTTAAAGTTAAAATGCGAAAACTATATTTGTAGTGTTCAATTTAAAAGAAAATTACTTCAGCTTTTAAATAAGATTTTTTTTCTGTATCTACCCTATATCATTTACATATTATTTTTTTATTCTAATTTAACCATAACTTTAAAAACGTTGCACGTCTGAATAGCTGTGTAGAGCACGATTAACAGAGATAAATATTTCTGGGTTCAGTTAATGTGATGATTCGAGTGAAAAATTTGAATATGTTAAAGTTATTGGATTGAAGGAAACTTCAGTGTTTTCAGAGTGATAATTAAGGGAAGTTGCCGTACAATATAGTTGAAAATTATCTTTTTAAGTCTGTGTCCACCCATTGATTATGTTAGGAAGTGAAAAAATTTCATTTAGCAAGCTTTTCTTCAATTTCGGTATCCACCCTGTATCATTTAAAAGCTCAAGCATTGTTTTTATCAAGTTAATTTCAAAAATATCTTAAAACAAGCTTCCCTAAGTCTGACTAGCTCTGTAGGGTAATAATAAAATAGCTAAATATTTTTTGGGTTTAATACTTGTGATGCTTAGTGAAAATTTTCCATATATTACAGTATTAGGTTGGCTAATTATTTTTTTCACCTGCTACCATTCTCAACGGGTGAACATAGAATAACAAAGATAATTGTCCAATATATTTAAAGCCAACTTTCCTTACATTTCTCTATGAAAACACTGAAGCTTCTTTCAATGCGATAACTTTATTACATTCATTTTTTTTCCAGAATTACAATTATTGAATCGAAAAAAATATGGAACCACCCTAGAATTAACCAACACAGGTATTCAGAAGAGATGGTGTTCAATTTAAAAAAATTACTTTTTTTGGATCCACCCTATATCAGTTATATAAAACCTGAAATTATTTATTTTTTTGAATTCTAATTTAACCATCACTTTAAAAACGGTAACTTCCCTTAAATTTCAAACTGAAAACACTAAAGTTTCATGCAATCCAATAACTTTGACTTTTGAAATTTTTTCACTCAGAATCATCACATTAAATGGGAGCCACTCTGTATCGTAAAATTAAAAGCTCAAGCAATTATTTTTCCAAATTCATTTTTAACTTATCTTAAAACACGCTTCCCTAAGTCTGACTAGCTCTGTAGGTTAATAATAAAATAGCTAAATATTTTTTGGATTCAATAATTTTTATTCTGAGTGAAATATTTGCATATATTACAGTATTAGTTTGACTAATTAATTTTTTTCATCTGCTACCATACTCAATGGTTGAACATAGAATAATAAAGGTAATTTTCCACTATATTTAAAGCCAACTTCCCTTACATTTCACTATGAAAACACTGAAGCTTCTTTCAATGCGATAACTTTATTACATGCATTTTTTTCCCAGAATTACGATTATGGAATCGAAAAAAAATATGTGACCACCTTAGAATTACCCAACACAGGTATTCAGAAGAGATGGTGTTCAATTTAAAAAAATTACTTTTTTTGGATCCACCCTATATCAGTTATAAAAAACCTGAAATTATTTATTTTTTTCAATTCTAATTTAACCATCACTTTAATAACGGTAACTTCCCTTAAATTTCAAACTGAAAACACTAAAGTTTCATGCAATCCAATAACTTTGACTTTTGAAAATTTTTCACTCAGAATCATCACATTAAATGGGAGCCACTCTGTATCGTAAAATTAAAAACTCAAGCATTGTTTTTATCAAGTTAATTTTAAACATATCTTAAAACACGCTTCCCTAAGTCTGACTAGCTCTGTAGGTTAATAATAAAATAGCTAAATATTTTTTGGGAGTCAATAATTTTGATTCTGAGTGAAATATTTGCATATATTACAGTATTAGTTTGGCTAATTAATTTGTTTTCATCTGCTACCATACTCAATGGGTGAACATAGAATAACAAGGGTAATTTTCCATTATATTTAAAACCAACTTCCCTTACATTTCACTATGGAAACACTGAAGCTTCTTTCAATGCGATAACTTAATGACATGCAATTTTTTTGCCCAGAATTACAATAATTGAATCGAAAAATTATCCAACTCGGCTTATTACGCGGATAATACAGAAATATAAATTACTTGATCAAAACGTTTTACGAATAATTTTGAGAGCTTTATCTATTGAATAAAAGTTAACCATCCCCAACCTCAAGGGTGGTATCGCGCTTAGATAGAAGACCCGATATGTTCGCGAATTCCGACAACGACCATAATTTCAAACTATGTTTTTTATATTTTTTATTTATTTCTTTCTTTTATTTTGTTTAATTATATATATTTAAAATTGAAGCTGAAACAAATTTTAAAATGACTTTGGTTTCCCCATAAGACATGCTACCCTCCCCACCTCGCCGTCTTGCGCGTGCGCTGATTTCCCCTGGGGGGCGCAGTCTGGGGCGCGGATTTCTCGGGGGGGCGCGGTCGGGGGGAACTTTGGGACGAAAAAATATTTATGCATACATATAGTGGAGGCTACTGTTCTTTAGCCGCGCCCGTTTTTTCTCAAAGGCTAGTGTTACGTCGTCATAAACGGAGTATAAATTCCCGTCGCGCGACTACACCCCGTTTTATTCATAACTAAACCCTCAGTATCGTGTCGGTGGCATGGCGAGAATGGCCGTTGTCGAATTTGACTTTCTACTAGGAAAATCCGCCTCGCGCTCCGGCGGAGAGCCCCCCGACATTGTCGTGAAGGAACTAGCTATATCAACAGTATCGACCCCTCCCGCCGTTCAAGCTTGGACTTTCGAACAACCCTATCCAGTACAACAACTTCCGAACGCCATTAAAAGACAAAACGGCTGGGTGTCTAGGAACCTTCACGGTATTTGCTGGACCGCGGGGTATCTCCCCTATTATAAACTACCCGCCTGCCTTATATCAGCTGTTTCGAGTGCTGATATGATTTTTACAAAAGGAGACGTAAAGTGTAAATTTTTAGCCGATTATATTGAGACCGCCATATACGATTTGGAAACTTTTGACTGTCCCCGAGCTGTGACTTTTGATACGCCCCCGCCAGTGAAATGTCTATTCAGACATCAAACTCTAAACACCCGACAACCGTGTTCTTTGGAACGAAGTCTACTTTTCGCCGACTGGATTACCCAGAACCGCGCTGAAATAGACAACCAAATACGATGTCCATTTTAATTTTTTTTTGTATCGCACTATAATATTTTTATTTGACTCGTAAAAGAAAAATAATTTTTGTAATATATCATCTTATAAATTTTTTTTGTAAAAATAAATATTTTTTATTATCTTATAAATCCGACTCGTTATTTCTCATTGCTCGCGTCATTTTTTAGATTATGTAATTAATAGTTCATTGTGTCCATTCATTCGCCCACGTTGGAAAAATATTATAAACGTATTTTAGAATTTTAAAAATATTAAGTGTCAATTTACCCAAATGTAAAATTTACTTTATACGGGCACCTTTAAAAATAACAATGTATTCAATATAAAAACGTTTATTCACATTTTCTTTACAGCGGTTTTAATATTATGAATTTGATTAGTTTTACAATATTCTTGAAAATAAATCAGAGCAGCCATTTCCTTTTCAGTCGGCATTTTTAATTCGGCTGGCAGGTTAGATGTAGTTGACTCGGTTGATTCCATTGTGGCACCGCGCTTTTTACATTCCCCAATAAGTTCGTTAAGATAATCGATAATTTTATCATCTGACATTTCCTCGACCTCCGTGTAATGGAGAGATTCACTCGTATCACAATCACACGCCAGATCCGAATCTTCTTTCATTGTATTACACGATAAATGAGTCATTAAATGTTGTTTGAAACCTCTCACGGACCGGTATATTTCCGCGCATATCCAGCATTCCTTGGGTACACTAAGCGGAGACATCTTCCTCTTTCCCATAGCGGCTGGCTTATGAAAACCACAACGCATCTACGTAATCTTTACGTTTCATGGTGTAGATTACGTCATCTTTAGTGAGTCATTTTTAAATTACGTCATTTTTATAGATTACGTCATTTTTATAGATTACGTCATTTTGGGGGGTTTAAACCCAGAAATATTATTCCGTAGCTCAAAGAGAATCGGGATGGCATAAATATATTGTGAATTTTAAAAACGGTTAAAGTCTCTTTTCATTAAGTATTTTTAAATATTTGAATATCGGAATTGTATTTTGCCCGCGTTAAAAGTAGAGTTTAGATGTATAGTCGTTTTAAGAAATACTCGTGATATAGGGTCAAGTGCCCAGCATATTTAAGTACTACAACGATATTAAAATAAAGTTTAAAAATATTTCCATTCTACGTTACTTTAACAACGAATATTCTATGACGTCAAAACACTCAAATCCATGTTTCAAATTCAAATTAACAGCGCAAAACACTTAAATCTATGTTTTCATTTGATTTTTAAATTAACCGCGACGCGCCCCCCGAGAAATCCGCGCCCCAGACCGCGCCCCCCCAGGGGAAATCAGCGCACGCGCGCAAGACGGCGAGGTGGGGAGGGTAGCATGTCTTATGGGGAAACCAAAGTCATTTTAAAATTTGTTTCAGCTTCAATTTTAAATATATATAATTAAACAAAATAAAAGAAAGAAATAAATAAAAAATATAAAAAACATAGTTTGAAATTATGGTCGTTGTCGGAATTCGCGAACATATCGGGTCTTCTATCTAAGCGCGATACCACCCTTGAGGTTGGGGATGGTTAACTTTTATTCAATAGATAAAGCTCTCAAAATTATTCGTAAAACGTTTTGATCAAGTAATTTATATTTCTGTATTATCCGCGTAATAAGCCGAGTTGGATAATTTTTCGATTCAATTATTGTAATTCTGGGCAAAAAAATTGCATGTCATTAAGTTATCGCATTGAAAGAAGCTTCAGTGTTTCCATAGTGAAATGTAAGGGAAGTTGGTTTTAAATATAATGGAAAATTACCCTTGTTATTCTATGTTCACCCATTGAGTATGGTAGCAGATGAAAAAAAATTAATTAGCCAAACTAATACTGTAATATATGCAAATATTTCACTCAGAATCAAAATTATTGACTCCCAAAAAATATTTAGCTATTTTATTATTAACCTACAGAGCTAGTCAGACTTAGGGAAGCGTGTTTTAAGATATGTTTAAAATTAACTTGATAAAAACAATGCTTGAGTTTTTAATTTTACGATACAGAGTGGCTCCCATTTAATGTGATGATTCTGAGTGAAAAATTTTCAAAAGTCAAAGTTATTGGATTGCATGAAACTTTAGTGTTTTCAGTTTGAAATTTAAGGGAAGTTACCGTTATTAAAGTGATGGTTAAATTAGAATTGAAAAAAATAAATAATTTCAGGTTTTTTATAACTGATATAGGGTGGATCCAAAAAAAGTAATTTTTTTAAATTGAACACCATCTCTTCTGAATACCTGTGTTGGGTAATTCTAAGGTGGTCACATATTTTTTTTCGATTCCATAATCGTAATTCTGGGAAAAAAATGCATGTAATAAAGTTATCGCATTGAAAGAAGCTTCAGTGTTTTCATAGTGAAATGTAAGGGAAGTTGGCTTTAAATATAGTGGAAAATTACCTTTATTATTCTATGTTCAACCATTGAGTATGGTAGCAGATGAAAAAAAATTAATTAGTCAAACTAATACTGTAATATATGCAAATATTTCACTCAGAATCAAAATTATTGAATCCAAAAAATATTTAGCTATTTTATTATTAACCTACAGAGCTAGTCAGACTTAGGGAAGCGTGTTTTAAGATAAGTTAAAAATGAATTTGGAAAAATAATTGCTTGAGCTTTTAATTTTACGATACAGAGTGGCTCCCATTTAATGTGATGATTCTGAGTGAAAAAATTTCAAAAGTCAAAGTTATTGGATTGCATGAAACTTTAGTGTTTTCAGTTTGAAATTTAAGGGAAGTTACCGTTTTTAAAGTGATGGTTAAATTAGAATTCAAAAAAATAAATAATTTCAGGTTTTATATAACTGATATAGGGTGGATCCAAGAAAAGTAATTTTTTTAAATTGAACACCATCTCTTCTGAATACCTGTGTTGGTTAATTCTAGGGTGGTTCCATATTTTTTTCGATTCAATAATTGTAATTCTGGAAAAAAAATGAATGTAATAAAGTTATCGCATTGAAAGAAGCTTCAGTGTTTTCATAGAGAAATGTAAGGAAAGTTGGCTTTAAATATATTGGACAATTATCTTTGTTATTCTATGTTCACCCGTTGAGAATGGTAGCAGGTGAAAAAAATAATTAGCCAACCTAATACTGTAATATATGGAAAATTTTCACTAAGCATCACAAGTATTAAACCCAAAAAATATTTAGCTATTTTATTATTACCCTACAGAGCTAGTCAGACTTAGGGAAGCTTGTTTTAAGATATTTTTGAAATTAACTTGATAAAAACAATGCTTGAGCTTTTAAATGATACAGGGTGGATACCGAAATTGAAGAAAAGCTTGCTAAATGAAATTTTTTCACTTCCTAACATAATCAATGGGTGGACACAGACTTAAAAAGATAATTTTCAACTATATTGTACGGCAACTTCCCTTAATTATCACTCTGAAAACACTGAAGTTTCCTTCAATCTAATAACTTTAACATATTCAAATTTTTCACTCGAATCATCACATTAACTGAACCCAGAAATATTTATCTCTGTTAATCGTGCTCTACACAGCTATTCAGACGTGCAACGTTTTTAAAGTTATGGTTAAATTAGAATAAAAAAATAATATGTAAATGATATAGGGTAGATACAGAAAAAAAATCTTATTTAAAAGCTGAAGTAATTTTCTTTTAAATTGAACACTACAAATATAGTTTTCGCATTTTAACTTTAAATATAGACTATTTTACCATTCTCGAGTATCTTGCATATTGAAATTGTTACGCATACGGGGTTACCATTTAATTTTGGAATAGATCACCGAAATGTTTTAATTAAAATATCTTTTATTTTCTACAATAATTACCTTTTATTACCATAAATAATGCAAAATACTCTGTACGCTCAATACGTTTAAATAGCTTTCCAAAATGTAAATATAGGTAGTAAAATACTATAAAAACCCCTGACTCTACGTTCAATACGTTAAAATAGCTTTCAATACGCCAAATATAGGTGGAAAAATAATAGAAAAACACACACATACTATTATTATTTTTTAATTTTTGGAAATACACAACATCCACCAGTTACTTCGCAATATGACAAATTGGCTGCTCTCTTAGTGCCCAACATATCACAATTTAAACACAAATATATGCGTGGTAACGCTTTTAATACACCTGGAGGAATTCTTATACTTAGAATTCTTTTTGATTGGAAATAAACAGCTTTACGGTACTTCAAACAGATTGAGTATCCGTCACAGTACCATGCTAGCCGTCCGACAGTTGGAACATGAAAAACTGAACCGTCACAATATATACAGAAGTAGTCACCAGTTCTTAATAATGACGTGATTCCGTCTTTCTTCAATTCTTCGACTGATATTGCATTCACTAGTGGTAAATACACGCTTGGTTATAAATTCATATATAATTCTTATAATAGTTTCTAGTGAAGGCTACCAGTAATTAAGAATTAACATTACAACTAAATAATTATATATAAAAATAATGTGATTTCTAAGCTAGCTTTAAAAAAAAATAACCGAAAACAATCTTACTTTTGAAAAATGACTCTTTAATATCAAAAATCGTCTGTCATACTCGGAAACAATTAATTGATCACTGATGTCGTTTCTAATATTTCTTCAGCTTTTAAAGAAAAAAAGAGTTACTCGAGAATGGTAAAATAGTCTATACTTAAATTTAAAGTGCGTTTTAAATTGAAGTGATTCTTATTTTGTATTCCACTTTCACAATGGGAAAAGTGTCTTTCTCAAATGTTGTAGTTGTACTATTGTTAGAACTATTTAAATCCATAAGATAGAATCGTTCAGTACTTTGCTGATATAAAAAGAGGGACTCGTTCAAATGGAAATATTTTTAAACTTCATTTGAATTTCATTAGCGTGTAAGTGGTCCATGTACCCAAAATTGAACCGCAAGTTCAGATATGCTAATACATAGAAAATACTATAAAAGCATCTTAACTCTACTTTTAATACATCAAAAAAAATTCCGATATTAAAATATTTCAAAATACTCAATTAATGTACTAAGTTACGTTAAAAAAGAGCCTATCGTAAACACGAATTCCTCCAATTGTTAAACATAGATTCCAGATTAGATGGTGTATGTATGATGGGTAAGACTCTTGTCAGAAAGATGAATTTTTATTTTAATACGTTAAAATAAATTTCGACTATACAAATATAGTTTTCGCATTTTAACTTTAAATATAGACTATTTTACCATTCTCGAGTATCTTGCATCTTGAAATTGTAACGCATACTGGTTACCATTTAATTTTGGAATACATCGCCAAGCTAAAAATATAAAAATTGATAAAAACTTAAATGGCTACGTCCTCATCCGAGAACAGCGGAGATGGATTTTACATTTTTGGTGGGAACAATCGTTTGTTATAACCATTTTAGCGCGAAGAATCCACACCTGATGTAAAAACGACACTTTTAGCTAGCGAGAGGGGACACCCGCTGTGTCTATTTTACGCGCTGGGGGCAAGGGCCATCCTCTATCTACCCTTTACCCCTTAGGGCCGATATTCCGTAAGACGGATAGCTTTGCGCATCGTAAAAGTGTTTGAAAATAATGTTACACGGGGAAAGTGTTTGTCGGTGAAAATAGTTATGAATAGATACACAAAGGGCTCGACCCATTGAACTATTTGGATTTATTTCATAACACCACTCGCACGTGGAAAAAAGTGTTTGACAGATGCCGTAGGGGGCCCATTACTCGGGTTTATAGCTACTGGCTGTTTGCATAACATCATGTCAGATGATTCCACCAGCCCTACCGAATAGGGACGATCCCGCCTTTCCCGTTACTCGCCTTATCGCGAACAATCCTAAAAACGCATTACTAATCGCGTTGATTTTACTTTTAATGGGACTTGTAGAATTTCTATCTCTTTGGTTTACCAATATGGCCGTCGCTATACACATAACACCGCAAAATTTGACTAATCGCGTGAGTCATTGAGTCAACCCATTACGTCATCCTGATTACGTCATCAAATTATTATCGCTATATAAGGGATTCATCCCCGTCATCCATCGGCAGTACACTACAAACCGTTTCTCGAGCATCATGTCTAAACGAAGCTGTGTAGATAACGTTCCAGCGCCTACTAAAATGTCTAAATTTGATCCGACTCAGCGGAAAGTTAACCCTCGGTATTCACTTTCATCCGAGCTTTTCGTTACTACGGGTTTTACGTCTGAGCTCGATATATCTGTAGCTCTATGCAATAAAATCACACACCAGGTCTTTGAAATGTCTTCGCGCGCCTGGGATGATTTATACGGCCACTGGGAACAAATAAATGATCCCCAACGGTTGCCCTTTCGATCACCGTTCCCGCTATCTGATGCGCTAGTGACCGCCGCCATGTCTGACCAAAAAGAATTAACCTTGCAAAGTACGATATCCGAAGCGTCGGTCGTAATCAAAGCGCCGGAAACTCGAGAATTGGACAGACTCAAATATTTCATTAATTCGCACATTCAACTCCTTAAAGTGAACCAAAAACTCTTTGAATTAATGGGTTACGTTATAACCGATAATTATCGTAAAATTTACGAAATATTGTATAAAGAACCATGTGCACCCAACAATTTATTTCTATCGGATGAACATGAAAGGTATGATACCGTTGTCCGCTACGCGTCCAATTACGTAACAGCATTTAAAATTATTGACGATTTTAAAGAAACAGTGGCCAACCAAAATATGTTTTGTGTATTTAACTTTTACAATTTGTTTAATATGGTATCTACCAACCATAAATATATTAAAAATAAATTGTTTTATCTTTAAACGTTTTCATCCGCTTAATGTACTGTAACTTTGAATGTATAAATAAAACCTTATAATTTGTATACACTCTGCTCTTTTTTTCCAAAACACTTTTACCGATGACCGCCCGCTATTTTACGCTACCCTTAGGGGCCCGAAAGTGTTTGTCGGCGAAAACCAACCAACTCGAAAGACAGGGGGGTGACATTCACTATGACGGGTAGGCTGTTTGCATAACATCGTGTCACCGCCATAGGGGGGGGGGGGGCAGATAACCTATTGACCTATAATGGGTTAGCACCTGGGTTTTATGGGTTATAACCCGGGTTTTATGGGTTATAACATCGTAAATCATCTAACCTTTTCACCTAAATTGGGTTACCACCTAGGGTAACATCGTAAATCAACCTCGTAAAACAGCTAACCTTTTGACCCGCCGAAAATGTACGCAAAATGGGGGCCCCTACAGGGGCCCGTTCCACCCTATTTAACGGTTTATAGCTGTTTGCATAACATCGTTATCCACACCTCCTGTCGAATAGGGGCAGATAACCTATTGACCCACAATGGGGGGTTAGGTTTTATGAGGGTAACATCGTAAATCATCTAACCTATTGACCTAACCTTTTGACCCGCCGAAAATGTACGCAAAAGGGGGGCCCCTATAGGGGCCCGTTTCACCCCCGTTTCCCCCGCCCGCAGGTGCCCCCTTATCGGTAGACGCACTCCTTTATCTCTACTGTATATATGTTTCAATCTAAACTTATAAAAATATTGAAGAGTAAAATTCCGGACTTAAAACAAATTGTTTATTTCACCGATGGATGCGCGGCTCAGTACAAAAACAAGTATAACTTTCATATCCTTTGTTATCACAAAGATGACTTTCATTTAGATTGCGAATGGCACTTTTTTGCCACGTCTCATGGTAAGGGCCCCTGTGACGGAATCGGGGGAACAGTATAAAGAAAAGTCGCTAAAACCAGTTTACAACGTCCCATTTCGGGACAAATTCTAACACCCGTTGATATGTTTTCTTTTTGTAAATCGGCTTTTTCTAATATAGAATTTGTCTATATTTCGAACGACGAGATGAAAGAAAAAACTGCCTTTTTAACAGAGAGATTTTTAAATTCTATAACTATTAAAGGGACTCAACGTTATCATAAATTTATTCCTCTTAATAAGACCAAAATTCAAGTAGCGGCGCTTTCTTCCATGAATGAAATGAAAACCTTTCAGGTATCTTATGGGAACGAGGTAGACGAGTCACACGAGTACGTTGACGATATTACTGTTGGCGATTATGTATCATGTGTCTATGATAGCATATATAGCATTAGTTGAAGAACATTCGGCGGAATTTGGTGAAAATAAATATAAATTCTGGGTTCCCCTCGATAATATTTTGTGTAAAATTGAACGACCTCTGTCAGTGAAAGTTCTTCAAGATCTTACCATTTAACCCTAACACCAACATGATATTGTAAAGGCGTTTTTACTGTATAAGTCTAAAAATGTAGTAAAATTTTGAACTGTCGGAAACGTGAATATTTGAACGAAATCGAAATAAACGGTTTTTGGCATAAGGGGTTGTACAAAAGAATTTATTTCTAAAGAATTAAAAATACTACTTTGGGATTTTGATCGTTTCGACTAAATTATAGACGGGGAATTCGAAAAAAATATTTCCATTTCACTAAAATTGGGGTAACAAGAAAAGGTCAAAGGTCAAATAGTTTAAACTGTTTTTGAAGACTGAGAAATGCAATATATAATTTTTGTAAACTTCTTTAGTTCATAATACCCCCTTTCCCTACTCAAATTGAACATGCAATACGTATTTCAGGGCCCGTTCCAGAGACCTTTTCAAAAATCCCGAGACCCAGACTAGAGTTAGCAAAACGCATTTCACAGAAACATTTTAACGAGGCTACAGAAACTTCCATTTACGAAACTCCGCCCACGCCTGTAGCCAATGAAACGCTTTAAATTTGGCGGTCGGAATTTTAATTCTGATAATATTTTGATATATTTTATCCCTTCATAAGATTTTGGAAATATTTAATAATTGAACCAGGAAAATACAGGCTTTAGTGATAGATTACATACCTATATATAAAAAATTTATGAAATAATTAGACAGCTATTAACAAAATAGCAGTTTAATAGTGTTTAAAAGCGAAGCAAATGCCAAAATTGAGATGAATTGCTTGTACAAAGTTTGAAAACCAATACCCTTGTAGCACACGGGAGTCGGTTACGGGTCGGCCTTGGGTCGAAAAGTCGTTTTAGGTCCATGACCAAAAGCCGACCCAAAAAGTCTTCATCTTAAAAAATAATTATGTACGTCTTTTAGACTTTTCTTAGTCAGGGTGCCGACCGAAATTAATAGTGCAATTCCCGACTTAAACAAGTTCACCAAGAAGGCGATAATATTATTTCGTACCGTACATAAACGACTTCGATAAGAAAGTGCCACACTTATTTATTACTTCTGACCATACACGGTTTCGATAAGAAAGTGCCACACTTAATTATTACTTCTGACCATACACGGTTTCGATAAGAAAGTGGCACACTTATTTATTACTTCTGACCATACACGGTTTCGATAAGAAAGTGCCACACTTATTAAAGAAGGCTATAGTTCCGGGGCCATTTTACGAAAAGGGGGAAGACAATTTCCGAATTTTCCCCTTCCGACGGATACTGCTCTGCGTGATTTGAACCTGTAAGTGCGAGTTTGTCACCACTACTAGGTAACTGTTTCTCATTTTCTTTTTCTCCGCACTTTTCATACAGATAACAGAAAATTCACCTGTCTCGAGAGCTTACGCTTACTAGCAGCTAACCTCCTTTATTTTCTCCGTTTTCTTCGCAGAACGTTTTTATAGGTTAACCGATACTGCTCTTCGGGATTTGGAGCAGTAAGCGCGCCTTTGCGACCGCTACGAAGTGACTGATTTCCAGTTTTCTCCGCCACATCGCTTTCAGAGAGGTAAAATTTCGTTCCGCCCCCCTCTACTTTCAACTAGTGGCCAATATGCCAAATTAAAGATAATATGGATATTTCAGAAAAAAAAACTTTTTACCAATTGACATAATGAATAATTAAGGTAAACTGTTTACAAAAGATACTATGAAAATTTTTAAATATGATCAAATTATATTGGCCACTGTTTTTGGCAAATTGATAACTTAAAATGCTTTAATTGTAGATATGACAATGTCGATGAATGCACTGTAAGAAAAGGTCACAAAAAAGGCAGTCATAAACTGAATATCCCATGAATTTGGAAATCTTGAAAACTTAATAGAAAATAGTGGTCGTGGAAATTGTATTGCTAACCTCCAACAAGATTCTAGCGAAGATCGCTTACCAACAAAAGACGTAATGGCAGATTATTATGTAAAAAAGAATTGTGTAGATTTTGACGATCATCACCACGTTTACGTGGTTCGTAGTAGTTTTTCGACTGACAACAGTTAGAAATTCAGCCTAATAGACTTGGGAAAAAGAAAATGTTCATTTTAACAAAAAGATTGCTTTCACGTGTTGACTGTGAGAAAATTTGTTTCTCCTGATAGTTGTAGCCCTAAGAAAATTCCACATATAGTTTTTCAAAATCAGCAAGCAAAACCTCTAAGAAAAAAGTTTTTCTCCCTAGTAGAAACGAAACTACCCATTCTGGATTATTAAAAATCGTGTTATCCACATCGAAAATTAACAGCTTCAAAATCTGTTAATTAATTGAACCCAATTTATTTTAAGACGCCACCAAGTAAAACGTTTAAGATAACTATTTCATCAATTCGTGGGAAAAGAGTTATTTACAAAGTCACCTAGCACGTGTATTGCAAATACAGATCAAATAGTGTTTGAGGGTCAAACTACATTGGAAAAAGAATGTGTTTCACTTTACTCCAAAAGCAAACTCAACCATAACCAAAACAAATAAAAGGGTGGAGGAACAAAACAAGTACTTTGATACTGCAAAGATTATTCAACAAGTTAGACCGAAAATCAACTTGATTCTATACAAGTTTAACTGAATGTAGATAATTGTGACATTCATTCCAATAATTTTAATGCATCAAACAAAAATGAGAGCTCTGAATCAAATCATTCGCAGTTAAGATATAATTCGTTTGGTGATGAAATTTGGGAAACCGATTGGGAATTGATTACAGACAGCGAAGTTAAGAAAATCAAAATGGTCCATTAATTTAAATAAGAAATTTCTGGAGCAGCATTGGAAAACGCAAATTCAGTTTATTAAGTGAGGTGAATTTTCATAATTATAAACGATTGTCAAAAATTAAATAATGAGAAAGAATTATAAAATGATGAAATTTTGAAATGCTCTTGCTATTTTGAAGAAAATCAATCCTGGAATAAAGAAATTTTAGCGTGTCTCATGCTTGAACAATAATGGCCTGCTTGGCTTGATAAATTTCAAAGATAAAACCATTTAAGATTTAACTTAAATTATATTTTTTATTTTTTTTAGATTTCTTTGAATAATGAATGTGTAACTAACATGTTGTAAAACTAAATGAAATGGGCAATACACTTTTATAATAAGGATGGTTAAATTTTGAAATAAGCTTAAGTGTACATCTATTAAGCACCATACCTTTGGAAATTTGAATAATCGGAAGTTATTTCTCAATTATATTTGGGAGGGGTGAAGCGACTTTCAGAGGGCACTTTATATTTTTGTAAAAGATAATTTATTTAAAAATAACCTAAGATCTGTTTTAAAAATGTTATCCTTTTTGTGTGAAAATATTCGTGGTAAGACCTTTAAATTTCACCCCAATTTTTTAAGGGTTGACCTGCATTTGTTTTGTACCAAGCCTCAAAATGTCATTACACCGCAAATTTTTGTCCATAATTCATATGCACAACAAAACATAGTATTCAGTTGTATTATATGAACAGTGAACACAATTGGGAAATTTGAAAATTATCATTTGAAATTTTTTTATGGCTTTTGGTTAGATGGTAACTTAAAACAAAGCCCCTTCTATTTATAAATTATCAATTTATCACCCTTAAAAATATAATTAAAAGTGTATATGTCAGTGATGGTGGGAATTTAATTCTCCTGCAAGGATGTGTTGATGCGGGGGATGAGTGGTTCCCATTATCATTGTCCACGTGTGATCCACGCGGGCTGGGACTCAATGACCAGAGCCCTAACCTAGCATTTTCCCATTAAGAACTCTACTCGATTCTCTTCTTTAGGTTAGTGGGATAGTTCCCCTCCATATGTGTTACACTCTGTCTTCCATATTCACTTTCCCCGTTGTTAAAGTTGGCATTGTAACCCGGCCACCTGAATTAAAAGTCGCTTGATGACTTAGGCCTAAGGTGGTGCCTTGGCTAGTAGCTTAGCTGATTATTATTATTATTATTATTATTAATATTCCTTAAAATCTTAAAAGTGTATTGAAAATTGTGATATAGGTAGAAACTTTCGTTGCATATTTTAAAGTGCGCCTCTAGTTTTTGTAACAAAATTAGTATGATGTTAGTCAGTCCATATGGGTACAGCAGTTGTGTGCGCTAGTGCCAGTAATGTGTGCGCATGATGAGATTTATCCGTTGAAGTTAAAATTAGAGGTTGAACTTGGGTAAAATAAAAAAAAGATTCGATCAGACTCTTAGATAGCAATCCTAGATAATTTGCTTTAGAAGCTAAACGCCAGTACCGTCTTGAAATGATGTTTTATAATTAAATTAACTCTTACAAAGGTCAGTAATGACGATATCTTCCTAAGAAACCCTCCAGCTCACCATGGCATCATAGCACTATCAACAAAACTGCGTCAGAATGTGATTAAATATCAAAACTTTAATACACCTGTCCTTGAACATGTTTTTAAGCATGTGCGTTAAAATTTAACTGGATCCACAAATGTCAGTCGTTATAACTTCGCTAAATGAAGGGCGCGAGATATATGCTCCATTCTTGTTTCCACTTGTATGTGGACAATTCAATGTTAATATCAGTTGACTATGTTGTTCGTTTGGGTTTTTATCTTTATAATTTATAATCCTTTAGATGATTACTCTTTTTGGGTATTAGCCTAGCTGATTATTATTAATAATTTTTTTCTCTACAATATTTTAAATATTAATTGTACCAAGTTTTCTTGATGTTAAGGTAACAACATTTTTCCTCTGTGATTGCCTTTATGTGCATTTCATATAGAAATCTGAAGGGTATTGGAGACTCTTAAAATTTATCTTGGCTAGTGAAAATATTTTATGAATCAACCTTGTTTAGATACAAATTTTACTAGGAAACTTGTTGTGCGCCTGTTGAACTTTCAGTACCTTTGTAGGAACCTTGACTCACCTTCAAGTTGTAAAAGTAATTGAAAGGGAAAAGGTTATTAAAAGATATAGAATTAACATCCAGATAAGTTCGCTTGAAGGGTACAATTCCACTTGGTTGTCTAATGAGGCAATGCAATCCAGGTCAGTTTTAATACTTGAAACATAAGTTTATTTATTACCAAATTTCCTTAAATAAGGTTGGCCTTATCTGCCCTCCATCACAATGAAAATTGCCAAAATACGATAAAGAAAATAGGTGATGAAGACCAGTGTACATACAAATTTTCAAAAGCAGAGTTTGAAAATTCACAGAATTTTTGCACGATAGTTTAGCTTGTGTCAAGTGAGTTTGGTGTCCATGGTAACCATTTCAATAGCACAAGTAATCTTAGAAATTTTCAATTAAAGGGAATAGAACCTCCAACGCGTTCTTTATGGAAGACCCCATCAATTTCCTTTATTCCCTTCACAATCAGCAATTATCAGCGCCGCAATGGTGAAAAGCCATGGGAGGCAGCGGACAATATTGGAACCCTCGGAGGGCGACAGAAATACCAGAGGTTATATTCCCTTTAACAGTCCGATAATTTTATGTTCCGGTTGAAAACCGCTCTCATAAGTCCTAATGAAATTGTCTCTATTTAAATGTTATAAATCAGAGGCATACTTATGAGTCATTAAGTTACGTATGATATGTTTAACTGTCAGTGATATTTTGGGAAATTTAACCTAGCGTTTAGATATTGATCATTTATATAAATAAGTAACCTGATTTTACAAAACTAATATATAGATCCTTAATAGAAAAATATAAATTTAAAATTAGTGTACTTCTTCATAATGGTGGAAGTGGGATTTGAGGTTTGATTTATGTAAAATATTAACATGATTAAATTTTTTTTTTTGGGTATTTTCCTTAACATTTCTACTTTGTATTTAGCTTTGTACATGATACTCTATTAGAATATAGTTCAGTTGGTTTGTTAATAAAATTTCTAAGATATTACTCATTTTCATACCACTTCAACCACTGCTTATGTGCTTTTAAATTTATTTGGATCACTGTTAATATTTTTAAAGCATTAGAGAGGTCAAGCAGTTGAAGTGCTAAAGCTATCCATCAGCCTCATAAGGAGAGTAACATCTGCCTTCTCCCTCCCAAAAACCAGTCCGAAGAGATATCTAAACAATACTTGATAAATTGATCTGGTAGCAGATAATGTTAACACAGTTTTTAAAAAAATTTCCTTTAAACTCTCTATTACCTATTTCTTAAACGTAAAAAACCACTTGAATTAACAAAGTTATTTTGTTACTTTTTTTTAACCAATTATGGTATCCCATACTTGCAGGTATACGAAGATCAATTTTTTTGTGTAAAAATAAATCGGTTTTCGGTTCAAACTATTATTTATGTTTCATATGGTACAGATTTAATTGCTTCTATGATTATTATCGTGCGGAACTGTTGAGCCATGCAAAATGTGTCCTTGATACCTCAGGAATGTTTTTAGGTTACTTTCAGTTTTTGCTGTCAAAAATCTCTCAACACTTTGATAACTACATATCGGAAATCCAGGGAAATATTCTATGAATGTTATTCGTAAATCCTAGCTTTAAACCATCATGTATAAATTTATGATATTTAACACTGGTAGGACCTACATCGGGTTAACTGGAGAAACTGCAGCTTGCAAAGGAAATTATGTTGGGGTTTCCTTTCTTATCCTCTGGAGTAGGTTCAACACTTTCCAAGCCGATTTTTATTCTACCAGTATTGACCGTATTCGTAATTGAACAGTTGAAGCAGAAAACAAGGCACTATCATATTTACAAAAAAAAAACTTGAAGAATAATAAAAAATTAATTCTATTAAGCCATTGAAAATTTGAGACTAGAAAGCAAAGCATACCTTATCAACTGTGAAATGTTTGGAGATTGAGAGATTTCATAGGATGGCTTTGACGATTATCTAGTTTTAAAAATGTATTTCGATTGTCGTCATTAAAATTTGAACAACACTTATGATCTCGGCAAAGTTCTAGATTTTTTTCTATGAAAATCATGTTCCGTTGGTACAGATAACAAAATATAAATACATTGTACGTATTCAAATAGCTATGAAATATAAATTCCCAATGTTCAACCAAGGAAAATAAATTATAAAATCACAAATATAGTCAGCATGCTGAGACCCACCTTTACAAAAGCATAAAATTTAAATGCACACTAACGTAACAAATTACTACAATGTAAAATTTATAAAAGCACATTTTTTAATTACCTTTTACGGTGACATTTAACTTTTACAGATTTGGGAGAAGATCACCATCAGTTTTGTAATTATTATTCCAAGTTTTTTTAAATTGGTTATGGAGCTTAATGAATTCCTAATATTCAAAATTCACATTTTCTATCGACATTAATCTACAAGGGCGTTTAAAATACTAATTAAATACTGAATAAGGAAAAAGGGGAAACGTTTTTCGATAAAATATACATTAGAAAATAAATAGATAAGGGAAATGCGTACTTCAGATGGAAAACGGAACTGAAGAGGATGGTAAAGGGATTACTTATTTGAAGGCCTCTGTCACAAATAGATTTCTCCCACTCTACCCGATTTTCAAGCTATTTAGGGAAATAATTTTAAGACAAGACAATTTAGTGGGCTATGACTCTAACTTTTGATTAATTTGACGGATGGGTCAGCACATACATTCTTTTCTAAAAACCTTGCACCTTATGCACATAAAAGTATTGTTGCTTCACTGTTTTAACTTTTTTCCCAGAAATATTTTTCACCAGGTCTTCCATTTTCAGATTTCCTTTTGTAGATATAAATTTTACTCTGTCACATTTTATATCATTAATTTCATCTCTGGGGACGCAAAAAGCATGCATGTCCCCACGACGTACTTTAATATTCATGGGTAGTGATGTGTGGAATAATGGCCCAACAAATTAATTATTTTCTATCGAGACCAACAACATCTTTATTTCTTTAGTTGGCAATGAGCTCTGCATTCCAGTTCGAAATGGCTTCCCCTTTTTTCAAATGGAAATATTTGACTTTTCTTCACCACTAACACTGTCACCATCACTGGTTGTTTCAGATAGATCATTTTTAATTTCTCCCTCGTCAGAAGTATTTTCGAAAGTAGTCTTGGGTCCTGGACAGACTTTAAAATTTTTAGGGTTTGTTTGGTCGTCGCTTTTGCTGATCTGGCTGGTTTTGAGACAGCTTTATTGCCTGTCCCTTGAAATATGTTTCAGACGGCATTCTTGCCTGTCCCTGGAAATATGTTTGAGACGGCATTGTTGCCTGTCTATCGAAATGTTTTGGAGACGGCATTGTTGCCTGTCCCCGGAGCTGGTTTTGAGAAGGCATTGTTGCCTGTCCCTGGAGATGGTTTTGAGACGGCATTGTTGTCTGTCCCTGGAAATGTTTTTAGGACACCATAATTAATTACATTTTCTCAAAAATTGCGGATAAAAAAATTGCAAAAATAATTCAACCCTTTCCTTTAAATTTGTGCTCTCATTAATTCAGTTTCTATCGGAATTGGTGATAAATTTACAGGTGAGTTTGGTAATATCTTACTTAATTCAGTTTTTAGTTGTGCAAACCCAAAATCACTATATACCAGATTTTCCGATTCATTTAGAAAAGCATTCATAAAGTCCACTATTTTTGGATGTGAAATAAAATTATAATAATATTCATCGTTTAATTGATTACTATTACAATCGTTAAAATTGTCAATAATTTGGGTGAGTAAAAAGAACCTAAAATTATATTCTTTTGTTGCTCCACGTGAATTAAAAAAAGATGTTCCCAAACTTCTGAATAATATCCAATATTTCTTGAGCATGAGCTTTTAAAGAAAGAGTTAATATCCAATTTACTCAAATAATATCTGTTTTCAAGATAAAAATATTTTGGTTTTACATAGAGTTGTTCGGCCATTTCAATAATCTGCAAAAAAATTGATTTCAAGACAAAATCCTCACCATATTGTCTTGTATTAATAGTTGAAGGGATAGTTTATTTATATAATGACAAACAAGAAGGCGGGTGTAATGCGAGGGGTCGGACATAAGACTGGCAAAGCGTACGGGATTTCGAAATCAGTGTGATTTCGTGATTTCGTAACTGATTTCGAAATCAAGTGACGGATTTCTTGATTTCGAAGTTTGGCGACTGATTTCGAGATTTTTCTAATGATTTCGTGATTTTGTGACTGATTTCATGGATTTTCGTCTGATTTCAAAATTTTTAATGATTTCGAGATTTTTTAATGATTTCGTGATTTTGTGACTGATTTCATGGATTTTCGTCTGATTTCGAAATCAAGTAACTGATTTCATGATTTCGAAATCAAGCGAATGTTTTCGTGTTTTTTCGTTGATTACGCGGTTTTACGATAAGGTTGTTGATTTTTCTACTGATTTTGGAATTTTCTGACTGTTTTTGAAATTAACCGACTGATTTCATGATTTTGCATCCGATTCCGTAATTCAGCGAGTAGTTGTGGGATTTATTTCGATTTTACGTTTAAAAAACTAATTTATTTCATCTAATTTTTTTTCACTTCCTATAGAAAATTGGTACTATCCTATTTTTTCAGGCCTTCCTTAGTAAGTTTAATTTAATTGCTGAGAATCTTCTTTAAATAAAAAATGAAGTTATATTTTTATTGATTGGTGCGCTCTTAAACTGATTAGAATACCAGTTTTAACGGGAAAACATTAAGGTAAAAGGAACATTTGAGTTTAGATTTTTAGCCCTACTGCCTGACGAATTATCCTAAACATGTACTTAAATAAAAATCGAGCCAATAATAACTAGAGAATTACTGATTAAAACCAAGCCCACTCCCAACTATATCTGACTTCGAAACAAAGAATACGCGGTATCTAAGATTCCTTACGGTGTTCCTCCCGACGTTCCTCCTACTAAAATGGGTCTGGTTTTAAATTCCGTATTAAATGAATTTCCGGTATTAAGTCAAGTAAAAAAATTATTTGTTTAGGATAGTGAGTATTTTTACGCGAACACTTTCCGCTAAATACATTTTGGAATCTTTATAACAAACACCGTTTTCAGGGAGTGTACAAACGTATTGCTCCAACTTGCAATAGCCGTGACTAAATTTATCACAATATTGTAATTCTGTTTTCTCGGACTGCTCTTTAGAGAAGCTGCTTGGTTCGTACCAATGACACATAACGCCAATATTTTCGGCATCTTTTCTATTAGCGTAAGACCCAGAATAGCTTCTCTTTGCTTCTGTTTTCCCTTTAAGATAAGAGAACTGAAGAATCCTTCCTACGACAAATGTTTTTTCGTATTTGAAGGCACAAAAGTCTCCAACGTGAATCGTTTCGGATTGAATGGTTCGAACAGTGTCTTTATTCGAAACGTGGGCGTTATTTTCACTGGAAGAGTAAGCGCTACGGACACGAAGAAGTCTATCATTAGAAAGAGATTCATTTGAATTGAGAAGCCAAAGAGCCGTTCTTTTTCTTATGTATATCGTTTCTCCTTGAATATTATAAGACGTAAATGGTGAAGAACTTTCCAATTTAACTTCAACTTCGGAACTTGAAGTATGGGAGTTGAGTTCGTATTGTGGTAGGCCACTTTTTCCGTCGCGTTGCTTCTTGACAAATTGCCCAACCCTCGGCTCAAACTTTCTCTCGTGGAAAGCAGAAATGGTTTCTAAGTCTTCGGCAATTTCATCATTAACGTCAAAGATTCCGGCATGTTTCTGTTGTCGTCCACGGATCCCTCAGCCTCCAAAATTTCTGATAGTGACAGAGATGGAGTTTTACGCAAGAACACCCCAGTCAATTCCGTATCTGTCGCTTTAAGTACCTCAGACATTCCAAGAAGACGGACCGATTCGATGGCTTTTAACCTCGCATCTTTAATAATTTGTAAAATTTCAGAAGCACTGGGTATGGAGATAACGTCGGATGTCTTTTGTTCGACAAAGCGACTCCCATCCTTCTTTTGTTTAGGATACTGAAATATACCCTCGCTCACTAATTGAGCTTGAACGTCCAATCCGTGAATTCGGTTGAGAAACTCCAAAAGTGAAAAATTCGTTACTGTAGAAAATACCGTAGACATGCTTCTGCACGAACGAAACAACTTTTCACAAGGCTGGGAGCCGGTAAGATAAGGACGCAGCGCGTTTTTACACTCGTTGTTCGTCAAACATAGGCTAACGAGATTATTGGCGTTTAACTCAATGCAAGTATAACAATTAAGAGTCAGAAAGTTTTCGTTAACATTATAAAATTCCGATTTTTCAATCCATAGTTTCCAAAATCTAAGGAAAAATACAGCCCACCAAATGTCACGTATTCTTTCAACGAAAGACGTCGCTTTGTTGAGGAATGCAAAAGTTACAGCTCTCATGATCTTCAAATATAAAATTGTGGCTTGACTATTAGGAACTTTTTCTACTAGAAGGTTTTCAGTATTTAGAGACATAATTCTCTCGACAGCGGCAAAATTCTGCTTATCCTTCGGGTTAAGATCCGACTCTTTCAAACCATGATCAACCTTGGTACATTATGACAACAACAATTTTAAATGAGAAATTGAGCAAACCTCTTTGCCCTTTGGTAATATTATCGACGGTTTCAATAATCTGCACCGTAATTTTGTACCCACATGTATATGGTCTTGAAAATAAAACGGCGGTTCCAGTTTTACATTCAGAAACCATTCCCAGTCTTGTGAACGAGTTTGTGGAACAAAGCTTGACAATGACGATGGCTCTAACCATTGTCGACGCTCTAGAATACCCGATTCATTGGTCATTGCTTTCAAGAGCCTAGGATCACCGTCGCTAGAAAATGACACCACCGTGATTCCCACCTTTGCGCATTCCGATTTCAGAAAGTTCCATCGTTGTACGACGTTAAGGTACGTAAACTTGTTGTCAAATCCAAAGACGCATAAACATATCGACGGTGTCCCAGGATGAAGCGGCTGAGCCACATATACGTAGGCAACGTTGGCTTTAGTTTCTTTTGAAAAGTAGTTTTCGACTTCTTCAAAAGTGGTGAATAGCATTGTTTGCAAATTAGGGAAACCGTTCTTGTTCAGAGGTCTAACAAATCCAACGCAACTGTTAGTGCACTGATCGTAATCGATTCTTCTTAAAATACGAGTTCCGTCTTCACTTACGACTACGTATTTATGTGGCACTTTATAACGTTTCAGGTGTTCAAGCAACTGGATCGTTCGAATTTCACCTTCTTTTATCGGTCGCCTTTCTTCGAAAAGATACCTTCTTACTTGACGCAGAGGAGGTAAAGCAGAAGGCATATTTTGAGACATGAATGTATATGCCAACGATCCTACAAGAATGAAAAACGCAACACTGAACTTCTTTACGCTATCCGTGTGTTACCTTGTTTTTGAATAACAGTTTCGCCAAAGCTCTTTAAGAAAAACACAAATTTTCGGGGGATCAGTTTCAGTTATGTGTGTGATTGAGCTACAACTAGCAATTGAATCACTAGCAAAGTTCTTGGTTAAATTAGAACGAAAGTCATCGAAAAGGTTAACATATTCCTTCGTATAAAATTCTATTTTGTCTAACACCCGATAAAAGTCATTTATTTTCGTTTGCAATGGGTCCATACTATCGATTTCTAATTTACGACGTTTGCGCTCAGTTCTTGAATTATTATAATTTGGTGATTTAATTGCTAATGTAGGCTCCACTGCAGTACTAAAAATTGACGAGTTACCTCCCTTCACAAACGCAACTTCGGAAGGGAGGTTTTCTAAAAATCCGAAGATTTCGAACTAGAATCCTCCTTACCGACATTTTTGGTTTTCATTTGGGTAGAATCCGCTAAACTTGAATGTGTTTCATTAGCTGTAACCTCGATTGTAACATGAGTCGTAAAATCCTTAATTTTAGGATCGGTAGAATCTTGGCTTTGTCTCTTTTCATGCTGATGGTTAGAATTTATTTGGCCCAAAGAAAAATTTTCCCAAAGTTTGGTTTGACGGAGCGAGCTTTGTAGTTTGGTTAAACATTTCTTTAAATGTCTATAAAAATTTTAACAGCTGTACCCAATACCAGTAACAGTTTTATTCAAAGTTACTTTAGCCCACAATCTAAACAATGTATTTTATAGACACCTCCACCACTTGCGAGTTCAAATTCGAACTTGAAATTAACATTTTCCAGTAACAATGACGTTTTGTTGAAAGCAGCGCTCTTTTTGTACTTGTTTACTTGATCGCGAAGCCCTTTAAGTATCTCCAAATTTGAGACTGCCGGTGGATTTTCCTCAGGAGTTTCCTCGAGAGTTTCTGATGTTTTGTTTGCCTGTTTATTTGATGTTAAATCGATTATCGAGTCGACTACAGTGATCTTGTCCAATTGATTTGCAAGATGAAAAACTACGTTTGCTCTTAGGCCTATAGTAGCAAGCCTACTACATGTTTTATTATTTAACGGGTGTAACATGTTTTCGTCGTTCAGCTTCTTGGCAAAAGACTCCAGCTTATCAAAGTGCCCAGGAAGAAATCGAAATTTCTCTTTATATTTAATGAATCCACCAAACATTACTTTAGCAACAGATTCTTCAAAGATATCATGATTCTCCTTAATAAATTCTTCAATTTGCTGAATTTTCCCCCTCTCTCGGTAAGTTTTTTAATAGAGTCTGATGTATCATACCCTGTATTGATTAAACAAGTGTACAACTGATCTGGAAGTTCATCTTTCATACGCTTTAAAAATAAATCCGAACTGGAGTCTTGGTTGTCGTTTACAACTTGTTTTTTATTTGGATTCGCCATGAAGATGGAAACTGTCAAACTAAATATACTGGAAGAAAAAACGTCAGGTAAAAACATTTTTACTGAAGTCGAGCGACCGAGGTCCTCACTTCTCGCAAAGCAGCTTTCAAGCGCGCTGAAGGCTCTGCTCGGTTTGATTAGGACGGATAATTTTTTATCCAAACGCCGAACTTTAACTCTTGAGTTTACAAATGTGATAAAACCGGATAAATATATTTTAAAATTAAAACCTTTGGCGCTCATAGGCAAGTAAAATCGGGTTAGTAGTTAGTATAGTTTAACTTCATAATACGTGTATTTGTTCGTCACGTACCCATTTTATCCAAATTACAACATTACATTAGGACAGTTGGCTCGACACGTGGTCTTATTTAACTAATAGTAGTATATTGAGGTAAGCGGCGTAAGCCCGGGTATACGACGGTGAACCAAATTATACAGACAATACTAGCTGATATTGCTATTGCCTTTTTAACTTATGTCTTTCACGTCGTGCTCCCTTTTATACATAAACGAACTCTTTAAACCTTTATTTTGAAGTTTTTCCATCTGACACACTCGACTACGAAGCACGTCCAAACGCGTAGCGCCCCTATTTCACCTAATTGATGAAGCGGCTCTGAATTTGAAGGCTAAAGGCTAATACTCAAGGCACCACATTAGGCTTAAGTCATCGAGCGACTTTTAAAGCCATTAATTCAGGTGGTTTAGCCTTGCAGGAGATAATTAAGGCTGGAAGGCGGGAAAATCGAGGGGAAAACATAATGCCTCTAGATTTCCGTTCCCCATCAAAGCTGACGAATTACTCCCAGAATACCTAGGGTTTTGGAAGCTTCGTATACGTACAAGCTCGCAACGCCTTTACCGAACCGTTAGTGCTGGCTTGGATTAATAATATGACTACTGGATATAGCACTCTACCTCCGCTACAGCTATTTAGGGCGTCTTTCAAACGGCAAAATAAAAATCGGGCTTGAGGCCGGACAAGTGCTTTGGCGCATGCGCGAAATTTTTAAAATAACTTTGGCGGGCACAGGTAAGCGAACTTAAAGGGGCCGTGTCTCTAGGCACGCGAAACTAGTTCTTTAGGTTGTGCGGATGTTAGCGGTTGTAAACAGTGAGTTCATTATACAATACTAATTAATAGATATAAACATAAATTATTTCGTATATCTCGATATAATGGGTAGAATTGAACATTGCGTTTACCCAAGTTGCAATAGCGATTCTAGATACGGACATAGAAATCACATGTTAGGCGTTTCCTTTGTACCTTTCCCAAAAGGGAAAAAGAAGCCAGAGCTTTGTCGGAAATGGCTAAATTGGTTAACACAAGTACGAAGTACATTTAAAATGGAAAATGTAACAAAAGAAACATATCTATGTTCAAAACATTTTGTTAACCAAACTAGTCCTACTCAGTATTCGGATCTTGTACATTCGCAAGTAAGTAAATCCTTTACTGTAATTAATGTAGCTTCCACTAATATAGTTGTATTTTCTAATTGTAGGGTTTGTTATCGAGTTTGAAATTATCTACATGTAAGCTTACTACTCACGAGGAACTTAACATTGATAAACGACCTCCTGAAAGCCATTTAGAAAGTCTAAATACAGTAGCAATCTTAGAAATGACAGCTACAGCACAAAATGACAATACAGAGAAAGTAAGTAAATCCTTTACTCTAATTAATGTAGCTTCCACTAATATATTTGTATTTTCTAATTGTAGGGTTTGGTACCAAGTTTGAAAGCCTCTACATCTAAGTTTACTACTCATGAGGAACTTAACATCGATGAAAGACATCCTGAAAGCCATTTAGAAAGCACAAATACAATAACAATCTTGGAAACTACATCAACAGCTACAGCACAAAATGCCAATGCAGAGCCTATTGTTATCAGATTTAAAGATTTTTTCAACACTGATGAATGGCTAAAATTTCAGGATGATTCAAATTGGTTCTTTTCATTGAATAACAGAAGACTCCAAATGCATAAGATTGATAGAGAAACAAATAGGTTGCAAATAACTGTGACTGTAAATGCCGAGTTTGGATTTCAAGCTTCGGTGTCAGGACAAAATTTGGAGAGTCATAATTTGTTTATTGTGCCTAAGATGATCTCTAACAAAACGGATCTTTGCGAAGTATTACCTAGTCTCAATCAATTAAAGGTTTGCACTGGAGTTATCGGAGAAGATTTAGTAAACTTGTTAAAGAATAGGTCACGTGGAAAGTTTTTTTTGTCTTCTGGGGCTATGCACGATGAAAGGTGCCTTCAGTTATCAAATAAGAAGACCTGTATGTTTTGCTTAAAACTAAGATGTTACGCTTTGAAAAGAAAATCGTTAGATGCAAAAACAACAAACAAGAAGTATAAGTCTATGTCAAGGAATGATCTGATTGAATTGATCAAAGCGTCGAAGTATAAAGAAATACTTTCAAGAAGAAAGGTGAAACGATTGAAAAAAAGAATCCAGAAATATATAGCCACAGAAGGAGAAAGACTAAATGAAAGCGACGATACATGCATTCAATCTATACTACAGAATTCATTGCCCAAAGAAGAGGATAAATCCTTCGCTGCACTTTTTTTAAGAACTCAATTGAAAATAATAAAGCACACTGATGAACGTGGTCGGAGGTGGCACCCACTTGTTATCAAGTGGTGCCTTTATCAGTATCACAAGTCCCCAAGTGCATACCGAAGCCTATCAGATTCAAGCATTTTGCAATTACCATCTTTTAGTACTTTGTTCCGACATACTCCCAAAGAGAAACGTACACTAGGATTCAATGATGTCGTACTAAATAAAATGAAAGACGATATTAAGCCTCAGACTTTGGAACCACATAAGCAATATTTCAGCATTTTATTAGATGAAATAAAAGCCAAGGAGAAACTTATTTTTAAGAAGACAACTGGTGATATAATAGGCTACACCCATCTAAATGATGCAAGAAATAACATTAACCAGCTAGATTCAAATAAATATTCAGATAAAAGTGTGGCAACGCATGTGCTAATGCTAATGCTGAGAGGGGCCACGAGTCACGTGAAATATCCGTTTGCTCATTTTGCGACCAATAGCTTAACAGCAGATGACCTAAATTCTATAGTTTGGGAAGCGATTGAAAAACTGGAATCTCTGGGTTTCAAAATTATATCTGTTATTGCTGATGGAGCTGCTTCGAACCGCAAGTTTTTTTCAATGAATACACAGCCCATGGATGAAATTCTTCACTGTTGCGATAATCCATACAGCCTAGACGAAGAAAAAAAACTTTTCTTCATGTTTGATCCACCTCGAAATTGCTTGTATGCAAGCCAAGAAGGATCCAAAGTTCGGTTAATGTATAAAAATGGCCAAAACATAACGTGGTATCCTGTGAAAGAAGTGTACACAAGGGAAATGCTAAATACAGGAAACTTAAGAAAAGCACACAAACTTACCCTTGATCACGTACAATTAAATTCGTATAGCAAGATGAAGGTGCGATACGCAAGTCAAGTTCTGAGTACATCTGTAGCAAATTCAATAAACTTAATGTTTAAAGAACATATAGATAAATATGCAGAAACTGTCAAATTCATCAAATTATTTGACAAATGGTTTGACATTTTCAATTCGACCAACTTCAACGAGGCTTACCATAAGCGGAAACAAAATAAGAGACCATTTTCTACAATCAATGATATACGTCTAAAAGTAACTAACTAGTACTTTCTATAACTAAAGTTGCTTATTAGTTAGTTAAACCATAAACCTATATCTTTCTAGTGGCTAGAGGAAGATTTCCTAGGTTACCTAGATGCATGGGACCAGGAAATAGAGCTGCGCCCAGGAAATTATTCTGTGGAGGAAAAAAAAAAGATGTTACTATCAACTGAAACCCTTTCAGGACTTAGGCAATCCAGTAGGTTTTTCTCATTTTTCCAAAAATAAATGCAGTATAATAATTGTTTGTTTCTAGCTAAAGCCATGGTAGGAATTGTGAAATTCCTATTGAGTAAAGGAGCAAAATTCGTTTTGACTGGCAACTTCAACCAGGATCCTCTGGAATTGGAGTTCTCCAGGCAAAGAGGAGCCAATGGGTCGAATGACAACCCCACAGTTGACACCATTGGAAACAACAGAGAAACCCTGTTCATGCTGAAAAATTACAAATTACCTTGTCACAGTGCATTAGGCAATACATCAATTGACTCTTTTGAAGGAATATATGAATAAGTAAATCATTTTAAAAACGCAATTCTTTATTTTATTGCACATAAAGTTATTAAATTCTTAAGATAAAATAAACGAATTACATATGGCAGTTTATTTTAAAGTTAAAAACCTTTGATTAAGGTTAACTAAAATCTAGGAGCTTTGGAGTTTGAGATTCTTTATAAAGGCTCAACCTCGAACGCTCCTAGATTTTATTGAAACTTAATGAAAGGTTTTTAAATTTCAAAAACAATTCCATATGTTATTCTTTTATTTTAACTTACAATCTAAGCCATGGAAAAAATTAATAATTTTTAAATTTATTTATTAAATCCTGAAGACATTTGTAGTATTTGTTTTCGCTGCCTGTCCTTGGAATTTGCTTTTGATTTGGCTGGTTTTTGCATAGCTTTGGATTTGAAGTCATGCTTTAGTTTCTTCAAATGTCCATTCGCAACAGTGTTGAAAAAATACTGTATTGCATGGTTAAGTAACAATATTTCTTGACTGCTTTCAACATTAGTATTTTTGCAAAAACTATTCCACTTGTTTAGAATCTCACTATCAGCTAAAACGTCATTTTTCGCTTTTAAAATTCTATTTTCTATCGCAATTTTCCCAAAATACTTTCCAATTTGTCTGTATATCTGTTTAAAAAAATTAAGGCTTCGGTTGTTGGGTAGAACAATCCACCCCTATCTTGGGCTTCAATCCATGCCCGTAATTCTTTAGGGCTATTCTCCTTTGTTGTACAAAGGTTGTGCACAAGTTTTGTACCACAGTTACTCTTCCTTCCAATCGCTCTCAGCACTGCACCAATAACATACATTAATGTATCTTGTGCCTCTTCTATAGGAACATCAATATCAATAGGAACATTTGGGCGTTGAGCACAACCCATTTCAATTAATCTCCTTGTCAACATATTTATTGCAAAAACCCTTTCTCGAATTTCCATATCTTGAAAACCCTGCATTATTTAAAAATAATTATAATGAACTGTTTTAAAAATCTACTCTAGATAACTTCTTACTCACCGCAGTGTGTTTCAATGAATTTAAAAACTTTTGGACTCTATTTCTATTTTTGATCAAGTTATTTATTTTAATAGTGATTTTATCTGCCGCTGTTTCTGTTAAGATATGGCAAATTGCTCCTTTTAATTCTATTAGGTCATGAACTTTAAGGTTCAAAACCCAATCGTAACATTTCTTGGCACCTGCGTTTAGTTTTAATTGTGAGGTTCGAATTGAGTTTTGTACCTCAGAGAAAATTCCTCCAAAAGCTCCATCATAGTCATTTGCTATAATATAGTTTTATTTTGAATTTATAGCATAAACTATGAAAATAACCAAAATAACTATTACACTTACGATTAATCATGTAACTTCGTATCACTTTTTTGGCTCTTTTCTTCGGCAGCACTTTATTATTATTTTTGCCCGGGGGCTTCGGAGTACTACAAGTGAAATTGTGTGTAACCCACAAATTCTACATAAAACAAAGTAGTGTTATTATATAGTTAAGCTTACTTTGATATTGTCCTGAGAGCTTGCCCACTAAGATTATTTTCAGAAGCAAAATATTTCTCTATATCACCGTCACTTAGGAAATCATCTTCACTGATGACATTTTCATCTATGGCAAAAGAAAATTTGTTAAACCTAATTTCCAAATTAACCAAAAAAAAACACACACCTGATGGAAAATCATCATAAAATATTTCTGTAGTTTACCACGTGATGGATTACCTCCACTATTATCTGAAGAAAAACCATCGTAATGTATTTCTGCAGTTGTAGGGGGAACCTCTTTTTTGTTTTTGCCAGGTGATGGATAATTCTCACTCTCATCTAAACAACAATAAGGTTAACTCCAAATGAAGTAAAAATAAATATAGGCACTTTACCAGATAATCCGGTAATCCCTTCACTACTGGAATCAGTAACGTCATCTGATGAAATTTCATCTAATCAAGAGAAAGATTACTGTCTAGTTTAACAACAAAGATTTACAAATTATGAAATTTATTACCAGAAGATTCAGAATTTGAAAAATTTCCCTTTTGTTTTCGGTTTGAAACTCCTTGGGGACTTAAAATTCCCAATTCTTCATACGTATTCCATAAATTCATTATTATAACCGCTACCAATTGAAAAACGTTAATTCACTACTACAAACAAATAAATAAATCTGGGAAACTTACCAAAAAATCCATAAAACAGCATAAATCACATTAGAATCAAAAAAGGTAATAAAAATTTTACGCCTAACAACCACGCGTACCGACAGCTGCTCCGAGGCTGCAAAATATTTGTCCCACCCAGACGCGAGCGCCGCGGTGCGGATGCGGGCATTATGAGAAACGGCTAAATGAAGTAGTGCTATATCCAGTAGTCATATTATTAATCCAAGGTGCTGGCGACGCTAGACCACCCTACCGACCTGGAAAAGGCTTATGGGTAACGTTTTGTCTCTGTTAAAGGTACATATTTTCAAAAGTTCGCGAGTGCCATTTAGCACTGTCAAAGGTACGGCAGTGTACACCGAGTTCGCAGTGTCTTACCCCTCGGTCTCACGCATTGCCCACCGAAATTTCTCTTCCATTCTACTTCCCTACTTCAAGATTTAGCGAATATTCGATAACTTTGTCGAGTACTAGCTCTCTCTAGAATAACCGATAGAAAAACCCTAGACAATAACTTACTATATTAGCTTGTTCCGAACCTCGTTCATTAGCAACATTGTTTATGTGGTCAAAGTTGGTGCCTTGGGTATTAGCTCTATTTGAAAAAAAAATTATAACGCAAGCAGGTACGAGCTGGATGGTTGGAAAGTTTAAAGCGGAGTTTAGTGAAGGCATTTTGAAGGGGAAGAATATCAGAATGGACATGCGGTTTCCAAATAGAGAAGCGTAAACCAACTTGGGGGAGAACTAGGGAGTTATAAAACGTTTCAATGAATGGTGGATTGTATTTTCTTAAAGATTAAAAGGTTTGACAAGAAAACTGAAGGCTATGATCCGTCAGGATGGCAACATATTAATGAAAGCATCCTGTATTTTAGTTTTATTCAGTCGGCTATGGACATACAGAGTTTTCCTCGGAGGGCCTTTTTTCGGTCGGTCGCCATGGCTCTTAACGCATTGGTGAGTGTAAATTTGTTTATCGGCGTAAACTACTAATATTAATGTACGAAATAAAGCTTTAAACTTAATTTATATCGTCTTAACCATTGTTATTTAAAGAGGCTCAGGCCTAATTATGTTGTATTATTTCGATATTTAACGATGAAACATTAAAACTTACAATTCTAGTTATTTGTCTTTCTGAGTTATTTTTAGTCTACTGGAATCCATATCGGTTGCAGTAAGTTAAAAAAATGGCGCCCGAACTGGGACACGAGGCTTCTTAAGCGTTGATGCTGATATTTTTTTTCCATTTTACGAATCATTGTGAGCCTTGGCCAAGTATTGACAGGTTTCCCTTTGTATTTTATTTGAATGTATTATCTCTCGTGTTTATTTCTTTTATTTATTATCCCTTACTATAATTGGACCTATTTACTAGGGGCAATGGCTCACTGTAGCAATTGGCAAAATCCCGTTTCTGAGGATGCTGAGGAGTCACCGGAAAGGGCACAACGCATACCAGTTGTTCCTTCCAGAAGTATGCCGGGTACTGGAGTCTGGAGCAGGGGATCCCTCGGGATTTAGATTACGGGCACCTAGACTCTTGGTCTCCCAGAATGTAAGAAACCCAGAAAGGTTGACTGGTTCTCTAACACCTGGTTTATTCCATTCAAGCGTACAAAGCGGTCAAGCGACACTTGCCATCGAGAGGGATGCTCCTACAGTCACGCGTCGAAGAGATTACACTTCGCACCAAGAAGCCACTCGTCGAATACGACATACCATTTTTGGGGATTTTCCAACGGTTGGTAGCAATTGGAGAGACGTGAGTAGGAATGATTTTCCTTGCCAAAATACCACTACCAATAGAGCCAGCCAAGGGGAATGTGATGGTAGTATAACTACTGGGGATTTGGGTAACTTTGATTACGTTCACCCCTTACTTCGAGATCAATCTGCGGTACGGAGGCCTATTGCTCTTCCTAAAGATAATCGGGAAAGTATTTTAGAAGTAGTCCCTTTCTCTCTGATACTAACATAACTAGAGAGGATACTCCTCGAGTATGACAAAAATACCCAGATCTTCCTATCTTTCCTTCTCCGAATAAACGTACTCAAGAGGATAACCCTCAGTTTAATAGTATAAAACGTAGTCCTCAAGGGGTAAAAACTAACATAGATCTCTCCCTAACCATAATGAGCAATTGGATGATTTAATAGGGGTAATGAGACAATGCTTTGAAGGTTTAGCAGCTAATCAAGCTCAAAGGAGTGTCGCTCCCCATAGGCCTAAACTTCCTATGCCGACTTTTAAATTCTCTGGAGATAAGAGAGAAATTACGGAGTTTCACTTTAATTTAGATATGTTTCAAAACTTACATCAACTAACCGAGGCGGAAATTTTAGCCCTCATATCTTTATGTTTACAGGACAAAGCTCTCTTTTGGTACAGACAAGGCCAATACCAGTTTATTACTTAATTATAACGATTTATACAAATACTAAGGACCACATTATTACCCTTGGTCGAAGTGCAAGAATTAGAGGTTGAGATTCTTAGTTCTAAGCAAAAGTTTAACGAATCCGTAGCTACCTTTATTAATAGAATCCAACGGTTAAATTTAACTTTAAGGGAACCAATAAATGAAACGAAACTTGTTCATTTTTTGGTTGAGAACATGAGAACTAGTTTTAGCGTTCACTTGGCCAGAGATTTCACATCTATCGCTGAATTATTACGTATTGCTGAACATGTTGAACGTCGGATTAGGCCTATTAGCAATGTCCCTGAAATTCCAAGGGAGGTAAGACAAAAAGAGGAACGAGAGGCTAACAGTAACTTTGACACAAAAAGGGAAGTTCCTAATAAACAGTGGCGTCTCATTTGCCATCATTGTGGCCAGAAAGGTCATATTGGCTTAATTGCCCAGAATTATTGGGAAACAAGAAAACAAAAACAAAGGGAGAGGTTTTGTTTCTTGTAAGATAAGTAGAAAATCCTCTGTAACACTTAGAAATATAAACAAGAGGCCTAGGAGGCTAGGTCTATTGTTAATCTTGCCTTTGGTAGTTTGAGGAAAAAGGGGCATTCATCTTTCTCGTTACCCCTTATTATTCCATCTTCTAAGCTACCGTCTTATATTTTCTTCGCTCGCATCGATGGCGGTGCTGAAGCTTCCTTTATGTCTTTACAGACATTTTGTAAACTTAAAAATGTAGCGGAGGTGGAATTGAGAGATGATTGTGTCTTTATGCCTGGCGGACACTTCTTTTTTACAAAAGGCAAGGTCCCCATAACGTTCCAAATTGACGTCGTTGACGATAATTTATACACTCATTATTATTATTATTATTATTATTATTATTACACTCATACCTTCCATAAGTTCCATTTAGTACCTACTTTATTTGGTGATTTAATACTGGGACACGATTTCTTATTAGAACATAAGGCCATTTTAGATTATCAAGACAGAGTAATTGTGTTTAATGATAGGCCGTACAATTTAGTAGTAGCTCCACCTATTATCATCAATGGTGTAACTGATATCGTAACTAATCGTAATTTAATCAATCGAATCACGATTTAATCAATCGAATCACGATTTAATCAATCGAATCACGATCTAATAATTCTAATCAGTTTAAATCGTTCTGATCATAGTAATCACGATTAAATAATTTTAGTCACGATTACAATAATTATAATCACGATTGTAATAATTTCAAAATTTCTAATCGAAATTAGATTATTCCAATCCCAATCATGATTAAATATGATTTAATCATTATAATCGTGATTAAATCGAATTTAATCAAAATAATCATGATTAAGTCGGATTTAATCATTTAAGGGTGTGCGTCGTTAATCAATTTCAATTTCGAATTTTGGTAATAAAATTATGTTTAAAATGGTACAAACATGGTTTCTTACTTTTTTAATTTCATTGTTGTTTTAACACAAAAAAAAACAGTGAAGAATGGGTAAACAATGAAGTATATGGATAAGAACTTAAATTGAAAAAGGGATGGGCATTAAAAGTAGTAATGTATTCTATTTTTCTTACAAAATATTTTTGGCCAAAATTATAAAAATAATTCATTAATTGGTCTTTTTATCGAACCAGCTTTTACGTGAACTAGCAAGAAGCATAACTTGCATAAGCACTTTTTTTATAAATTTACATTCTGGGTTGAATTATCGATTAAGACTATAGAAACAACGTATCTTGAAATATTAAGTTTTGAGATAATTGCCCCTAGGAAATGAGTGGTTGGGCTGATCCTAAAGACTACGGCCTTTAGAAGGCGGTTGGAACACTTCAACAGGCGTCTGTTATTCGATTAAATTAGGATTTGGGATTAGATTTTTTTCTCCATAAAAAGTGTATGATGTGATTTAGTTATTATAAAATTAGGGTTAAAAACAGAAGTGATAAAAATAAAATGAAAGTGAAAATAAAAGATGGGGGGCGAAAGGGGGTAACCCACAACACCTGCGCGTGGCGTGATTTTTCTTTTGAGGAAAGGGGAGAGAGGTTTCAGTCTGCAGAAGAAAGATTTCGACACGATATGATTGGGGGGGGGGGGGGGGGAATACACATTGAAAAATAAAAACAAAAATTGTCTAGACACAAGCCGGGCTCGAGAGAAAGGATAAAGAGGTTCCGCAGAAGAAGGATTTCGACGCGAGATTTTTGGCGGGAAAACGCATTGGAAAAGAATGAGCGGGACGAAAAGCGGTGACCCACGACCCCGGGCCCGGGGGAAGGAGTGCCGTGTCGTTTTGAAAGCATAGACTGTGTACCTAGGAAATAAATAAGCTTTTCTCATAATAATTGTCAATGCTACCATAAGCATAAGTATTATCCCAACGCTCAGTGGCGTAGGCACCAAGGTACAGGGGTACAATATATACAATATACCCTCGGAATTTAATAACCTAAAGTTTCGATTATATTATTATACACTTAAGTTTAAATAATTGGTAATTAAATTGTATTTTAGACTAAATTGGATATTTATTCATATTTTTCTCTTTAAAGTGGGATAATACAAATACCTTTAAAATAATACCTACAAACCGTGAAACTTTCCTTACCTGTTGTACGGCCAGAGGTGAATTAATACGTTTTCACTCCCAAACAGTTTTTTAACTAATCCTATCTCGGCCTTAACTAGGGTAGATTAGAAAAAAAACATAAAAGTTGTTGGGTGTTTAGAAGTGTTGAAAGCGAAATATATCATACAGAATCAGAATTTATTAGGTTGATGATCACTACATAGCGAGGGGCTGATCACTCCGCGTAATCGGTGTACAGAGCCGTACCTTTGACTGTACTAATGGGATTACGCGTAATCTTTGAAGTCCCTGCCTTTGGCAGTGGTAATCTAAGCGTAATCCGGTGTACAGATTTTCTAAGAGTGGTTAGCCCCTCGCTACATAGTGATTTCAAATCTCGATATAAAATGTTCGTTATACAATAATAAATGTTGTAAATTTAGAAAACTTATATTCGTCATAACTGTAGCGCGCTTGTATAGCCTTGTAAAAGTAAGAGACTGCGACGTAAGAGCAACATTTTAACAAGAAGGCCCCTCTACTTTATACAAAAAAAAATATTGAAGAATGAATAAAAATAAATTATTTAATTAGTCCGAGATTTTCTCATGGAAATTTTTAAATTAACAATTATTTTTAAAATTAGATTCGCAACGCTGTAGGAAAATTTTCAACGGCAGTTCTTCCTATTTCGGATATTACGAATTCCATCACGAAAATATCCAGCCTATGTAAAGCTTCCCTACTCTAATCTTCCATCAACTGTTGAAAATCCCTCCGCCGGATGAAAATCGCCGTTAACGAAGTTTGAATACTAGTCAAGGAAGATAAATAAAATAAAAATGTAATTATATATAGTAATAATAATCATACACTCTTAAAAAAAAGGTTTCTTTTCAAACCTTTAAGGGTGTTTTCTTGTCCCATATTTAACACCTTAACAGGTTTATAAAGGATGTTATTCTACACCTTAAAAAGCAGTTTTCCTGCTAGGGTGTTTATTTACACTGTTTGGAGTGCTTATGTCATCCGTTTTGGTTCCTTTGTTAACAGTTGGTGGTATAAAACTATTCCCTTCAGGGTTATTATCTACTCCCTCTAGGGTACGAGACCACTCCTTTTAGGGTACCAAACGACTCCCTTCAGGTTGTTACACTACCCCCTTCATAGTTCTACAATACTCCCTTAAGGGTTCTATAATACTCGCTTTAAAGTTTTATAACTACTCCCTTTAAGGTTCTAAACTACTTCCTTAAGGGTGCTACAATACTCCCTTAAAAGTGTTAAAATACTCCTTTTAGGGTACTAAACTACTGCCTTAAGGGAGCTACACCCTTACCAGGTGTTAAATCACTCAATTTACGGGGTAATATAGCACCCTTTATACAACGTTTCAGGTTTTTAATTTGGGACAATAAAAATCCCTTTAGGGCGTTTAAATTAACATTAAAGATTGTTTTTTTTACAGATATCACACCCTTAATATACCATTAAAACACCCTTTTTTTAAGAGTGTACTTTATTCAAAAACAATGTTTATCAAACAGTATTAGAAATAATACATACGCAAAACCATCGGCATTCAGTTCTTTACATCCATCCGGTGGAGGGATGTATACACCCTCCGCGTTTCGTGATGGACTAAAATACGAAAGTAAAATTTATAGGAAAGTATATTATATATATATATTAATTATACATACACATGGAAAATATGAGTGGCAATTATGTTCTCCACAGTTCCCAGTACTACCCCTGTGTCGTACCAGGGAGTAATAACGGGGGGGGGGGGGGGTGAGAAGGGACCTCAATGACAATTGACATCATAATTCTAAATAAATATATATTGTTAAATTAAAAATCTTATTACAAATCATATCAGAAATGTTAAAGGTGGTATATTTACGCAAAACCATTCAGATTCAAAATGGTTGACGGCATTTCCTCAATCAGAGCGCTTACTGTTGGCCACTCCGGTTGGTCCCTAATCATTTAATTGAAGAATTAGCAATTTACGGAAAATATCCAGACCCATCATAACTTTATAAATCATAAATAAACTTACGACTCGCTCGCGGTATCCGTGGAGGATACCTCGCCTAAGTCGTCGCTAGACGCGCTAGAATTTGATGGGGCACTTAGCCATTCGCTGGCTAGGAGCACTTTTCCCAAGACCATTTTCAATTAATTTCAAATCAAGAGTTGTAGTTTTCAGTCATCCGTAAACCCCTTTTATACGCGTTGAGCGGTCATGGAGAGTACTGCCCATAGTTGTAAAAAATGAAACGTATAGTGTAAATCATCATAACGGTAGTTTCCGTGGATTTCATGACGTAGATAGTACAAATTTAGTGAAAAAAAATATCCCCATCTTCAGTTGCGGAAGGGTGTTCTCTACTACCCGAAGACGCCCATTAGCCCTTTGATTTCGGGGACTTTATTTTACCCAATCAGAATCAGGTTGGAGATGCCACTCAAAATTGTCCTCCCCCTCGAGAATCTCCACTTTCCCCCTCCTACTATTTAATCTACACGCGTGCACTTAGAAGAAAATCCAAAAGTGTCACGGCTTTTTCGATAATTATGAAAATCTCAGAATCTATGCAAATTTTGAAGGACATCGAAAGTAGTCTGGTTCACAGCGTTGGCCGATTTGTCTTGGAGTGACCGGTTGACCATAAAGAAATAATATCGACCTCGAATAAGTAATTGGAGAATACTCTTCGATTACGAGTACCAAAAAATTGCATATTCGGGTATTTGTTTTTTCTATCCTCGTTACTTCAAAGTTCAAAGAGGTACCTACAAAGTTGTGGAAACTGTGGTTCGTTAAAATTAAATAAATATTTTTCAGCATTGGAGGTTACTTTATACTCCTTTTACATTTAATTTCATAATTACTGGAATAAAACCAGCTCCTATCAAGTACTCGATAACCCGACTACGCAGCGAGGCTAGGCTAATACTCAGCATACCTATGTCACCGAATTCCACGTATAATGTTTTAAATAAAAATTTCTATTTTCTAACGATCATTAAATGAAAATTGTGGACTAGATCGCCGAAAACAATAATTGTGTTTTCTAAAGATGACATCATTCGCTAATATTATTTTATTTCTAAAATGTAAAAGAAAACTCAGTGCTCGATTTTTCCAGGTTTTAAAATTTTAGATTTTTTTTAGTATTTTTTAAATTTGTTTGAAAATTTCCAAATTGCACGTTTTTCTCTCGTCTACTAACATCGTCAATTCGACTCAACAAATACATCCATAGATATTTTGGATACCATACGAGTGATGGCGGTAACCAAATATTCGAAATGTTTAGACTGTACTAAATCTACTAAAGTAAAAATACAAACCCCCAAAAAATAAGTCTGATTTTTGGGAAAGAACTAAATATAAATAGCAATATTTTGGAAAAGGTGCCATTTTTTGTGGCAAAAACTAAAAGAAAATATAACTAATCTATATAAATAAAATATGATGTTTGTATATATATACCCTACCCTAAGCACCAGACGCGTGGGGAGAATGCTGAACGTGTCTAGCAAATACGTTTGGAATATCCTACACGACGACTCACAACATCCATATCACTATCAAAGAGTGCAACACCTACGGCCAGACGACTTTCCAAGACGGCGCTTCTTTTGTGAATGGCTATTGTAGCAACACGGGGCTAATGATACGTTTCATAGACGCATTCTATGGTCCGATGAGGCACAGTTTACAAGAAGAGGCGTTTTAAATCTGCACAACCTTCATCAATGGGCGCACGATAATCCTAACGCCATCCGAAATGCAAATTTTCAAGAAGAATGGAGGGTTAACGTTTGGGCAGGAATGGTAGGCGACAGCCTTATTGGTCCATTCGTCCTTCCTCTTCGCTTGAATGCCGAACACTATTTGCATTTTTTGCGCAACGAACTTGAAGATGCCTTAGACGACATGCCATTGCACGATAGAGCAAGACTCTGGTTTCAACACGATGGTGCGCCACCCCATTTTGGACGCCAAGTTCGAGCACATCTGAACGAAAACTTCGGTGAAAGATGGATCGGTCGAGCAGGGCCTACGCCTTGGCCGGCGAGATCACCGGACCTAACACCATTGGATTATTACCTCTGGGGTCGCGTTAAAGACATGGTGTACGCCACAGAGGTTCCTGACGAAGAGACACTACGCGCTCGGATTATTGACGCGTTCAACGTCATCAGGACTAGCGGTGAAATAAGTGCAGATTGCAACGCGATAGTCCGCCGATCACAATTATGCATAGAACACGAAGGACTCCATTTTGAACAATTCCTTAAATAGTCAATTATTAAGTATCATTTCCCAATTGTCTTGGTTCTACACAGAAGAGCATGTCACCATTTTCTCTAATTATTTATTATTTTTTTTTTTTGGTTAATACCAATAAACAAGGTTATAAACTTCACAAAATGTGCTTATTACCAAGATTGGGTATAGCCGTTTTAAAATATAGAATTCTGGCTATAGAGTAGTAGCACTTCGTAGCTTTAATTTTTTATGAATATGAAAAAAGCATGGGTGACGTCGTGTGACGTAGCACTGCCATTACTCTATTGCAATAAAATTAGATACATTCGAAAAAATTTAAATTTTAGTTTTCCGATAAAACACACAAATTTAAAAAAATCAAATCAGATAATTGCCATGGTAACGAAAAAAATAGCGCGTTCGCGTCACAATCAAATGATTTTGAAGTCACTGTGAGCGCGTGGATTTTTTATTAATTCATCAGAAGTTACGTTCGCCGAGAAAGATTTTTAATTTCGGCCGCGTGCCGATGTTTTTTGAATGAAACGGCTAATTTACGTTAAGGTATTAAAATGTATTGTTAAATTAGGGGTCGTCCATACATCAATTGTTTCGCAACTTCGAAACGGTGGCCTAAATCGGAAAAATGCCATAGAACATTTTCGTCTTAAAATAATCTGTAGAACCCGTAGCCGCTCGGTCCTACCACCATTTGGGAAACACCCTGTATATATATATTGGTTTGTTACCTTCTATGCACGCCAAAGATAATTGTCCGATTCGCACGAAATTTGGCCTGTGGCATTGTGGCCCCTGCCGTCAGGTTTTATGGCGTCTTGAGATTGCTAACCTTCGTAGTTTTTGACCACGGGACCAATAACCGGTGACCGCAAGACCGAAACCCCTGACCTCACGCTGTCAAGAGACGCGGGTATTAAAAGACACGGGAGTTTATCTCTCTGGCTCTAATTGCCTCACTTAGCTGCTGCATGGCACGACCTTCGACCCTTTTCGCTTGCGTTCGTTCTCTTTTCTCAGCCCTCCCCCTGCCCTCTCTAGCTGTGTCACGCAGACACCTTTGCCCGGGCCGTATTCATTCCACGCATACCCATAATACCAACCGATATGCCTTTGATTTCAAACGCCTGCAATTTCCAAAGGACAGTCACTTAAAACTGCGGGAATTAATTTAGAAAACCCATGCTTTATGTGGGTTGGAGCTGCAAATAACCCGTACATACTTACTCCAAACGGAGAAACTAAAAATATTGTGTACAAAAACGCTTTATCATAATTACATCTGAAACTAATCAAAGAAATCAAATATATGTTAATATTGCACTATTAAACGTTTGCAATTTAAAAAAATGCCTATTTACTATTGAAAAATAATTTAATTTGCATATTTAAAGTAAAGTGCTTTTTGTTTCCGTTTTCTAAACCCCAATTTACTCAACTAGCTGAATGTTTGTGTGTTTGTGGCTTCCGTGGACCGATCGTTTTCTCCTCCTCCCTCTCGGTCTGCGAACGGACGATCATCCCCTAAGTCCCCCCCTCGCTCTCGGTCTCTCGCTCTATCTTGACCTCTTTCCGGTTGACCCCTACGTTTTCGCCCTCCCGCAGCCGCTAATTATTCCCCGGCCAACAATTAAAAAGGCTCCAAAGTTAGCAGAAAAAAACGGGGAAAACCGCGTATGGAAAGATCGCGAGTTTTGCTTTTCGACTGTATTCTATAAAAAGAGACATGCCTGGATTTACTTTTAACAATTTATTAGTTGTAAAAGACCTAATATAAATTGTTAAAAGTAAATCCATGCGTGTCTCTTCTTTTTATAAAATAATTAGTTAAGTGTTTTCCATGGATAAAAGAAATTGTAATATTTATAAATGTAAATATCAATATTTTGAGAAATTGGCAATTCTTTGTGGCAGAAACTAAAAAGCAATGCGATTTGAAACTTCTTAAAACTTTGCTTTCCGGTGTTTGAGACTTTCAATTCCTTGAGGTGTTTAAAATTACGTGAATATTGCATTGCTTTTTTTAATTCACACACGTTACGGCCGAGATATGATTAGTTTAAAAAATGTTTTGGAGTTAAAACGTATTAATTCACCTCTGGCCATACAACAGCTACGGAAGGTTTCGCGGTTTGTAGGTATAATTTTAAAGGTATTTGTATTACCTCACTTTAACGAGAAAAAATATGAATAAATATCATATATCAAAATAATCGAAACTTTAGGTTATTAAATCAGAGGGTATATTGTATATTGTACCCCTGTACCCTCGTGCCTACGCCACTGAGCGTTGGGATAATACTTATGCTTATGGTAGCATATCAAATAAAATGCCAATTATTATGAGAAAAGCTTATTTATTTAATAGTTACACAGTCTATGCTTTCAAAACGAAAACGTTTTTACCAATATCACAGTACTCCCCCCCCCTGGGATCGTGGGTTACCGTTTTTCGCCCCACTAATTTTTTTCCAATGCGTTTTCCCGCCAAAAATATCGCATCGAAATCCTTCTTCGGCAGAACCTCTCCTTTCTATCGAGCAAAATCGGCAGACACGCGCCCGGCTTGTGTCTAGACAGTTTTTGTTTTTATTTTTCAATGTGTATTCCCCCCGCCAAAAATCCCGCGTCGAAATCCTTCTTCTGCAGACTGAAACCTCTCTACCCTTTCCTCAAAAGCATAATCACTCCACGCGCAGGTGTTGTGGGTTACCCCTTTTCGCCCCCCCCATCTTTTATTTTTACTTTCGTTTTCTTTTTTATTACTTCTGTTTTTAACCCTAATTTTATAATAAATAAATCACATCATACAATTTTTATGGAGAAAAAAATCTAATACCAAATCCTAATTTAAACGAATAATAGACCAATTAACTTGGAATTAACTGGTCAACTGACGCCTGTTGAAGTGTTCCAACAGCCTTAGGCCGAAGTCTTTAGGATCAGCCCAACCGCGCATTTCTAAGGGGCAAATATTATGGCAATTTCTCCAAACTTAATATTTCAAGTTACTTTGTTTCAATCGATAATAATAAATAAGCCGCTGACAGTTTAGGAAAAATAGAAACAGCGCTGCCAGACAAACAATTTCAATGTCTGCTGAAAAGCATAGTAGTGCTGCTAGATTTAGTATATTTTGTTTGAAACACTCTGAAATTCAGGGACCTCCATTTTCCCGCCAAATTTAGAGGTAGAATGATAATATTGCGTGAAGCTATTCCATAAAATTAGAGAGAGGAGCAGAAATTGTAGCCTCAAGTACAGCCAACTTTGATCTCGCATAGCTTTGAGACGTGAAGATTATTTTAAAGCTTTGTCGAGGCTACACTTTCCGTTCCTCTCTAATTTCTATGTCTCAAAGCTACGTGATAGGCCCATTTACTTCCTGTTGCGTTCCGTATTTATTTTGGCTGATCAAGCAAGGAAATTAATTTCATTTTCTATACTCTCATTGGCTGATTAAAATTCTTATTTCTTAATCACTGAGCCGGCAATCAGGATTTTGCGGGTATTAGCCTAGCTGATTATTATTATTATTATTATTATTATTATTATTATTATTATTATTATTATTATTATTATTATTATTATTATTATGTTGATGAGAGTATTTACATTAATTTAAATTAATTTTATTAGATATTTATTATTTATAAGTAACGGTTTTCGTGAACTTTTTAATATCTGCCTCAAGAAATTTAAGTAACATCCAATATAAAGGGCAAAATATGTTTATATGGGCCGTGCACTTCCAAAACTAACAAAAGCCAAAACAAATTAGTTTAGGCTTTAGGGTTGACGCAAAAAAATTATTTACCTATTCTAGTCTCCATTGCATCCTATTTATACATTTAATTGGTTCCAATCAACGATAAAATTTTTAACATCGATTGGAACAAATTAAAAGTAATTTAATGCCAATCCCTTTTTCAATTGTTTTCAATTGTTTACCCATCCATCATTGCTGTTTGTGTCCAAAAAATAAAATGAAAAAAGTAAGAAACCAGGTTTAGCATTTGAAACATAATTTTATTTTGAACAACAAATTTAGTTATTATGAAAAATTAAACTGGAGAACAATTCATGGTATAACAAATTTAGGGTAAATTGTAGTTTATGGGAATGGATGTAGTGGAAATCGCGACGAACGAATGAAGGATCTTCATATATTTCAAAACTGTAATCACAGGTCAAGTTAGGTTAGGTAAGGTTAGGTTAGTCGTACCTACGCAGAAAAGGCGTTCGTCACGTGTTCTATTTTTCCCATTCCCATAAAGTACATTTTTTCCCAATTTTATTACCAATAAACTCTTTCGAAATTGAACAACTTGGCTCTACAAACTGGGCATTTTTTATAAATGTAGGGCATGCTAATTAATCGGTTCGCGCAAGCTTCGCACGTGCAAATATGATTACAAGGTTTGCACAATTGTTTTTTTTTCGTTTGTTAAGCCAATGATGCACATTGCGCGATCAAGCGGCTGCTCATCTTCTTCGTCTGAAGAAATAACTACCGGCGATTGAGGGCGGATGTCTGGTAAAATATTTAAGTTTTCAACCGGTTCGGCCGGAACTTGCTGATTTTCCGCAGCAACCTGATCTTCCTCAGCAACCTGATCTTCCGCAGTAACCTGATCTTCCTCAGCAACCTGGTCTTCCTCAGCAACCTGATCTTCCTCAGCAACCTGATCTTCCTCAGCAACCTGATCTTCCTCAGCAACCTGATCTTCCTCAGCAACCTGATCTTCCTCAGCAACCTGATCTTCCTCAGCAACCTGATCTTCCTCAGCAACCCGATCTTCCGCAACACCCTGATCTTCGAGTGGAACCATCGCTCGTCTTCTTTTGCTCATAGCGCTCTTAATTTTTGAAAATCGCATGGTGAGGTTCGGGTAACTGGAAAATCAATTAGTTCGTTAGTATAGGCTTCGAGCATAGAATTATGAACTTCTGGTAATACGGACCGCAGTTTTTCCTCTGTGTAAATGTCACGTAGAGGGGTACGCAATTCTTCTTTCGCTCGTCGTTTGCAAGCAGATTTAAAGCGAAGCTCATTCAATTTTGTAGGCTCGGCATCGTGAGAATGTTGTAGCTGATGATTTTGGATAATTTCACCATTAGCCAACTTTGCACAAGCATTGCATTGGGCATTTATGCATTTAAAAAAAAACGTTCTATCAGCGTGCAGTCCTCCAGCTTTGCGGTACCCTAAGTTTCTGTGGAACCTTTTCTCTCGCCTTCTAGTACTTCCATGACAATAATAGCTGTGCACAATCAATGAAAAAGTCCTGTATTGAGAATACCACTTATTTATTAGTTAACTTAATTAGCTTAATATAAATAATGTACAATATAAAATGTACAATATAAAATATACAATATACAATATCATATTTATATCGATGGTATATGATATATTATAGTATAATATGATATAATAATAGTAATAATAATTCAATTCAATTCAAGAGATGTTTATTTCCTATGACATAACATGCTTGAAAGCACTTTTTATAATGTTACAGATTATAAGATTTTTTGTCATGAGCAATTAAAAAAAAAGTAACATATTTTAAAAACAGATTGTTTTGAATCTAAACGTTGTCTCTAAAAAAAGGTTTGAAAATTGTATAGATGAAACAGTCACAAATTTAGAGGGTGAAATTTTTTACAGTTCGTCAACGGGGGGATATATTTATTTATTTTCTCGAAGTATTGATATTTCATTTCTCTTTTCTTTTAGTTATTATTATATTTCTCCAAAATGTATTTGCTAACACTGCAGTTATATTCCCTTTAATTATGTCGTTAACATAAGAGTAAAGTTTGCTTGAATTAGAGAAAAGATCATTGGCGATTAGGTCTTCGTGTATTTTCTTGTCTAGTTTCAGTAAAACCTGACACTTTTTACGTATTAGTTTGAAGAGGTTAAGATCGTCTAAGTTTCCTTTTCTGCGAAATTTTTTGTGGTAATAAAGTTATCTCGATAACTCCTTTTTCAAGTCGTCGCTGAACCAAAGTGGGTAGCGAGGTTTTCGCTTCCGGGACTCCGTTGGTTTTTTCTCTTTACGTTTAGGTATATTTTCGTAGATGGCCTGGTTAACTAACAGTTGAAAGTGAGCCACAGCTTCGTCAATATAAGACATTTTTAATAAAATAATAATAATGATAATGGTGGTAATAATAATAATAATAATAATGAAGAAGAGTTTCTCAATACAATCAAAGGTAGAAAAAAGAACTTTCACGAATTGGTTCTTACATACACCAAGAACATCCCCGGTTTGTGGCTTCAACCGGAGGAAAAACGAAAAACTGTTACCCCCTACGAGTCAAGGCGATTAGCGACCTTGATTGAGAATATCAAAAATAAGTATTAATTTTAGGCTCTTCATCCCAACCTCTTTTTCTTTACCTTTATACGAACTTTATCTCAATTTTATTTTATTGATTGTTAATGAACTTTAGTATAGCCACTCACAATGTTAGGGGGCTGCGAAACCCCATCGAATTTATTAAAGAAATCAACTTTCTAAAACTTCACAACATAAACATAGCTTGCTGTCAAGAAACCTATATTACCAACAACTGCACAAATCTATTCCATTTAAGCCACCCATATAATCTGACCTACTCCTGCAACAGCAACCACCAGGCTGGTGTTGCAACGTTTGTTAGAAGCCTCTCAAACGGTCCATTCACTGTGACGGATTTCTTGGATGTTTCCCGTGGATACGTCCAGAGGTCCGTAATAAATTTCTCCACCTCAAATACCGCTGTAGCCCTCTATAATGTTTATATAAGTCAGTCTGACAAACAAGCTATATGTGCCCTTCAATCGATTATGTCCGATATTCAGGACAACCATTTTAATAACTACATAATTCTTGGCGATTTTAACTGTGTCCTAGATGCTGTGAATGACCGTGTGAACTCGGTGGAGCATCGCTCCAAACTCTCACGTGAACTCTCTGCCCTCATTAAATCCCTAAATCTTATTGACATCTCGTCTACACAACGCGATCTTTATATGACTTGGACAAACCCAGCAAATGTCTCTATGAAAGCTCGACTCGACCGAATCTATGTCTCGTCGTCTCTTGTACCCTTTGTTCACGAGATTAGGACTCTGGATAGAGGTTCAAACTCAGACCATAAACCTGTCGTTCTTACATTAAAAATTCCTAACCTCACCCAAGATTTTAAAAATGTCTCTGATCTTTGGGTTTTCATTAACTCTCTCTTAAAAGATGATACTTTCCAACGCCTATTTAACCAATTTATAATCTCTGAGTCTCAAACTTTTCCTGGACTTTGCCAGGAAAGTTTACACTGGTGGGATGTGCTCAAATCGAAAATCAAAATGTATGTCAAAGAATACTCGTTTAAGTCCAGTCAGAACGATACTGATGATTTGATAATCATCCAAAACAAACTTCTAAACCCAAACATATCTATTAACGAACGAACCAAACTAGAAACACTCATTCGCTGTAAAATAAATCATCAAACACTCTCCAACACACCATCCAGTTACCTTTTTAATCTCGAACACTCTAAAAAAGTATTAACAACATAAAATCCATCTGCAAACCAAATGGCAACCTAACATCCAACCCACTAGAACTACTACAGGAAGCCTCAAAATTTTACGCCAACCTTTTTGAAAAATCAGACATAAGCGATACACTCGTTACAAATTACATAAATATTCTCCCTAAGATTAATAATATTAATCAAATAGATAGTAACAAGGACTTAACTTTAGAAGAAATGGATAACGTTGTCAAATCGTTAGAACTAAACAAATCACCTGGTTCGGATGGAATCACGAATGAACTCTTAAGATTTATGTGGCCAAATATTCGACTTATTTTCTACACGATTTTCCAGGCTTCTATTAAGTTTAACAAACTCCCAGAAAGCTTTACAACCTCAGTAATCACACTAATTTACAAAAAGGGAGATCCCCATAATCTACAAAATTTCCGCCCTATTTATTTACAAAATAATGATAGTAAACTGCTTTCTAAGTGCTTCTCCAATAAATTATCACCAAGCCTACAACAAATCATACATGAAAATCAAACTTATTCGCTACCCAATAGAACCATTCATAGTAACATAAATAGCATGAGAGACATTCTTGATTATATATCTGACAATCCAAATCCAGAGTTGGCAGTTGTCTCGCTCGATCAGGCGAAAGCATTTGATCGAGTAGACCACGGATATCTCCTCAGTATTCTCTCTCATATTGGAATCTCCGGACATCTCCTTCAATACATACAAATGAGCTACAACAGCGTGGCGGCGCGTCTTAAAATAAATGGTTCCCTTACCTCTAAATTTCCAGTTAAATCGGGCATTAGACAAGGAGACCCTCTCTCTAGCCTACTATTTATACTTTCATTAGAACCTTTCTTGTGCCACTGTAGAGAAACCCTAGCCGACTTCAGCTTTAGACCTCCAATACTGCCCTCGTCTACCTTGGCTTCGCCGATGATCTAAACATCTTTATATCTAAGAATGAAGGCTTTACCATTCTTAAGAATGAGATCTCACGTTACTGCAACGTCAGTAACGCGCGTTTTAACATGCAACGGATTATGGCTGGGAGATTGGTTTAATAGAACCGATACACCGTTAGATCTCATTTGGTCTAATGAAAAATTAAAAATCCTAGGAATTAAAAAACTGGCAAGAAAAAATAATTTTAACCTACCTCAATAACCTAAAAACCAACTTAATGGCGAAATCCAACATCGATGAGAATCTCTCTTATATGAGTAGAGCACTTATATGTAATAATGAACTTTCCAAATTATGGTACTTCCTACCGTGCATCTTTCTTCCAAATTCTTTCGAAACTAAAATAATTTCCACCTGTAGCAAATTTATATGGAATAATAAAAAACATTAGCTGCCCATAAACGTTATCTGCCAACCAAGGAAAAACGGTGGAATCGGACTATCAGACCTACCAGTGCAAAAACACAAATTTCACCTACAAACAATAAAACGTATCCTCTCTACTCAGAACCAAACCGAAACCGAATTATTTATGTACAACGTTAAACAAAGCAACCCCCACCGATACGACATTGAAGCCCTACTTTATAAAATGCCTCTCAATAAAACAAACACTCAAAAATTCTATAGCTCTATCTTAAATACCTGGAGAACCCTTGGACCAATCACGCGACCCCCAAACACCTTCGATGAAATACTAAAAGAACCGCTCTTCAATAACCCATACATTGAGATAAACCTCGGTGTAAACTGGTTAGAGGCAAACATTCGCCATGTATCAGACCTTATTAACTTCTCAGAACGACGCATAAAATCTGCTGAAGAAATATTTCCTAACAACTCACATAAGACGAGAAGCGCCAATGCGGAGATTGTTAATATAGCCGCACAGCTAAACCTCCTCTGCCCCTCTATTAAAACTAAGCTCAGAACCCAAAATCTCTCAAATCAAAAAATAAATACTCAAAATCGTTTATTTCACGAAAAAACAGACCACACACTTATCCCCTTTCTCACTACCTCAAAATCTCAAATTTCTAAATCATGTTAAAAAAATCCACAATTTTTGACAAAATCCCCAATATAGTACAAATCGAAGATTCAGATTCTATAAATTGGTTTATAAGCTGGCTCAATACTTTTAACTCACAGGAAATCCATCTAATTTATAGACTTTTCTTTGGAAAAGTCATTACCCCAAACTCGGCCTCCCATTTCTTTACTGACTTCTTAAAACATTGTCCGCTTTGCGGAGATTGCACTACAGACTTAGAACATATTTACTTCAAATGTAAAACAACTATAAAATTTCTCAACTACATTGAAACAATAATACGAAAATTTGATACTAGCTTCTATCTAAATGAAAAAATTACTGGCTTTTAGACAACCGAAAAGACGATAAATTTATCATTAAATGCCTTATTCTAACCACCGCTAAACTCACAATCTTCTCCCTCTCTCTATGTAATGAAACACTAGCTAACCCAATTAACTCACTTAAAAATAGATACAAAAACAAAATCGATCACTTTGTCATATCGGAATTATACAAAAAGAACCTTAATCTAAAAAATGCTTTTCATGAGCTAAACCGTCTAGGATACGATGAAATTGATCCTGGATAAGAATCACCTCAGACAAACTCAAAATCGCTTCATTAACCATTCTAAATTAAATTAAACTCTCAATCAAAATATTTGAAACGTTTATTAAGTATATAGTATGAGAATCTTAGACGTAGAATATTAACTTAAAATGTGTAAAAATATTAACTTAAAAGATGTACAAACTTAAAACTTTAAACTTAAAATATGTAAAACTTTAAACTTAAAATATGTAAAACTTTTAACTTCAAAAGTGTAAAACGTTTAACTTCAAAAGTGTAAAACTTTTAACTTAAAAAGTGTAAATCTTGAATTTTAAAATGAGTTAATATTGAAACTCACAAGGAGACGACCCGAGGTGTTACACACCGATTTCGTTCAAACTCGGGGGATTGGTAGACCTTCATGTAACTTGAAAAATCCTAAAGGGAATTTATTCAATGGGTAACGGTTTTGCCATGGCAATGAAAAATGTTTTTGACAACATAAAATTGAAATTTTTCCTATTTAAGCCATATCGGTTCATTTTCACCCATTTGGTTCAAATTGATCAAAATGTGATCATTTTTGATTTTTTTCGTCAATTTTTAAATTTTTTTTTAATAATTTTGGTATTTTAAAACTTTTCAATTTTGTAAAATGTTTCACAGGGGGGGGGGACCCTTGGAATCGGTCAAAATCCCATGTTATTTTCAATGGGAAAATTTCCATTCTAAGTTGTCAAAAACATTTTTCGTTGCCATGGCAAAACCGTTGCCCATTGAATAAAATCCCTTTAGGATTTTTCAAGTTACATGTAGGTCTACCAATCCCCCGAGTTTGAACAAAATCGGTGTGTAACACCTCGGGTCGTCTAATTGTCAGTGTGTAAACATTTAAAATTTGAACTACGAACATGTTTTGTCTTATAATTTAATAATAAGAACTGTAAATATGAACCTCTCCAACACTCAATAAATGTACAGCTCCAATTGAAATAAAAGACGTCATAAACTGAAAAAAAAAATAAAAATAAATAATGATAATAATAATAATAATAATGCTCAGGCCAAAGCTTTCGATAGCGTGGACCATAGCTACCTCCTTGATATACCTCGTCATATCGGTATATCAGGTCAGCTTTTCCAGTACATTCAATTAAGCTACAATAACGCCGCTGCTCGACTTAAAATTAATGCAACCCTTTCCGCAAAATTTTCCGTTAACTCCGGGATAAGACAGGCAGAACCCTTATCCAGTCTTTTGTTCATCCTTTCCTTAGAACCCTTTCTTCGCCTGTTCGCCACTGTCGAGTGACCCTGGCCCTCAAGGGGTCGGAGTGTGCAATAACTGGTGGCTTTACCGGGGAGTCGGGGTCCGGCTCTTGTAACCCATAAGGGCGGTGGCACACTGGGAGATGTATGCTCCGTCCAAAGGGTCCTATCTCCAACCTCCGACTTCGGTCAGGTGTGGGCTGGATACTGGGCTTCGGCCCAGGCTAATGGAGAGGGGCCGGGCAAACTGGCCGCCTCGGCGGATTGGGTTGCCTGCTGTGGGGCTGCGGGCCTCCGTATGAGGGCGCGGCGGACCCATCTCCCGGCCTTTTGGATCACACCGGGATCTCCGGTGCCAGCTGTGCCGGGTTATGCGGGCTGCAGCGTGCCTGCCGTTCCCCTTTAGGCGCTCTCTCCAAAGGGCTTGGCTCCCTGCCTTTGTAGGTGGGGTGTCGGCCGGAGTTGCTAGAGCATCCGTTCTCTATCCCACTGCTGTGTGCGAAGTGGCGGGCTGGTCGTCCCATTGTTGCACCTTCTGCTGGGTTGAGCGACTTGCGTCGAGGGTGCGACCATCAGTAGTGGGGCTCTGCTACCCATGCTGGTTTTGTCACCTGTCCGGGCTTGTGGACGCTGGCGTAGGGCATTCTGATGATAGGACTCCGCTGGTGTGGTTTCTTGATTTTCCGGTACAGCGGGCTATAAATTCTGACAACATGTCGAGTGACCCTGACGGCTTCAGGCCATCGCTACTTACAGCTGCTCTGGTTTACCTCTGTTTTGCCGACGATCTCAACATCTTTCTGTCGGCGAACGTGGGCTTTGAGCTGCTCGCCATGGAAATAGCGCGTTATTGCGAGGTCAGTAAAGCGCGATTCAACATGAGCAAAAGTAATGGGCTGTGGCTTGGAGCTTGGTCCGGTAGAACGGACACCCCTCTGGGTCTGTCATGGTTCAGCGCCTGCATAAAAATGTTAGGCATCGATTTCACCCCTAACGAGAACTGGCAATCTCGCTTATTGGACACTTTCTTAAACAATTTCCAAATCACTCTATCGTCCAAGACTAGTTTGCTAGAGACCCATTCGCAGAGGCGTAGTGAGGGGGGCAGGGAGGGGGCATACGCCCCGGGCGCCGACGGTCAGGGGGGTGACAAAAAGGCGCCTAAAGTATTAAAGCGGATATTGGAAACTGGAAATTTTTTTAATATATCAATTAAATTGTAATATATTAATATTCATTTTGTTATTGATAATGATTAGGTTTCGTTTAAAAACAAGGAATTTTTTGGCGGAAATTGGGGCCAGCGTAGGTGCGGGGGGGGGGGGGGCGAAAATTTGGGAGTTTTGCCCTGGGCACCAAATAACCTCACTACGCCACTGCCCATTCGTACTAGAGCAGAGCGTTACTATGCAACAATGAATTATCAAAATTATGGTATTTTTTAAAATGCCTACCTTTACCAGACCACTACATTAAAAAATTAAATCCACCTGCAGTCGCTTCATTTGGAATAGTAAAAAGCATTGGCTTCCACTTGATATTCTTTTCAATTCGTGCAAAGACGGCGGTATCGGTCTATCCGATCCACTCGTTCAATTTAAAAAAAAAATCACGTTCAAACCATCAAAAGATTTATTAACATCCAAAATTTAGCTGAAACCGAATTCTTTCTTCACAACATAAAACGATCGAACCCAAACTTAACACGCAACAATTTTATTGCTCCATTCTCTAGACCTGGAACTCTCTAGATCACAAGATGAAACCCCGTCCTCATATAAAGACCTACTAAGTGAACCATTATTTGAAAACCCCTTCATAAACACCCATCTTGAACCGTACTGGAAATCGGCGGACCTCATCAACACTACTGGCCGCAACTTTAAGAGAAAAGAAGAAATCTTTCCTAATAACGCACCCAGAATCTGACACGCTAAAAACCAATTAGATAATATCATTACCCAAATTTCCAAAATTTTCCCCAATATTCGAACGCTGTTTAAACGACACCCCCTTATCCCAAACCCCTTTAACATGACAGACAGTCTCTTCTACACTCAAAATCAAAACAACGTCCCTATAAAAACCATCTCCAAAAATGTAATTTCGAAGTTATTCTAAAATAGCGTAAACCCACTCGAGAATTTCCCTCAAATTTATAAATTGGAAATTTTGCTGGTCGAGTACCTTCAACGCCCAGGAAAACAATTTAATTTATAGATTACTTTTCGGTAAAATACGAACTGCAGTTTCGGCCTCCCAAGCTTTTCCAAATTTTAATAAAAACTGTGTCCTGTGTAATGCCTCCCACATATATTTAACGTGCCCCATTGTCATCGTTTTCTAAATTTCATTGAAAAAACTATTCGAGAATTTGATAAAACCTTCTCATTAAATATAAAAAATTATTGGGTTCTAGACCTAACTAAAGATGATCTCTATCTTGTCAAATGTTTAATTTTAACTACAGCAAAATTATCAACTTATTCTCTCTCTGTGTGTGTCACGACGCATTGCAACACCCTCTTAATTTTTTTGAAAAAACAATTCAAAGAAAAAATCAAACAATTTGTCTTAACTGAAAACTGCAAACATGGCTTAAACCTAAAAAACATAGCGCATACCCTGAATAAAGTAAACATCTGTGATATTGACCCAGACTGATAACCCATATGAATATTAATTTATTCAAAAGAAAATTCCAGATAACAACAAGCTTTTTCTAAGGTAAAATCTTATACTGTTCTGAAATTGTACCGTGCGAATTTCCCCTTGTAATTATATAATTTTGTAAACCCCGGAATTATACATACCTCCGTAACCTCCCCGTCTGCAAAAACTACCATTGTAAAAAATGACCCAAAGAATCAGATTCTAATTCTTTTACAAAAAAAGACATAATTATGTTTCTTCCTTCCACCATTTGTAAAACTTCATTGTAAAATAAAAGACGTCATAACCTGAAAAAAAACAAAAAAAATTATGATAATAATAATAATAATAATAAAATATAATAAAAAGACTACTTACAGCTACACGAATTCGAAAATGAAATGAAGTCAGTCCTTCGGTCACCACAGAAATATCAAATCCCCACAGAATCACTAACAACCAGAACCTATAGACGTACTAAGAACAGAGGAATTGACCGATTTCAAAATTACGTTTTGACATTGTGAGGTATTTGAGGCTTATTTACCTGCTTTTATACCCTAACATGTAGGTGTATTTTCACGCGCAAAATGAATTTTTAGATCCACCAATAGGAGTTTTTCTGGATCGCTTCCTAATCTATATTATCTTAGGAGGCGGAGCTACAGTCTTCTCAGAGGCGTAGTGAGGGGGTGGGCAGGGGGGGGCGTACGCCCCGGGCGCCGACGGTCAGGGGGGCGCCAAAGAGGCGCCTAAAGTATTAAAGCGGATATTGAAAACTTGAAATTTTTTAATATATCAATTAAATTAATATTTATTTTGTTATTGATAATGATTAGGTTTCGTTTAAAACAAGGAATTTTATGACGGAAAATGTGGCCGGCGTAGGTGGGGGGGGGGGAGCAAATTTTAGAGTTTGGGGCTGGGCGACAAATAACCTCACTACGCCACTGAGTCTTCTAGTAGATGGCGCGAAATAAGCTAATACAGGATTTGTTGGTTTCAAAAGAAAATGGCGCAGCGCCTCTCATGGCGAGATTGCACGTAACTTGGTTTAAACGTTTTTTTCCCGCCCCATTGAAATTAATGTAAAGTTGGAGATAATTAAACCAAATGATATAAAAAATATTCCACTGACTAATTTTATTACGCAAATAACACGCTGGATAAAAGCAGGTTCGTGTTTAAATAATCAGACTTGCATATTAAGCCTATTTTTAACAAGGCTTCTATATACTCAAAAAGTAAAACTTCATCTTATATCAGCAAAGAGTTTTCTATATTACAAATTAATTAATTAACTAATTTCAGAGTTGTTACTTTTATGTTAAGACTGTTGAAGAATGTTTTACTGGGAAAACAAAAGGTATATCAAACAAAAGGTATACCAATTAATCAGATTATTCATCCACCATAAGTAACATAGTAACCATAAGTATGACATTTTAATTTTCGAAAGGTTTTTAACTTCCTAAGCTGTGGCTATACTCCAAAAAGAGCGGGTAACAATTACTTGTCAATTTGTGTTATAATTCATTAAACATATTTTGATTTATATGGCGAAACCAAGAATATATTCAATCGCACCATAATATGGATAAGCACTAATTCTACATTTAAACCTTGGTTGGAAGAGAAATTCGCTTACCACACTCGCTATTTTCTAATCATCTAAATACATCAATTTATACGTAACTAGAACAGTTTTATAAAACAATGTCAGTGTGAGAATAAATCAGGGTTTCTAAAATCCATATAATAATAATAATAATAATAATGACTAGCTGAATTACCCGGTATTTCCCGGGTTCATAAGGACTAAAGTGACAACGAAATTTATAAATTATAAAGTTCACTCATTAAAATGCGCACATTTTGAGCAGAAATTTTTTTCGGTAAAAATTGTTGAATCTACGTTAACACACGGAGAAAATACGGGCCAAAAAATATGAATAAATATCCAATAGTTGATTTTATAAAATGTATTTGCGCTTGCCCAACTTGTTGAATTTTGCCCTGGAATAGTTCAGCCAATGCCTAAGAATGAGTTCATAAGCTCTTTAGTGGGAGAGAAAACGGATCCACAGCTGAAGCGGGGAGGCAACATTTCAACAAGATGGCCAAGGTTATTTTATAAAAAGAACTATTTAGTCTAAAATAAAACTTTATTTATCAATTATTTAAACTTTAGTATATAATAATATAATCGAAACTTTAGGTTATTAAATTCAGAGGGTATATTGTATATATTGTACCCCTGTACCCTCGTGCCTACGCCACTGAGCGTTGGGAGAATACTTATGCTTATAGTAGCATTTAAAATAAAATACCAATTATTATGAGAAAAGCTTATTTATTTCCTAGTTACACAGTCTATGATTTCAAAACGAAAACGTTTTTACCAATATCGCAGCACTCCTCCCCCCCCCTCCCCCGGGGTCGTGGATTACCGTTTTTCGTCCCGCTAATTCTTTTTCAATTGCGTTTTCCCGCCAAAAATATCGCATCTGTGGATTGAAATCTTTCCCCCCTTTCCTCAGTAGCAGAATCACGCCACTCGCAGGTGTTGTGGGTTACCACCTTTCACCCCCTTTTTATTTTCACGTTTGTTTTATTTTTTATTACTTCTGTTTTTAACCCTAGTTTTATAAATAAATAAAATCGTACACTTTTCATCGAGAAAAATCTAATCGTAAATCCTAATTTTAACGCAATTTGGTATAGAAATCTAAAATTAGCTATATTTATAATATAAGGGTCATTCCATGTGAAATCGAGAGGTTGCGAGGCACTACGTCACCGATTTTTACTTGCATTTTTTGTGTGAATGAAGGCTTGAAATAATGACAATTCCCAAAATTTAAGCCCTCTAGCTGTAAAATTGGGCGTTTATGATTTTTTGAAATTTACACACAACGAAGGCTTCACGGCCCCAAAAATTCAAATATTTGACCATAACTCGCAGTGAAATAACCCAATACTAATAAAAATGAGTAACTTTACCACAAATTCGACAAGAAATCCGAATCTCGCAATGAAATATAAATCGGACTGTTATTGTAGAAGATATTAAGGTATTAGGTGGTTCATTTGACCCCCAAAAATCTAAAATGACGTCACCTTCGATTTTTTTATGGTTTTTTTTATGTTATTTCTCCTGACCCAAGTAACTTATATTTAAAATATCAAAAATAATGAACATTTATTTAAAGTATAACACTTAGTTTATTTTATTTTGAAACAATATTTTTAATTGGTAATGTTGAATATAGAAGTCGCTTTTTCAATACAGTGCAATTTAAATGTTTTGTATTTATCATGAATGAATTTATATTTGTATCTATTAATTATTTCATTTATAATTGAACATTAAAAACCATTCAGTGTATCTTAATTTCACACCGAAATTTGTTTTAGATCATTATTGCAGAAGACATTAGGGGGGTTCATTTGACCCCAAAAACGGGAATGACGTCACCTTCGATTATTTAAATTTTTGAATATGTTAGTTTTCTTGGCCCAAGTAAATTATATATAAAATATTAACCATGGGATAAGCACAGATCGTCTCTCCTTGGCGATTTGTGTGAATGCACAAATCAGTGAGGGTGCAGAACCTTAAAGGCCTAGGATTTCTTCTGCCAGTTTTCCTGTAAGTTTTCTTCCCGCCGCGCAAATATCCTGGTGGTAGGCCAACGTGTTCTGCGGTTGGCCTACCACCAGGATATTTGCGCGGCGGGAAGAAAACTTACAGGAAAACTGGCAGAAGAAATCCTAGGCCTTTAATGAGAGCTTAGTCCTGGTCTTCTCTAAGATCAAGAAGAACGCCAAAGTATAATTTTGCCCCATATACGCAAGCCGCGCATTTCCAGGTTTGAGACTTTAAAAATGAAGTTACCAAACAGAAACCGTAAAATAATCGTTATGTCCGGAAAGCCTAGAAATCGACATATGATTTAAATCCTTGGGTACAAAGGAGTAGTGACTCGTTGTGCTTTGGACTGTTCTAGCTCCTTTCAACCGTCTTTGAGAAGTGGAGCATAACCGAAATTTATCTTCAATACATCTAGTGAAAAGCTAATGAACTATTCATACTCTTAAATTATGCTCAATGGAGTTTAATGATGAAATTGCAATTTAAATAAAAAAAACTAAATCCAAAAACCATAATTAAAATTTTTCATAGTATAAATCGTTTCTCATTGTTGCTATTTGAAATATAAGCTACTTTGGCCAAAATAACTAATAATAATCGAAGGTGACGTCATTCCCGTTTTTGGGGGTCTAAAGAACCCCCTACTGTCTTCTACAGTAATGATCTAAAACAAACTTCGGGGCCAAATTAAGATACGCTGAATGGTTTTTAATGTTAAAATTAAAATTGAAATAAATAAGAGATTGGTATTCAAATTAATTTATGATAAATACAAAACATTTAAAATGCACTTTAATGAAAAAGCGACCTCTATATGCAACATAACAAATTAAAAATATTTTTTTTAAATAAAATAAACAAAGTGTTATACTTAAAATAAAAGTTTCTCATTGTTGATATTTTAAATCTAAGTTACTTGCGTCAGGAGAAATAACATATACAAAAATTGAAAAAATCGAAGAAGTCATTTCCGTTTTTGGGGTCAAATGAACCCCCCTAATTTCTTCTACAGTAATGATCGAAAACCAATTTCCATGCCAAATTAAGATACACTGAATGGTTTTTAAGGTTCAATTATAATTGAAATAAATAATAGATACATATATAAATTCATTCATGATAAATACAAAACATTTAAATTGCACTGTATTGGAAAAGCGACCTCTATATTCAACATTACAAATTTAAAATATTTTTTTCAAAATAAAATGAAATAAGTGTTATACTTAAAATAAAGGTTTCTCAATTTTGATATTTTAAATATAAGTTATTTAAGTCAGAAAAACTAATATATACAAATTTTAAAAAAAATCGAAGGTGACGTCATTTTTGGGGTCAAATGAACCCCCCTAATACCTTAATATCTTCTACAATAATTTTCCGATTTAAATTTCATTGCCAGATTCTTGTCTAATTTGTGATGAAGTGACACATTGTTATTAGTATTGGGTAATTTCACTGCGAGTTATGGTCAAATATTTGAATTTTTGGGGCTGCGAAGTCTTAGTTGTGTGTAAATTCCAATAAATCATTTAACGCCCAATTTTACAGCTAGAGGGCTTAAATTTTAGGAATTGTCATTATTTCAAGCCTACATTCACACAAAAAAATGATGTAAAAATCGGTGAGGTAGTGCCTCCCAACCCATATACGAGTTTCGAATTGATGGACATTTCGTCATGCACGAGGGATCCAAGTTTTTCATGGTCATCTGTAAGCTTTGCAAATTCAATAGCTAACCTTTCCTTAACTAGCTTCGTTACTCCATCTTCACCTAATGAGTGAACGATAAAGTGACACGGTGAGGAATATGTAACACTTTGAGATTACGCAAGAAATTGTACGCACATAGTGATTATGGTGATTTTTTGAAAAGTAAACAGTAAATTTTCAGTGTAGATTCGCTATAGGGCAAACTCTTTTTTTACCAAATGCTTTAACCTGCTCGATTATAAAGGCTGCTTGAAAATTGCTATTTTCAGTTGCTTCTTGGCATAATAATATTAACTGAGCATTTACAATTTTATTTCGTTCCTTCTGAAGCTCGTTAAATCTTCTTGACATATCACTAATAGTCTTCCGTAATTTTTCTATTTTCTTTTTCAATTTATAGATTAATCTTCCCTGCTTGCGTGTGCTCATCAAAAGTTTACACTCCGTTCTCGTACAACTGGTGAAGCTTGAGTTGTACGAGCCTACTATCTGAAAATTAATTGAGAGAGACTCCATTTTCCGAGGAAAGTACGTTGATACAAAACTCTTCTTCAAACGAATCTGGACTAGTTATTTCATTTATATTTCCAAACAATCTTTTACAGGCATTGGATTCAGTTTCTTGAGGTGTTTTCCATCAAATTGTTAATATTTACTATTGGAGCTAATTCGGTTCTTTTTGGGTTTGATGAGGGTGCGCAGACCTTTAACTTTTAAGGTAATGGGCTTTTAGATGGCGTAGCAATATTAACTGAATTGGTTTCTTCAAGACATGTAGTAGTACTCGTAGATATAGGAACTAAGGGTGAGGTATCGTTTGAAATGGCAGTTGTTACATCATTATTCTCATCTAATTTCACGAAAGGGATAGCATTTGGCAAGAGACATCTTCGTTAAGGACAGCTAATACTGAAGTCGGTTGCTTGGAAATGTTTCCTGCACACCCTAGCACCCAAAGCAATATTTACTTCATCATTGATTTTTATATTTTTTAGTATAGAGGATATCTACCTTCTTTATAAAACATATTTTTGGGAAGCAATGGAAACTGACTCCTCCTTCAGCTTCTTTTTTTTTCATTCAATCCACATGTTGGTACCACACAAAAAGGCATTATAACTATATACGAAATAAAAAATGCGTATTAGATAAAACTATTTAGATTATGCGCCGTTTGAGTCGGTAGTGGACTAAATTAGTTTAGTTGGTAGTGTATCAGCATAAATTTGCAGGACCACGTAGGCCTTGGTTACAATATACTTGTTTTTTTTTGGTGTGAAACTAAACCTTTTATCACCTTATTAGTTTTTTTATTAAATTGATATAGTAACGTTAGTGTTTAGGAAAATAAATTTTTGAAATTAATAAATTTGTACTTACAAATATGAAGTTCATCCACAAGCACCTTTTTGACTTGTATTGCCGCGAAGCAGATAACGACGACGCTTCACACACACGACCAACTACATTTAGTGAAAGCTGGCCGCAGTTTTCGACGAATAAGTGCCTCTCGTGGCGAACTGAAATTGCCAGAAAAAAATCGGTTTCGATGGGCGCACGGGCTTTGATAATCTAGTCGGTAGAGGATATACACACCCAAACCTCGGCGGTCACCCACCGCTAGATTCGCGGCATTCTCTCGCCGGCTTACGAAGGCGTCTAAAACGGACGGACTGGGAATTGTTGCCCTGATAATTAGCGAACCTTATGATAATTGATAGTTGTTATCGGATAGCCATATGACATACACCGTTTGTGATTTGAATTCGAAGAATTATCCCACCGTTTTAATCTCATGCCGTTATTCGTTCCGATGTTGATTTAAACGAGATCCCTGAATTACCTTAACAACAGTTAAAGGTTTCCATCAGCCTCGTAAGGGGAGAAACTTGCTCCCCCCCCTAGCCAGTCCGGATTTTGATTTCGATTAGCGCCACTAGAGGGCGCACGCCGCGCTAAACGAATGTACGATGACCGCGTAGTATTTCTCCGCGAGTTCGCCAGTCTGTTTTAAAATTTTCGGTTTTAACAATGTCGAGCAATGAAATTAATGGTAATAATAAAATACATGATAAACGAAAAGAAAATCAATTGAAAAGAGATCGGTCAAAAGTTCATATTCTCGAGGAATTCGATAACTCTGAAACGATCAAAAACAACTGGCTTGAAATAGAACTGAGGAATTCGGAAAGGTGTGTTCGGCCAAGGCTTAGCGATTCAAATATAGCAAAAAGAAAGATTTGCAATGCCGTTCTTACTTCTTAGTCGAAAATCGTTAGAAATTCGTAAGTCTTCTATTCAAAATGTTAGTAAGGTTAGCATACCGAAATTAAACATATATTTCACCCAACACCTTCTTAATATTCATGAAACATACTGTAAAGAATGCTATCAAGACAACGTTACTGATAGATACGGGTTTCAAAATGATGGTTCTAGCGGTAAGGAACCAACGACAACCGGTATATTAGATAAAATAATTGTAGATGAGCCACATAACAATACGTTGAATACTGTTTTGCCGCGTAATGCCTTTAAAACAATTTAAAACAAGTAAGATTTGACAAAAGATTTGACATTAAAAGTATAATATTTCTCAAATTACTTACTAGAATTTCGAGCGTTAAAAATGAATCTAGTATTGTCAATAAGGACTATAATAAAAATGGTACCAGCAATCTTGATAATTTCGAAGAAGAAATTTTTCCAACTGAATCAGATTTGCTGCAGGAAGAGCTTGAAAACCAGATGCTTTAAGATCTAGGAAAGAATTCTTCAAAGGTAAATTCTACTGATGAAATGAGTAATTCAGCTATCAATATTTCAACTGCTGACGAGGAGTCAAAAACATTGGTACAAAAGTCTCCCGCAAAAGTTGCAACCAAGAGAAAGCTCTTCACTAGCCCTTTGGAAGTGCACAAGAAAAAGTAAGTGTTTGCACATTTGAAATTATTTTGTGGTAGTTATTTAATGTAATTTTTTTTCAGAATTTTAAAATTTGCTGTGAGCACTCCAAAATTCCACCATCGTTTGACTTTTCAACGCCCAAGAAAAACCTATTTTTAGAAACCAAGTAATATTAGTCTAGGCACTGGCTATATTTCTGTCGGCACTTCGATGTACCCTAAGTTTATCTTTTGGGTCGTCAAAAGGACTCCCTGGGATGACCAAAAAATGGTCTACGCTGTTTCCAACCATGGCCGTTAGCCGCCATCTTGGAAAATGGCCACCATTTTGGAATTCCTATAACTCGAGAACCGATCAACCGATTGGGACAAAATAAACAACCGATTGGGACAAAATAAATTTTATTTGGTCCCATTTACTATTGTGAAGACCAAAAGTGCCTTTAGAGACTTATGATATGCGGAGAAACAAAGTTACAGTGGTTTAAAAATTATTTTTTCAAATTAATTTTACATTTTGGTCCGTAGATGGCGCTTCTACGAGTTGAAAAAAATTAAATAAAAACTTAATTTGTATAAGCTATCAATACAAAGTCAATTAATTTTGATTGATTAAAATCGGACGTTTGGTTTTTTCGGAATTTCAGTTTTAGTAATAGGCCACGCGTACAAAAACTGAATGTTTTTTTTTCGAAAATTTCGTAGTAATAAGTTAACTAACCAAATATCTTTATTTTAACGATTTTTATTAGGTATCTCGAGTATAACACACATCTTATTGAGTACTTGTTTCCAAATTCTCACAAGTACTTAGCCTTTTTAATTTAGTATTTCACCTATATTTGGAGATTAAATCAACAGAGGGGACATTTTTTATTTTAAAATAATTACCAAAATTATAATTTTACTAGGTGTTATTTGGATTTTGACAGTTCGTTGTTGTAGATCATTTACAAAATAAACAACAAGACAACTGAGCACTTCTACAAGGACAAATAGTATTTCTGGCACATTTTTTACATTGGCATGGTGCCACTAGATCTTCTGGTCTGACGGAGCTTGAAATTATTGGTTTAAGGTTATCTTTCAATTTTATGTAGCCATTGTCGAGATTGTCCCGATATTTTTTATTTTTCATTATTGTATACCAAATATTCGATTGTAGGTACGCCCTTTTAATGTGAAACTCAACACTCGAAGTAGGTTGAACCATTTTTTCGAAATTGACTTCGCCTTTTAACTGATGGTACTGCTGGCAGTGATATTTATCGAAAATATTGTCCTGCGATCCCATAACTCTTAACAGAAATGTTTCCGCGTTTTTGGAATTGTAACCCGGCCACCTGCAATAAAGGCTTTAAAAGTCGCTCGATGACTTAGGCCTAGGGTGGTGCCTTGGGTATTAGCCTAGCTGATTATTTAAGTTTTTCGCTTCTTGTTAATTCATTTTTTATTGGTGTGGATATTTGGACATTTACGATTAATAATGCAGTCATTGATTTCCTGGGTGTGCGAGTCATTATATGATATTGGAAATTGGACGGTATTGGTCTTTTTCATGCGGCATGTGTCACAACGTCAACAGGAAGTCTACGAGTCGTCCACTACCAGATGTCGAATATAGCTATTCTACGGTATCTTCATCAAGGGCGAGTGTTGAAATAAAATGAGCGTTAAAGATACGGCAAGTATGTCGTAAGCGAGAAATATACAAATACTCTCTGTAGATATTTCTTTCGTTAAAATTTGCTTCGTATTATATTTAAATGATAAACTTGTTCTGTAAATACTAGGGTTAAATTCAATTGTGCATTGTTTTAATACGTCTAACTCGCTGTTGTAACTACTTAATTTATATTATTCTGAATAAATTAAACTCGGTTGTTTCGTCTCAATTATTTTAATTACAATTAAAATTTTATACAGGGCGGGATTGAACCGGGATTACGTTTTTAGTAAATAACTCTGAATTGCGGAGATATCTTCAAGGGTCATCTTGAGAAATTAATACCACTAGGGACAATTCTTCCGAGGAGAGGTATATTTTGGCTTGCCAACTGGTTTTCTTTTTATTCCGATAATAGCACCAGCAGATTTCGCGGGTTTGTTGTACTGCTGTTCTAGAGCTTTGTCTACTGCAACTGCGCTGAATTTATTTTTAGTATGTTTGACTGCAAAGTTTCCTTTTATTAACTCTTCGTAGATTTCTGGAAACTGTTCTTTCAGCTGTAGGCAATCTTGAAAATAAACTGAAGCCCATCTTAAGTAGTTAACACGGTCGTTCGCGAAAAAAAGTGGTAAAGTGGCCCTTACTCCGGAAACGTGCATGTCCCAATTACTCTCACGATCTGCTCTTAATAGCATTCGAAGTATTGGAAATAATTTATAGCAAAATGTGACCCAATAATAAAAACATTCGTTGCTTTTCCGAGGGGCTGGTCACTCCGCGTAATCGGTGTACAGAGCCGTACCTTTGACTGTACTAATGGGATTACGCGTAATCTTTGAAGTCCCTGCCTTTGGCAATGGTAATCTAAGCGTAATCCGGTGTACAGATTTTCTAAGAGTGTTTAGCCCCTCGTGCTTTTCGCTCTGTCCTCAAGAAATTTATTTAGATTATCTTTTAAGAGAGAAAGGAGACTACTGGCTTGCTGCACCAGTGTTGCTACTTTCTGGTCGTTTTTTGGGTCGAAATGATATTGATGTCTCGTAAAATCGGCAAAACCGTTGCATACTTTGTTTTTAGCAGATTTTTCACAAACTCTTCCTGTAATAGGGAGTGCATTACTTCGAACAGCTACGATAGCACCCTTATTCCACGGGAGTAATGACGTCCATTTAAAGCACTTTCAATGATTCGTGGTCCCATTGTTTGTCTCTACAAATATTTCTTCTACTCCGCTACCTTTTAGATAATTTCCGATGCACGCAATAACTATTTTTTCCAAATGAAAGATACCTAGCCCCAGAAAGATATTGGAAATTTTTTCTGGGAATAGTAGCTGGAGTTCCTTGGCAATTCTGTATACGCATTCATCACTCCATAGCGACCCATTTAACTGGCCAACCTGACTTTAAACATCCCGAAAGTTTATCATAGCAGTGTTAATTGTGTCATAATCCTTAGCGGGGTGAGGAATTATTGGTGTGAACGCTGTGATTGTTATTCTAGTGAGGTTTTCAGAGATTAGACTGTTAAATGCACTCCACGATGGTATCAAATCAGATTCTCCTTCACGTGAAATATGACGACAAAGTGACCATACGAAATCTTCGTCTTTTACAACCACTTCGCTTGAATCAATTACTGGAGAATGATTACCTTGTAACTGTCCTCGTCGAGCGGGTTTATAGGAATTGACGATTTCTTGGCAAAGGATATTTTTCGGGAGATTACGTCTAGTTGAATTAACCCCAAAGTTAACAATATAGGAATTTGTTAAGTTTGGTCAATTTATCTCGTTAGCACCGAGTTTTTGATCCTGAAGAAGGACCAATACGGTGTCATGTGAGCCACCAAGTCCGGAAAATGTAGCTTCCTCGTGGTCAAAATTGTCCATTGCGGTACGTACAGGTACAGTGGGTTTAATTCCGTGTGGGACGGGCACTCGATGTCCATGGGCGAGTTCAAGGGCTCTGCTGGTCAAGGCGTGGTCTTGCCTGCAGCCTTAACACTTCATCATAGCTGCTTCAAATACCGAGTCGATTGAACAATATAATCAAGGTTTTAGATCGACAAGCTTCGTGAATAGTTTGAGCATTGCTGATATGTAATGGCGTCTTTTTTTTCCCCGTTATGGAACAAATTGTACATGCATTTAAATACCATGTCACACTTTAAAGTTACTGCTTCAGATTTCGCATTTAGTAACAGTTTTTCAAAGAAAATAGTCCATTGTTCAGGGCGCTTTCTCTTGTACTGATCCATTGAAGTCAGTAAGTCTGATTCGTCGCAAAACATTCCATTTAAGTCGAAGTCGTACTCCGTCAACTCTTTTCTCAGGATTTTAGCACAGTTTTCAATTGGGTTGACGGACGATATTTGGTCGACAGTAGAAGAGACCGAAATTGACGTAGAGTATACTATTTGCAATATATTTCTCTCCTTGGGATAGGCAAACGTAATATTAGGTCCGAATCGACTTATTAACATATGTTTGAACTGCTTATTGGTCAGTTCGCTCGATGCCTCATTTTTCAAGACTTCATCGTTGAAGGTTGATCTTAATTCAGATAATGGGTAGCCTTTTTCATCAAAGTTTGGTGAGTCTACAAACTCGTGAAATTGACCTTCAACGTTTTTACCTTTTTCTTGATCCCCCAAGTTCTTTTTGAGATGTCTTTCGAATTTCTTGATATAACTGATAATGCACGATTTATGACACATGACGTCTGCAGCAAATACACTATTTACATCCTCTAAAGTACTTGTTCTTTCAAATACAACATCTTTATAATATTTAGTGGCTTTCAAGAATGATTTTGCCCTTTCTTCTTCTGATATCCTAAACACTTTACGATCGCTGTTGTGTTGTCTTTTATTACATATGATGCATTTTTGCGCGAGACAAGGCTCGGACCGGCTACTAGTTTTAAGTGGTATAAGTGGTGCTGGGTCGTCGGGTTCTTTCAAATTATTAATACGAATATGGTTTTTCTTACCCTTTCTTTCAGCCTTCAGAATAATAGCGTTGTATAGCACGATGGGTGATAGATACAATTATCGTTTGAGTCGTTTACATTTTGAATTAAATCTCCTAATACTGCAGAAGCTTCTTTTAATTTTTCTTTTCCTTTGGAACTTGCGTAGACATTTTCTCGTTTCTTAGACGTCTTGCAAATTATACAAATGCCTTCTAAATCATATAACGTTTTAACCGGAGACCGAACCAAATTAATTCCGGCCATGTTATGGCGCGCATAACATAAATATGCACTTGTTTGCTGTAAACCTTTACCGGTTAAAGCCAAGGATTCTACATTTTAGAAGGATAGGAAGTGATGGCGCTTTCGCACCGGGAAGAAAACGCGCGACTGCGCAGTAGCTCCTTCCGAAAATTACCCAGCCAAGGTCAAATATTCGTGAAGGCGCCAAAGCCCATTTCGCCGGTGAACGATTTGGCCTCGGGGGTGAGTAAAAGCGGTAAAAGTGACGTCTTTTTTTTTTGTAAAACTCCACGCTCTTCCCGCCAGGCCGTCTATACAGGGCAACCTAGTCCCTTCCTATCCTTCTAAAATATAGAATCCTTGCTAAAGCTGCCACGCGACGCGCGTCTCCCGGGGTGGTCTTGAAATAATAGGCTAATATAGATCACGCCACTTTGACACCTGACGCTCTGGTGATTTACACCCCCGTATTTATTCCCCTTCTCTTAAGTAACAAAATTTTGAAAAATGACGGATAACGGAATATACTTCCAATTACGACGTGATGGTCGGGTGCTGCGCTTTAACATGAATTGCACAGCAATTGATATTACGATTTTCCGAGAAAACCTAACGTCCGATTTTAACCAATCAAAATTCATTGACTTTGTATTGATAGCATATAGAAATTAAGTGGTGATTTAATTTTTTTCAACTCGTACAAGCGCCATCTACGGATCAAAATGTAAAAATAATTTTTAAACCCCTGTAACTTTGTTTCTCCGCATACCATAAGTCTCTAAAGGCACTTTTTGTCTTCACAATAGTGAATAGGACCTAATAAAATTTATTTTGTCCAAATCGGTTGATTGGTTCTAGAGTTATAGGAATTCCAAAATGTTGGCCATTTTACAAGATGGCGGCTAACGGCCGTGGTTGGGAACAGCGTAGACAATTTTTTTGGTCATTACAGGGGGTCCTTTTTACGACCGAAAAGATAAACTTAGGGGACATCGAAGTGCCGACAGAAATATAGCCAGCGCCTAGACTATATGTAAATGCTTTATTTAGTTTAATAATTTTGGTTATTAATTTTTTTCTATTTTTTCAGGGTAAATGTGTCCCCAATCTCAACAGTTTCCACTACGCACAGCGTTAAAAATCAGAGTTTTGATACTAAGTAAAAATATATCCTTCAAATATCATTAATGAGTAAATGTCAAATGTCTAATTAATTAAATTAACCTTTAGTGCGACTCATGGTAGTCCAATGCCATCCACTCTGGATATTTCTGCAACTTGTACTGACTTCCCAAAAGAGTCTACCGATGGTTACAAATTGTGTTTTGCTGACAACATGTAAATAGTTTAAAAAATCTTGTGACACAGCTTGTTGGTTCTGTCTGTCAAGTTGGTAATTGCGGTAGAAAAGTAACCTTCAAACCATACTTTGTTGGAGGGATGTATCATATTTAGAGGTCGAGTACTCGAAACTCGAATAAGAAAATTTAAATACTCGTCGATTATCGAGTAGTAAAAATTTGCCTTATTCGAGTACTCGACTACTCGAATAAGCCGCTTGCTAAACTCGTCGAAGTATTTCCCCGTCGATAATATTCAGCCCGTCGTGTCATCGTCTAAAAAATGCCACACTCCCCCTCTAAAAGAGTCTCTTTCTCTTCGTCTAGCCCTTTTCTCCACCGATGAAGCGTTTTATTTTATCTTCAACGCGCGGCTGCGCAGTACACAGCTATGATATAAATAAATGCCACCGTTACCTGGTACTCTTAGGCATACGGTACGATGGCTAGCTTTGGTAGTAGTAGTAGTAACAAGTAAGGCGGACTTCCTGTACTTCTAGAACTTTATCTAAAGTTTCGGTTTCGAATCGAGCTTCACTTAGGCGGTTTTTCACGACTCTGACGGCGGCGTTTTTCGGGTGATAAGCTTGGTTTCCACCATCGCGCGTAAGAACGCGTCATAATGTTAATTTTTTGTCGCGCGTAAGAACATTTGCACGTTTCAAAGCCGAGTGTCGCTTTTTGACGCGCGCTGGTGGAAAACAAGCTTAAGGCTTAACGTATTCTTTTAACAATTAAAAACCGTACGGAACTATGTTAAAGCTAAGTAGAAGAATAATATAATTAAGTTAATTTAGATTTTAAAGTTATTAAAATTAATTAAAAATTTTAATTAGCTACTGGTTTTTCTTTAATCGACAACCCCGGGCGATTTTTCAAACTACTCGAGTAAACGAACGATTTTTCTTAAATACTCGAATAAGGAAAAATTTTAGCTTAATCGGGTACTCGAGTACCCGACTCGACCAAAATATTACCCGACTCGACTACTCGACGAAAGCTTGTCGAGTACTCGATACCCGACTCGATCAATAAAAACCACTACTCGCACATCCCTAATCATATTTCCTGGAGATGTAGTCGAGGGGAAGATTATCATAAGCGTCTTTGGGAAGCCGTTGATGCGAATTTTAATCTCAAACTTTCGGAGGAAAATTTTATATTCCGGTGCTTCATTGACTAAAGTAATTGGCTTAACTTTTATTTTTTTGCAGCACACTCTTTTATAATTTAAATTATAGTTCCAGGAGATATGTAAATTGTTAGATGTTAAGAGTTTGTGTTCGACTTCAGTAATTGAGAAGCAAATTCAGAAATGCTACCCAATTATAATGCAGTTATGGGACTCTGAGCAAGTGAGTTTTTCTTTCTGATCTTTCTAGAGAATTTTTAACTAAATTTGGAAATTGATTGATTGACGGAAATGATTTTTAGACATCGGTGCTTGCTAATAGAACAGACTCCTTGACAATTGCTATTGATTAGAGAAATGACAGTCCGGGCTTCTCTTCGAAGCACTGCTCGTGCAATGCCATTGACCTGAAAACTAAAAATATAATTGCAGATTATCGTTTAACCTATTATAGGAGCCCAAATATCGAACCTTTTTGCTTAAGAAATTTGTTGAATAGATTACAACAACATTGCGTTATTTAGTATTGAGTATGATTTTCCTTTACAAACTTGATTTCGATCGTTAAACATTGTGCTTTTTCAGGAAAGTAATTTCCATATATAAAGCACTCTCATGACATTTGGCACGTAATAAAATTACTGAGAAAAAGACTTGCTGCGGTATGTAAAAAAAAAGATTTGCTTTGTACTTGCCTGGATTCTAAATTTTCTTTGTTTTTACGTTAGCAAAGAATAAGAGTGTGGTGACCTTCGCGATTGGATTGATGACATAGTAACTCATTTCTGGTGGACTGCTGAAAACTGCGATAAAAATGCTAATAAAATGAGAGTAAAACATTTTTTGTAAATAATCGCTTTCCCACTTCGTTAGCTTACCTATACAGGGTGTTTTGAATTGCTCTGACTGGGAGTTTTTTTCAGAAACTGCAAGAGATAGAGTTGCAAAATTTTCAGGGTATTATTTCTAGGGTGGTTTAGTTTTAAATCCTAAATTTCAGAAAAATCGGAAATAATTTCGGGTTTATGTAAAAAATATATTTTAACCGGTGGGTGCTAGAAAAAACGTTTCAATGAGAAAGTTGTGGAGTGCTATCGAAAATGTTCAAAGAAATTGGTTTCATTGGAAAAGAACACTTTTTCACGAAGATATGAGCTGATGATAAAAGACACGCTGTCCATATGGGCCAATAGCCTTCGCATTTTTGTACGTAAATGAAATAAATGTTTGAAAGATTTAATTGATCATTTTATTCGAATAAACATAAGAATTTTACTAGTGAGGTTCTATTTTACCTTCGTTTGCCGCGATACATGTTTGGGCACGATGAAGCATGTTTTGAAACGAGCGTCTGATCATATCATGAGTGACAAGTTCGAAGGCTGCAATGATTCGGTGACGCAAATCTTCGATGTTCTCAACGGGCATCACGTAAACTTGTGCTTTGATGAACCCCCACAAGAAAAAGTCCATCGGAGTTAGGTACGGAGACCTCGCAGGCCATCGAACGTGACCGTTCCTGCTAACCCAACGCTGAGGGAACTCGTTGTTAAGATGCTCCATACACATCTAGGTACGTGGGGTGGTGCGCCGTCATGTTGGTACCACATCTGTCTGTAAGCTTCCAGCGGAATATCTTCTAAAGCGTCTGCTATTTCGTTCTACAAAAGCGCCAAGTAGCGTTGCCCATTCAGACGAGCTGGGAGGAAAAATGGGCCAATAACTCGATCCCCGATCAAACCCGCCCAGTGAGGGTTTTCGTCACACCACATGTGGGTATTTTGATGGTTGAAAGGCCCATCTCTCCCAAAGAAACACTCGTCGGTCACCAGCATTTTATTGATGAAATTTGGGTTCCCATCAGACATAGTTATTAGCCAGTTGCAGAATTCAAATCTACGCTCCATATCTCCTTCGTGCAGAGCTTGGTGGAGGGTCGCTCGATACGGATGGAAGTGGTGATTATGAAGAGTGGTCCACACGTAGCTCGTCGATAATCCGAGATCGTCACTTGCACCTCTGACGCTTTCTCGAGGATACGCAACAAAATAGGCTAGAACGGTGTATCCATGTTGATGTTTTGACGACCTGGTCCACGAAATCTGGGATTGACGTTTCCCTAAGTCTGAAAGTCACGAACAGCTCCAAGAACGGTGTTGTGGCTGGGTCTTCTATCTTTATATCGAACGGTGAACAATTCACTAACCCTATGCGCTTTACGATTGGCTTCACCATAAAATAACTCGACCATAAAAGCAGTAGAATAATTTAGTGGCATGTTGATTAGACTCAATAAACGTTAGTGAATGGTTGAAAACAAAAAGATTTCACATTAAATACTAATTGAAAACTTGACCTTTGTGCTTTGTTGGCCTACTGATACGTTTTAAGGCCTACTGTAGGCCTAAATTGGCGTTTTGGTAAATTACATGTACTTTTTTTTAAGGAATTTAATATTTTAACGTGATTTATTTCATTTACGTACAAAAATGCAAAGGCTATTGGCCGCTATGGACAGCTTGTTTTTTTTCATCAGCTCATATCTTCGTGAAAAAAGTTTTTTTTTCCAATGTAACCAATTTCTTTGAACATTTTCGATAGCACTCCACAACTTTCTCATTGGAACCTTTTTTCTAGCACCTACCGATGAAAAAATATTTTTAATTAAATTATTTAAATTACTTCCGATTTTTCTGAAATTTAGGATTTAAAGCGATCCCACACTAGAAGTAATACCCTGAAAATTTCGCTACTCTATCTCTTGCAGTTTTTAAAAAATGCCCGGTCAGAGCAATTCAAAACACCCTGTATATTTAATGAGTGAAATGGTTTCGTTTTAAGATAGTGGAAATGCTAATTGCGAAATGCAATTTCAGTCGACTAAATAATCTTATTTAAATAATGGTGGCTGCTTTGGCCCACAGGCTCCTGTCAACATCAAGAACTAGACCCCAATGACAGAACAAAGCCATGGTTGTCAAGAAAAATCGTAATTTAAAAAAAATTGCACTCCGTAATTTGTGACAAAAGCTTTCTTAAACATTTTCCTTATTACATAAATTTTAGGTGATTATTATATATTTAAAAGAACCTATAAAACTTTAAAAATATTTAAAATTATTTTTAATTTTTTTAGGCACACTGGTTCTTTAGAATCGTATCATAGTCTCCTTTTGAAATACGCTACCAAAAGGTTAAATTACCAGTAGTATTCATAATGTTATAAATTCAAAATATGTAAATGCATCATTTGGCAATATTTTACTTAGATGGAAAGGTTATATAGCTAGAAACCTTCGGGCAGTTTTAGACTGCCAATTGCAATGGACAAAAATGGAGAACCCAGGCAATTTGATTTTTTAAATTTGGTGCCTCACGTTTAATAACTAGAAAACTGAAACAGCAGTGTCACCCTTGGCTCCGCTAAGTATAATTTCATTAAAAAACCTTTTTTTAATAACTAGCTTAAGTCGTACACAGACTCCTCTTAATGCCATTTTTAGGCATGATGCTCAATGTTGAAGCGTTGAATTATTTTCAATTCAATGTTGAATTTACGTTTCCTAAATAAAATCTTTTATATTTTGGGTTTTATTCCTTTTTTAGAATGAAAAGAAAGAACTCCAAGGTTACTTCAAAGTGGACCATTGTACCGGTTAAAATTCCTAAAGTTCACAAGCACTCCAGGGAAATAATGGATCTTACGTTATCCAAGGAAGTTGTTCGAAGTGAGAAAGATATGTCAGATCCAGCTGACGTAACAAATAGAAAAAATATTGCCAAAAACACCCTGCCCAGAAAGAGCGGAGATAATTAGCGCTCGGGAGAAATATTCAAATTTTGACCATTGCAACCATTTTGAAGACGTAACCCTGTGAAAAATTATACAATCATATTGAAATATGATTGCATATTTTTTTAATATGTTCAAATATAAATTTTGGGCAATTTATTGATTCAAGCCGTTTTTGTAAGCAGTTTACTCATTATTTGGATCAGGGTATCTTGCTCTGATTCTTTAGATCGCACATGATGGAATTACACGTCTATTTTGGTAGCCGAGTTTGCCCCACTTCCAATATGTGTACTGACGGTACGGAGCGTAGCGGTATCGTATGTTTCTGTCAAGCTCATCATCATCTAGGTTTACTACATACCGTCTAATTATCATTTACATTTCTAAGTTTTCTCTGTCCAAAATAAGATTCGCAAAGTTGGGGTTTTCTGTAATGCATCCAGTATTTCTTCTTCGGGCACAGCATTTGCACTCGTCTGGAGTGGGCATGGCTACGCATTTGTCGCATCTACATGTACACCTTCCTGGCAATCCATTGTCAGATGGGTATGGCGAACTAGGTGGATCTAGAGATAATGAAGTGTCCGCCATCTCGAAGAATTCTGGCATTACTTTCTCCCATGGTTCACTAGTACTTGCACGTTTTTTTGGACGTTTTTATTTAGTGACAACTGGATCATGTTACTCTTCCAAATAGCTCCGAAGCAAAATATGGTGATTTTCTGTTCGAATTGTTTGCAATATTTGTCTCATTTCGGATAGCGTTAAATCGCCAACCTTTATATCTATTCTTTCAGACTCCTATGTAAGGTACATGTTAATATCAGACCTATATATTATATTTTAGTACATTTATATTTAATTTACTTTTGAACTGTCGATGCAGTCTTCAATCATTTCGATAGTGTGAACATCTTCCAAAGAGGAATCATCTTCAGTACATATTAGTATAGATCCTTGGTAGGTCGGAACTCACCCACACCCCCTTTGAACTGCTTTGGTAAAAGCATTTTTGTTTTAATACTTACCTTATTTTTTCTGACCGTCAGATCATATTTTGAGTTGGGGTCATTTAAACCAGGAATATGTAAAAATGTCAATACTGTTAAAGAAATGTTCAATATTTTATAAATCAAGAAAATTTCAGAGAGCTCAGAATTAAAATTTCGGTGATGAATTAATGCTCTTTGTTCAGCCCAAGCATGTCTACGATTCTACCACTTTTACTCATCTCCGGCTCGATCATGCAACCGTATTGCGTAGTATACTATCGTACTTGGTCCTTTTTAAGCACTACGGGGCTATGTGCCGAACTAAATCTTGAAAGTGTATGCTCTTTAAATTATAAAATTGTTAAGCGGTTAGTTTTTGCTCATTGTCAAACTTATTGGCGTCATCACTTGAAGTCTGACAGAAGTGTTTGCTACATATTAAAACCAATGAGGTGTTTTACAACGAATATATATGGCAAGTCGTTTTCCAAATAGATCATATCCACTGTTACAGATAACGGCAGTAACTTCGTGAAAGCTTTCAAAATGTTTGGCGTTCAGCTTTCCCAAACGGATGTGAACGAAGATTCTGAATTGAGCAGTGAAGACAGCGAATATGATTCGATGGAAAAACTGACCACATCAAAGAAAATTGACATTCAAATGCCAAAGACGCGACTAACAATGACAATCAATATTTACCGCACCATTTGAGGTGCTGCGCCCACACTATATCTGAGTCTCTGCGCAACCACGGATCTTACTAAAAGCAACTTCACTCCTTAACGACCTACATTTTCAAGCTATGCTGAAATACACTTCATTATGGAATGCAGCTAGTAGACCTAAATCTGCAGAGGTAAACTAGACATAATTTTATCAGACGTTAATGAACCGAAGTTAATAGTAAATTAGTAATAGCACTAGTGAAAGAGGCATTTTCCCCAGGTATCCCCAGTTTCTAGGCGTTTACGCCCTGGCCCTTTGCGAAGGCTGGAACATTTCCTTGACGCTACACGGTTGAGCGGAGGGGAGTGTCAAGAGTGGAAAACAACGGCAAACAGTGTTTTGAAGAGGCCAAATTTTGGTATAAATTAAATCAATGGTTTATTTCAATATTTATATATTTAATTCAAGGAAAAGACTAAAGTGAGCTATCCGTAGGCGTAGGAACCGTATCTCAGAAGATCATCTCGGTGAAGGGGATGACAAACAGTGGCGTGAAATCTGGACCCTACCCGTCCGCGTTATAGAACATGCCCCTTAAAAATTTTAAATTATCCGATAACTTTTTTTAGTATACTATATCAGCTTTCTTGACATTAGGTTATAGAAGGCATTTTCGGGTACACTCTGACGAGGCCTGGCGAAACGCGATGGAACTCTCTCTACGACTCTTTAAAACAAATTCTCTGTGTAAACGAGAAAACGTCTGAATTGTTTAAAACATTAGGAATGAAATACGCTTGCTTCAAACAATCAGAATAAGTCTACATAGAGGCATTGTTCTACCTTGCTTGTTGGCACTAAGGCGGAAGCTGCTTCGAAAGTCGCTTGATGACTTAGGCCTAAAGTGGTGCCTTGGGTATTAGCCTAGCTGATTATTATTATTATTATTATTACCGTATGATGCTTTGGTACTCTTAAGAAATGAATCTCTCAATCGGTCGACATAATTTTTTCATAAACAAGACGATAATTATTTGGCAACCTTAGGTTTTCATGATTTTTAAATATAAATAATGCTCTATTATCAACCTGTGAACACGTTGGGCTTTCTTTATTCGGTGTGCTGTTGAAATGTCTGTGCAAAATATGTTTCTTTTAATTCCACACCTCTGATTAGAGAGATATACGACCGAAAAAAAATTTCAAACACAACAGCAATCGATAAAAAAATTGAGACTAAAACGTTATTATCATTTAAGCAACTTTCAGTCTCCCGAGAAGTTGGTGATTGATTATTTGTTTTTATTTCATTAAACGCAACTTTTCGGAAATTCGTAAAAATTGTATTGGTCTTATATAGTACAATAATTGATCTCTTTAAAACATCTGAAATTCCCTTTTATCTTTAGGCATTTTTCCCAAAAGATAATTTGACCATGGCTTCGAGGGTTTGCAACCTGGATCATTTTTATTTTAATGCATAAATAATTTCAATTATTCTTATATTAGTAGTTAAATTGTTTCAGAATTGGGAAAGGTTAAAGATACTGTAATAAATCTGATATACCGTGCGTTTGGAATTGTGGGGACAGTACAGTTTTATTAAACAATGAGTATAAAAAAATCAATTGTGATGTTTGCTCAAATATTATGACAAGCATGGCTAAAGGTACGAAGCATTGAATTGTCATTTATATTAATTGTCCCGAAAAATGTGGAGAGCGGTTTGTCGAATAGTCTTACGTAACTTTTAGTTTTACAAATAATTGACGAGAATAACGAGCCACCACCCTTGATTAAAAATAATTACCTGTGTAATGTAAATACATGTATTTAAAATTGCCGACGCCGTTAGTAAGCGAGTTGAAAAGGCTTTGCGCATGGGTTAAATGGGGTAAATGCGATCTCATAGCTTTAAGGTTAATCACTGTTTCTTGTTTCGGCTTTTAAGTGATACTAATTAATTCATTACTCTTAATCAGCTTTAAGAGTGAGATGATCTTTGAATGGTAGAAGTGCATGGGATTGTACGTTGATTTGATGTAGCTTTAGAATGCCAACGATGCGACGGTAAAAGTTTACAAATTAACAACAAAAGGGTGAAAAATAAACACATTTATTGAGAAGAGTACCGCGGTACCAATTTAAATATTCCTTCGACGCGAAAAAACTTAAAGTCAATTCAAATGAGATCTTGACGCTAATTTCAAGAAAGAGTTCATTAAAATGCGTACATTTTTCAAAGCTAGAGGATATACGAAAGTGTCTTAACATCGGCTCTCAATAGAGTATCACGCTTTACGAGATATCAAGCGCTTGTTACTAACAAGAGTGGTACGCCACCGTAATTTTATCAACCATTCTCCGTGAAGGAACATAGAGAATTTATTATACTTCAGCTAGACCCAGAAAGCTGCTATATTTTTAAGTTCACCAAACATTTGACTGATATTGTCGGGACCAGAATATCAGATTACTCCTGGTTTTGCATTTGGCTGTCATCACACATTAGTCGATTTTTCATTTTCGTGTATAACTTCGAACTTGATCCACGGTCAGTATTGTAAAGTTTGTGACAACTGATCGTCATCTAAGTGATCATCTAAAACAGTACTTACTTGGTATAAGGAATCACATCGACGAAAATCAATTAAATTATCTGTCCGCGTCTTGAAAACTCTTATCGGCAGTCATAACACTACAGTAACTGAAGAAAATCATGTATCTCTAAGTTTGGAACGGAATATTCCACTGTTCTAAGTAAAGTCTCATGACAATGGTTTTTCTTCAGATTTGACCAATTAAAAGAGAAAATGTAGGCTTTTAAATTTATATTAGGTCCATTTAAAAACGATTAAAACAATACGTGTGTAAGTAATCTGTTTCTCTACCAAAATTAGTTGCGAAAATATGTGATTATATATTAATAAGGAAATAGTAACAAAATGTTTAAAAAATATGGCGTTTTTTCAAATTAATAAAAAAGTTAAACAAGTATGAATTAAATTTCTGGTTATTATATTGTAATCTAATCTAAATTAGGTGTCTGTTTTGTGATACACTGTTTGGAAATAATACGAATTGTTGTTGCAAAAATCCAATTTTCTCGAGAGCATTATTTCTCCAAAACATAGGGTATCTAGATTAGTTTGATTTGTCATTCTAGTTTGAGGAAAATTAATGATATAAATGATATCCATAAAAATGTTACTCATAATAGTTCTTGATGACTCCAATAAGTCGAAAAATTGCTTCTTTTGGATTTTCTGGCTATTTTATGTTATTTTATTTTATTTAATTTAATTATTCACTCGAAGATCTATTTGGTCCGAGTTTCACGTCTTTGTTTGCTCGAAGCCCTATGTCTAAATTTAGATATGATCCTACTACAATTGTCTTTTTCATTGTTATAAGAATATGATTGAAGATTATGAGAATGAAAAATCTTGTTTTTTACATTAAAATTCTTTCTCGTCAACATTGAGATGAGTAAAATTATGGGTTACTGCCTTTGAATATACAGATAAAATGAGGCAGGGACTTACTTTGACTCCAAAAGTGTCATCTCACGTCGACCATTACTAATAAGACACTTGCATTGTTACCTTTCCTAGAACCAGAACAATAATTGGCGTTTTTCAAAGGCCCATCTTAGCACAGTTTTTAGTGGGATCGCATTTGAGTCCATATAAAATCGAAATAACCCTTTTCAAAATTGAATTTATTTTTAATACTGAAATTAAAGTGTACTTTTATCCCCTCTCTGTGAGCAACTGCTATAGGTACCCACGGTTTTGTGGATGAATTACTGCCATATGATGTGAGTGCATTAGCTAGGGATGTAAGTTGTTATTTTACTTTATATTTTTAATAACTGGATAGCATTTTTTGGTCCCCGGCTAGTTGGAATCAGGGCCGTTTTAAGGCATGGGCTAACCGGAAAGTTCAGCCATACAGCCTCTACTCTAGGAATAAGGGTTTAGTTGGTTAAATATTATTTCTGCTCATTTAATATTATGTATCTTTTAGTTACGTCTAAAATAATTTGACTCATCACCACATCGCGTATCATACGGTACCAACAATTTCCAAAACTTAACAGCGAGTCACTGTCCGTAAAAATCTTATTTTCAGTAGGCCTATGTTATACTTTTTAAATTAAAAGTTTTGGTTTGATTACTGTGTAGTTGAATTTAGACAACGAACATACAAAGGCTGACCGTTGGGGATCGCAAAGGTCTTAAGAAATAATTTATCCCAGGGCCCCAAAATTTTTTAAGACGGGCCTGAGGTACGTCCAGCAGCGCTCATCGGACTCACTGATTACTAATCGGTGACATCGGTAGAGAAATAGGCCTGGCCAAGGATAAGCAAGATTATAGAGCGATTTTATAGATAACCAGAATTATAGATAAGGTCTCACATTTTTTATAGATACCAAAATTATGGAGCGATTTTTATAGAGCCACCGAATTTATAGATCCAAAATTATGGAGCGATTTTCATAGATACTAAACCTCGCCTTTTTTCCTTGCCTCCGGCGTTTTTTCAGAGCCTCGTTCACCACCCGTCCTTTTATGGATACTTACAATGACCGTTCAAGCCGCTGACTTCTACGCCCCAGGGGTCCCCCTCTTTTTTTCCGACAATAGCAAGCCAAGAATGTTGCTCGCTTTTTTTCGTAGGAATAAGTCTCTTTCACGACCCCCGTTCAATTGCCTAATATTAGTTGAATAACAAGACATATTTTTTTCATTTTTTTATTTTTAATTTTGATAATACACCAGACTAGGTAACTGAGTAAAACACAAGAAGAACAAGTTATACGCTTGAAGAGCAGATGTCAGGTTACGCCTCTCAATTAGATTAGTATAGTCGCTTATAATGGTAAATGGACTCGAATAACAACCAAATTTACGCATTACGTCTGGAAATATATCAGAATCTCCTTGGCCGAAATGGATCTCTTCAAAATCTTCGCTGTCAGGGTAGCCGGCAACGCGTTGAACGTGAAGTTTGAGAACTTCGAACATCGCTTCAATACAGGGCCTCTCCTTCTCAATTTCAGTCAAATGTTTGTCGACGGCGTGGATACATAAATTTAAAGCTAGGATACCCGCTTCGCCAAGTTGGAATTCCTCTTTTTTCCCGAAACTTTTATACGCCAAAAGAGTAACGTTCCCTTTACTAGCTAAAAGTTCAAAAGTACGACCCCCAATTTTGGCAAGCTCGAGACTAAATTTATTTTTCTCAACTTCTCTGGTGTGTGATTCAATGAGATACCAATTTTGATACATCTTATTAAAAGCTACAGGCGGGAGGCATATCGAGGATTGGAAAGTAACGTCGTTGAAAAAGAATATTTCCAGGTCCTCACCTTTTAAGTCAATTGATAGACACGAATTTTTTCCTAAACGCCAGCGAAAATTGATTTTCCGCTGAAAGTTAGCATCTTGTTTTCTGCTACCCAAATCGTAAGACATCTTAACGCTTCGAAACCCGAATACGAAATGACGCAAACCCCGGAGCTCCACCCGGTATTAATATCCCTCGGATGACTCATACACCCCGGGGGAAAAAAATTATCGCGTCTGGGCAAGATTTTTTATTAAGTAAATTCCGAAATATACTGCTGAAATATAGAACCAAAATTTCAAAAATAATCTAACATAAGTACTAAAGGGGTTTCTAACTATATTAGGGGGCTTCTTTTTTTACCCTTCCATCACTGATTGTATCAAAAAAATTATAGGTGGAATAAGAACGAGTATTTGTTTTTTTAAAATTTTACCTGGAAAAAAGAAATAGGTTTTAATAAAATTTCCGGAGCACCGATTAAAAAGTAAGACATACGGCCTGGACCGCGTCGAGGACGACGTCGGGTAACTCCGCGGTAGGCTAAGGAAATATTATTTTCATTATTATTAATATTATTATTTTAGATTAGTTAAATTTCTTCTTACGCAACGACGATATTGAAATACCCCCCGCCCAACGGGGAGTTGACAGCCGCTAACGATAAGTATATATTTAAAAAAAATAACCGAAATTTTATAGGATAATAACTTACGGGTCGGGTATGACGGGGCGGGCACGCCCGTACCCCGGAATTCGCGGGGGTGGTATTGGACTAATGAAAATCATATTTTTTAAGAAATGTAGAAAAATTAGACCAAATGCGACTCACGCTTCTCCGATGGGGGCATTAGCTAGGCTACGCGCCAGCAATCTTTGTAAAATTTCCAAGCGTCCTCGACCTCCAGCGGGGCTATGATATTTCATATTTTTTAAAGAATTGTAAAAGAAATTTGACCAATTTCAACTTACACTACTGGCGGAATGGGGGGAGGGGGGTGACATTTCCCGCGGAATGCGAGCGGACTTCTTCGGCACTAACCAAATTTTAGCTTACATTGACTCTTGCTGGTCGTCTTGGGATGACATTTTTAGAAATGAAGTCAGAGAATTCTAGCACTCGCGGTCAAAAAAGATGACAATGAGCAAGTCGAGAGAAGGGGGGTGTCCGCAGGGGTTGAATCACCCGCACCTGCAAGTAGAAACTGCCGCGGGCCAAACGGCGAGGGGACAATACCCGACTTTTTTCCATAGAAAGGAGTAAAATGGTGAAAATAGATGACAAAAAATAAGCTTACTGGGAATTATTTAAAGACACTTTTCGAAAAAACATTTTTTATTGATAAAAATATAAAAATATACAAGTAAATATATAATAAAGTTTTTTTAAATCCAGGGAGGCGAAACAGGCGGTGAATTGAGGAGGTCAGAGCTGTAAAAAAACATTTAGTTTAAAAAAAATATACTTTTTCTAAAAAAACGAACTTACGAAGGTATAATTGGGGGGAGAAGGAACGGCGACTTCGGGGTCGATCAGAAAATTAGGGATGGGCGGCGGCGCGATTAAACTGATTTCGAAAAAAAATGTTAGAACCCTTAATTTATATCTGAAAATTAATATCAATTACCCCAAATCAGCCGCGAAGGCTGTTTCCGCGAAATCGCCCGTTACCACCGAGGTGATGTGGGCAATCGCGGCGTTCTGAGCCACCCAGGCATGATCGACAACCACCTGAAAGTCCAGGGCGGTGGCTTGAAGTGAAGGCGAATCATGGTGATCAACTGAAAAAAGGCGAAGAGAGTCGCCCATGTTACGAGTCGCGTTAAAGGCACCACGTAACACGGCGGCCAGAGAGATTAAAGATGACACATAACGGTGGTCGCCCGGAATAACGGCTGGGAGAGCAAGGAGTGCCGGTGGTGAAAGAGCCATAGGGGGTGATGAGGGAGATGAAGATGATGAAAGCGGGCTTTAGAAAAACAAAATGATTTAGGATATTTTTTTAAAAAAGGGGTTAAAGATTTCTAAAAAAAACCTACTCGGGAGAAATTATCACCACATCAGGTGACGAAGGAAGGAGAATGTTATCGTTCCAATGAGAAAAGCCCGGAACGGGGCTTGCAGGGGAATAACTAGGTAAAAAAATATAAATTACAATAACGAAAATATATAAAATATCCAAAAACTCACGAAATAGAGGTAAGAGCCTCCAGCTCTTCCATAGAGGAGGAATCGGAGGATGATGATGAAGAGGGTGTACGGCTAGATAAAATTTAAAAAGTTAGAATTAAAATAACCAAGTGAAATAAAATTTGAAAAAACTTACCAGCGTTTTCGGGAATTCCCGGATGCCATATTTTTTTCCTGGACTTGTTCTGACTATCGGTAAATTCGCGAGGCTAGATATACCGGTCATTTTAAGGGGCGGGGTCGAAACCCTGATGACCTCTAGGGGGGGGGGGTTAACCCTCTAAGGAGTTTCATTGGACCCACGTGTAATTTACCGCTAGAGATTGTCAGGAAATCTAGACAGTTTTCCTCACCAAATAAAATCGCCTCCAAGTTATTGAATACAACCGGGGAGTTTACGACTTAAGGTTAACTTTCAATAAAAGGAGGAATTTTTATATCGGACGGGGAAAAAATACAAAAGACAGGAATGCTATTCTTGTACAATACGAAAAAATCTGACGATTATTATTTCTAAAGCGAGATTTTACGAATCAGAAAAGCTGTCGATGAATTTAGGGGGGATAATACGAGCGGTTCAAATTGTGAGTAATGGCCTTGTTTTTCAAAAAACCGTGGGAAATATTATACCTGAATAATATTACGCCTTGGATAGACACGATTCATTTTTCCACCCCCCTACATGTCTGGAATACCATCCCCCGATGGGTAGGGGGCCTTAAAACCGAGACCATAAATAGACCCGGGACCCGATTAAAAAGTCCCATTCGAAATTTTTTAGCCGAAAAATATGGAACTAAATTTTCTTAACGCACTTCGTGATTTTAAATCGGATATACGCCCGGTAAGCCTTGATTTCTTATACCAGTTTTTTTTTCTATTTGACTTCGTTAACCCTTTGCCTGACGAATTACCGCGTGAATTACCTAAATGTTTGAAAGATTTGGAATTGATACGCGTTTTTATTGAACTTATTGACTACCTTAAACTTATACCTCTAGCCCCGCGAAATTGTAATAATTTAAGAGAATTGGAATTGCTAATCGATAATGCCCCATCCGAGATTAAAACCCCGACCTTCCTAGCTGAATGCGAGAAACAACGCGACGTATTAAACGAATTCGGGGAATATGACGACTTCGATTACAATTGGTCTAGCCAATCAAACGATCCAGCGGTCACTCAACCACGCGAATTAACGGTTAACCCCACCCCCGTTGATGACATTTCGCTAGACGCCGATTTCCCGTTCTCAAATAATTTATGGATGTCCCCGGTTGAAAAGATATCAGATAACGACAGCTCTTCCGCTTCGAGTGACGAGATAAAATTCATAAAATGTTTTAACCCTTCGGAAAAATCACCCGAATTAAATAAGCCCGAAAAAGAGATGACGAATTCCGAAATATTTACTGATGACTTTTCACTCCCCCCGGAATATTCACAGTTTGAAAAAACTTTACTAATCAGGTCTAGTCCCACGACGCCTCCACTAGAAATTACTCAACTTTCCCCGGAAAAAAGCCCAGAATGGGGACACTCCAGCCTATTCTCGCAATTTTCTCAGCTTGAAAAAGCATTACTAATTAACGGCAAAGCCGAAACCAGCGGACATTCGGTAGACCTCGAAAATATTATCCCTAGCGCGTCCGATAAATCTCCTTCAAGGCGGGACCTTAAGCCCTCAAAGACTTCCCTACTAGCGGATATTATTAGGGAAACAATAGGGGTTGAGCTTGAAGGAACGAATATTTTTAAAAACAATGATGAAACGGGAGCCCCGGAAAACAATTTAGACTCGCTTAATGACGACTTATTTGTACCGCCCGAAGAAGAAAATTGGCTAGCGGAATTCCCTTTAAACGAAACGTCGAAACTCCCAGCTGACAGCCCCGCGACACGTGGCTTAGCTTCAGCTGTCGGTTCACCGGAAGCCTCGACGCGCGAGGAGGAGAGGAGAGAGTCGCTCCTTGCCTCGCCAAATATAGGAGCGCTATCGCCATCTGGCGTCGACGGCGCTAACTATTTTAATAAGGAGGAAAATAAAATTTTAAATCCGAAAGTAGATACTTTTCTCGACTTGAATAATATTACGTCGGAATTTCACGAGGGTTCAAGCGTTAATAACCTTCTTCCTTCTAGAAAAAGGAGATCTTTTTCACAACTTCTACCCCATAATAACTCGGTTCCTGAAGCGGATTTAGGGCTAGATTCGTCCCGACCCGGGACTTTTCCTCAAACTAACGCGGTATTTCTTAGAGAGACTGTTTCTCGCGGCGATTCGCATACCCGCGTCTTTACTCGTAAAATTAGATGTCTGAATCCGGAAGTAGAAACTTCTATTACCCCACCCCTCGATTTGAATATTACGCCAGAATTTCACGAGGGGCCAATCGTTAATAACCTAGTTCATTCTAGAAAAAGGAGATCTTCCTCGCAACTTCCACCACTTAATTTAGCGGTTCCCGGGAAATTTTTACCGCGAGCCGGAACTAACGCGATATTGATTAGAGACGCTTTTTCTCGCGGCGATTCTCCATGTCCGGTGTTTTCGCCTTCACCGCGTAAGAACCCGGACCCTTTTCTAGATCAAGCGGGGCCATCATATAAAATTTTGAAGTGGGATAGCGAAAGTTCGATTTCATCATTTAACTGGTATTCGAGCGAAGATATTCCTCCCCTTTTATCGCCTCTCCCCACGGACGATGATGATGTTCCACCGCCTCAACCATTTCAACTCGATGAACTAGAGATCGACCAACCACCCCCGATTCAAGTTGGAGGTAATCAGCCGGAAATCGCTCAGCCTCTTCAAGCACCCCAGCCTGAAGACCTTCCTGCTCTTCAAGAAGAGGATCCTCTACAGCTCCCAGTCATCCCGCTTCAAGTCATCGAGGCTCCGCCCGTTCAACAAGATGGCCAGGGTCTTCAGCTGGAACTACCCGCGAATTTTGAAATTATCCAAGATGGAACGAAAGAATACCCGCTATTCAATCTCGTTGGAAAATACGTTGAAGTGCGCTTCACCGCGGATGTAGAACTCGGGATTACGCAGTTCGTTACCTTTATTTTTGATCAACTTCTCGATGATGACCGAGTTCAAATTTCGTGTACCTCGGAAGTTTTCCCGGCGCGGGTGCTCGAAATTTCTTTCCGTCAGAAATCGCAACTTCAGCCCGGTGATGTTTTCGATTTACTCGAAGGGGAGAACTATCTGGATGAGCGAGATGATTTCTGGAACTCGCCAATTTTATTCACGTTAAACGTGGTAAGATTACCTCACGGAGGATCCCTGAGGCGACGCGGACTTAAAAAGCATATCGATTACATACGCGATAAAAGAAGTTTTATCTCAGTCCAAAACAAAGACTCCTTGTGTCTCCCGCGAGCATTAATTATTTCTATCGCTCATTTAAAGAAAACGCGAAACCCCGGAAATAAAGAATATTTCCAGGAGTATAAGGCTTTGTACAAGGCCTCTTCGCGAAAACAAAGGGAAAAAGCCGAAGAGTTACGCGTCGAGGCGGGCGTTTCGAAACGTGAATGCGGGGCTTTCACGAGTTTAGTGCATTTCCAATTTATTCTCTCTGATTATCAAATAATCGTTTTTGAGGTTTATAACGACAGACCTAGAGTATTATTCCAAGGGGAAGGCGGGAACTCCGAAAATAAACTTTATTTAATTTATAATCAGAAACATTATGACGTAATCGCGAAATTGACGTCGTTCTTCGCCACTAATTATGCGTGTTCCATCTGCTTGGTCGGATACGATAAATTGGAACGCCACAAATGCGCAATTTTCTGCTAATCCTGTTTCAGACATCAGAAATGCTCCGGCGAGCTCGTCAAATGCGCCGATTGTTTTCGCTCCTTCCACGGACTGGAATGCTTCCAAAGCCATCGCGAATCGGTTCCCTCCCTCTGTAGTCAGGTTAAAGTGTGCAAAGACTGTTACAAATACGTGGACTATCGCTCTAGGGAAACTATCCATTCTTGTTCGGAAGTTTTCTGCCGTATTTGTAAAAAGCACACGCCGCATCCTCACGTCCAACGAATTAAAGACCACCCCGAGCCTGACATGACCAAACGAAGATTAGCACTAGGGGGCGTCCCTTCTTATCTTTTTGTGTTTTATGACATCGAGTCGATTCAGAATAAACAACACGTAAATAAAAAGGGGGCGTTCGAGCATGAGCCGTTTCTTCTAATATCTCAAATTGTATGCCCCGCGTGTATCGACGAGCGAGACTCGAACTTCGATTGCGGGGTATGCATCCGCTTTAGCTCGCGACAAAAAAAATTTACGGAGGAAATGTTGTGGGGAAGTTTGTGGATTATATCAGAACTCTAGCGGATATTAAAAAAATTTACTTATTCGCCCACGCCGCGAAATGTTATGATCTCCAATTCGTTTTCAAAGCCGTTCTATCAATCGACGAGACCTTTGTGCCCTTCGTGATAGTAAACGGGACTAAAATTCTCTTCTTTAACTGTTTTAATTTCAATTTTCTCGATTCCTATTCGTTCATTCCCATGGGACTCGCCGCGTTTAGGAAGACGTTTGGACTAGGGCCTTCCATGGATAAGGGTAGATTCCCTCACCTTTTGTTTAATTTTGTCGAAAATAATTTCGATCCCGCTGACCCCATAACCACTAATTATTCGACCGAGAAGGGGGATAAATTTCCTCCCCTCGAAGCGTACGGGGCTAACTATCTAGGGGTAAAGTAAAGAGCGGCCCTTCTTAAATGGCACGGGGAGCAAATAGCCGCGGGCGGTCACTTTGACTTTCTAAAAGACGCGATTTCGTATTGCACGGCGGATGTCAATATACTCCGACTGGGATGCGCAACGTTTAGGCGTGAATTCATGGAAATCTGCGACACTGACCCTTTCCGCGCTGCCATCACGCTCCCTGGCGCCTGCAATTACGTCTTTAGGAAACGCTTTCTCATTCCTGACACGATAGGGATACTCCCCCCCGGGGGGATGAGAAATAGGGACCGACAATCAACCGCGGCTTTTGAATGGCTCGCCTGGGAAGAAAAACGCAGGGGTATAAGAATAGTCTCAGCTATGCGGGGGCGGGAGGCTATGGTAGGTAAATTTAAAGTGGACGGTCTTGACGGAAATGACGTTTACATGTTCCAGGGTTGCTATTTTCATGGGTGCGTTCGCTGTCAAGTAGTGGGAAGAGACAGACCTCTATGGTCAGATCCCTCACAAACGTTCAACCTCAGGTACCAACAAACAGTCAGGGTCGTTGCTCAACTCCGGAAACTGAAGAAAAACGTTATAGAGATCTGGGAACGCGATTTTTACGAGCTTCGCCGTCAAGCGAAGGATAAGGCGTTTTTCGAAAAAGTACGGGCCATGTTAATTTCACCCTTGAATCCTCGAGACGCGTTTTTCGGAGGGAGAGTTAACGCGACAGTCCTTTACTACAAGACCAAAGGCGATGAACGCGCGTTTAACGTCGACATGCTTTCACTTTACCCGACTGTCAACCTTCTAGATAAAATACCCGTCGGTCACCCGAAAGTTTTACTAGACTCTGATGATTTACGAGATCTCGATTCGCTGGACGGGTTAATTCAGTGCCGCGTTCTCGCCCCTCCTAAACTTTTTCACCCTATCCTACCCATGCATTTTAATTCGCGACTTCTTTTCGTCTTATGTGGTACATGTGCACGTCTAAGATTTCAAGGACGGTGTCCTCATTCCGATCCCGAGCGGGCATTCGTGGGGACATTCGTTTCCGACGAACTGAAACTAGCCGTTTCCAGAGGTTACAAAGTGATTGAAATGTACGAAGCTTGGCATTATCAAACAACGCAGTATAACAAGGAGACCCAGGAGGGGGGCTTGTTTTCGGACTACATCAAGACCATGTACAAAATGAAGGCCGAGGCTTCGGGGTTTCCAGCTGGGATCACTACCCCCGACGAAAAAAACAAATACGTCTCGGATTTCGAGGACCACGAAGGCGTTAAACTCGATCCCGCTAAGATCGCGTTAAACCCCGGTAAACGTGCCATCGCGAAGTTAATGTTAAATAGTTTTTACGGTAAGTGGGGACAACGGAATAACCTCGTAAAAACTGAGATCATTAAGGACCGAGCACAATTCTTTAAACTATTTAACGACCCGAATATCGAAAGGAAAAGTGTCTTGGCGATAAACGATAAGACGTTGCTTGTCAAATGGGAACATCTCAAGGAAATCGATCCGGCTCTGGCTCATGTAAACGTAGTTTTAGCCTGTTATACCACCGCTTTTGCCCGAATGAGGCTCTATAGTCACCTAGAGGCTCTAGGGAATAGTATATTATACCACGATACGGATAGTTTAATATATAGATCACGCGATGGCAATAAGCTAGTGCAGGAAGGGAGCTTCCTCGGGGATATGACGGACCAATTATCAGAATTTGGTCCAAATTGTCATATTACCGAATTTTGCTCGGGCGGCCCGAAAAATTACGCCTTCCGCGTACTCAACCGCGATACCGGTGAAATTAAGGAGGTCGTTAAGGCTAAAGGTCTCAGGCAGAACTATTCCACTAGAAATTCCATCTCTATGGACTCGTTGAAAGGGATGCTCGGAATCGACGTAGACGTGCCCACTCTCGAGAAAGAAATCGAAATCCCCCACCATATTTGTCGGTTAAATGATCATACAGTGGTAACTGTAAAGCAAGTTAAAAAATATCGACCAGTTGTCAATAAATTACGCGTTATCGATAATTTCGAAACATTACCGTTCGGCTATAAAGAATAATATTTAAAAAAAAATGACTAGTTCAGAATGAACAAAACATATCCTAATATTCGGGTATAACCCGTTTATAGAATGTCTGTAAAAGGAATTATTGATTAATTACCCTTATACGCGAAGTTTCGGTATTAACTGTTTTTATCCAACATATTCGAAAGATAAGTCGTTATGGCTTTAAAACTATTAACCTATAATGTAACTCATATTAGACGATAAGTCCCACTTAAAATGGCAGCATCAGTATTAAGTAAAGAACACCGCTAAACTCATATTTTTATTTTTACCCGAACGGTTTGTTTCTTAAATATCGATGTAGTTTAACTTAGAGACCTCATTTAATAAAAGCATGTTACCACTGTATGGTCCTTTCTCCGCTCTTCTGAGCGGGCCGAGCGGTAGCGGGAAGTCCGTTTTGATGGCGCGAATTATAAAAAATAAAGATGAAATGATTTCCCCCCCGCCGACAAAAATATTTTGGCATTATAGCGAGCGGCAAACACTTTATGACACTTTAAAAGACTCCGTAGTGTTCCGAGAAGGAGTCCCCAATCTCGATGATTACCCCGGTGAAGAAGGCGAACACATTCTCCTCATCGCCGACGATTTAATAAACGAGAACAATGGTCAAATCGTGGCTTTCTTCACGAAAGGCGTTCACCACCGTAATATAAGCTTCGTATTTATAACCCAGAACATTTTCCCAAAAACAAAGGATGCGCGCGATTGTTCGCTGAACTCGAATTACATTGTTCTGTTTAAAAACCCTCGTGATCAACTTCAACCCGCTATATTATTCCGTCAACTTAGAGGCGCCAATTACCGGTTCGCTATCGAGGCCTATCTCGACGCGACCAAACGCCCTCACGGCTATATTCTTATCGACAATAGGCAGGAATGCCCCGATGACTTCCGTTTAAGAACGGATATTTTCCCCGACGAAACCGAAATGGTCTATATCCCTAAGAAAAAAAAGTAGGGAGTATAAAGTCAGCGGAGAGGAAGAAGTCCCTAACTAGTTCGAAAATGCCGGCCCTGGTTGCCGGACACAAAGATTTTCTCTCGGCCCTAGGTAGATCAAATTTTAAACAACGACGCGCTATTCTCCATCACGCTAAAAAACCCTTAATTGATGCTATTGCTGAATGCTGCGATAATACTTTGAAAGGGAATTTAAAGTTAAACCCTTGTCAGAAACGAAAACTAGCTAAACAAAAGAAATTCATTAGACAGGTAGCCTCTAAAAAAGTAGCCTGGCGTAAGAAGAAATTAATTTTAGTTCAAAAAGGTCACGGGATTCTAAGTATTCTCATCCCCACCGTTATTTCAGCCCTCAGTGGGATTTTAGGTCGTTCTTAAGGAAATAAAAAAATGTACGCTCAAAAGTTAGCCTTAGTCCCCCTCGACGCGTTAGGAAAATAATAATAATAATAATAATAATAATAAAAATGTTCTCATCCCCTCTCGAGATACCCCTCAATTTTCGTTTCCACATCCGTTAGGGTCCTCCGTGGATGAATTAAATAATAGCATGACCGACGTACTCAATTCCAATCTTGACATTAGGGATAAAGTTAAATTATTCGAGCAGATGTTCCACCGTTATCAAAACATTAAGGATATAGCGACGAAGCCAAAAAATAGAAAAGAAACCGGGCAAGACACGGCCTTCTTAAATCTCGTACCGATTCAGTTTAGGGTGAGTGCGAAGGACTTAATTAACCGATTGATTAGCTTAGGCGATAAAGTTTCGTGGTCGAGTGAAGGCGAGTTGTTTATAGATCAAACGCGCGTGCCCGGGTCAGATATCGCTACGCTCGTAAGTTACGCCGTTGGGGCTATAAATAGAAAACGAACGCCTCCCCCCACCGGTTGGAACGAGTTCGACGCCTTGTTCACGCCTACGGTATCATTCAAGAAAACAATTCCGCGAGTGAAGAAGAAAAAAATTACATTTTCGGCGAAACCTAGAAAAGCATCAGTCGTTCGGACTCCGCTCCAATTTAAACCCCGGGTCTTATCGAAAGGGGTTATCAATAGAGGCGCGAAAAAAAGGAAAACGGAACAACCAATATGGGAAGAGTTTCTAACCCCGAGGCAGTCTTGAAAAAAATTTATTACGATCCAAAACATCCCGCGAGTTTCGACGGATTGGAAAAACTTTATCAGGCCGTGAAAGACAGAGGTATTCCCCGGGAAACGGTAGAAAAATGGTTAAAGAAGCAAGAATCGTACACGTTACATAAGACCGCCTATCGGAAATTTAAAAGGAGCAAGGTTTTTGTAACTAATATTGGCGACCAGTTTCAAATGGACTTAGCGGACATGAGAGACATTTCCGAACACAATTCCGGATTTAATTACCTACTAGTATGTATCGATACATTCTCGCGACGCGCGTGGGCAGTCCCTCTAAAAAGTAACAAAGCCGAAGACGTAATCGCCGCGACCGAGAAAATATTCGAGGATCTCACGCCTCTTAAAGTTCAAACCGATAAAGGGGGGGAGTTCACGGGGAAAAAATATCAGGATTTCCTTAAAAGAAAAAAAGTTAAATTCTTTACTAGCGAAAACGATACAATCAAAGCGTGTATTTTCGAGCGACTAAATCGTACGCTAAAGGCTAAAATGTATAAATATTTCACCGCTAATAACACCTATCGATACTTGGACGTCCTCCCTGATTTAATTCATAGCTACAATACCACGAAACATTCCACGATAAAAATGACGCCTCTAGACGTGAAACCGGATAATATTCTGAAAGTATTTAAAACAATTTACAAGGAAATCGCCGTGAAAAGCCGGCGTCAACCTAAACTTAAAGTCGGTGACTTTTGTCGTATCAGCAAATACAGGGGGGTCTTTGATAAAGCCTATCCCGGTACTTGGTCAAAGGAAGTCTTTAAAATCACCCGCCTCGTAAATTTAGACCCGCCCCTTTACACGATCGAAGATTTAACGGGGGGGGGCAATAAAGGGACGTTACTATCAGGAAGAACTGCAATTAGTCGCCAAACCTCGACTATACAAGATCAATAAAATTCTCAAGTCTCGGAAACGCAAAAATCAGGTCGAATACTTTGTCAGTTTTGTAGGATATCCGTCGAACGCGAACTCGTGGGTCAAGAAAAAAGATGTATCTGACATTACCTTCAAACGCTAGCATGCGGGTCTACGCCGACAATACGATGGCCTCCTATACCTCCGCGTTACCGAAACCTGTCGAATTGGGGGGGTCTTGGGAGTGCGGAGATAAATTACACTAGCGCGTTCTTCAACGTCCTCGAGGGACAAAACACTATCGTTTTCATGGTTGTCGACGAAATCCCTCCTGTCGAATGTAACCCGTCTCCAATCGAAGTCAAGCAAAATGAACCGGAGACTAGCATCGAAAAAAACCTAGAGCCGCCTCAAGCCGATCAACCTACTTTGGGAATAACACTTAAAATTACCACGCCGGGGAAAAAAAATCCGAAAGGGAAAAAAACGGAGCAGATTTTCGATGTCGCCAAAAACGGAGAAACTCTTACGGGTGAAGCTCAGATCGCCGAATGCGCGGCTCAGCCTAGAAGACCTAGAGGGACCTCCCACGTTTATAGGGTACCCATAGGATACTATTCTTCTATCCAACATTTAATTAAGATAATAAACGAAATTATTAAAGATATGAAGACGTCTCTTCAATATAACGAGATCACGCGACGAGTTCGAATAAGCCCCTTTCGCCATAACGTACTAGTGCAATTTCATTTTGGTCTAGCCATGACATTGGGCTTCGATCCCGGGATTCAATCTTTGGAAAGGGGTTACCGGGGCGTTAGACCGGCCCTTATAGGCTTTCAAATCCCCCCTCAACTTTACGTTTACACTAATATCGTCGAAGATCAAATGGTGGGTGACACTCGTTCCTCTCGTTAGGATTGTCCCCGTAGAAGGCTCGTTCGGGGATAACGTCGGGAAAATATATGACGTGCCTCATTACGTGCGAGTCTCCAAACGCTATTTCGACACGATCCAAGTACATATAATGAACCCTCAGGGGAAACCGGCGCCATTTGCCTTCGGGTCTCTGACGGTTAAACTACATCTACGGAAACAAGATGCCTAAGCCGAATGTCCTCGACGCGCGGGGGTCCTGTCCGTATAAAAATTATTATCTTAACCAAGCCCAAACCGGGGGGTCTAATTTCTATCAAGGAGCGGCTTATCAGAAAGGACATGGTCTCGGAAGTCTGTTCTCGGGGCTCTTCCGCTGGGCCTCCCCTCTTTTAGTTAGAGGGGCGAAGTATATAGGAAAACAAGCGTTGGGGGTCGGCAGTAAAATTCTCAATGACGCCGTTGCGGGGGAAAATATAAAATCTTCGGCGAGGAAACGTTTCGGTGAAGCTCTAGAAGGGATAACCGGACAAAGCGGTTCGGGGCGGAAAAAGCGTAGGAGAACTAAAACGAGAAGCAGGAGGAAAACTAGAAAAAGGACCGTTAAACGCAGAATCGGGACAGTAGCTCGTCGGAAGTCCACGAAACACGTTCGTGACATTTTTTCCCTCAACTAAAAAGAACCAAAATGTACAAAGTTGAAGCCTTGAAATCGGAATTGGACCTGTTCTCGGTCACCCCCGTGCAAACTAGCGTCGAAAGCGCGACTCCAACTTTCTATCGACCGATCTCTACGCTACGAGATGATTCCCAAATTGAATTTTGTATCCCTAAAAGCCCGGAGTATACGGATCTCGCGATGAGTCTCCTTCACGTTAAATGTAAAGTAACGCGGGAGAATGGGGCTAATTTAGACCCCGACGTTAAATTATCAACTTGTAATAACCTAATGCATAGTCTCTTCGATCAAATTGAAATTTACTTGAACGACAATTTAATCACGCCCTCGGCAAGTCGATATTCATACCGAGCCTATTTAGAATCGCTCTTGAACTATTCCGGCGATGCTAAAACTTCTCACCTGACATCGTGTCTCTACGCCAAAGACGCTGCCGGAAAGTTTGACGATTTAATTACCAACTCGGGGAGCAAGATTCGTCAAGCAGCTATTAAGGATTCAAAGGAAATTTCCTTAGTAGGGGCAATATACGCCGACCTTTTCAACATTCCGAAATACCTTCTAAGCGGGGTGGAAATTAAAGTTCGACTTTCTAGGAGTAAAACGGCCTTCGTCCTTATGGGAGACCCCTCGTTAAACGTGGGAAATTTTAAGATCGCTATAACGGACGCTACTTTGGAAATACGGAAATGCAAGATAAGTCCTCAAATCATTCTGGCTCACGAAAACGCTCTCTTAGGCGCCACAGCGAAGTACCCCTTTACCAGGACCGAAGTGAAAAGCCACGTACTGCTCACCGGCGTTTCAAATACGAGTCTCGACAATGTGTGGCTGGGACCGCTCCCTCAACGCGTTATAATCGGGCTAGTCTCGCATACGGCTTGCGCGGGCGATTTTCATAAAAATCCTTATAACTTTCAACCATTCGGGTTAAATTTCTTATCTCTCTACGTTGATTCGGACGCGGTTCCGAGCAAACCTCTCCAGCCCAAGTTTTCCCAGAATCAATTTGCCCGTGAATATTACACCTTGTTTACGGGGACGAATATACATTTTAAAGATGATGGGAATAATATATCGCACTCAGAATATCCGAGGGGTTATACTCTATATGCCTTTGATATCACGCCTGATCTTTCCGCGAGTGACAACTCTCATTGGAACCCCGTAAGGCGGGGACAGTTACGTATCGAGTTGGGATTCGAAACCCCGCTCACGGAATCGGTTTCGGTCGTTATTTACGGGGAATTCCATAGTTTAATGCAGATAGATAAAGACCGCAACGTGGTGTTTGATTATTAAAATGAACACATTAGAAATAAACGAGATCCTCGGGCATTTACCCGGGTATCAAGGTGCCTTTGCTTCCGATAGGCTCCCCGAATATATCCCTTCCTTCCCCGCCTCCCTGGTCGTTAACCTCGATCCTCACGACGGGCCCGGGACTCATTGGGTAGCTATTTACCTAGACGCTTTCAGGAGGGCCGGGTACTTTGACTCGGCGGGTCGTCCGGTGACCCTCCCCACGAAAAAAAGTTCCTGAGAAAAAATTCCTCGAAAATACTCTACAATAGACGTCGTCTACAGGCCGTGGGAAGCAAAGTTTGCGGACAATACTGCGTGCTCTATCTGGAACATCGCTATAGGGGGCGGAGTTTGACCTCCTTCGCTGATAGGTTCACGAGGAACCAATGGAGTAATGACAATCGCGTGGAGACCCTATTTAAGAAGCGGATTTAACTTACCTTGAGTCAGAGGGGGTATCAGCCAACAGAAACATCATGGAAAGACCGCTGGTAGTTGTCGATTTTGAATTCTTACTCGGCGCGAAATACGAACCGGTCGTTAAAGAAGTTGCCGTCGCGTTCGTCGGGGAGTTTCCCCTAGTTAAAAGTTTATTCGTTAAACCTCCGTACCACGGTAGCGGTCTTTCTCACCACGTAGCCCGGCAAAATCAATGGGTCTTTACCCATATCAACGGTTACCTCTGGAACCAAGGCGATACCCCTTACATCGAGCTACAACATCGGCTCAAGGCCTTAACCGAGGACTCCGAATTCGTTTACTGCAAGGGAGAGGAGAAATGTCACGTCCTCAGGAAACTCATCCCCCAAGAGGTGATCGAACTCGGGGAAATCGGTTGCCCCAAGGCCAAGGACATCAGCATCGGCCAGAACTATCGGTGTCGGTTTCATCGACGAGAGAGCCCGACGCTTCTCTGTGCGCGGGAGAAGGCCTGCCGCTTCGCCAAGTGGTTGGAGACCCATCACCAGACGGCTCCCTCGCCGCTCTTCGAGGAAGACGAAGGATTCTTTTAAAACTTTTCTTTATAAAAAAACAATTAATTATTTTTCGAACTCTTATGTTTTTAAAAAACCATTACGTAATTTTCTCAATTCGCGCGCGTATTTTCATTTCGAATCATTTTTCTTATATTCACTGTTATCATTTTTTGTAATATCTTCCTTTGCGTTAATAAATGTTTCGTTCGAATTTATGTTTTCTTATTCAACATACACGCTTAAACTCGTAAGGGGGGATGGGGGAAAGAGAAAGTCGAGGTTTTTTTTAAACGTCTAGTACCGGATCATTCCCTGGGTCATTCCCGAAGTCGGAGAAGTAAGAGGTAGACGCTTTTTTTCTTAAGATGAATTTTGAGAAAAACAGAATCGCTAGTTTCAAGGGTTTTCCCTGTAAGTTTCTAAACGTGAGGGAGCTAGCGAAAGCGGATTTTTTCTACGTCGGTCACCGGGACAGTGTAATGTGTTTCTCCTGTCAGCGTGTCGTCAAGGACTGGACGGCCGATGACGTCCCGTTACTAAGACACGAAAAAGAGTGTAACTTTTGTCCGTTCATAAGAAATGATTTTTCGGGGGATGTCCCAGCCGTGTCGATGGAGCTTGAAGGGTCAAAGCCGTAGCGATACGAGATCGCGCGAATTCGTTCCTTTACTAGAGGATTTAATAATAATTATATTAAGAATAATATTAATAATAAGGAAGGTTTGCCGATTGATCCTTTAAGGGAAGCTAGGCATTTATCCAAAGCTGGTTTTTTTATACGAATTTCAAAGATTGCGTAAAATGCTTTTCCTGTTCTGGGGAACTAATGAACTGGGATAAGGAAGATAGTCCGTTCGAGAAACATTGGGAAAATTTTCCTCATTGTAAGTTTCTTATTTCAAGGGGAAGAAGTGGAAATGTAAAGCATTTTATAGCCGCTGAGGATATCGTAGAAAAGGACAACCAATTGAATTATTCGACTTACCCCGAATCACGATTAATATACGATTATTTAAACGAAATAGTCGAAGTCTTAGATGAAGGACAAGGTCTAGACATGCCCGGGGAATAATAGATTTCTCCCGAGGAATTCGAGGGGGGCCGCGTGGTAATAGACTATTTTTAGGGGGGTCGTTCACCCCCTAGTGAGAGATGGAAAGAGGGATTTACCCCCGCCTCGGTTCTAAGGATCATTCGATCGGTCGCGGACGAAGGTGATAGACACCATTTTTACGCGGCTTCCGTTAAAAAGATGCATTTTGAGAAAAATAGAATCGCTAGTTTCAGAGGGTTTCCATGTAAGTTTTTAAACGCGAGGGAGCTAGCGAAAGCTGGTTTTTTCTACACCGGGCACACTGATAACGTCATGTGCTTCTCTTGCGAGAGGGTCGTCAAGGGGTGGATGACTAATGACGTCCCGTTGCTGAAACATATCGAGCAGAATCGATTATGTAAATTCGTAAATGACGAGAATACGGGGAATGTTCCCGTCCTAACACTGCCGAAAGACGATAAAGAGCAGACGGATGGGACGGAGCTAAATCCTTTGCGCCATGAGCTTGAGAGAATTCGCTCGTTTAACAAGGGATTCCCTGTTAATATCGTAGATGGTAGAGCCTTAGCTCGGGCTGGGTTTTATTATTTAAATTATAAAGATTCTGTTAAATGCTTCGCGTGTGAGGGTGAACTTATGGCTTGGGAAAAAGGCGATAGTCCTTTCGGTGAGCATTGGAAATATTTCCCCCATTGTAAATTTCTATTAGGGGAAGAATGTGGAAACGTAGTTCATTTTATAGCTGACGAGGATATTGTAGAAAATAACCAGCCACCTTATTCTTCGACTGCCGAGAAAGCCATAGTATACTGTTTTTTAAAAGAGGTGGTTGACATTTTAGAGGGTGATAAACGGAAACGACTGGAGACTAAACATTTTTGCACAATTGGATAATAGGTTTTGGAGGCCGTGGGAATCTCTCTTTTCCCTAACTTTCTCACGGTTTGAGAAATTCCTTCATTCGGGGTCTCTCTCTCCCCTAGTTAGAGATTTTCTCCCCCGGGATTTTAGTTCGGTAGGAATCATTCGATCGCTAGTTTACGAAGGTGTCGGACTAAATTTTTTAAGGACATCACTATCTGCTTCTGGTGCGACGGTCTGGTGCGGGATTGGGAGCTGGGATCTCACCCCTTACATTGCCACACCGCCTTGTTCCCCGAGTGCGAGTACGCCAAGCTCGAGTTCGCGAAGCTACAGGAGACCTACGATGCCCAACTAGGCCCTATGAGGTATGCGGACGAGCGGTTGAAGACTTTCACCAGTTTCCCGCTAGAGAAGCCGTGCCACATGGAACTCACCAACGCAGGTTTTTTCTACACCAACTTTACGGACTGCGTGAAGTGTTTTTTCTGCGGTGGTGAGATCGGAGATTGGGGTGCGGAAGACGATGCCTTTCTGGAACACGGGAGTCTATTTCCCGATTGCAAATTTGCAAAAAACTATTATTGCGGGAACGTCTTTTTAAAATCATTCATGCTCAACATCGCGTAAAATTTGACCTCGTTCCCGTAACTTTCTTTTTCCTCGATGTAGAAGATCGAACTAACTATTCCTTATTAAATAATTTCCATTTTAAAAGAAGAATCTCCCTACTTAATAATATTTTACAGCCTATTTTATTAAAACATGTACAGAAAAGTGTAATAAAAAATGATTTAGTATAATATTCGTCTCGTTATTTTTTTCCAATACATTTTAGGTAAAAAAAGATAGGTAAGTGGAGGTATCCATAAAATGAGTTGAAGTTAGAGGGCTCCATAATTTTGGATCTAAAAATTCGGTGAGTCTATAAAAATCGCTCCATAATTTTGGATCTATAAATTCGGTGGCTCTATAAAAAATCGCTCTATAATTTTGCTTATCTATAAAAAATGTGAGACCTTATCTATAAAATCGCTCTATAATCTTGCTTATCCTTGGCCAGGCCTATTTCTCTATCGGTTTCCTACTGTACGCTTTTTCGCGTTTTCGGTTTCGACGTCACGATGGTCATCGGTTACTCACCGAAGTCATCGGCTGGAAGAGTCGGTTTTTCCGATGACTGACGGCATTACTGACGTAAAACTACTATAATAGCTACGCCATTTTAAAAAACACCGATGACTGAATAAAAGCGTTCAGCAACTTATGACGTCATTATGACGAAAAAGCTCATCGGTGGAAAATATCAAAACCATCGGGTTTTTTTTCGTTGACTGCTACTGAACGTACCCCTGGTTGAAATAGTATTATAAGTCTTAAAGCTAATATTCGACTCAATCCGCCTACACAATAGGCGCTTAGATAAAAATCTTCAAGGAAATTGCCAAGAAGTAATATACCCGAGAGCCAGGCCCTGCAAGTTACTGTTTATATAGTGCTTGTGGAAATAATGAAAATGTTTTACCTGGAAACAGAACGTCGTGTTTTTTCTGAGCCTTAATTTGTCAAAAAAGTTACCTGGTTAAAAGGAAAAACTTGTTGCCTACCTTACAGGAATGAACCCAGAACCTCAGAGTAGGATACGTACAAAAAATTTAAAAAAATAAACTTAGAATGCTCCAAAGATTTTCCTTTGGTATTTCTTTGGAGGAACTCTATAGAATATAATTAGAATATGTATAGACAACTTTTATAATAATAGGTCAATTTGTAAAGGTATTTCTTTAGAAAACCTTTAGAATATCTTTATAGCAAAAAATTTATTTCCTCCATAAATATCTATAGAATATCTTTAGAAATCGTATGGAGCACTTTAAAAATTATCTTTAGAATAATTATTCATTTTCTAAAGGTGTTTAATTTAGAGTACCTTTAGTGCATTTAATAGAATACTATTCAAAATATCTAAAAGAGGGTAGCTCAGCGGAAAAATTCGTCCTGACTTGCAATGTGGCCTAAAATTTCCATTTTGGTGTCTACTTTGAGGATCCGATGAGTCCGCCCCAATGCATGGTGGACAACATAGGTTTTTTTTGGGGGGGGGGGTGACAAAGGGAGCAATAGGGGCAGTTGCACCCGAAGTTTACTTTCAAAGAATTGGACCTGTTTGGTGGTGTTCCCGATAGTTGTTTTAATGCTGAGTCGAATGAGACCAAACACAGGTCCGTTGGATGAACCGTTTCCGAGTTATGACCGCATTTGTCCTGAATTATGTACTCAGCATGAAAACCACCATCGGGAACAACACCAAACACGGTCCAATTTGTTGAACGCAAATTTCGGGGGAAAAGGCCCCTATTGCCCCTTTTTACCCCCCCCCCCCTAAAAAAAACACTGTTGTCGACCCCGCATCGCTGCGAACTCATCGGATCCTCAAAGTAGACATCCAAATGAGAGCAACAAGGACTAATCCAAGCACCAGGGAAATGCGAAAATTAAGGTTTGGGTTCGTGTGATAGCTGAAAAGGACTTTGTTAACAACACTAGGTAAAAAAGTAAACTTAAACAGTATTTAAAGCCGCGATGGACCGCCATTTCTCATCACTTTCAAACTGCAACAATGAAGTTCACTTTGGAAGAACTGGCGGATATTCATTTCGTGTATGGACTAGCGGATGGCAATGCTTTGGCTGCTCAACGTCTTTACCAGGAAAGATACCCGAACCAGCACATCCCCGTGATAGTGCAGCCTACTTCCAGGGGCTAGTAAGCCACACTTTGAAGCTCTCTGGCGCTCTTTTAACTCATCGTAGGAAAATGGGAAAAAACAGGCATAATACTTAACTCAACCCCTACAACTCCTTAAACTTTTTGAATAACCTTTTGAAACACCCTGTATTTATTTATTTATACAAATAGGGAAATTCGCTTAGAGTATGTTTTTATCATTGTGTTATATGTTTGGGCGAAGGAAGTGTACGAGTATAGCGTGATAGACAGACATAGTCTTTTAGAAATATATTAGATTGTAAGGGTCATATATTCTGGTATCTTTAGAATACCTGTTCGGAGAGCATTAAAGTGAACCGAATTTAGCTATGCACTTTTATTCAGTTTTTAAATAAAAACAAATTTGTCAACATTAAAGTGCGCACACAATTTTTTTCAGCGCCAAAAAGTAGTAACACATTTACAGCGCTTACGGTTAATAAGCGGGTATAACGAGTACATCAGTACAGTGATTACAGATCAATTGTAAAATGATTTCGGAATAATTTCGAAGACTAGAGTCATTTCAGAACGAGTACAGAGCGTTTTAAAATGGCCACGGAAAATTGAAAGCGATTGCAGAGATACTACAGCTATAACGATTATCCTAAATAAGTATGTACACTAAATAAAATGAGAACAAGGCGATTGCCGTAATCATTTTGGCCGATAAGGAAAAGTGGTCAACCCCCGTGGCTGGACCATCTTGCGAAATTCTCATACGCATAACTAGAGTAATTTTTAACTTTACGGTATCCACTAATCCAAGGTAATTCATGTTTTACTTTCGTTAAGCTGTTATTATTTTAATAAATTACTGTATTATATTACCCCCGATTTTACCCCTCATTTGTCAAATGATGGTAATATAGCAGATCCTAGTAATTAATTTAATGATTTTGGAATTTTTATCAGATAAATACTATATATTTAAGAATTTGTCACCGAAATTAATTTTGTTTATTTATGTTTAGGAAATTTTCAATTACCAAGACATTTATTCTCTTTCGAGTATTTTGTATCACATATTTTATGGGAACAAAAAGCTCAGGTATGAATTATGATATCGACTTTTTCAGGAAGAACATTTATTGGAGAATCTATTTGACTTTTAAAACGGTAAATTAACTTTCCTTGTAGCGTACGTTACTCTGATTAGAACGAGGTGGATTAACAGATGAATGAAATAAAATTCGACCATCGATAAAAGCTATCTTTTTAAAGCGAAACTATTGCTAAGGGGGAATCATTTTACTTATGGACAAATTGCTAAGATGTATATCAGGTTGATCGACACGGGTCAGACAACTAGCTAAGCATAGGTTTTAATCAGATTTTTAGTACGTTGAAAAATAACTTAAGTTTTATTTTAAGTTCTTTAGAAACACACACATAGAACTGCAATCAGATTTCTTTTAGACTTAAGAGTTTGTTCTGTGTTCCTAAAAGCTGTATTAATATTTATCTTATTCAAAAATCAGAATGAAGTTTTTAGATAATGAAAACAGTAGTGTTGGAAGAGAACTGGGAAGTATTGTTAAGGTATGTTATATTTTAATTTCTAGGCACCGTACATTACAACAAATACAGAAAAATATTGTTAAATAGGATGTTTCGCGTTTGAAGTTAAAGAATAAATACCACGAACGGCACGTGTCAAGCTTTATATATAATTTTTATTTTTTGTCACTATGAAGAATAATGCAGATATATATTCCTGTTTCCGGTACTATATATTCCTGTTTCCGGTACCTGCTGAGATATTCGCCATGAAGAAATTTAATATCGGAATTTCAGTACCTTTCATGACATCCGACAACAGAATATTTTCGAAGATAAATGCGCATCCTTTCCTAATTACACCAGGTTTCTTTGGAGAATTTCTCTCTTTGTCTCACGAGGTAAGTAAAATAAATATGGAAATAGCAAGAACGTATATACATATATACGTTCTTGGTTATAGGGTTTAATAATAATGATGAAAGAAAATATAACTGGAATTTCCTCCAAAACTAAAAACAGCCAAGGAATGTTTCTTTTTAGAGATATTTTTCAAAGTAATTATCTTAAATTAGCAAATGTAAATATAAACTAAACACAAAAGGCATTTTGAAAACATTAAATTCGATATCTCAATTTCAAATTAAAATAAAATATTGGTTTATAATTTAATTAATGCTAAAACCAATTAAATTTAGGTGAATTAATATTAAATAAACTAATGATTTCAACAACTTGTGAAGCATTTCTTATTGAAGCAACTATCACACTATCGAAAACCTGCAACGTGGTGTAGGAGGCCCTGTACTGTTGCACACGTAAATCATTATCAATCCTAAATGCAATTTATGACTGGTTGTTTCAGTTATTTTAGGTCTGGATAGTTTTGGTAGTCACTTTATTTGAACTATCTTTCTTGAATATTTTGGAAGAATACTTAATAAAAAAATGTTAATTGGATATCAAATCTCTTTGAAAAACTATTCTTATACATGCAAAGTCTTTTTGGTCAGGGTAAGCCTAACCTTATATAAAATCTAGTAATGTGCCCTTCCAATTGGGTCACAGAAGTCTGAGGATATTAATCTGAAATAAAATTAACACAAAATGAAGAGGTATCTTCACTGTATTGCAGGTCTGATTACCTATTTTACAATTAACATCTGAGATTGGTTTTGCGAACATCAAAAATCAGAAATTATCAATTAGGGTGAGTGAGGGTAAGAATGGACACTTTTTGTAAAATTCCATTTAAAAACACAAATTTAGAATAGATCATTTTAAAACGATTTGAAATACAAATAATGAATGTTCATTTTTAATTTACTCTGGTTTTTGGTATTTAAATTTGTGAATTTTTAAAACTATAATTTTTTTAAGATATGAAGTGAGTAAGTCAAACATTGGACAAAACAGTTTTTGAATTGGACTGGGGGGGTGCTAACTAAAGACAATAAGGTTTAAAATTAGACACCAATTCGCTAACTTTAGACACTATTAGGAAAACTATGGACAAGAAGGTATATTTTTGGACAATTTCGTCTATCATTGGACATTTAAAAAAAAACATATAACTTAGTGGAAAATTTTGAAAAAAGATTTTTTTTAAGATAAAGCCTAATTATACAGTAAATTTGGTTTTAAGAAGTAATTTAAGGCAAATAAATAATATGGAAACAAATATTTTAATAGGGTAGATATTGTAATATTACAATATTAATATACAAAAATATTAATATATTACATATTATACTTCTGGTATGCAGTTATCACAGAAATAGTTTACAGTATCTTTGGAAATTTCTCCTTCGGATTTTTTTTTTATTTGTAAATTTTTAAGATTTCTTAAATTTCCCGCAGAAATTTATGAATTTTCTCAAGATTTTCTAAAATTTCAATTCAAATTTACAAAATTTTGCAAGATTTCATAAACATTTGCGGAAAACCATCAAATTTCTTAAGATTTATTAAATTTGAGAAATTTGTCGGAATCGATATAAAAATTCAAATTTGCCAAAACATTTGAGAAATTTGAAAAGATTTTCTAAAATTTAACAAGTAATTTGAAATTTGGAAATTTTCAAATTACTGGCGTGTACGAAATTTGAAATAGTGTCGGACCTCTCGACTCTCCTTCACTAACAATGTAAGCGAGGCAGCCTCATAGAGGGAACTAGCTACGTGTTTCGTTAAGCTCCAACCTCACAGCCGTACGCAGTCAGCCGTCTGCTTTCCCGGGAAATTTTAATATGAAAACTTGTTTTTAAAGTTTCCTTTCAAGGAAAGACCTTAAACTAAATCCTACCTCGTTTAAAATTGAATACAATCGACATGTGATTGATCACAAGGTAAGCTGTCCAATCTTAAACTTTGCACTAGTTAATTTAAATGCTTATAAAAAAGGCAAAACCTTCATTACATTATAAATTTCGTGTACTAGAAAAACACGAAATTGCTTAAAATAATACTTAAACAATTTATTTTTATTTCACCATTTCATGTTTGCATACTATATCTTATTTCCTAAGCCACAAAACGAAATTTCCAATGAAATTTCAAGACTTTTTTTCGATAATTTTAGTTGTTTTATTTAAAGAATTGTCGTGGTGTAAATATTTAGTAATAAACTGCATGTTTTAGGGTATGTTTAAGGCTTCAAAATGAGACCAATTTTGCGCTTTGGCATCAAAGAATAAATTTTCAAATAAATATTTTTCAAAAGTGTCCAAACTTCGCCATGTCCATTCTTACCCTCACTCACCATAGTATCTAACATACCGATCAATGTCCTCATTATTTCAGTCTCAATTCAGGGATTTGCTTGTGTGTTTGAATATTGACCAGATTTAAAATATCTGAAATATGATTGGGAAACCTTACCCTTTTATTGGTGAGATAGCTATATCTCAATTTCGGAATTATTCTTGCTGTAACTAAATGTGATGAAAATTGTGAAGCCTGGAAATTGTCAGCTTATGTTTAAACCATGTACGAGAGTCAAACTGTAAAATACTCTTTTATTTATAATAATATATATTTACCAATTGTTACAAGGCATGGTTACTAAATAAATTGCTCTAGAAGAGATAATATAAAAGATTCGACTGGTTAGGTCGCACTCCGTAACCCAAGAGGCTGAGTCCGGGCAAATACGGGTTTTACACAAACCCCACCCAAAAATTAGGCGTCGGGTGTGAGGTTAAGGTGGTCCATAGCGCCTAGAAAGTGCTCGTCGCCGCTATCGAGGGGAGAGACGTCGTTTTCCCCCAATAACAAAGTGTCCAGATCCATCGTGACGGCGGATCCTGACACTCGTGGGGGTAAGACTTCGGCGGGGGCGGGGCCAAGCTCAGCCTATGATAAATTTCAAAGGGAGTGAAAACTTTGATCACTGAAAGCTACGCAACAGAAAGTTAACCTCTCTGTGTACGCCAATACAAACTTTTGTGTGAAAACTTTAAACAAAACTAAACTGAGTAAGCATTCACTATGAAAATAAACAAGAAAAATACTATTTTCGTAGTTTTACACTAGGTGGATACATTTCGCTTGCTAGGGTAAGAAGAGTGACCTTATAAAGCCATTTTACTCCGACTGTTTGGTGGAGAATAGCTCGAGACGGTGTAAAAACGTTTTCCCAAAATGGCTGATTATGACCATTTTAGTAGAAACATTCTGGATAAGCAGACAATTTTATAAATTAACTATCTTTACACCTCCTATTCAGGATTAAAAAATGTAGCTCCAATACTCTGACCTTGACGAATAGTTCACGGTGTAAAGTTATTCTCTCCACTAGGATTTGCATCAAAGACAATTTTAATCATATTCTGTTCAAATCAAATAATTATCATCAATTGTTATATTGGTCTATCTTTCGCTCCTCGTAAGTGTCATAACAAAACCACATTTTTTCTTTTAATGGACCATGAAAGTCATTTTACGATGTGTGCTTAGTGATCGAACCGTTCAAGTGATTGAAATAATATTCATTCGCTTTTCGAGGCACTTACGAAAATGGTGGATAAAATAATAAATTAAGACAAAAGTCAAAATATTTAATAAAAATTACTATAGTTATTTGATTTGACATTCAGTAAATCATCTTTTAATTTAGGTAAAAATTTAAATTATTAAGGAATCGACCAAAATGAAACTCGTCTGCGAAAAAGCTGCGCGCACGGAAGAAGAAATGAAATCACTGAATGGAGATTTGGAAAGAATGTCATACTTCACCTCACCTAAAACTGCCATGATCTGCGATCTGATTTACGCGGTTAGCTTCCTCGAAATATTTTCAGATCATTTAGATAGTGATGCCGAGCACCTAATAATAAAAAACCAGTATCCTTTGGGGACCGAAAGTTTCTTCCCTGCATGTATCGTCTTTTACATATCGAAAAATATGGAGACCAGAGTCATGAGAATTATTAACGAAAGGTATTGGAAGACTTTTTAATTATAATAGAGTTACAATTAGTAAATCACAAATTTTAATACTTCCTTTATTGTAAAACAATTGTGTATATTCTTCTATAATTAATTTGTTGTAATAGATTACAAGGCATATTTTTATTATATTTATTTAGGGTACTTTTTAGAAACGTATTTATCGAAATCACAAAGTCGAACTATTAATAGGGCTACAACTAATTAAATGCCAAAAGTGTATTTGAGGTAGTGTACTTAACAGTAACGAATCTTTCTAGAAAAATTTAGTTTACCGTGTCTGACGAAACAAAAATGTTACCATAAATAAATGAAAATCACTTTAAAAACGATTAAGTTTCACATCTTTCATTTGGAAGTGGAGCAAAGAAAAGTAGTGACACGAAACCTTACCGGGGGGAAGATAACGTTACCCATGAGCAAACCAACAAAACCCAGAATGCACTTAATTATACTTCTTATGTTAAGACGGTTTTTAAAGTTGTTCCAATCCCTCTCGTTCTCGAAAGGTAGGCTCTTTCCCCGAAAAGAACAATCAAATCTCATTGGTTCTCTACTTCTTACGTAACCGGACTCTATTGAAGCACACAGCTGAGTGACCTTTTCCCCCCGTCTTTCGTGCCCGGGGAAAGTTCGACCAAGAAGTCAACGGATCGTCTCAGCATAGTCATTATCCCGATAGTATAAAACAATGCATTTTTGTTAGGGCTGGCCGAGTACTCGAACATCATCGAGTACTCGGCCTTTTTAGAGATCGAGCAATTGGAGAATACTCGTCGATTACCGAGTACCAAAATATTGCAAATTCGGGTATCCGATTACTCGAATAAGTGACTCCCTAAGCTCGTCAAGTATTGGTTTTTACACACAATCCTAAGGATTTGTGTGTATTAGTCTCACGTACAGTGTAGCCGATGCCGATGCCGATGCCACCGCATATCTCTTCAACGGTTAGGACTAAATAAATATTATTGGATAGGTTAGGATTCAGCGAACCTACAACTTCGGTTATATCAGTAAATATTAAATTTAAGTATAGTTTTCAGGGTAATTTACGGGACCCCGATTTTCGTGGTTTTATATTTTCGCCTAAAAATCTACATACAGTTCCTTAATTTAAGTCCGATTTTCATGAAAGTTATATTTTTGAATAGCTGTGGTTTCCATATAATCTGGAGTTGCAAATACGTTCCTTAATTTTAATTCTAAGTAAGGTTTTTTGGGCAGCATATACGGACCCCCGCAATTTCCAACATTGTAAATCCGCGTGTTTATAGAGGTCTACGCGCCCGTTTCCCTCTGGCGTTTTTCAAGGCCATTCATAGTGCGCCGCGCTTTCAACGTATGACCAGAAGTAACAATTAAGTATGACACTGATCGTACTAGTCTTTGTCGTATAACCAGAAAAAATAAGGGTGACACTCAACCGCTGACTAGTAGTAACAAATACGTGTGATCAGAAGTAAAAGAAAGAGTGACACTGATCGAAGGAATCTTCGATGTTTTCAAAGTATGATTAGAAGTAACAAATAAGTGTAAATACAATTATGTGTGACCGTGGATATATATTGGTTGTGGTACCGGAGTTGGAGGTTGTTGTGAATAGCTCAAACAAACTTAACAAATTAGAAGGATTGTGTGTATTCTGACCGTCGTACGTCTTGTTTCTATCCTCGTTGCTTCAAAGTTCAAAGATGGATTTTTACCACTTTTTGGGGGGCAATAAACAGTACCTACAAAGTTGTGGAAACTGTGGTTCATTTAAATTAAAGGAATATTTTATACACCTTTTAAATTTAATTTCATAAATACTGGAATAAAACCAGCTCCTAATCAAGTACTTGATAACCCGACTCGAGGTTTTATTTAGTTACTCGACTCGAATATGAAAAAGGTTTCCCTCAATCAACTATTCGATTACTCGATTCGACTTCCATATTACTCGACTCGAATACTCGATGAAATAATATTGATACTCGATAACCGACTCAATTGCCTAAAACTACTGATCACACAGCCCTAATTCTTGTTTGTCAAAATATGCATAAATCACCGTGGTGATGGCACAAAGCGGAGCTTGCCCAACAACGGCTTAAGTTCGGTTGTTCTAGGTTCTTACCAGTTAATTGCAAACACTTATAGTCAATAATGAAAAGGGACCAAAAAACTAAACCTTTAACAAATTTGTTTTATGTTTTAGCTTTTTTATCCTTTTTTATTATGGACCATTTGTGAAAACTATTTTGTTTAAGTAAATATCATTAACTGAGTAAAAAACAAAATAAAAACTATTGCCCCATTTTTTCCCTTTATCTTATTTAAAACGATAGTTTCTTTTCCCCTCGCCTCTTTTTATTATGTAAATATTTTTTTAATTTAGTATATATTCGTATTGATATTTATTAATTCGTAAGTTACAAATAAAAAAAAGAAATAAAACAAATCCGAAAAATTTAAGTCAAATTGAAGAGGCAGTCTTCCAAAGAAGCACCCGGCCGAAAGGTGCTCAAAAGAGTAAAAACCGAGGCGGTCTTTCCTCTTTGGACCGCAATCGCGATGCGTTGCACCAGATACTCTACGGAGCGCGGCTCGGAAGAAATGTCTCGAATCTTACGGCCTATGGCGTGAATAAGAGATAAAGCGTCGCGTCCGAAGGCACCAAGGGTTTCAATAAAAGACGAATTTGCTGTTGAGAACCGAATACTTGAATCTCTTCTTTGTTTCAGCCTGGGTAGCGGCCCAGAGAGGGTCTGAAGACGAAGAAACCAAATATGAAGGTGCTAGGGGATCAGTGCAGGTAAAATCCCAAACAAGGGCTTTACCACTTGACCACGGGACCAATGACATTCCATCGGGGCGTTTACCATCACTGCGAGAAAGCCCGGGTGACTCCAGAATGGAAGGAACGCCGGCAGAAACCAGGGCGCGTTTTAGAAGATATATTCTAGTTTAAACAGTGCCAGCTAGGAGAGACTTTTAGAATCCTTCAAGTTTTTTAAAACCTAGATTATGGACAAATTGAAAAGGAAGTGAGGAGCTATCAGGACGTCGATCACGAAACACATAAAGAAGGTGGATAGTGATTTTCAGAGCGATCCATTCAACATCAAAGTTCTGGAAGTCTCGTTGAATCGTTCCCTTCAAAAAGAAAAGGACTTGCCGAAGATGGACGAAGAGATCCAAGACCTTATAACGGAAGAAGCCGATTTCGATAACGATATTTTAGAGTCAAACAACTACATGGACAAGATCAGCAATTGCAAAACGATCATTGAGCAGAAAATACGTGACGTACGAAAAAGACCTGTATTTCAACGGACGGGAATATCAAACGAAACGGTGAAGTTCCCCAAACTGACAATGGCAAAGTTTTCTGGTGAGCCAACTCAATGTACAGCGTTCTGGTCTCAGTTCAATGTCGCCATACACCAAAACCAAGGACTTGGCCACGTCGAGAAGTTCACATACCTACAATCGTATGGCAGCCAGAGCCATCCAAGGACTTGTTATCAGTGACGCCACGTACGACGAAGCCATATCCATCCTAACGAGAACCTTTGGAAATCAAGTCCGAATTGTGGCCAAGCATATGGAGAACTTCTTGAAGTTCGAGCGACGAAGCTGGGCTGCGTAGACTATACGACGCGTTGGATATTGAAATGCGAAGTCTGAGGGCCATGAATATTGGATCTGACACCTATGGTCAGCTACTAAGAACAATTCTGAAGAAACGAATACCACCAGATATAAAGCTGGAATGCTCACGTATGAAGAAAGGTCAACAGGCTTGGGACGTACTGGATCTTGTGGAGTACCCGAGATATGAGGTGGAGACTAGACAGCTGGCTTTCGAATTCGCATATTCTGAGGCCATGAATAATCGAGAGAGAAGCAAGTCGAAACAATGGCAGAACTCAAACAGTCAAGGTCAATGAAGATTTCCTTCAGCTACACTTCTCAACGTTGGCACTTCATTGAAATGTCTCTACTGTCAAGAATCTGGTCACGCTACTAATTCCTGTGATAAATCGATTGAAGAAAAGCTTCAGTCTGCCCGACGAGAGAGACGCTGCTTCCTTTGTCTCAAGCCAAGGCATTCAGCAAGAAACGGTTGGAAGAAGGCCAAGATGGAAGCAAGCACGCGATGTAACAAAATATACCATCCAAGTCTCAGTGAAGCAAAGAAAAGTTCCAACAACAATAATAACGTGGAGACAGAATACAAATCGAACGAAGTATCCAGCCTGTCCACAATAACTTCAACTTCAACTCCAGCTCCAAGAACCATATTGTTGCAAACCACACGGGTAAAACTCTACGGCGCGATTGGACGGAATCAAAGAGTTCGATGTCTACTTGATGGTGCAACTTGTGGTTGGAGCTCGTCTTGTCAATCACCTTCAGAAAATCCTACCGCAGGGAATTTCTAGAATCCAGATGTGGACTGATTCGTTGATAACTCTTCATTGGATCAGGGGCAAAGCAATCAAATGGAAACCCTTCGTAGCCAATCGGCTGGCGGAAGTGAAATTGTTGACGGAACCCAGTACCTGGAATCACGTAAAAAGGCAAAGAAAATCCTGCAGACATCCCAAGCAGAGGCTGTACCGTTGAAATCATTTTTTCCAGTAAAGTCTGGTGGGAAGGTCCAAAGTGGTTACTGCTCGAAGACAAGTACTGGCCGTGACAAAAATAAGCGAACCACGGAAGGAAGACGTAGAAGACGGATGTCATAGTAGGTAGCTAGGTTCATTGAAACAACTGAATTCCACTGCGCTGTCATTAAAAGCCTAATCCAATCGTAGGACTGTCCAGATATCATCCGTTTACGAAGGCAAAAATAGTAATGGCCTTAACCTGGCGATTCGCTCAGTATATTCAGAGTCGAGAGCTGACGAAGGGGACGCTGACAACAGAAGAACTAATTAAGGCCGAGAATATACTGGTAATGGTAGCTCAATCGTCAAGGTTTACCAAGTAGCTCGCAGATATCCTCTCTGAATCCAAATTTGGACCAAGACGGACTGATTCGTCTCGGAGGACGGTTGCGGAAGACTAACTTCTCGTACAGCGAAAGACCTCCTTGCATATTATCGGGTAAAATAAACTATCAGAACTAATCATTTTGTTTTTTCATGAAAGAATGATGCGTTCCGGGTTACGTGATACCGTGACCGATGTCAGATAAAGGTTATGGATAATGCGAGGAAGACAAGTGGCAAAAACACTACTGAATCGTTGTATTATTTGTAAGCGATTTACCTCAAAGCCTGGATCAACCAGCGTTGCACCTTTACCAAAGGAACGAATTACCGAAGCACCGCCATTCAGCATTACCGGCGTCGATTTTTCTGGACCTTTATTTGTTCGCGTCAGTAAGAATAAAACAGTCAAAGCATATATTACAATCTTCAGATGCGCAGTTACTAGGGGCCTTAACTTGGAACTGGTGTTAAGTATGACAACTGAGATGTTTTTGATGGCATTTCGGCGATTCGTGTCTAGGAGAGGCGTACAAAGCGTAATGTTCTCCGACAATGCCAAGAGTTTCAAGCGAACGGACCAAGATTTACGGGACATTTGAACACACCTAAAGTCAGCGCAGATGAAAGAAAATTTCGCTGGTCACGAAATCACCTGGAAATATATTGTGGAAAAGGCTGCGTGGTGGGGTGGCTTCTACGAGAGATTAGTCAGATCAGTCAAAAGCGCACTTAACAAGATCCTTGGGAAATCATCACTCAACTTTGAAGAATTTCAGACGATTCTAGCAGAAACAGAGGCAATCCTTAATTCGAGACCCATAACATTCAGCTACAACGATGCCGCAGATCCTTCACCACCTTGCTAGTCACTTTCTAGTCGGTGAACGCCTCATGTCAGTACCATCCAGAGCGTTCGATTCCAGTGAACCAGTACACTTAAGTATCGTCAATCCCTGCTGGACAAATTCTTTCCCGTTGGCGAAAAGACTACGTCCTAGAGCTTCGTACTGCACACCAGTTTCGTAACCCTCGAGAAGATAAAGAAACGAAAGAAGGAGATCTTGTGCTAGTCCACAGCGAGAAGATACCGAAGACCTTTTGGAAGATCGCTCGCGTAGACGAAGTGTTCCGAGGTAGAGGCAAAAAAGTTCGGGCTTGTCGTGTATTTGGTAATGTTAAATATATAAGACGACCAATCCAACTACTATATTTTTTAGAAGTGAATTGAACTTAAATTTCGTAAATACTTCAAGTAATCTTGATGAGTTTTAAGAAACTCATCGGCGGGGAGTTGATGTAAAAACTATTTTGTTTAAGGAATTATCATTAACTGACGAGGAGTGTACCCGAGGTGTTTATCACCGATTAAGATGAAACTTCGGAGGGTATGTAGACTTTGGGGTAACATGAATTTTAACCAAGGGAAAAGTTACGCTGGGCTTCCATTTAGCTATGGCAACCGAAAATGTTTTTGACAACTTAAAATGAAAAAATCTACATTTAAAAAAGCATGGGATTTTCTTGGTTTCACAGGGTACTTACTTACCGTGAACATTTTTGGAACATCAAAAGAAAAATAAAACTTTCAAATCTCAACTAAAATGCTAAATTTGAACTATTTTGGGTTAAATTCTTCAAGTTTCGGTAAAATTGAGAAAATTTTAATGAATTTGATAAATAAAGGAATATTTGCAAAATTTAACCTAAATAGGGTATTGTCAAATAATTTTTTTTGAAATCGACCAAAATTGGGTAAAATTTCCGAAAATGTTTAAAATTGGATAAAATCGTGTTAAACCAACTAATATCGTCTAAAATGGGGTAAAATGATAAAATTGAGTAAAGCAGCCAAGAATTAATAAAATTGTGTTAAACCAACATATATCGGCTAAAATTGGGTAAAATGATAAAATTTGGGTAAAATAATCAAAATTAATCCAAATAACAAAAATTGGGTAAAATTTTGTTAAAACACCTAATATCGGCTACAATTGGGTAAAACCCGGAATTTGGGTTCAATAAATGAAATTGACTGGAATCGTGTTGAATTGATTGTATTGACTAAAATAAACGAAATTCGATTAAAAGAGCAGTATTTACCATCTAAATGGCGGAAAATGCCATTATAATGCTTGATATAAAACTAAAATAATTAGCTTATTTACTTAATGGCGTTTTACTTTTTAACAATATCTTCGTTTTGAGAGTTTATTATTATACCGTTGATTTGGCAAATCGAAAAAGAATGACCACTTTATGACAAATTTTGGTTAATAGTTTTGGAGTTATTGGCAGTTAACTGAAGGCGACCATTTTCAAGTAGTAATTACATCATTCTATTCATGATTTCATCGATCTAATAACAATCCTCGATGTAAGAAAAGTTGATCTTTTATACAATGTAATCATCCGCGTTTTACCGCCAAAATCCATGAAAATGACCCCTTGTCAAAGACGCCTAGATCTTTAAGTGTGTGAAATTTCATTTCAATACGTTGGGTAGTTTCGGAGAAACAGCGTTATAGACATACAGACATTTGACTCGCTAGAGAGGGAGCTTCGACAAAACACATGCCAATTTTCTTGCAAGTTGTATAATTAACGAACAATATTATGGAAAACGTTGAAGTATGTTTTTTTCAAAATTGGGGTATTTTGGATGTCAACGAAAGGGTGGTTTTTAACGAAAAAATCTTTAAGTTATATTAGTTTTCGTTATTAATTAGTGTTTACGAAATAGCAACGAAATCGATAACTTTTTAGTTTAAGCTTTACCTTATTTTGTAGGTTTTCTTCAGTTTATCTACTTTTGGTCCTTCATACCTTTTAGTAGTTTGACAGATTTGTTTTAGTCAATTTCAATTGATTTAAGATGATTGTAGTCAAAACTTATTTATTTTAAGTAAATACTGCTTTTTTTATCCAATTTCGTTCATTTTAGTTAATACAATCAATTCAACACGATTCTAGTCAACTTTATTTATTTAACCCAAATTCCGGTTGTTTAACCAAATTACATTCATTTTAGGCTGCGTTCAGCGGGACTCAGCGGACTCAGCGCTGACCTCAGCGGTGAGCGTTGATTTAACTGTACGCATTTTTTAACTTCCGGTTTCTACGTCATGTTGCTCAACGAAGTCAGCGGTCGGAGGAGCAGGTTTTTTCGTTGAGCATCGGTTTTTTGACATCATTCATCTAACTAAAAATGGCAGCAATAAATATGTGCGGAAATGTTTTGGAAATTAGTTTGGCAGATAATTTAGGAAAAATATACAAAATTGCCGTTGCAAACGAAGATTACAATAGAATCATTACGGGTATGAATTTAAATTTTAATAAATCCCTATAAATTAACTTATAAATTGAATTTTTACCCAAAGCCTTTGTAACGCATGTGCTTAATTGGTTATTAACCTCCGTTCACTATTTTTTAGATCCTGAATTTGCTATACAATGCTTAAACAAGGCAATTGAATTAGGAATTCATCCTGAAAATAATAAAGAAACCAGTGAAAATAACGAATTTCGTTTGGACGAAAGTACCTCTGTCTCAGGTAAAGAATTAAATTTAAACAAGATTTACCTAGAATATTTTATATATATTGGTTTTTAATTAGATAATGAAACTGCTTCTACGAATTCCTGTAAGTGGGGAAAGAATAACACTTTATTGCTAATAGAGTTGTTTCAATCTTTTAAAGAGGAGTTTGAGTCTGCAAGACGTAAAAAAGATATTTGGTTGAAGATAAGTGATGAAATGAAAGCAAAGGGGTATTCATTTTCAGCCGATGATTGTGATAACAAGTGGAGAAACCTTAAAGTTACGTATGACCTTATTCTAGTTTAAATTTATTTATATGATATTTATTTTGATTTCATTGAAGCTATAAGAAAATTAAAGATAGGAGCAACAAGACGGGAAGAGGTCAACAAGCTTGGGAGTATTTTGACAACATGGATGAAGTTCTTAGTTCTGAACATTCCATCAATCCTGTGAATTTGTTGTTTTCAACTAAATCAACTCCAAGTAACTTGTCAACAACAATTTGTTTCTTATATTGAAAATTAGTTCATATCCTAATTGTTTCATATCCAGATCTTCTAGTCTTACCAGAGGACAACTTTGATATGCATCTTTTAACTACTCGAAGAGGTTCTTCAGTATCTCTTGATGATGAAAACTCTTAAAATATTGATAATTTAAATGGTTCTTCAATATCTCTTGGTGGTGCAAGCTCTTCAAATAATGGTAGTAGAAGATGTTCTACAATATCTCTTGGTGCCACTAGTTCCACTTCTTTGGATGTGGACAAAGATGAGGATAATTTAGATCAAAAATCCAAAAAGAGGAAAGTTAAAAGGTTTGCAGCTCCAGAATGGTTCATTCAGTGGAACGAAGAAAATAGACTATCAGAAGAAAAGAGTCGGCAGCAAGATAAAGAATTTCAAAGTGAAATTTTAAAGAGACTTGACGCTAAAAAGGCAACATATTAAAAATGGCTGAAGCATTTTTAAAAATGTGATTTAATCCATGATATAAATACATTTTTAACTAAGTCTATTTTGCCTCATTCTTAGTAGTTCCATTAAACCATCACGTTTATTTTTAGCGATATTTAGGGCTTCCCGTGGATTTGCCTCATTAAAAACATTTAGATCCATAAACTCTTCTACATCTTCATCTCCATCATGAATTAACAAAAAAATATGCAATACACAACATGACATAATTACTTCCGACACTTCAGCGATACAAAGCATATCAAGGCCCTTTAATCTTCGGAATCTACCTTTTAAGTGACCAAAGGTCCGCTCAATCATTTGTCTCGTTGAACTATGCACAGTATTGTAATTCTTTTGTCGCGCTGTTAAGTGGCCATTATCCTTATAAGGTACCATAAGGAAACAATCAAGAGGATATACAGAATCCCCTAATAAATGGCTATCAAAAGTGGTTTTGGTTTTTCTACATATAGATCTTTACACAGAACACTATTTTTCCATACACGAGCATCGTGTACTGACCCTGGCCAGAGGTCAATGAACATCAAGTTCTCATTACACACACCTATTAAAGGCTTTAAAAGTCGCTCGATGACTTAGGCCTAGGGTGGTGCCTTGGGTATTAGCCGAGCTGATTATGTGTTAAAACTATTTAATATATTTTATAAATGTGATGTTACCTTGCAACAAAACGGACGTTCTCTTCTTTCTATTGTAATAAGCAATTTTTCCTTCAATTGGTTCGGTAACATTCACATGGCACCCATCAACGGCTCCTACCACTCCAGGAAACCCGTAACTAATTTGGTAATGCTCCATGGTTTGTCTCATACTTCGTTCATTTGGCCAAACTACATACTCTTGACATTTACTACTGATTAATTTTATAAATTCCCTTTAGTCAGATTAAATCTGTCACCTACACTTCTAAAGGAATCTGGGGTTGCCAATAGTCATATGGAAACCAAAACACGAGTCTCAACAGGAATAACGATGTTAATTTTTAATTGTGTAAGTGCAGCACCACAAAGAAGGATCAAATTCTAAACGGAAAAATTTGATTACTGACTTGATAAAAAATATTAATTTTAGAAATACATACCTCAATAGCATATCTGCTCATTCTAAAATGAGATTTGAAATCTCTGTCTGTATAAAATGGCACAATTTTTTCAACATAATCAACAATTCTAACTGGGTTTTCTCTTTGTTTCAGAAAGCTAAGAGGAACCAATGAAACAATATGTTTTGATTTCTTAGATCTCTTTTATATTTAATTCTAATTCATCAACGTCAAATAGTTCATTTAATAGAAAAAACAGTTTTCTTTTACGTATGTTAGCAACAGACGACATTTTCTTTAAACTCTCAACACACCAAAAAAAACGTTCAACAACTTTGACGTCACGATGATCAACGGGCTCAACGAAAAAAATCATCGCTGAGCCCGCTGAACGTAGCCGATAGCTCCTGAGCTCTCGTAGAAGATACTAGACTTTTTGTCTCGTTAAAACGTCTCTGGAAGGCGTTTTTGAAAAAGTTTCGTATTTCTACTAGACACGCCCCCTTTTTCGTAACTTTACGAGAGTTTTTCGTTAGTTGAGATTTGAAAATTTTATTTTTTTGATTTTTCGAAAACATTTTACAGTGAAACCGAGAAAATCCCATGCTTTTTTAAATGTAGATTTTTTCATTTTAAATGGTCAAAAACATTTTCGGTTGCCATAGCAAACGGAAGCCCAGTGTAACTTTTCCCTTGGTGAAAATCCATGTTACACCAAGGTCTACATACCCCCCGAGTTTCATCAAAATCGGTGATTAACACCTCGGGTACACTCCTCGAGAGTAAAAAACTAAAAAAAAATATTGCCCCATTTAAGGGTCCGTTCCAGAGACATTTTCAAAACTCTCGTAAGTTAAAAAGTTACGAGAGCAAATCTACGAGAACCGAACTCTCGCATCTTAAACGCGTTCCAGAGACAACTTTTCAAGAATTCGTAAACTCCCGCTCTCGTATCTTTGGCTTTTTTTTTTAATAAATTCCGCCCCCCGCCATAGCCAATAGAAACGCCGGAAAATATCGGTGGGAAGCAAGTTACTTCAAAAGATATTTTTGCGTCGTGCGGTAAATCTTACTTGTAAAAAGCGGCAACTTTCCACTTTCGACTTCCTAATCTCGGCTACTTATCAGTTATTTTATTATTTATATTATATTTTATTTTATTTTATTTATAAAATTAGATAAGTTTTTAAATATTTACATTTGTTTTTATACATTTACATTATTTTTTTATAAACGCGAAATTGCAAAAATGGGGATAGCCAATAGAAAAGACAGCGAAGCTGAGCACAGGGCAAAACAATTTTGCGAAAAGGAAAAGGAAGCTATTGTTAGTGGAATTGAAGCGATAATGGGACTAGTGCAAAGAGAAATGGGCATAGGAAAGAGATATGAAAGTGCAGAAGAAGTGACAAAAGCTTGGGAGGAAATTGCGACAGAAGTGTCAGCAGTGGGAATGGGTAGTGTAAGGAGTGGAAGTCAAATACGAGCAAAGTGGTCCGACTATAAAAGTACCATAAAGAAAAAGGGGGGTGGACCAGTCAGTTATGATGAGCTGTCGCCACTTGAGGTTTGGGTAATGAAGCTTATTGATGAAACTTCTATTCACGGAATAACAGGTGGTGATAATAGAATTGATACGATGGCAATGTAGAAACAGGTACATAAAACTGAACTTCATTTACTTAAAATACAACATTTTAATTGTTATAAATACATTACATTTGCAACGATAGAAACCAAAACCCGTACCTTCTGTAAGCACCAGTGGGTTACACACTCTTCCAGCCACAACAAGTGGTGTTTTTTTTTATTCACCAAATGCCGGGCGTTTTTTCGTGTCTCCATTAAATACACCACCGAGCGTGGGTGGTAGTGTTCCCGAAATTTAACATCAAAGAGAAGTGGTAAAATATCTTAAGAAATAAAAGTAGAAGCTAGAAGGTATCATTAGTTATTTTAAATTCAATTTAGCTTTCCAAATTGATGACAACAGAATGGCAAAAAAAAATTAAACACGCAAGATATTTTCAATGAGACTGGTATGTTTAGAAATGGGCAGTTAAGATATATTACTAACTAGTGCAATATATAATAGTTGCAAGGGCTGAAAACCCACTTCCAGACCCACCTAGGCCAACAGTAGAAGCAAAATTCAATAGCGGTATTGTTAACGTGGCTCTTTTTGTACATTCCCTGAAAAACAGATGGATATAAATTTACATTATAAGTTATAATTTTGTATACATATTGAAGGTGATAAAAGAGGCCATAAGAGGCTGCGTACAATACCCGAGCCCTCCGAACCTACTACTAGCAGTGCTAATGCATTAGATCCGGCTGCCCATGCTGTAGTTAACAATCAGGAACGTTTGAATGGGCTTTTGGAAAAGGTACCACAAGAAATGGTCACCCAAAGAGAGCAGAATGGCCAACTTTTTAATTCCTTTTCACTTCATTTGGACAATTTAAATAAAATTTTGGTTTGTATTCATAATGTTTATGTTCCAGCTGAAAAGAAAAATATCATATACGAGCAGTATGTCTACTCCTTTAAAATTAAATTAATGAATATTAATAGTTACCCTTTCACTAGCTTTCAGATGTAAAAACGTCCCGCAACAGCAAAACTGTTATTGTTTTATCAAAAATATATGGTTTTATCTTATCTTTTGTCTAGTCAAACAGCTGACCAAAGTTTTTTTTCAAGGGAGCTGTCTCCATCTACCTATTTTTTCCTCTTCATAAGTTTTTCGGTAGATTTAAAGTTTTTCAAAGGTGGTTAACACCTACTACCTGTATTTTATTACCCATGAGTGAACAATTTTTTCAATAAACATATCTTAAATATATTTGAAGATGTTTTTTTAATAGTTGGTATATGGCCAAATGGGCTTTTTTCTTTAAATGCAAATTACTTAAAAACCAGAGTTACAATATTAAATAAATACTTTATTTTAATAATTAAAATAAGTTTTATTATAGTGGAACAAATGTAAGAAATCAAGGTGTAATACAAGGAATAACCAGATGTAACAATGAGAAAAAATATATCGTGTGAAAATTACAAGAATTTTTGGCACATAACGTTTTCGGAATTGCAGGCAGTTGACTTGAGATCACCAAACCCTGGACCCCTGACTACATCATTGAGAATTGTTAAACCTCGTTCGTACGTAGGATCTCTTCCTGGGTTGATGGGAATTTGGTGTAATGGTGCATACGACTGTTGATAGCCACTGTAACACGACGAATGATGCGGCTCTCACTCGACTTGACAGTTCTGTGTCGATAATCATTCGCCGTGACCCACTGAATGCTCCCCGTCGCAAACAAATGCAAGCATATGAGGATCTGTAATAAGTTAATTTCATTATACAATTGATCCAATAGTGACTTTTGAAATATATCAAAACGAAAAGACTACTGTTCAATCGATCTTCTTTTCGTTTTACATTTTATGTGTACTTAAATATAAAACGAAACGATTGGTCTTTCTCTTCTCTTCGTTTTGTTATTAAGTAATAATGGCAAAGAATAGCACAATCAATTGGACGACCTCTCTGTGTTTGGTGATCCAAATCAGGCCTTAGCATTTCCCAATGCTCTATAAATACCGTTTTAGGTAAACGGTAATGTGCTCAAAATTCTTCATGACTCAAATCCATAGGATTGGGTCTCTCTCTATACATTCTTTCTCGCGTTACATCTGGTTCCATATTATTTACACCTTGATTTATCACATTTGCTCCACGAAGGGCCAAAAGAGCTCCATCTACACTCTACTTTTTACTCATACTAGATTTGGCGGTAGATTTGATTTTTTACAAACCTTTCAATGTTCTCAAGTGTTTTTTTGGTAATTATTTATCGAATTTTTAAAGGAGTAGCTTCGCCGAATGCATCTGTTACTGTTTGACCACTATGTAAATTGGTGGGAAAAGACACAGTTGAGCTTCTATAAGCTTTATATGCTTTTAAATTAAGAATTTGAGCTTTTGAAGATTTCAACTGACCAAAAAGTTGAAAAGGCAATAACATTAGTTGCCCCTCCCAGCAAAATTCTAGGGAGGGGCATTGCCCCCCTGGTTCCTATGCCCCTGCCTCATTTCATTGAAAAATATAAAGACAGGATTTCTATGACTCGTTTTGATTTCAGTTGAGTATATCGTTCTAAATGGAGTCCATATTATTTCGTAATAAATGATTTGAAATGCTTTCCGCGGAAGAATACAACGCAAAAGAGAGACCCGTGTGCTACGACGATAGGCCGATTTGCGACGCAGTTTAACATCAAAGCCAAGGTCACTCTACGACGAAATACCATATTTAAACTTAACCAAAGTGATATAATATGACATTAAGTACGTTTTCAGTGAAATAGTTCTCGAAAATATAATATAATTTGAACTATTTAAGAGGTAAAAGACGTGACAGCGATCATGCGCCGTTTAATACAACTCGAAGCTACAAAGGAGTCCTTGTTATTATATCATTCTGTATTATTATAAAGATTTATTTCTTAAATTTCCATGGTAACTAATAAATCGTTTAATTTTGATTGACGCGTTCAACTTACAATGTTAGTATCTCCACTTTTAGTGCGCAAAAATAAAGATTACAATACTACAAAAATTTAATTTCTTTTATTTGATTTATTAAAAACATTTACATCAGTTATTATGCAGACAGTAAAATGATATATTCGAGCGTTGGTTTTCATAATTAGAATTTACACGCTCATACTTCTAACCTCACCGACGGTTGGTCGGTTACCAGAATTAATAAGCTTATCAAAAATTTAAGATAACTATGATTTATTCTTCAGTAAACCTTCTCTAGTCTCTTAACGGAAATTTTTTCATTTAAGGGTTTTTTTTTAAATATCCGTTAGCCCTAACAGGGATTTGTTTTGGCGACGATGCTCACGGTCGTGACGTTTGTTCATCTACGGCTGGTTTTAATAAAGAAGAAAACGTCAAAAATCTCAATTAGGAGATTTTAAAAGTCAAAGCTCGTAATTCTTGCGCTAGTGAAAAACAGTCCTTGTTTTTGGCAAAGCGGCTAGAAGTAAAAATAGAAAAAGTTACGTGACATTTGAAATAAATTATCCGTCCACATGTAGAAATTGAGAGCCTGCCACTACGAGGCGAGTGGTGTGTCTTCGTCCTTTAGTTAGGAGCAGATTAGCGGTGTGGTAAAACACGAGGTTCATTCATTATTAGACAATCTAGGGTGTCAATCAAAAAGGGTCCCTAAATGGGTTAGGGTGTGCAATAACTGGTGGCTTAACCGGGGGGTCGGGGTCCGGCTCTTGTAACCCATATGGGCGATGGCGCACTGGGAGATTTTAGCTTTGATCAAATGGTCCTATCTCCACCTCCGACTTCGGTCAGGTTTGGGCTGGAAACTGAGCTTCGGTTCCGGCTAATGGAGAGGGTTCTGGCAAACTGGCCGCTTAGGAGGATTGGGTTGCCTGCTGTGGGGCAGCGAGTCTCCGAATGAGGCGCAGTGGTCCCGTTTCTAGGCCTTTTGGAGTCCACCGGGATCTCCGGTGCCAGCTGTGCCGGGCTATGCGGACCGCTGTGTGCCCGTCGTTCCCCTTTAGACACTCTTTCTGAAGGGTACGATTCTCTACCTAGGTAGGGTGTCGGCTGGAGTTGCTATAGCACCCGCTCTTAATCCCACTGCTGTGTGCGAAGTGAGGGGTTGGTCGTCCCATTGTTGCACCTTCTGCTGGGTTAAGTGGCTTGCGTCTAAGGTGAGACCATCAGTAGTAGGGTACTACTACCCATGCTGGATTTTTCAGCTGTTCGGGCTGTGGACGGTGGCGTAGGGCACTATGATGATAGACCTCCGGTGGTGTGGCTTTAAATTCTGGCACACTGTCACTCAAAAAGGATAGCAAGTCATCGGGCTGAATGAGGTTTCTATGGAAACGTAGAAGGCAAGCTCTTAGCCAAAAAAAAGTAGTTTTTTTTTCGTTACTGCAAAACCTTACACTTTCTAGGGAATAGGCGAAACTATTAAGTTCTTTTGGTTTTTCCCAACCTGTTAAAATAGATAGCTACTCATTAAGAAGCTCGAGCATTTTCGCATTATCTCCCTAAAAGAAAAAAAATGTGCACGCGATGAAACTAATATAATCACCGAATTTTCAAAAGACCGATCCACGAGTTAATGACGTCAATTGGTCACGTGAGTCACATTTCTTCATTGCCCATCGACTTTGTAGTTTCGCCTATTGACCGATTTCAAAATGACGTTTTTGCACGTGACCGTACCTTTACATTGTGAGGTACAGCAGACTTATTTACCCGCTTTTATACACTAACATGGCGGCGTATTTTCACTGCAAAATGAATTTTAAGATCCCCCAATTGCGGAATCGGTTTGATTGAAGGACCTTTGCCCTCTAGCGCTGTACTTCGCTTATGGGAGTATGTAATAGGGTACTAGCATACGAAGTAGGTTTGCCTTTGATAGAAGTAGCCCTTAAAAAGGGGCGTTTGCCTCGTAAATCACGCCACAGGAAAAGACCACTCGCAGTTAACCTTTCCGTATGTGTCATGTTTGCTCAGACAACAAGTTGGCAAGCCAAAATATACCTCTCCTCAGAAGAATAGTCCCTAGTGATATTAATTTAGTTATTTGTTAAAAATGTTATCCCAGTTCTATCCCGCCCGGTATAAAATTTTAATTATAATTAAAATAATTGAGACGAAACGACCAATTTTTATTTATTCAGAATATCATAAGTTACTTGTTACAACAGTGAGTTAGACGTACTGTAACAATGCACAATTGAATTTAACCCTTTTTTACAGTACAAGTTTATAAGTTGAATACATGTATAATACGAAGCAAATTTTAATGAAAGAAATATCTACAGAGGGTATTATAACGACCGTTCGCTTTTTGGTTTATAATTTTAACGGAATCGGGCTGATTTTAATTTAACGATAGTTTATCGAAATTTTGTTAAAAGAATATTCCCTAAGGCCGCGCGATAAATTTACGAGAATAATTTCCCGTCGCCGTTTATTGAAAATTTATTTGATTCGGGATTGCCAGAACTGTAATGTTGTGGGCTAGTGATTAGAAAATAAAATGACAACCAGAATTATACAAAATTATAAATGTTTATTTTTATTCAGAACAGTCTATGGAACGTTCTTGATTTAACTTTCATCAATAGCCCAACAATATATATACCTTCTACGTATTTGTACAGAACTGGTACTCGAGTGTCTAAGACTAGATTTGTCTTAGTTCATCGTGATTGAAACATAAACCAAAACACACTTACACTTAAGAAAATATTATAAATTATACTGAGTCATTTTAACTAAATTGAAACTACCTAACTATAAACTCCGTCTTAATTAACAGCTGAGAGCTGTTCGATACTAATTACTTCCAATCTACTTAATTAGCCTCACAGGTTGAGTTGACAATTTCAAGGGTATAATTAGGTTATTCCAATTCAAAAAATAACAATCAATTTTATCTTACAGCTGACTTGAGTTAGTTCACAATTACTTTAACACTTTCAGTGTTAAGCACGCACTGTTCATACACTTAAGTCCATTCACTCACGTTCCAAACGCGAAACACAATTTAACTCTTTTCTTGACCGAAGACCGAACATACTAATTAAAACCGCAAAGTTACCTCATAACTTTTAACCGACACCAGGACCCCGTCCTGTAGTATTTCGTCTGACAGCCAAGAACTAAGAAAGACTAAATCTTCTAAATTGACGGCAACGGCCTTATATACCTTTATTTCGTGTTTATTTGACCCCTCGAGATTTGACTAAAGTTCGAAAAATTGAAGAGATTATATTTTTTACCCGGTTTAATTGATAGTTATACACGGTGGCGCTATATTTAACCCCCCCCCCGAAAAGCTGATGACCGGGGGGGAGGTACCTAATAAAAATCAGTGAAACTTCCGTCAGCACCCCCCCTTGAAATCTTTCCTCAAAACCCCCCCAGAAATAAAATCCTGGATACGCCCTTGAACTCAACATTCACAACCTACGCATAAACATTACAAAAACGTAATACACCAAACCGTCACGACAGTGAGCGAAAAAACACCATCCAAACCAAACCGCAAATGAATCCGTTAACGCTCACCGTCACACGGTGGTTTTGCCAACCTTTCGAGAAACTGCGTACGCAATGATTAACCTTTGCACGGAAAATGCGAATGCGTTCGCAGGGCAGACCGACAGACAGACAGACACGGTGATTATATAACCCCTCCTAGGGGAGGTAAAAAACCATTGTGAGGTTATCATTCGAACAAAGTATAGGCCAATTATCCGTTAAAAAGCAATAAGCAATTTGACATGAGCTAGTACAAAATTTCGGTGCAACTTTTTAGGGGGAATTAGAGAGTTTTTAGCTATTTTGCCTTTATTTTTTATATAGTTTGGTGATTCTAGTGCTGGGTTTCAGATTTAATGGTAGTTTTCCTTCGCTGAAGCGGTTATTTATTGATTTGAAAGTTTAATTTTATTATTTCAACGGTTAAGCCTTACAAGGTTTCGGACGTTTTTAAAATAGTAATTATAGCGCGCGTGACAACTTTGAAGACTTTAAATTCGTGCAGCATATTTTTGAACGCGCGTAAAGATGTCTCAAAATCCGGTTGAATTACCTAAACTGCGATATCGACAAAGTGAAGCAAGCTCTTCGCTACCGTCGGATGTACAGCGTACAAAGGTTCTACGTTCAAATCGGTTCAATGATAAAACCAAAAACATTGTTTCATCAGCCTCTGATAATGCGCGGTATAGTGACTCTCGGATCTTAGACTCGTCAACAACTATTAATATTGAGCCGGAACTACGTGATCAGGACTACCACCTCTCGGCCAGAATAGATCAAACACCGAAACAACTGGAGGAGTATCGCAAGATGAGAGGTGATTTAGATCAGTCTCCAAATTAGGGTCAGATGGATATGGGTGTAAATCCTGCTACTTTGTCGCAACCTAATTATACCGCGCCAAGCTATTATTTTCAAATGCCATCGCAATTCATTAACAGACCGTTGTCGACTTTGCCAGTAGACCTGTCTACGACATTGCCTTATACCGTTCGCAATTTCAACCAAAAATCTATTTAGCACCGCGTTTCGGTCAACAACTGGCTCGCGGAGTTCACAATTAATAAATTTGTTACCATTTTCAACTACCCGCTCGCCATCAACTACCCGCTCGCCATCAACTACCCGCTCGCCATCAACTACCCGCTCGCCATCAACTACCCGCTCGCCATCAACTACCCGCTCGCCATCAACTACCCGCTCGCCATCAACTACCCGCTCGCCATCAACTACCCGCTCGCCATCAACTACCCGCTCGCCATCAACTACCCGCTCGCCATCAACTACCCGCTCGCCATCAACTACCCGCTCGCCATCAACTACCCGCTCGCCATCAACTACCCGCTCGCCATCAACTACCCGCTCGCCATCAACTACCCGCTCGCCATCAACTACCCGCTCGCCGTCAACTACCCGCTCGCCATCAACTACCCGCTCGCCGTCAACTACCCGCTCGCCATCAACTACCCGCTCGCCGTCAACTACCCGCTCGCCATCAACTACCCGCTCGCCGTCAACTACCCGCTCGCCGTCAACTACCCGCTCGCCGTCAACTACCCACTCACCACCAACTACCCACTCACCACCAACTACCCACTCACCACCAACTACCCACTCACCACCAACTACCCACTCACCACCAACCAACCACTCACCGCCAACTACGCGTTCCCCGCTTACTACCTGCTCACCACCAACTACCCGCTCACCGCCAACTACCTGCTCACCGTCCACTAAACGTTCGCCTCCAACTACCCACTCGCCGCCAACTGCCATATCACAATATCCTTCGTTAACATCATCGTTTTCTTTATGTTCATCATCTCAACCAAGATTACTTCCACGTGGCCTAGTAATCGCTCACTTGAATGTACGTTCTCTTCGTGCCCAATTACTTTCTCTCCATCAAGTGCTTCTTGATTATGATATTGATATTATCGGTATTACCGAATCGTGGTTAGATGATACAGTGCCAAATTTTTAAGAACATATTCCAGGTTATGAACTACTCCGCCGTGATAGAACCGGAAGACGAGGTGGTGGTGTGGCTTTGTATTATAAAGACTTTTTGCATATGAACTCTGTCATTGAACATGTAACGAATAATCTTGAGATTTTTACTTGCGAACTCTCTCAAACGTGCACTCACGCTGTATACATTTCTACAGTTTATAACGAGGGGTCGGTCATTTGGAAAAATCCCGTACAAAATATGGAAAAAAATCCACAAATCCAAAATCCAAGAATTTTGCTCACATAGACTTTGTATGACAAATCCACAATAAAAAATCCAAAATCCCGTACACAAAACAGGCAAATGTCCGACCCCTCGGTTTATATCCCTCCAGATTCCCTTGCAGAATTCGTAACTGAGCTTGGTCCTCTAGTAGATCATATTTTATCGAAAAAAGAAGGTGATTTAATATTGATGGGAGATTTCAATACGGAACTTCTACGTGCTCTTGATGCTAGAGGAAAGCAACTCAAAATGGCTATACTTCAGGTCTCTCTCATCTCATAAAACAAGTGACTCGCATCACTCTGACCAATGCGTCTCTTATTGACCATATTTATGTAAGTCATCCACTCGGGATCTGTTTTAGTTCCGTTATTCTGCTTGGTTTATCGGACCATGATCTCATACTCTGCTTTTGACGGGCGCCAAAACGGACCAGATTTCCCAGCGCCTATGTTGTATTCGAACTTTGAAACCATCCTTGGATGTGTCATTGCTTAACACTCTGTACAAGTCTTTGGTACAACCGCTATTCGACTAAGGAGAGATATTTTATCACGCTGCCTCGGAACACCGCCTCGGATCTATTAAAATTATTCTAAACAGAGCCGTCAAAACTGTCCTTGATGCTAGCTAGTAATACCGTAAAGTGGTTAACACTTAAGCAACGCTATGTTTTTCACCTCTTAATGTTCATGTTCAAGGTGCATTTTAAATCAGTCTCCAACGTTCATAATTATTCAACTCGCACAAGCGCAGTTTCGTTTTATTTGGAAAATCTGCCATCAACGATCCACAAACGAAGTCTGTGATCCAGGGGTATTTATTTGTTGATCACTCTGTGTAAAAGTTTTACACTGGCGTACTTTTGGCTGTACGCGTACCTTTAAAGGTATCTGCCTTCTACAGTGCTGATTTCGCTCGTATTCAATATACAGGCACTTTGAGAGTGGTCACCTCCTCGGGAATATATTAGCCGCGTCCTCTTGAAAAACCAAATTAAACAAATTCGCTACAATGCCTTCTTTTCAATAGCATGGTTAACTAGACCATACGTCCCGTTTTTCGGTACTCCGTCCCGGTGTCCCAGGGGAAAGCTTCGCGACGCAGAATTATCTCGTTTTCAGTTATAAGAGTCTCCGATAACATCGAACTATCACGCGTTTAAGTGAAGTAATCCTTGGTGCTTGCGTAACCTCACCCGCCACCCGAGCGTCTCGTCACTGTCTAATTCACTCTGGCACCGTCTGATGTGATCTGCGATAGTTTTTCTTTGCAATTCCTTCCTGATTTTTGCGTATTGTGGTCTTTTTAGGTTACGAAGTGGTAACCTGTTGTGTTTTGAGTAGTTTTTTTAACAATATCCCGTTTTGAGTAAAAATAAAAATGGTCACTTTAAGCATGGTGTCCAAGACTGATTCCATATATAACCTTATCCACGTGACCAGGAATTGGTCGCTAAGGAGAGATATTTTATCACGCTGCCTCGGAACACCGCCTCGGATCTATTAAAATTATTCTAAACAGAGCCGTCAAAACTGTCCTTGATGCTAGCTAGTAATACCGTAAAGTGGTTAACACTTAAGCAACGCTATGTTTTTCACCTCTTAATGTTCATGTTCAAGGTGCATTTTAAATCAGTCTCCAACGTTCATAATTATTCAACTCGCACAAGCGCAGTTTCGTTTTATTTGGAAAATCTGCCATCAACGATCCACAAACGAAGTCTGTGATCCAGGGGTATTTATTTGTGGAATTCCCTTCCTTCGCGCTTGTTTCAAGAAAACTTAACATTGTTTCAGTTTAAACGTGGAATTTTTAATTTTGTAATTACCCTAAAACTTTTACTTATTTTTGTTTGTATTTTTATCCATGAACCCAGTTGGAAATCAGTCCGTTGACTGAACTGGATATCCGAATAATAGTACCGGCTATTTCAATTTTCAATATGACACACAAATCATAGAGATGAAATTATAATAGAACATCAAAAGGTAACTATGATTAAACTACATTAAACCATTTCAATTTATTGAATATAAATATTTTCTTACAATAATAAATCGGTTTGGGAAATGCTATTAGCAATTTCCCCAAGCGAAGCACCTACAGTTGCAGTTTCCCGGTGCGCGTTTACATTTAGTAAGATCGCCTTTATTCGAAGCTATGAATCGACAATTGTACCATATTCCGCATTGCAGGGTACAAGACCAACTGATCTTCCCTTCAACCTCGTCGATCATCAAGTAAGAAGAAAGTTAGTTGATAAATTGCCTGAAATTGTTTAAAAATAATGAAGGGGTTTATTGAACCTCCTTTTGCTAACTTTGAGTGCAATTTAATATAATCAAATGAAATAATTTTTACCTTCATGTTAAGCGTACGTAGTATAAATTTTTCTTTACTGGTTTTATTCGGTGGAATTCTATTAAAAATTAGATAGTTTTAGCAAAGCACTTAGGAGTCACGAACATTTCGGCAAATTTATCTATATGTTGTAGCGATTTTTTCCTGTTCCATCAGTATACTGGACTCGTAAACTGAGACTAGTACATTCGAAATTAGGAAAAGGAGTGATTAAGCGAACAGACTACTCTTCTAAAACCACCATCGTTTTCCTGACATTTAACTCATGAGAAAGTGGGATAGAAACGAAGTGGTCGCGCCAAGAAAAGAAAACAAACCCTCCGTCTACAAATCTGTCGCTATTTAGCTTTGCCTTTGCGCAACGGCCCAAACACCATTCATACCGCGAATATTCCTTTTCTATCTCTATATACATTTTAATCATGTTGGAATCCTCTTTCTTTCGCTTCTTATTAGATATTTTTTAAATTTTGATTTTAGTATCACCCAGCTGAAGAAAGCGAGAAGTGACGGTGGTAATTTATTATTTATTTTATTTATTGAGCTTAGAATATAGTGGTTGATACAGAAATGTTGTCGTTCAAACCTTTAGCTTACCTCTATAGTAATTGTAGTTTTATATTATCCAAAATAGGAATCCCTAAAATAACCAAGACACGGATAAATTTTTTTTTAGTTATTTTAGTATACAGGGTGTCCACTAAAAAATGAACCAGGGCGATTATCTCAAAATCTGTTTTAGGTACGATTTTGAAATTTTTAAGTCGTATGCAATATGTAGGGGGAAACCTACTGCGAAAATTTCGATGGCCTTGAAACATGTCTTCAAGGTCATCCAAAAACTAACTCGAGAACCGTAAGTGTTACAAAGTTGGTTCCAATTAGGAAAGTGTTCCACGTGTCTTTCTAAGTACCAATAGCTTTGACCTGATCGGATTTGACCAATGGGAAGCCGAGAAATGCTAGATGAAAAACAAGAAGGTCGTTAAGTTGATAACGTGTTGAAAGAGAGTTTCGGGAGCTGATAACTCTAAAGATACTCGTGTTAGAGTACTGAAATTTGCTACACATCCTCATCAGGATTGAGGGTCTTTAGTTTAAAAATTTCAATGACCTTGAATAATGTCTTCAAGGTCATCCAAAAACTAACGCGAGAACCGTAAGTGTTAGAAATTGGTTTCAATTAGAAAAGTGTTCCATGTCACATTGTAGCATTAATTAGCTTTGATTCTATCGAATTTGTCCAATAGGAAGTCGAGGAACTGTTTTTAAAAATCACAAAGGTCGTTAAAATGAAACTTGAAAGAAAACGCACATAACTCGAAAGAAATTCGTGTTACATCGAAATTTGCTAGACAAACTCATTATGGTGGGAGTTTTTCAAGTTTGTAAAATTGGATGACCTTGAAGACGTGGTTTAAGGTGTGAAAACATTATCTCGCGATCCATTGGGTTTAAAAACTAGGTTTCAATAGGAAATTTGCTAATCACCACTTTCTCGTCAAAGTAGTTTTGAACCATGTCTTCAAAGACAATGAAAAATGTCCTTGAGAAATAACTTGAAACTGTATCAGCTTAAACCACGTCTTCAAGGTCATCCAATTTTACAAACTTGAAAAACTAACACCTTAATGAGTTTGTCTAGCAAATTTCGATGTAACACGAATTGGTTTCGAGTTATGTGCGTTTTCTTTCAATTTTCATTTTACCGACATTTGTGATTTTAAAAAACAGTTCCTCGACTTCCTATTGGTCAAATTTGATCGAATCAAAGCTAATTAGACCAATAATGTGACGTGGAACACTTTTCTAATTGGAACCAACTTTCTAACACTTACGTTTCTCGCGTTAGTTTTTGGATGACCTTGAAGACATGGTTCAAGGTCATTGAAATTTTTTAAATAAAGACCCTAAATCTTGATGAGGATGTGTAGCAAATTTCAGTACTCTAACACTAGTATGTTTAGAGTTATCAGCTCCCGAACCTCTCTTTCAACACGTTATCAACTTAACGACCTTCTTGTTTTTCATCTAGCATTTCTCGGCTTCCTATTGGTCAAATCCGATCAGGTCAAACCTACCTGTACTTAGAAAGTCACGTGGAACACTTTTCTTATTAAAACCAACTTTCTAACACTTACGGTTTTCGAGTTAGTTTTTGGATGACCTTGAAGACATGGTTCAAGGTCATCGACATTTTCGCATTAGGTTTCCCCCTACATCTTGTATACGACTTGAAAATTTCAAAATCGTTCCTAAAACAGATTTTGAAATATTCGCCCTGGTTCATTTTTTAGTGGACACCCTGTATTTATTACTGTGACAAAAAATCAATAATTGAAATGCAGAACGGAAATCGATTTCGCGTTATAATATTATGATGATGGGATAGCGACAATCGATTTGGTTTCCGAGCTATTTCTATATAATTTACGACAGTCAATAACTATGACGTAAACACCTATATAACAACCATTACGCGGCGTTGGTTTTTAACAAAAAACTAAAGAATGCTTTCGTCGCATAGCTAAAGTCCCATAAAATGAGCCAGACCTCGTCTACTTTACGATTTAACTAAATATACATTTTATCAGAAATACATGAACCGAAATTGTCAACGACCTAATTTTTATTGGGGGCATTTTCCCATAGTACAAGGAGAGGGAGGAAATAAAAACCGAACGGATTTCAGCCTTCCCGCGGGAGAGGAAAAATTCTAGTGCATCACGGGTAGATTACTTCGACATCTAGCGAGAGGAAAGATCAATAGCCAGGTGGCGTACTCAAGTAGCCTTGGTGAAATTGGGAGAGGCTGAATTTCGAGGGGGGTTTTCTCCTCCTTACTAAATAGAGGGGGGGGGGGTGGGAACTTGCCTCCCATGTAAGAGGAATAGGACGTTGATAATTTCGGTTCGTGTATTTCTGATTTTATTTTAATTTCCTAATTAAATTTTTTTTCATAATAACTGTTAGTCTGGTTTTATACTAAACGTTTTCTAACGTAACGAGCTCCTGATGTAGTTAAAGAGTTAACTTTTATTGTCTTACATCATTTATAATTCAAATCTACTAGAATTACATGTTATAAAGAAATTGATCTTACCAGCAGTAAATTATTTCTTACAACCTCTTAGTTCTTTAGCAGCTTTGAACACTGAAAAAGTTGTCCAGGAGAGGAATCTTTATATAGATTGACAACAATAAATGTGTCGACTAGTTTCTCATTCTTTCATATATTTCGGATATCTACAGACGACCAACAATTATCTCTCCGCATTTTTACAATTATTCAAACGATATTTTTCCACTTCAAAATATGTCAGAGACAAATTATCACTGGCATATTTAAAAATATAACTTTTCTGACCGTCATCTGAATGCAATATATGTGTACGTACGTAACACAATATTGTGAAGCCTGAGAATTGTCTCTTATATTCAACCATGTAAAAGAGACGAAAGTGCATAAGTAAACTTTTCTTTATATCCTTTCTATGAATTTCATAAAATATATATATTAAACTTATTATTTACCATGGTGAATATTAGTAGAAATTATGTTTAATTCAGAGAAAACGGCATGGTATTAGAAGATAAAACTTATTTTATACAAGACGTTTCGAGCCGAGGTTCTTCTTCAGTCGTTCGTTAGTTTTAATTAAAACTAACGAACGACTGAAGAAGAGCCTCGGCTCGAAACGTCTTGTATAAAATAAGTTTTATCTTCTAATACCATGCCGTTTTCTCTGAATTAAACATAATTTCTTCTCATAAAATATATTTTTACCATTTCGGCATGACAAGGAAAAATAAATAATATGTTCTCTTGAAGATGGAAAGCGAAAAAAAAACTACGCTCTATTAACTTATAGTTTCCTAACTAAAGAAAACATGGCGGATAATATTGCACCCATTTCGCAACATTATGCACCACCACTAAAAAATTTTGCACCATCACGGTTTACGAGTTATTTAAATTTGGAACTCGGCAGGCTAAGATAATGGCAGCTCGCCACTTTCTTAAATTCAAAGATTGAAGTGGTTTATCTCTTTGCACCAATTTCGCAACATTACGCACCATCATTTTAAAATTTTGCACCAAACTGGTTTAAAAGATATAATAATCTGAAAATGGGCGGGCCAAGTTAATGGTAACTTAAAATGTTTTTTTTCCTAAATGTAAATATATATATTGATTTAAAACTTGGCTTGCCAAGTTACTGGTAGCTTGCCACATTGCATTTTCAAAATGGAAAAAGTCAATCCTGATGTACAAAATTTGCACCATTGTGCACCAATTATTTAATATTTTGCACCAAGCGAACTTGAAACCCGGCGAGTCAAGTTAATGGTAGATCGCCACTTCCAAAATTTCTAAAATATCACATAGTTTTGTGGCTATTTTGCACCATTGTGCAACCTTGTTTTAAAATTTTGCATCATACCGGCCAAAGTACTGTTTTATTCTGTATTTTGGAGTTTACAAGTTTAATTTTTATAGCTTAATTAAGATGCATATTTCACTTGTAAAATATATCATCGCTATTTCTAGCGAAAATAATTTTTTCTAGGTGTATGAAATTATATTGGTATTAATATTAGATAGCAGAGAAGCCCGCCTAAAAACACTATACTAATTTGGGAAAAGAAAAAGCCAGAAGGAAATTAGCGAGAGGTTGATCACTCTGTGTAAAAGTTTTACACTGGCGTACTTTTGGCTGTACGCGTACCTTTAAAGGTATCTGCCTTCTACAGTGCTGATTTCGCTCGTATTCAATATACAGGCACTTTGAGAGTGGTCACCTCCTCGGGAATATATTAGCCGCGTCCTCTTGAAAAACCAAATTAAACAAATTCGCTACAATGCCTTCTTTTCAATAGCATGGTTAACTAGACCATACGTCCCGTTTTTCGGTACTCCGTCCCGGTGTCCCAGGGGAAAGCTTCGCGACGCAGAATTATCTCGTTTTCAGTTATAAGAGTCTCCGATAACATCGAACTATCACGCGTTTAAGTGAAGTAATCCTTGGCGCTTGCGTAACCTCACCCGCCACCCGAGCGTCTCGTCACTGTCTAATTCACTCTGGCACCGTCTGATGTGATCTGCGATAGTTTTTCTTTGCAATTCCTTCCTGATTTTTGCGTATTGTGGTCTTTTTAGGTTACGAAGTGGTAACCTGTTGTGTTTTGAGTAGTTTTTTTTAACAATATCCCGTTTTGAGTAAAAATAAAAATGGTCACTTTAAGCATGGTGTCCAAGACTGATTCCATATATAACCTTATCCACGTGACCAGGAATTGGTCGCTAGAAGCGTAATTACCTCTCTGACTGTACTATGTTCCCTAGGAAGGGTTTAACAATCACCGTGTCTATTTGGGTGTGTGTGTGCGTGTGCGTGTGTGTGTGTAAGCACTACATTACAAGTGGGGACATCGACCAGATTTTTCCGTACAGCACTGGGACTTATGTCACTTATGGGGACAAAAATGATGGTCCCCACAATTCAAACCTTATAAATTGTTATAAAATTAAATATTTTAATTAAATTGAAAACTTTTGACGTACAAAACACATAATATTCATTTTCAAAGATTTTCCATAAAAGAAAAAACAAAATTAATTTGATTTTAATAGATTTATCAATAAAAATCGAATGTCCTCATTTCTACGTCAAAAAGAGATTTGTGTGTTTAGAGTTAAACACCAATAACATTCTTTAGACACACTTCGATTAACCATGATCGATAAGTGGCGCTCCAAACGAGGCCTACTGGAACTGAAAAAGACACTTCCGGTTAAAGACACTAATTATTATCGGGTCCCCACAAGGTAACTCAATTGCTTTGACGTCACATCCGGTAAAAGACACTTTAAATGAGTCCTCACAAGGTATATAAATATTATGACGTCACATCCGGTAAAAGACACTTTTAATGAGTCCTCACAACGTATATAAATATTATTGATGTGACATACGGCTATTGACTATTCTTTTGTATGTTAATTATTCTCCATAAGTTAATTCCATGTTAAAAAATATGCCTTTGCGAAAATACCGCATACATGTATTAAGTTGACGAAAGCATTATGTTCGCTTTTAATGGGTCCTCACACGGTTGGTTAATTTTGAGAACGCCACCTTTTAAAAAGTAACTTAATCTTTATGTTCGACCTTAATTTTAATTATGTCCGAGGCCCTCGTAAGGTACTCACAACGTCGTTTGACATACGACTAGAGAATCAAAGTTTAGGACCTCACATGTATAGTTAGCTCGAGACACTCGAAAGGTACTCACAACGTCGATTAAAGACTAATATCACACACTATATGAAATCGAACTTAAGGACCTCACATGAATAGTTAGTTCGAGACACTCGAAAGGTACTCACAACGTCGATTAAAGACTAATATCACACACTATATGAAATCGAACTTAAGGACCTCACATGTATAGTTCGTTCTAGACACTCGAAAGGTACTCACAACGTCGATTAAAGACTAATATCACACACTATATGAAATCGAACTTAAGGACCTCATATGTATAGTTAGTTCGAGACACTCGTAAGGTACTCACAACGTCGATTAAAGACTAATATCACACACTATATGAAATCGAACTTAAGGACCTCATATGTATAGTTCGTTCTAGACACTCGAAAGGTAATCACAACGTCGATTAAAGACTAATATCACACACTATATGAAATCGAAATTAAGGATCTCATATGTATAGTTAGTTCGAGACACTTGAAAGATACTCACAACGTCGATTAAAGACTAATATCACACACTATATGAAATCGAAATTAAGGACCTCATATGTATAGTTAGTTCGAGACACTTGAAAGGTACTCACAACGTCGATTAAAGACTAATATCACACACACTATATGAATCAAACTTAAGGACCTCATATTTATAGTTAGTTCGAGACACTCGAAAGGTACTCACAACGTCGATTAAAGACTAATATCACACACTATATGAAATCGAAATTAAGGACCTCATATGTATAGTTAGTTCGAGACACTCGAAAGGTACTCACAACGTCGATTAAAGACTTATATCACACACTATATGAAATCGAAATTAAGGACCTCATATGTGTAGTTAGTTCGAGACAATCGAAAGGTACTCACTACGTCGATTAAAGACTAATATCACACACTATATGAAATCGAAATTAAGGACCTCATATGTGTAGTTAGTTCGAGACAATCGAAAGGTACTCACTACGTCGATTAAAGACTAATATCACACACTATATGAAATCGAACTTATGGACCTCACATGTATAGTTCGTTCTAGACACTCGAAAGGTACTCACAACGTCGATTAAAGACTAATATCACACACTATATGAAATCGAACTTAAGGACCTCATATGTATAGTTAGTTCGAGACACTCGTAAGGTACTCACAACGTCGATTAAAGACTAATATCACACACTATATGAAATCGAACTTAAGGACCTCATATGTATAGTTCGTTCTAGACACTCGAAAGGTAATCACAACGTCGATTAAAGACTAATATCACACACTATATGAAATCGAAATTAAGGATCTCATATGTATAGTTAGTTCGAGACACTTGAAAGATACTCACAACGTCGATTAAAGACTAATATCACACACTATATGAAATCGAAATTAAGGACCTCATATGTATAGTTAGTTCGAGACACTTGAAAGGTACTCACAACGTCGATTAAAGACTAATATCACACACACTATATGAATCAAACTTAAGGACCTCATATTTATAGTTAGTTCGAGACACTCGAAAGGTACTCACAACGTCGATTAAAGACTAATATCACACACTATATGAAATCGAAATTAAGGACCTCATATGTATAGTTAGTTCGAGACACTCGAAAGGTACTCACAACGTCGATTAAAGACTTATATCACACACTATATGAAATCGAAATTAAGGACCTCATATGTGTAGTTAGTTCGAGACAATCGAAAGGTACTCACTACGTCGATTAAAGACTAATATCACACACTATATGAAATCGAAATTAAGGACCTCATATGTGTAGTTAGTTCGAGACAATCGAAAGGTACTCACTACGTCGATTAAAGACTAATATCACACACTATATGAAATCGAACTTATGGACCTCACATGTATAGTTCGTTCTAGACACTCGAAAGGTACTCACAACGTCGATTAAAGACTAATATCACACACTATATGAAATCGAACTTAAGGACCTCATATGTATAGTTAGTTCGAGACACTCGTAAGGTACTCACAACGTCGATTAAAGACTAATATCACACACTATATGAAATCGAACTTAAGGACCTCATATGTATAGTTCGTTCTAGACACTCGAAAGGTAATCACAACGTCGATTAAAGACTAATATCACACACTATATGAAATCGAAATTAAGGATCTCATATGTATAGTTAGTTCGAGACACTTGAAAGATACTCACAACGTCGATTAAAGACTAATATCACACACTATATGAAATCGAAATTAAGGACCTCATATGTATAGTTAGTTCGAGACACTTGAAAGGTACTCACAACGTCGATTAAAGACTAATATCACACACACTATATGAAATCAAACTTAAGGACCTCATATTTATAGTTAGTTCGAGACACTCGAAAGGTACTCACAACGTCGATTAAAGACTAATATCACACACTATATGAAATCGAAATTAAGGACCTCATATGTATAGTTAGTTCGAGACACTCGAAAGGTACTCACAACGTCGATTAAAGACTTATATCACACACTATATGAAATCGAAATTAAGGACCTCATATGTGTAGTTAGTTCGAGACAATCGAAAGGTACTCACTACGTCGATTAAAGACTAATATCACACACTATATGAAATCGAAATTAAGGACCTCATATGTGTAGTTAGTTTGAGACAATCGAAAGGTACTCACTACGTCGATTAAAGACTAATATCACACACTATATGAAATCGAACTTATGGACCTCATATGTATAGTTAGTTCGAGACACTCGAAAGGTACTCACAACGTCGATTAAAGACTAATATCACACACTATATGAAATCGAACTTAAGGACCTCATATGTATAGTTAGTTCGAGACACTCGAAAGGTACTCACAACGTCGATTAAAGACTAATATCACACACTATATGAAATCGAACTTAAGGACCTCATATGTATAGTTAGTTCGAGACACTCGAAAGGTACTCACAACGTCGATTAAAGACTAATATCACACACTATATGAAATCGAACTTAAGGACCTCATATTTATAGTTAGTTCGAGACACTCGAAAGGTACTCACAACGTCGATTAAAGACTAATATCACACACTATATGGAAATCAAAGTTAAGGACCTCATATGTATAGTTCTTTCTAGACACTCGAAAGGTACTCACAACGTCGATTAAAGACTAATATCACACACTATATGAAATCGAACTTAAGGACCTCACATGTATAATTAGTTCGAAACACTCGAAAGGTACTCACAACGTCGATTAAAGACTTATATCACACACTATATGAAATCGAAATTAAGGACCTCATATGTATAGTTAGTTCGAGACACTCGAAAAGTACTTACAACGTCGATTAAAGACTAATATCACACACTATATGAAATCGAACTTAAGGACCTCATATTTATAGTTAGTTCGAGACACTCGAAAGGTACTCACTACGTCGATTAAAGACTAATATCACACACTATATGAAATCGAACTTAAGGACCTCACATGTATAGTTAGTTCGAGACACTCGTAAGGTACTCACAACGTCGATTAAAGACTAATATCACACACTATATGGAAATCAAAGTTAAGGACCTCATATGTATAGTTCTTTCTAGACACTCGAAAGGTACTCACAACGTCGATTAAAGACTAATATCACACACTATATGAAATCGAACTTAAGGACCTCACATGTATAATTAGTTCGAGACACTCGAAAGGTACTCACAACGTCGATTAAAGACTAATATCACACACTATATGGAAATCAAAGTTAAGGACCTCATATGTATAGTTCTTTCTAGACACTCGAAAGGTACTCACAACGTCGATTACAGACTAATATCACACACTATATGAAATCGAACTTAAGGACCTCACATGTATAATTAGTTCGAGACACTCGAAAGGTACTCACAACGTCGATTAAAGACTAATATCACACACTATATGAAATCGAACTTAAGGACCTCATATTTATAGTTAGTTCGAGACTCTCGTAAGGTACTCACAACGTCGATTAAAGACTAATATCACACACTATATGGAAATCAAAGTTAAGGACCTCATAAGTATAGTTCTTTCTAGACACTCGAAAGGTACTCACAACGTCGATTAAAGACTAATATCACACACTATATGAAATCGAACTTAAGGACCTCATATGTATAGTTAGTTCGAGACACTTGAAAGGTACTCACAACGTCGATTAAAGACTAATATCACACAATATATGTAATCGAACTTAAGGACCTCATATTTATAGTTAGTTCGAGACACTCGAAAGGTACTCACAACGTCGATTAAAGACTAATATCACACACTATATGAAATCGAAATTAAGGACCTCATATGTATAGTTAGTTCGAGACACTCGAAAAGTACTCACAACGTCGATTAAAGACCAATATTACACACTATACGAAAATGAAAGTTAAGGACCTCATTTGTGTAGTTAGTTCAAGACCTTCGTAAGGTACTCACAACGTCGTTTGACACACGATTATAAAATCAAAGTTTAGGCCCTCATATGTATAGTTCGTTGTAGACACATAAAAGGTACTCACAACGTCGTTTGACCCACGATTAGAAAATCAAAGTTTAAAACCTCATATGTATAGTTCGTTCTAGACACTCGAAAGGTACTCACAACGTCGATTAAAGATTAATACACACACTATATGAAAATCAAATTTAAGAACCTCATATGTGTAGTTAGTGAGGAATCAAAGTTATAATCGACGCTACCTGGTAAAGAAAAAGAACCAATCGCTTTGTGCCTTCCCCCTCTCTACGAAGCTGTTTCCGGTGGCATACATCAACGGATTTGTACGGATTGATCAGTTTTCCCACCATGTGGTTTCGTGTTGTTGGTTTGAACAGTGACTAGCTTAACGCTAAAATAACAATAATTTCAAACTTAGGGGTCTTCATACCAGGGGCGTAGGAACGTTCTAGAAGTTTGAGGGGGCAAAGAGAAACGAAAAGTGGTCTGGATAATGGTTTTGAATTTTTAATGGGGTGTAGCTTCTCCGAATGCATGTGTACTGTTAACTACTTTTTAAATTGGCGGGAAAAGACTGAAATTTAAACACAGTGAGGTTCTATTAACTGTATATGCTTTTAAAATGATAATTTGAGCCTTTTGAAAATTTCCCAAAAAATTTCTAGGTAGGGGCATTGCCCACCCTCTGCCCCTCCCGGTTCCTACGCCTCTGCTTCATACACTCAAAATAGTATGAGTGTAACTACGGTTTGAAAATTAACCACCTGTATTAAAGCCCACCATTTTTGATATTGACATAAATATATTGATTTATTTAGTTAAATCAATAAAATATCATCTTCGCACCCAGGGGTGCAAGGGGCCCGGGCCCCCTTCAGAGAGAAGAAATTAATTTACAAAGCATATTTCCGACTAACGGGTGGACGTCGAAGTTGTCACCCCCCACCCCCCACCCCTCAGAAAATATTTCTGGGTGCGCCACTGGTTTCTATTATTACATATTTTTAAATATATTTTAACTTAATAAGCAAACCTTCGCGAATGTACACTAATTTATTTACAATTATAGTACCGCGTACAATTAATATGTAACTTTGGAAGTCACACGAATTTTTAAGGTACAAACTAAAAATCTAAAAGTTAAAATAATAGACAAATTCTGCAAACCCATTTCTAGGTGTTTACGCGAACGTCGACCAATCTCTAGAACGTTGCAGAAGTTTGTGTTGGCTGAATCTGTCTATTAACGGCTTTTTTTCGGGTAAAAGCAAGGATTCTATATTTTAGAAGGATAGGAAGTTACTAGGTTCCCCTGTTTAAATGGCCTGGCGGGAAGAGCGTGGAGTTTTACAAAAGAGTGACGTAACTTTTAACGCTTTTATTTCCCCTAACGCGAAATGGGCTTTGGCGCCTTCACGAATAGAGATATTTGACCTTGGGTCGGTAATATTTGGAAGGAGCTACTGAGCAGTCGCGCGTTTTCTTCCCGGCGCGAAAGTATAGAATCCTTGGTAAAAGTACCACTACATGCTATAGCCATAAAACATGCATTAGTAGAGATGCGCAATTAAATTTTTTTTAGAGTGGAATGTTACTTTTTCATATTTTAAGCTACCGAACTATGTCGATAAATAATATATTTACTGCGGGCGAAATTTCAATGTAGGCTAAAATGAATTGTGGAAATGTTTCTGTAGAACAGAGAGCCGAATATAAGCGATAGGTAGAAATCTACACTTCAAAAGCTCCGGCCCGAAACAACCAAAGGGCAAAGTTTTGATTCTGGGTTCGAGGGTGACGCGTTATACAGCGAGTGAAAGGGATGTAAAGTGATGACCGTCACAACCAAGAAAACCGTAAAATTTTCAATTTAGCTAAGTTTTCTGGCGTGTTTATATGGAAAATATTTAGCGAGGTTGGGCGTTTGTAGAGTTTTCTGTTCCTGTAGTTTCCCGGCCGCGTTCAACCTGGCTGGGAGATTTTTCCCCCGCGGGTAGACGTTTTTTCGACAGTCGGACCTATTGATGTTAATTATCTCCTATTTTGCGTTTGTTCCATTGTCCCCCCCCTCGAAATTCTCATAAACCTTTTCCGACTAGTTTATGTTAGACCGTTTTAATATTTTATAAAATCGCGTATTTTATTCGTTGTTTTGGGATGAAGCGTTTTAATTCATTATTTCAAATAGTGACTTTTTCCGTTATAGTCTTCAAGAAGAATTCGGCCCGAAATTACCACGTGATAACCAATACGAACAGTCACGTTCTGGAGTATAAACAGGATAAATTCAAAGGCCAGTGTGACACTTTGAAGGCCGACTATGTCCTTTTACGGTTTACTCTGTCTTTTCACGGGAATTTGGCTGCCTGCATGGCACGCGTGCTTTACAGACAGCCGACTTCCGGTAAAGAGACGGAGTACACTGACCAATAATGTAATCGGCCTTTAAAACGATGGTTTTAGGTACCATTTTATTTTGTTTCCATCGCCTCCCCCCCCAAATCGAATCCAAATAAGTCGGTTTTCTTTACACATGTAGCGGTAGATTCGCGCGCCAAAACGTCATTTCGAATTCCATCATTTTACGAGCCACACTTTATCAGTTGCGTAAATACCACCGGGTTTGGCAGACACGTTTCCCTGGGCCCCCCAAAATTAGGGACCCAAAAATCTATAGTGTTTGAAAGTAATTTCTTCGAAATATAAATACATAAAGACAATCGTCTTTTATTCGTATCCCATAACACGTAGCCTGTGATAACTAAGGGGAATGTTTTGAACTGAAAAAATCTAAAGGTCTATCTCTAACTGAATTCGGTTGATGTAACAACGCGTAATGACGAATGTGAGATACAATTAATACAAACTTTATTTACAAAAAGAGAAAAGTAAAATGTTACAAAAGGATGTCTACAAATATAATTCGCCGCGACTGTTTTTATTAACGAACAATAATAGTAGTTGCAGTTGTCATTCCGAGTTCACGGGAGATAATTTTGGGTGCTGTTGGTCCGTTGCTGTTTTAGCGTGATTCTGCCTTTTTCCCTCCAATTTAACAAAAGTTAGCTCTTGAAAGATGCTTTACAAAAGGTGGGGCAATATTTTCAAAAAAGCGAAGGGGAAAAAACCCAAGCCGGAGTGAGCGCGACTGAAGCTCGACTGAGCTAACACTCCGGTTGGTAAAGGGGAACGAGCGTCTGATCGTCACAGTGGGCTGAAGAATGTGCCCGCGAAAATCGGCGTTGGAAAATGCACGCTTGTAAACTACAAGGTGTAGGCTTTTGTCGCAAACGTGTAAAGGGTGATACATTTATATATATATATATATATATATATATATCTAGATTCACAAATCAAATTTATAAAAGAAAAATAGTAAAAATAAAAGGGGGGGAGGTTTTGTTTTAACATAGCCCTACAGTTCATCATATGTTTATTTTCATCCACACAAGCACCACACATTTATTTACTTCGTGTTTTCTGCTATTCTTGAAAGTGATTATTTATTTTTTAAATTCATGGAAAGGCTCAGCTTAAAAAGGTGTTGATTGAGGGCCATTTATTTCAAGTTTAACCCCGGGCCCAAATTCCTATAGTTACGCCACTGCATTCTATACTTTTTTCGTTCAACGTTAACCCAAATTTATGCGACCAATAAATGTTCTCGTATAAATATAATAATTTTTTAAAGAATTTCAGTTTTGAATGCCAGTGGCGTAGCTTCAGATTTTGGGCCCGCCAGCAACTAGACTCCTAGGGCCCTTACCCATTTACCGTTTAGAAATCTATGTAAACTATGGACATAAATTCAAATGGGTCCCCTAGGCCCATGGGCTCGCCCGCATTGCGGAATCTGCTTCCCCGTATCTACGCCACTTTTGAACGCTCCGATGACGTGGCCACTTCAGCGGCACACTATCATAAACTTACATCTATTAACGTAATAACGTTCACGTTACTTATCGTATGTTTCTTATGGTTAAATGAAACTATTAATATTTAAAAAAATGGTTATCAAATGTAAACAAAATTACGAAGAACTTAATTAATCCAAATAAAGCATTGCACAAAATAAATTTTATATACTATCACCATATATAACATAATTACTCATAAGTATGCCACAGTATCTTTATTACATTCAAAAATCTTCACTAACGGTTTGTTTCACTATGAACCAGTAAAAAGGTGAACTACGTTAGATTTTAACCTTTTTATTCATCCTAGTAATTTTGGAAGTCACACTGTTGGCTACTAACATATTTATTTCAGCCAATGGAAAACCTCTAAATTGAGAAGGAATTTTTTGCGTCGGAATTTTAGTCAGCCCAATGTAGCTTTATTGAAATTTATAAACTCGCTCGGTTTGTGCGGATGAAGCTAAATAATGAGTAGTTTAGAAAAATAAAAGGGTGGGGAAAATGACCAATACGGTTCAGTGATCGCTTTCCAAAATGGAACAAGTAGTCGAAGTGGGATATTGCACCAGCGTTTTTAAAACCCATACCGAGCCTAGAAGATTAAGCCTAGGCTCAAAAGAATCTGCAAAGACTCCAACCTTGTAGATGCCCCAGAAAAGCTCAACCTGAATTTCAACTATTTTTTCCAATAAACCTGCTTCTTTTATTTGACAATGCAAATTTATTTTAGAACGTGAGTCTCCGAAAACGTCATTAATTTGCAATTCATTGCATTAACAGCACCGAACACTATATTGTATCTCATTTTAGCTCCTAAGCCTTGGTTGTTCAAACAGGTTGTTAACTAAAGTAATGGCCGTCGATTTATCAGACGTAGAGCTAATTATACGACGGCATTATCGGCATTTGAGATTCGATGACGTCAAATATTACATCAAATATGACGTCAAATATTACGTAGAGTACGGATGACGCAATATCTGGGAAACAAACCGTTAGTGAAGAAATAGAGCTTGTGGCATACTTATGAGTAACTATGTTACATGTGCTATCACTGAAAGTAGGGCCCTCAGTATTATCCCACCGCTAAATTAATTATTGATAGTCTGTATCGGCAATGACCGTATAAATCATTACATCCTAAGAACTAGCAGCTATTTGTTAGTTGAATCATTATTTTTTTTTGTTTCTGGAGGTAATTGTGTTCCTATTTGAACACTAAACGCGCTTTGGCGCGTATATAATGACATGAATTAAAAAAATTATCAACGGATTTCCGGTTTTGGATTCTCCGATTGCCCAAACCCCCGGCGACACAGTTTCAATAGCCGACATCGTTACTTAACAGTTATTATGTTACTTATGCTTCAACGCTAATTTACATAATCGGCTTTTTATATTGCTAAGTTATCATAAATTTTGAAGAAAAATGGGGAAAAATTGGAATGAAGAATGTCAAAAATCACCCTTAGAAGTAACATATTGTCTTAAAATACATTTGCGGCTGTTAGAATTTAAATTGGAAAACCGTTGGTCTCCCACAAAGTTCTGTTTTCATTAAAAGGGACATTGAAGAGAGACCTACTCGATTTAAAAACCCTCATTCGGTCGTTATTTTGACTTCACAACGAGAAGCGACCGAATGACGTATTTTAAATTGACCAGAGGAGTCTCGTGAAAGTCCCTTTAAACACAACACCTTTGTAACCATCCAAATTTCACAGAGCCTTCCTTTTTTTATCTAGCGCTTCGAAGTAGCTCTAGATTATTCTTTAGGGTGGATTGCCACGTCTTGTTAATATTTTAACCTACCGAACTAATTATTTCTATAAATAATATATTTACTGCAGGCGAAATTTCAATGTAGGCTAAAATGAATTGTGTAACATTGTCTGTAGAATAGAGAGCCGAATATAGGTGAAAGGTAGAAATCTAAACTTCAAAAGCTTCGGCCCGAAACAACCAGAGGGCAAAGTCTTGATTCTGGGTTCGAGGGTGACGCGTTATAGAGCGAGTGAAAGAGATGTAAAGCGATGACCGTCAAAACCAAGAAAACCGTCAAATTTTCAATTTAGCTAAGTTTTCTGGCGGGTTTATATGAAAAATATTTAGAAGTTGGGCGTTTGTAGAGTTTCCTGTTCCTTTTGTTTCCCGGCTGCGTTCAACCTGGCTGGGAGATTTTTTCGCCGCGGGTAGACGTTTTTTCGTCAGTCGGGCCTATTGATGTTTATTTATCTCGTATTTTGTGTTTGTTCCTTTGTTCCCCCCCCCCCTCGAACTTCTCATCAAACCTTATCCGACTCGTTTATGTTAGACCGTTTTAATATTTTATAAAATCGCAAGAGGTGTGCAAATACCATTTTTTGGGGATCGAATCGAATATCAAAAATGTTTTTCCGAGGTCAGTCAAATGCCAAATCGAATATTTAAACCGTCAAATGATTTGGTCGAATATTTTTAGGTCACAAATCCAGGCCAGTTAACTGATCAAATACCAAATAATATTTCGAATATCAAATAATTCGTCTTATTGGGTTTTCAAATACCCAAATAGTTTGCACATTTGTCAAAAAAAAATAAAAAGTTATTGAAATCACAGGACGTTTTACTAGCAAATAGCAAAATACTAAACCAAAAGTATAATTCTTATTTTATTTATTAAATGCTCAGTAGCGTAACTATATTGAGGACCAGGGTGGAATTTGATAAAGGTGCCTCATCCAAACATTTTTCAAACTAAAATCAGAGGGCTGAGTATTCTCCGTAATAAGTGTACAAGTAGAGCTTCGTCTGTACTAAATTGATTACGTATACTAGGTGTACTAAAGTGATTCTGTAACTGATCCCAATTTTATTCGTTTTCCTCCAAATGACGTATTATACGTAATCCAATGTATTTAGTTTTATCCACACAGGTAGATAGAAAATATGTATCTATCGTTACTTCAATTGGTGAAAAACGAGAAATTACAAGGTTGTTGACGCCCTCGAATTTGTAGAATTATGTTATTTTTATTTAGTGAAATTTATACAGTAGATTAATTATCGTTCATAGATTTTCGGGGTCTTTACCTTGAGGGGCCCAGGAAAAAGTATCCGCCTAGCCCCGTGGAAGCAACGCTACTGTAAATTCTTGACTTTACCATTCAAATAAGTTCAAAATTTTAAACAAAATGCAATTTTTAATCACAAAGTTACTTTAACCTTTCGCCCAGTTTCGTTTTAGTTTTACTTCGTTATTCTAGAAAATTCGAAAACAAAAAACACGCCAATAATCTAACCAATTATAGGTGCTAAAATAAATAGCTTCTTCCTTTCGCCAAGAAGTGTTAATACACAGACTATGGACTTGCAAGGTACTCTTTATACATAATCCTTGCCGCTGTGGCCTAAAGAGTTGTCAGAAATAAAGAGTAGTACGAAATTTTCATTACATTCTCCTTTGATGGTCTTGAAACTCAACAAATTTGAAAAAGACCCGCGGTTATTCGACCAGTTTGCAAAACTATTTGAAAATATCAAATACTTTTTCCTTCGCTATTCGAATATTCGACTATTTGGTCAGGAAAAACGAATATTCGCGAACGTTTCCAAGCGCTATTCGAGTCGACGAATCGAATATTCGATTTGGTATTTCGATCGAATTATTTAGTATTACCAAAAATTTTGCACACACCTAAAAATCGCGTGATTTATTCGTCGTTTTGGATGAAGCGTTTTAATTCCTATATTCAAATCGTGACATTTTCCGTTATAGTCTTCAAGAAGAATTCGTCCCGAAATTGCCACGTGATAACCAATACAGGATAAAATCAAAGGCCAGTGTGACACTTTGAAGGCCGACTATGTCCTTTTACGGTTTACTCTGTCTTTTCACGGGAATTTGGCTGCCTGCATGGCACGCGTGCTTTACAGACAGCCGACTTCCAGTAAAGAGACGGAATACACTGACCAATAATGTAATCGGCCTTTAAGTAATTTTTTGCCGAGAAGGCCTAATGAAGCGTATTTTCTTTAATAAAGATTAGTGTCTTTTCATTTTTTCACGTTTTCATGGTTACACAAACTCAGTGGCGTAACCAGGATTTTGATTCGGGCGGAGGGCGCCATTGAAAAAAAAGTAAAAAAATAAAAATATTTGTACGTACGACCTTACGTTTCGTGGGGGGGGGGGGCATGGTGCCCCCTGGCTACGCCACTTCACAAAAAACGTTTATTTTAAAATATTTAAGCATAACTTAGGGGCTAACGATTTACGTATAAGCAAAGTACCACGTAGAATATGCAGTTTCAAGGCACACGTAGACCACCTGTAAATCTCAAAATTAGGCTAATGGCAGCTTTTACAATTTCATTTCGCGCGTGACAACACAGCTACATTTTGTGAAGGAAATATCATGCAAATAAGCAGCGCCGTAACCAAGGCGGCGGAGGAAGCTCCGACCGTGTCCCCCTCCATGAAACGATGGTTTTAGGTACCATTTTATTTTGTTTCCATCGCCTCCCCCCCCCCCCCCCCAAATCGAATCCAAATAAGTCGGTTTTCTTTACACATGTAGCGGTAGATTCGCGCGCCAAAACGTCATTTCGAATTCCATCATTTTACGAGCCACACTTTATCAGTTGCGTAAATACCACCGGGTTTGGCAGACACGTTTCCCTGGGCCCCCCAAAATTAGGGACCCAAAAATCTATAGTGTTAGAAAGTAATTTCTTCTAAATATAAATACATAAAGACAATCGTCTTTTATTCGTATCCCATAACACGTAGCCTGTGATAACTAAGGGGAATGTTTTGAACTGAAAAAATCTAAAGGTCTATCTCTAACTGAATTCGGTTGATGTAACAACGCGTAATGACGAATGTGAGATACAATTAATACAAACTTTATTTACAAAAAGATAAAAGTAAAATGTTACAAAAGGATGTCTACAAATTAATATTCGCCGCGACTGGTTTTATTAACGAACAATAATAGTAGTTGCAGTTGTCATTCCGAGTTCACGGGAGATAATTTTGGGCGCTGTTGGTCCGTTGCTGTTTTAGCGTGATTCTGCCTTTTTCCCTCCAATTTAACAAAAGCTAGCTCTTGAAAGATGCTTTACAAAAGGTGGGGCAATATTTTCAAGAAAAGCGAAGGGGAAAAAACCCAACCCGGAGTGAACGCGACTGAAGCTCGACTGAGCTAACACTCCGGTTGGTAAAGGGGAACGAGCGTCTGATCAAAGAGTATAAAAACTACGTAGTTTTTATACTCTTTGGTCTGATCGTCACAGTCGGCTGAAGAATGTTCCCGCGAAAATCGGCGTTGGAAAATGCACGCTTGTAAAATACAAGGTGTAGGCTGTTGTCGCAAACGTGTAAAGGGTGATACATTTATATATATATATATATATATATATATATATATATATATATATATATATATATATATATATATCTAGATTCACAAATCAAATTTATAAAAAGTAAAAATTTAAAAGTAAAAATAAAAGGGGGGGAGGTTTTGTTTTAACATAGCCCTACAGTTCATCATATGTTTATTTTCATCCACACAAGCACCACACATTTATTTACTTCGTGTTTTCTGCTATTCTTGAAAGTGATTATTTATTTTTTAAATTCATGAAAAATGTGTTGATTGAGGGCCCTTTTTTTTCAAGTTTAACCCCGGGCCCAAATTCCTATAGTTACGCCACTGCATTCTATACTTTTTTCGTTCAACATTAACCCAAATTTATGCGACCAATAAATGTTCTCGTATAAATATAATATTTTTTTAAAGAATTTCAGGTTTGAATGCCAGTGGCGTAGCTTCAGATTTCGGGCCCGCCAGCAACTAGACTCCATGGACCCTTACCCATTTACCGTTTAGAAATATATGTAAACTATGGACATAAATTCAAATGGGTCCCCTAGGCCCATGGGCTCGCCCGCATTGCGGAATCTGCTTCCCCGTAGCTACGTCACTTTTGAACGCTCCGATGACGTGGCCCTTTCAGCGGCACACTATCATAAACTTACATCTATTAACGTAATAACGTTCATGTTAGCTATCGTATGTTACTTATGGTTAAATGAAACTGATAATATTTAAAAAAATGGTTATCAAATGTAAACAAAATTACGAAGAACTTAATTAATCCTAATTAAGCATGGCATAAAATAAATTTTATATACTATAACATCACCCACTATCATTGTAAGTAGGGCCCTCAGTATTATCCCACCGCTAAATTAATTATTGATAGTCTGTCTCGGCAATGACCGTATAAATCATTACATCCTAAGAACTAGCAGCTATTTGTTAGTTGAATCATTATTTTTTTTTGTTTCTGGAGGTAATTGTGTTCCTATTTGAACACTAAACGCGCTTTGGCGCGTATATAATGACATGAATTAAAAAAATTATCAACGGATTTCCGGTTTTGGATTCTCCGATTGCCCAAACCCCCGGCGACACAGTTTCAATAGCCGACATCGTTACTTAACAGTTATTATGTTACTTATGCTTCAACGCTAATTTACATAATCGGCTTTTTATATTGCTAAGTTATCATAAATTTTGAAGAAAAATGGGGAAAAATTGGAATGAAGAATGTCAAAAATCACCCTTAGAAGTAACATATTGTCTTAAAATACATTTGCGGCTGTTAGAATTTAAATTGGAAAACCGTTGGTCTCCCACAAAGTTCTGTTTTCATTAAAAGGGACATTGAAGAGAGACCTACTCGATTTAAAAACCCTCATTCGGTCGTTATTTTGACTTCACAACGAGAAGCGACCGAATGACGTATTTTAAATTGACCAGAGGAGTCTCGTGAAAGTCCCTTTAAACACAACACCTTTGTAACCATCCAAATTTCACAGAGCCTTCCTTTTTTTATCTAGCGCTTCGAAGTAGCTCTAGATTATTTTTTGGGTGGGTTGTCACGTTTTGTTAATATTTTAACCTACCGAACTAATTATTTCTATAAATAATATATTTACTGCAGGTGAAATTTCAATGTAGGCTAAAATAATTGTGTAAAATTTTCTGTAGAATAGAAACCGACTATAGGTGATAGGTAAAAATCTACACTTAAAAAGCTTCGGCCCGAAACAACCAAAGGGCAAAGTCTTTATTCTGGGTTCGAGGGTGACGCGTTATACAGCGAGTGAAAGGGATGTAAAGCGATGACCGTCAAAAACAAGAAAACCGTCAAATTTTCAATTTAGCTAAGTTTTCTGGCGGGTTTATATGAAAAATATTTAGCGAGGTTGGGCGTTTGTAGAGTTTTATGTTCCTGTTGTTTCCCGGCCGCGTTCAACCTGGCTGGGAGAATTTTTTTTCGCCGCGGGTAGACGTTTTTTCGTCAGTCGGGCCTATTGATGTTTATTTATCTCGTATTTTGTGTTTGTTCCTTTGTTCTCCCCCCCCCCCCTCGAAATTCTCATCAAACCTTTTCCGACTCATTTGACCGTTTTAATATTTTATTAAATCGGCTTCGCGTGATTTATTCGTCGGTTTGGATGAAGCTTTTAAATTCATATATTCAAATTGTGACTTTTTCCGTTATAGTCTTCAAGAAGAATTCGCCCCGAAATTACCACGTGATAACCAGTACAGGATATTTTCAAAGGCCAGTGTGACACTTTGAAGGCGGGCTATGTCCTTTTACGGTTTACTCTGTCCACGATTTATCTACACAGGTTAGAACTCAAAAGCAATATAAGGGGGACCGTTATGAACTGCAATCCCACGGCCCAGGGAAATTATGCCGCTCGACGCACCATCTATCTATGAATTGTTGAAACTATTATTTTATCTTGGTTTCTTTTAATTTACATTATCATTTCAGTTTTCTGTAAATATTATTAATTATTTGTAATAATATAAAACACATCAAATGTTTAGGTCTTAAAATTTTGAATAATTCAATTATTTCTTTAAAATTCGAGCTATTTGCCCCTTATGAATAGGGGCCCGTTAGTAGCGCCACCTGCATTCTAACTTTAATTATTGATAATTAAAATATAATTTTAATGAGTAATAAAATTGTATTTTAAAACAGAAATTTTAATTTTAGCTATTATTAAATTATGCTTACCTTGAAAATAACATTAATAATAATTAGTAATTTTTTCACAATGAAGGTGGCGCATGGAAACCTATAATTCCAATGGGGATAAAAGCTGCAGCAAGTAACGGCCCCCCTTCTTTAGTACAGGCGAAAATACACCGAGCTCTAACCTGTATAGATAAATCGAGCTCTGTCTTTTCACGGGAATTTGGCTGCCTGCATGGCACGCGTGCTTTACAGACAGCCGACCTCCGGTAAAACTAATTTAGCTAAGTTTTCTTAAACGGGTTTATAAAACGTAGTGCACAGCTGCCACCAAATTACAAGTGATTATTTAAGTTGTTAGGGCCACAAAATAATTAGACCACCTGTGTAAAACCTTACAGCCGCTACTGCTTTTCCCTCTTTCAATTTTCTGACTTTTCCCTGTTTTCCATGTTTACCCTGACGCGTGGCAACCCTGTATCACCTAAATTCGTGTAACGTCTACATAGTCATAACTCTGCCTTTTTTAACATCGTGCCAGTAGAACCTTTGACATTCCAAGAGTTATTCCATTTGCAGGGTCAGATTAAAAGTGTGGAGACCCTGGCACAAGAAAGGAGTGGAGGTCCCGAATTATCTTTCAAAGTCGGCCGTTATAGAAGCTGGTGAAAGTGTGAGAACTGCTCTTTTGTGTTCAGAATTTGGCTATAATTCGGTATTCGGTTATACTTGTGGATATAATGTTTCTTATGGTTAAAGGAAACAACAACTATAAATATGAGGTTGATTTTCTAATCGTGTGTCAAACGATGTTGTGAATACATTACGTGGGTCTTGAACTAACTACACATATGAGGTCTTTAACTTTGATTTTCATATGGTGTGTCAAACAACGTTGTGAGTACTTTACGAGGGTCTTGAACTAACTACACATATGAGGTCTTTAACTTTGATTTTCGTATAGTCTGTGATATTGGTCTTTAATCGACGTTGTGAGTACCTTTCGAGTGTCTACAACGAACTATACATATGAGGTCCTAAACTTTCATTTTCTAATCATGTGTTAAACGACGTTGTGAGTACCTTTCGAGTGTCTACAACGAAATATACATATGAGGAACTACACTTAGATTTTCATATAGTGTGTAATATTGGTCTTTAATCGACGTTGTGAGTACCTTTCGAGTCGCTACAACGAACTATACATATGAGGTCCTTAAGTTTGATTTTCTAATCGTGTGTTAAACGACGTTGTGAGTACCTTTCGAGTGTCTACAACGAAATATACATATGAGGTCCTTAACTTTTATTTTCATGTAGTGTGTAATATTTTTCTTTACTCGACGTTGTGAGTACCTTTCGAGTGTCTACAACGAACTATACATATGAGGTCCTACCCTTAGATTTTCATATAGTGTGTAATATTGGTCTTTAATCGACGTTGCGAGTACCTTTCGAGTGTCTACAACGAACTATACATATGAGGTTCTACACTTAGATTTTCATATAGTGTGTAATATTGGTCTTTAATCGACGTTGTGAGTACCTCTCGAGTGTCTACAATGAACTATACTTATGAGATCCTACACTTAGATTTTCATATAGTGTGTAATATTGGTCTTTAATCGACGTTGTGAGTACCTTTCGAGTGTTTACAACGAACTATACATATGAGGTCCTACACTTAAATTTTAAATTAGTGTGTAATTTTGGTCTTTAATCGACGTTGTGAGTACCTTTCGAGTGTCTACAACGAACTATACATGTGAGGTCCTACACTTAAATTTTAAATTAGTGTGTAATTTTGGTCTTTAATCGACGTTGTGAGTATCTTTCGAGTGTCTAGAACAAACTATACATATGAGGTCCTAAATTTTGACTATCTAATCGTGTGTTAAACGACGTTGTGAGTAGCTTTCGAGTGTTTACAACGAACTATACATATGAGGTCCTACACTTAGATTTTCATATAGTGTGTAATATTGGTCTTTAATCGACGTTGTGAGAACCTTTCGAGTGTCTAGAACGAACTATACATATGAGGTCCTACACTTAGATTTTCATATAGTGTGTAATATTGGTCTTTAATCGACGTTGTGAGTACCTTTCGAGTGTCTACAACGAACTATACATATGAGGTCCTACACTTAGATTTTCATATAGTGTGTAATATTGGTGTTTAATCGACGTTGTTAGTACCTTTCAAGTGTCTAGAACAAACTATACATATGAGGTCCTTAAGTTTGACTTTCTAATCGTGTGTCAAACGACGTTGTGAGAACCTTTCGAGTGTCTAGAACGAACTATACATATGAGGTCCTACACTTAGATTTTCATATAGTGTGTAATATTGGTCTTTAATCGTTGTTGTGAGTACCTTTCGAGTGTCTACAACGAACTATACATATGAGGTCCTACACTAAGATTTTCATATAGTGTGTAATATTGGTCTTTAATCGACGTTGTGAGTACCTTTCGAGTGTCTACAACGAACTATACATATGAGGTCCTAAACATTGATTTTCTAATCGAGTGTTAAACAACCTTGTGAGTCACTTTCGAGTGTCTACAACGAACTATACATATGAGGTCCTAAACATTGATTTTCTAATCGAGTGTTAAACAACCTTGTGAGTACCTTTCGAGTGTCTAGAACGAACTATACATATGAGGTCCTACACTTAGATTTTCATAAAGTGTGTAATATTGGTCTTTAATCGACGTTGTGAGTACCTTTCGAGTGTCTAGAACGAACTATACATATGAGGTCCTACACTTAGATTTTCATATAGTGTGTAATATTGGTCTTTAATCGACGTTGTGAGTACCTTTCGAGTGTCTACAACGAACTATACATATGAGGTCCTACACTTAGATTTTCATATAGTGTGTAATATTGGTCTTTAATCGACGTTGTGAGTACCTTTCGAGGGTTTACAACGAACTATACATATGAGGTCCTACACTTTGATTTTCTAATCGTGTGTCAAACGACGTTGTGAGAACCTTTCGAGTGTCTAGAACGAACTATACATATGAGGTCCTACACTTAAATTTTAAATTAGTGTGTGTGTAATTTTGGTCTTTAATCGACGTTGTGAGAACCTTTCGAGTGTCTACAACGAACTATACATATGAGGTCCTACACTTAGATTTTCATATAGTGTGTAATATTGGTCTTTAAACGACGTTGTGAGTACCTTTCGAGTGTCTATAACGAACTATACATATGAGGTCCTAAACATTGATTTTCTAATCGAGTGTTAAACAGCCTTGTGAGTACCTTTCGAGTGTCTAGAACGAACTATACATATGAGGTCCTACACTTAGATTTTCATAAAGTGTGTAATATTGGTCTTTAATCGACGTTGTGAGTACCTTCCGAGTGTCTAGAACGAACTATACATATGAGGTCCTACACTTAGATTTTCATATAGTGTGTAATATTGGTCTTTAATCGACGTTGTGAGTACCTTTCGAGTGTCTACAACGAACTATACATATGAGGTCCTACACTTAGATTTTCATATAGTGTGTAATATTGGTCTTTAATCGACGTTGTGAGTACCTCTCGAGTGTCTACAACGAACTATACATATGAGGTCCTACACTTAAATTTTAAATTAGTGTGTAATTTTGGTCTTTAATCGACGTTGTGAGAACCTTTCGAGTGTCTAGAACGAACTATACATATGAGGTCCTACACTTAGATTTTCATAAAGTGTGTAATATTGGTCTTTAATCGACGTTGTGAGTACCTTTCGAGTGTCTACAACGAACTATACATATGAGGTCCTACACTTAAATTTTAAATTAGTGTGTAATTTTGGTCTTTAATCGACGTTGTGAGTACCTTTCGAGTGTCTAGAACAAACTATACATATGAGGTCCTTAATTTTGACGATCTAATCGTGTGTTAAACGACGTTGTGAGTACCTTTCGAGTGTTTACAACAACTATACATATGAGGTCCTACACTTTGATTTTCTAATTGTGTGTCAAACGACGTTGTGAGAACCTTTCGAGTGTCTAGAACGAACTATACATATGAGGTCCTACACTTAGATTTTCATATAGTGTGTAATATTGGTCTTTAATCGACGTTGTGAGTACTTTTCGAGTGTCTACAACGAACTATACATATGAGGTCCTAAACATTGATTTTCTAATCGAGTGTTAAACAACCTTGTGAGTACCTTTCGAGTGTCTACAACGAACTATACATATGAGGTCCTACACTTTGATTTTCTAATCGTGTGTCAAACGACGTTGTGAGAACCTTTCGAGTGTCTAGAACGAACTATACATATGAGGTCCTACACTTAAATTTTAAATTAGTGTGTGTGTAATTTTGGTCTTTAATCGACGTTGTGAGAACCTTTCGAGTGTCTACAACGAACTATACATATGAGGTCCTACACTTAGATTTTCATATAGTGTGTAATATTGGTCTTTAATCGACGTTGTGAGTACCTTTCGAGTGTCTATAACGAACTATACATATGAGGTCTTAAACATTGATTTTCTTATCGAGTGTTAAACAACCTTGTGAGTACCTTTCGAGTGTCTAGAACGAACTATACATATGAGGTCCTACACTTAGATTTTCATATAGTGTGTAATATTGGTCTTTAATCGTTGTTGTGAGTACCTTTCGAGTGTCTACAACGAACTATACATATGAGGTCCTACACTAAGATTTTCATATAGTGTGTAATATTGGTCTTTAATCGACGTTGTGAGTACTTTTCGAGTGTCTACAACGAACTATACATATGAGGTCCTAAACATTGATTTTCTAATCGAGTGTTAAACAACCTTGTGAGTACCTTTCGAGTGTCTACAACGAACTATACATATGAGGTCCTACACTTTGATTTTCTAATCGTGTGTCAAACGACGTTGTGAGAACCTTTCGAGTGTCTAGAACGAACTATACATATGAGGTCCTACACTTAAATTTTAAATTAGTGTGTGTGTAATTTTGGTCTTTAATCGACGTTGTGAGAACCTTTCGAGTGTCTAGAACGAACTATACATGTGAGGTCCTACACTTAGATTTTCATATAGTGTGTAATATTGGTCTTTAATCGACGTTGTGAGTACCTTTCGAGTGTCTACAACGAACTATACATATGAGGTCCTACACTTAGATTTTCATATAGTGTGTAATATTGGTCTTTAATCGACGTTGTGAGTACCTTTCGAGTGTCTAGAACGAACTATACATGTGAGGTCCTACACTTAGATTTTCATATAGTGTGTAATATTGGTCTTTAATCGACGTTGTGAGTACCTTTCGAGTGTCTACAACGAACTATACATATGAGGTCCTACACTTAGATTTTCATATAGTGTGTAATATTGGTCTTTAATCGACGTTGTGAGTACCTTTCGAGGGTTTACAACGAACTATACATATGAGGTCCTAAACATTGATTTTCTAATCGAGTGTTAAACAACCTTGTGAGTACCTTTCGAGTGTCTAGAACGAACTATACATATGAGGTCCTACACTTAGATTTTCATAAAGTGTGTAATATTGGTCTTTAATCGACGTTGTGAGTACCTTTCGAGTGTCTAGAACGAACTATACATATGAGGTCCTACACTTAGATTTTCATATAGTGTGTAATATTGGTCTTTAATCGACGTTGTGAGTACCTTTCGAGTGTCTACAACGAACTATACATATGAGGTCCTACACTTAGATTTTCATATAGTGTGTAATATTGGTCTTTAATCGACGTTGTGAGTACCTTTCGAGGGTTTACAACGAACTATACATATGAGGTCCTACACTTTGATTTTCTAATCGTGTGTCAAACGACGTTGTGAGAACCTTTCGAGTGTCTAGAACGAACTATACATATGAGGTCCTACACTTAAATTTTAAATTAGTGTGTGTGTAATTTTGGTCTTTAATCGACGTTGTGAGAACCTTTCGAGTGTCTAGAACGAACTCTACATATGAGGTCCTACACTTAGATTTTCATATAGTGTGTAATATTGGTCTTCAATCGACGTTGTGAGTACCTTTCTAGTGTCTAGAACAAACTATACATATGAGGTCCTACACTTTAATTTTCTAATCGTGTGTCAAACGACGTTGTGAGAACCTTTCGAGTGTCTGGAACGAACTATACATATGAGGTCCTACATTTAGATTTTCATATAGGGTGTAATATTGGTCTTTAATCGACGTTGTGAGAACCTTTCGAGTGTCTAGAACGAACTATACATATGAGGTCCTACACTTAGATTTTCATAAAGTGTGTAATATTGGTCTTTAATCGACGTTGTGAGTACCTTTCGAGTGTCTACAACGAACTATACATATGAGGTCCTATACTTAGATTTTCATATAGTGTGTAATATTGGTCTTTAATCGACGTTGTGAGTACCTCTCGAGTGTCTACAATGAACTATACGTATGAGATCCTACACTTTAATTTTCTAATCGTGTGTCAAACGACGTTGTGAGAACCTTTCGAGTGTCTAGAACGAACTATACATATGAGGTCCTACACTTAGATTTTCATATAGTGTGTAATATTGGTCTTTAATCGACGTTGTGAGTACCTTTCGAGGGTTTACAACGAACTATACATATGAGGTCCTACACTTTGATTTTCTAATCGTGTGTCAAACGACGTTGTGAGAACCTTTCGAGTGTCTAGAACGAACTATACATATGAGGTCCTACACTTAAATTTTAAATTAGTGTGTGTGTAATTTTGGTCTTTAATCGACGTTGTGAGAACCTTTCGAGTGTCTACAACGAACTATACATATGAGGTCCTACACTTAAATTTTCATATAGTGTGTAATATTGGTCTTTAATCGACGTTGTGAGTACCTTTCGAGTGTCTACAACGAACTATACATATGAGGTCTTAAACATTGATTTTCTAATCGAGTGTTAAACAACCTTGTGAGTACCTTTCGAGTGTCTACAACGAACTATACATATGAGGTCCTACACTTAGATTTTCATATAGTGTGTAATATTGGTCTTTAATCGACGTTGTGAGTACCTTTCGAGTGTCTACAACGAACTATACATATGAGGTCCTACACTTAGATTTTCAAATAGTGTGTAATATTGGTCTTTAATCGACGTTGTGAGTACCTCTCGAGTGTCTACAATGAACTATACGTATGAGATCCTACACTTAGATTTTCATATAGTGTGTAATATTGGTCTTTAATCGACTTTGTGAGTACCTTTCGAGGGTTTACAACGAACTATACATATGAGGTCCTACACTTTGATTTTCTAATCGTGTGTCAAACGACGTTGTGAGAACCTTTCGAGTGTCTAGAACGAACTATACATATGAGGTCCTACACTTAAATTTTAAATTAGTGTGTGTGTAATTTTGGTCTTTAATCGACGTTGTGAGAACCTTTCGAGTGTCTACAACGAACTATACATATGAGGTCCTACACTTAGATTTTCATATAGTGTGTAATATTGGTCTTTAAACGACGTTGTGAGTACCTTTCGAGTGTCTATAACGAACTATACATATGAGGTCCTAAACATTGATTTTCTAATCGAGTGTTAAACAGCCTTGTGAGTACCTTTCGAGTGTCTAGAACGAACTATATATATGAGGTACTACACTTAGATTTTCATAAAGTGTGTAATATTGGTCTTTAATCGACGTTGTGAGTACCTTTCGAGTGTCTAGAACGAACTATACATATGAGGTCCTACACTTAGATTTTCATATAGTGTGTAATATTGGTCTTTAATCGACGTTGTGAGTACCTTTCGAGTGTCTACAACGAACTATACATATGAGGTCCTACACTTAGATTTTCATATAGTGTGTAATATTGGTCTTTAATCGACGTTGTGAGTACCTCTCGAGTGTCTACAACGAACTATACATATGAGGTCCTACACTTAAATTTTAAATTAGTGTGTAATTTTGGTCTTTAATCGACGTTGTGAGTACCTTTCGAGTGTCTACAAGGAACTATACATATGAGGTCCTACACTTAGATGTTCATATAGTGTGTAATATTGGTCTTCAATCGACGTTGTGAGTACCTTTCGAGTGTTTACAACGAACTATACATATGAGGTCCTACACTTAAATTTTAATTTAGTGTGTAATTTTGGTCTTTAATCGACGTTGTGAGTACCTTTCGAGTGTCTACAACGAACTATACATATGAGGTCCTACACTTAGATTTTCATATAGTGTGTAATTTTGGTCTTTAATCGACGTTGTGAGAACCTTTCGAGTGTCTAGAACGAACTCTACATATGAGGTCCTACACTTAGATTTTCATATAGTGTGTAATATTGGTCTTCAATCGACGTTGTGAGTACCTTTCTAGTGTCTAGAACAAACTATACATATGAGGTCCTACACTTTAATTTTCTAATCGTGTGTCAAACGACGTTGTGAGAACCTTTCGAGTGTCTAGAACGAACTATACATATGAGGTCCTACATTTAGATTTTCATATAGGGTGTAATATTGGTCTTTAATCGACGTTGTGAGTACCTTTCGAGTGTCTACAACGAACTATACATATGAGGTCCTAAACTTAAATTTTAAATAAGCGTGTAATTTTGGTCTTTAATCGACGTTGTGAGAACCTTTCGAGTGTCTAGAACGAACTATACATATGAGGTCCTACACTTAAATTTTAAATTAGTGTGTAATTTTGGTCTTTAATCGACGTTGTGAGTACCTTTCGAGTGTCTACAACGAACTATACATATGAGGTCCTACACTTAGATTTTCATATAGTGTGTAATTTTGGTCTTTAATCGACGTTGTGAGAACCTTTCGAGTGTCTAGAACGAACTCTACATATGAGGTCCTACACTTAGATTTTCATATAGTGTGTAATATTGGTCTTCAATCGACGTTGTGAGTACCTTTCTAGTGTCTAGAACAAACTATACATATGAGGTCCTACACTTTAATTTTCTAATCGTGTGTCAAACGACGTTGTGAGAACCTTTCGAGTGTCTAGAACGAACTATACATATGAGGTCCTACATTTAGATTTTCATATAGGGTGTAATATTGGTCTTTAATCGACGTTGTGAGTACCTTTCGAGTGTCTACAACGAACTATACATATGAGGTCCTAAACTTAAATTTTAAATAAGCGTGTAATTTTGGTCTTTAATCGACGTTGTGAGAACCTTTCGAGTGTCTAGAACGAACTATACATATGAGGTCCTACACTTAGATTTTCAAATAGTGTGTAATATTGGTCTTTAATCGACGTTGTGAGTACCTCTCGAGTGTCTACAATGAACTATACGTATGAGATCCTACACTTAGATTTTCATATAGTGTGTAATATTGGTCTTTAATCGACTTTGTGAGTACCTTTCGAGGGTTTACAACGAACTATACATATGAGGTCCTACACTTTGATTTTCTAATCGTGTGTCAAACGACGTTGTGAGAACCTTTCGAGTGTCTAGAACGAACTATACATATGAGGTCCTACACTTAAATTTTAAATTAGTGTGTGTGTAATTTTGGTCTTTAATCGACGTTGTGAGAACCTTTCGAGTGTCTACAACGAACTATACATATGAGGTCCTACACTTAGATTTTCATATAGTGTGTAATATTGGTCTTTAAACGACGTTGTGAGTACCTTTCGAGTGTCTATAACGAACTATACATATGAGGTCCTAAACATTGATTTTCTAATCGAGTGTTAAACAGCCTTGTGAGTACCTTTCGAGTGTCTAGAACGAACTATATATATGAGGTCCTACACTTAGATTTTCATAAAGTGTGTAATATTGGTCTTTAATCGACGTTGTGAGTACCTTTCGAGTGTCTAGAACGAACTATACATATGAGGTCCTACACTTAGATTTTCATATAGTGTGTAATATTGGTCTTTAATCGACGTTGTGAGTACCTTTCGAGTGTCTACAACGAACTATACATATGAGGTCCTACACTTAGATTTTCATATAGTGTGTAATATTGGTCTTTAATCGACGTTGTGAGTACCTCTCGAGTGTCTACAACGAACTATACATATGAGGTCCTACACTTAAATTTTAAATTAGTGTGTAATTTTGGTCTTTAATCGACGTTGTGAGTACCTTTCGAGTGTCTACAAGGAACTATACATATGAGGTCCTACACTTAGATGTTCATATAGTGTGTAATATTGGTCTTCAATCGACGTTGTGAGTACCTTTCGAGTGTTTACAACGAACTATACATATGAGGTCCTACACTTAAATTTTAAATTAGTGTGTAATTTTGGTCTTTAATCGACGTTGTGAGTACCTTTCGAGTGTCTACAACGAACTATACATATGAGGTCCTACACTTAGATTTTCATATAGTGTGTAATTTTGGTCTTTAATCGACGTTGTGAGAACCTTTCGAGTGTCTAGAACGAACTCTACATATGAGGTCCTACACTTAGATTTTCATATAGTGTGTAATATTGGTCTTCAATCGACGTTGTGAGTACCTTTCTAGTGTCTAGAACAAACTATACATATGAGGTCCTACACTTTAATTTTCTAATCGTGTGTCAAACGACGTTGTGAGAACCTTTCGAGTGTCTAGAACGAACTATACATATGAGGTCCTACATTTAGATTTTCATATAGGGTGTAATATTGGTCTTTAATCGACGTTGTGAGTACCTTTCGAGTGTCTACAACGAACTATACATATGAGGTCCTAAACTTAAATTTTAAATAAGCGTGTAATTTTGGTCTTTAATCGACGTTGTGAGAACCTTTCGAGTGTCTAGAACGAACTATACATATGAGGTCCTACACTTAGATTTTCATAAAGTGTGTAATATTGGTCTTTAATCGACGTTGTGAGTACCTTTCGAGTGTCTACAACGAACTATACATATGAGGTCCTACACTTAAATTTTAAATTAGTGTGTAATTTTGGTCTTTAATCGACGTTGTGAGTACCTTTCGAGTGTCTAGAACAAACTATACATATGAGGTCCTTAATTTTGACGATCTAATCGTGTGTTAAACGACGTTGTGAGTACCTTTCGAGTATTTACAACAACTATACATATGAGGTCCTACACTTTGATTTTCTAATTGTGTGTCAAACGACGTTGTGAGAACCTTTCGAGTGTCTAGAACGAACTATACATATGAGGTCCTACACTTAGATTTTCATATAGTGTGTAATATTGGTCTTTAATCGACGTTGTGAGTACTTTTCGAGTGTCTACAACGAACTATACATATGAGGTCCTAAACATTGATTTTCTAATCGAGTGTTAAACAACCTTGTGAGTACCTTTCGAGTGTCTACAACGAACTATACATATGAGGTCCTACACTTTGATTTTCTAATCGTGTGTCAAACGACGTTGTGAGAACCTTTCGAGTGTCTAGAACGAACTATACATATGAGGTCCTACACTTAAATTTTAAATTAGTGTGTGTGTAATTTTGGTCTTTAATCGACGTTGTGAGAACCTTTCGAGTGTCTACAACGAACTATACATATGAGGTCCTACACTTAGATTTTCATATAGTGTGTAATATTGGTCTTTAATCGACGTTGTGAGTACCTTTCGAGTGTCTATAACGAACTATACATATGAGGTCTTAAACATTGATTTTCTAATCGAGTGTTAAACAACCTTGTGAGTACCTTTCGAGTGTCTAGAACGAACTATACATATGAGGTCCTACACTTAGATTTTCATATAGTGTGTAATATTGGTCTTTAATCGTTGTTGTGAGTACCTTTCGAGTGTCTACAACGAACTATACATATGAGGTCCTACACTAAGATTTTCATATAGTGTGTAATATTGGTCTTTAATCGACGTTGTGAGTACTTTTCGAGTGTCTACAACGAACTATACATATGAGGTCCTAAACATTGATTTTCTAATCGAGTGTTAAACAACCTTGTGAGTACCTTTCGAGTGTCTACAACGAACTATACATATGAGGTCCTACACTTTGATTTTCTAATCGTGTGTCAAACGACGTTGTGAGAACCTTTCGAGTGTCTAGAACGAACTATACATATGAGGTCCTAAACTTAAATTTTAAATTAGTGTGTGTGTAATTTTGGTCTTTAATCGACGTTGTGAGAACCTTTCGAGTGTCTAGAACGAACTATACATGTGAGGTCCTACACTTAGATTTTCATATAGTGTGTAATATTGGTCTTTAATCGACGTTGTGAGTACCTTTCGAGTGTCTACAACGAACTATACATATGAGGTCCTACACTTAGATTTTCATATAGTGTGTAATATTGGTCTTTAATCGACGTTGTGAGTACCTTTCGAGTGTCTAGAACGAACTATACATGTGAGGTCCTACACTTAGATTTTCATATAGTGTGTAATATTGGTCTTTAATCGACGTTGTGAGTACCTTTCGAGTGTCTACAACGAACTATACATATGAGGTCCTACACTTAGATTTTCATATAGTGTGTAATATTGGTCTTTAATCGACGTTGTGAGTACCTTTCGAGGGTTTACAACGAACTATACATATGAGGTCCTACACTTTGATTTTCTAATCGTGTGTCAAACGACGTTGTGAGAACCTTTCGAGTGTCTAGAACGAACTATACATATGAGGTCCTACACTTAGATTTTCATATAGTGTGTAATATTGGTCTTTAAACGACGTTGTGAGTACCTTTCGAGTGTCTATAACGAACTATACATATGAGGTCCTAAACATTGATTTTCTAATCGAGTGTTAAACAACCTTGTGAGTACCTTTCGAGTGTCTAGAACGAACTATACATATGAGGTCCTACACTTAGATTTTCATAAAGTGTGTAATATTGGTCTTTAATCGACGTTGTGAGTACCTTTCGAGTGTCTACAACGAACTATACATATGAGGTCCTACACTTAAATTTTAAATTAGTGTGTAATTTTGGTCTTTAATCGACGTTGTGAGTACCTTTCGAGTGTCTACAACGAACTATACATATGAGGTCCTACACTTAGATGTTCATATAGTGTGTAATATTGGTCTTCAATCGACGTTGTGAGTACCTTTCGAGTGTTTACAACGAACTATACATATGAGGTCCTACACTTAAATTTTAAATTAGTGTGTAATTTTGGTCTTTAATCGACGTTGTGAGTACCTTTCGAGTGTCTACAACGAACTATACATATGAGGTCCTACACTTAGATTTTCATATAGTGTGTAATTTTGGTCTTTAATCGACGTTGTGAGAACCTTTCGAGTGTCTAGAACGAACTCTACATATGAGGTCCTACACTTAGATTTTCATATAGTGTGTAATATTGGTCTTCAATCGACGTTGTGAGTACCTTTCTAGTGTCTAGAACAAACTATACATATGAGGTCCTACACTTTAATTTTCTAATCGTGTGTCAAACGACGTTGTGAGAACCTTTCGAGTGTCTAGAACGAACTCTACATATGAGGTCCTACATTTAGATTTTCATATAGGGTGTAATATTGGTCTTTAATCGACGTTGTGAGTACCTTTCGAGTGTCTACAACGAACTATACATATGAGGTCCTAAACTTAGATTTTCATATAGTGTGCAATATTGGTCTTTAATCGACGTTGTGAGTACCTTTCGAGGGTTTACAACGAACTATACATATGAGGTCTTACACTTAAATTTTAAATTAGCGTGTAATTTTGGTCTTTAATCGACGTTGTGAGAACCTTTCGAGTGTCTAGAACGAACTATACATATGAGGTCCTACACTTAGATTTTCATAAAGTGTGTAATATTGGTCTTTAATCGACGTTGTGAGTACCTTTCGAGTGTCTACAACGAACTATACATATGAGGTCCTATACTTAGATTTTCATATAGTGTGTAATATTGGTCTTTAATCGACGTTGTGAGTACCTCTCGAGTGTCTACAATGAACTATACGTATGAGATCCTACACTTTAATTTTCTAATCGTGTGTCAAACGACGTTGTGAGAACCTTTCGAGTGTCTAGAACGAACTATACATATGAGGTCCTACACTTAGATTTTCATATAGTGTGTAATATTGGTCTTTAATCGACGTTGTGAGTACCTTTCGAGGGTTTACAACGAACTATACATATGAGGTCCTACACTTTGACTTTCTAATCGTGTGTCAAACGACGTTGTGAGAACCTTTCGAGTGTCTAGAACGAACTATACATATGAGGTCCTACACTTAAATTTTAAATTAGTGTGTGTGTAATTTTGGTCTTTAATCGACGTTGTGAGAACCTTTCGAGTGTCTACAACGAACTATACATATGAGGTCCTACACTTAAATTTTCATATAGTGTGTAATATTGGTCTTTAATCGACGTTGTGAGTACCTTTCGAGTGTCTACAACGAACTATACATATGAGGTCCTTAACATTGATTTTCTAATCGAGTGTTAAACAACCTTGTGAGTACCTTTCGAGTGTCTACAACGAACTATACATATGAGGTCCTACACTTAGATTTTCATATAATGTGTAATATTGGTCTTTAATCGACGTTGTGAGTACCTTTCGAGTGTCTACAACGAACTATACATATGAGGTCCTACACTTAGATTTTCATATAGTGTGTAATATTGGTCTTTAATCGACGTTGTGAGTACCTCTCGAGTGTCTACAATGAACTATACGTATGAGATCCTACACTTAGATTTTCATATAGTGTGTAATATTGGTCTTTAATCGACGTTGTGAGTACCTTACGAGTGTTTACAACGAACTATACATATGAGGTCCTACACTTAAATTTTAAATTAGTGTGTAAATTTGGTCTTTAATCGACGTTGTGAGTACCTTTCGAGTGTCTAGAACAAACTATACATATGAGGTCCTTAATTTTGACTATCTAATCGTGTGTTAAACGACGTTGTGAGTGCCTTTCGAGTGTTTACAACGAACTATACATATGAGGTCCTACACTTAGATTTTCATATAGTGTGTAATATTGGTCCTTAATCGACGTTGTGAGAACCTTTCGAGTGTCTAGAACGAACTATACATATGAGGTCCTACACTTAGATTTTCATATAGTGTGTAATATTGGTCTTTAATCGACGTTGTGAGTACCTTTCGAGTGTCTACAACGAACTATACATATGAGGTCCTAAACATTGATTTTCTAATCGAGTGTTAAACAACCTTGTGAGTACCTTTCGAGTGTCTACAACGAACTATACATATGAGGTCCTACACTTAAATTTTAAATTATTGTGTAATTTTGGTCTTTAATCGACGTTGTGAGTACCTTTCGAGTGTCTACAACGAACTATACATATGAGGTCCTACACTTAGATTTTCATATAGTGTGTAATATTGGTCTTTAATCGACGTTGTGAGTACCTTTCGAGGGTTTACAACGAACTATACATATGAGGTCCTACACTTTGATTTTCTAATCGTGTGTCAAACGACGTTGTGAGAACCTTTCGAGTGTCTAGAACGAACTATACATATGAGGTCCTACACTTAAATTTTAAATAAGTGTGTGTGTAATTTTGGTCTTTAATCGACGTTGTGAGAACCTTTCGAGTGTCTACAACGAACTATACATATGAGGTCCTACACTTAGATTTTCATATAGTGTGTAATATTGGTCTTTAATCGACGTTGTGAGTACCTTTCGAGTGTCTATAACGAACTATACATATGAGGTCCTAAACATTGATTTTCTAATCGAGTGTTAAACAACCTTGTGAGTACCTTTCGAGGGTCTACAACGAACTAAACATATGAGGTCTTTCACTTAAATTTTAAATTAGTGTGTAATTTTGGTCTTTAATCGACGTTGTGAGAACCTTTCGAGTGTCTACAACGAACTATACATATGAGGTCCTACACTTAGATTTTCATAAAGTGTGTAATATTGGTCTTTAATCGACGTTGTGAGTACCTTTCGAGTGTCTATAACAAACTTTACATATGAGGTCCTTAATTTTGACTTTCTAATCGTGTGTTAAACGACGTTGTGAGTACCTTTCGAGTATTTACAACGAACTATACATATGAGGTCTTACACTTAGATTTTCATATATTGTGTAATATTGGTCTTTAATCGACGTTGTGAGTACCTTTCGTTTGTCTTCGACGAACTATACATATGAGGTCCTACTCTTAGATTTTCATATAGTGTGTAACATTGGTTTTCAATCGACATTTTGAGTACCTTTCGAGTGTCTAGAACGAACTATACATATGAGGTCCTACACTTAAATTTTAAATTAGTGTGTAATTTTGGTCTTTAATCGACGTTGTGAGTACCTTTCGAGTGTCTACAACGAACTATACATATGAGGTCCTACACTTAAATTTTAAATTAGTGTGTAATTTTGGTCTTTAATCGACGTTGTGAGTACCTTTCGAGTGCCTAGAACAAACTATACATATAAGGTCCTAAACTTTGATTATCTTATCGTTTGTTAAACGACGTTGTGAGTACCTTTCGAGTGTCTACAACGAACTATACATATGAGGTTCTTAACTCTGATTTTATAATCGTGTGTTAAACGACGTTGTGGGTACTTTACGAGTGTCTACAACGAACTACACATATGAGGTCTTTAACTTTGATTTTCATATAGTATGTGAAATGACCTTTAATCGACGTTGTTAGTACCTTTCGAGTGTTTAGAACGAACTATACATATGAGGTCCTACACTTAGATTTTCATATAGTGTGTAATATTGGTCTTTAATCGACGTTGTGAGTACTTTTCGAGTGTCTACAACGAACTATACATATGAGGTCCTAAACATTGATTTTCTAATCGAGTGTTAAACAACCTTGTGAGTACCTTTCGAGTGTCTACAACGAACTATACATATGAGGTCCTACACTTTGATTTTCTAATCGTGTGTCAAACGACGTTGTGAGAACCTTTCGAGTGTCTAGAACGAACTATACATATGAGGTCCTACACTTAAATTTTAAATTAGTGTGTGTGTAATTTTGGTCTTTAATCGACGTTGTGAGAACCTTTCGAGTGTCTACAACGAACTATACATATGAGGTCCTACACTTAGATTTTCATATAGTGTGTAATATTGGTCTTTAATCGACGTTGTGAGTACCTTTCGAGTGTCTATAACGAACTATACATATGAGGTCCTAAACATTGATTTTCTAATCGAGTGTTAAACAACCTTGTGAGTACCTTTCGAGTGTCTAGAACGAACTATACATATGAGGTCCTACACTTAGATTTTCATATAGTGTGTAATATTGGTCTTTAATCGTTGTTGTGAGTACCTTTCGAGTGTCTACAACGAACTATACATATGAGGTCCTACACTAAGATTTTCATATAGTGTGTAATATTGGTCTTTAATCGACGTTGTGAGTACTTTTCGAGTGTCTACAACGAACTATACATATGAGGTCCTAAACATTGATTTTCTAATCGAGTGTTAAACAACCTTGTGAGTACCTTTCGAGTGTCTACAACGAACTATACATATGAGGTCCTACACTTTGATTTTCTAATCGTGTGTCAAACGACGTTGTGAGAACCTTTCGAGTGTCTAGAACGAACTATACATATGAGGTCCTACACTTAAATTTTAAATTAGTGTGTGTGTAATTTTGGTCTTTAATCGACGTTGTGAGAACCTTTCGAGTGTCTACAACGAACTATACATATGAGGTCCTACACTTAGATTTTCATATAGTGTGTAATATTGGTCTTTAATCGACGTTGTGAGTACCTTTCGAGTGTCTATAACGAACTATACATATGAGGTCCTAAACATTGATTTTCTAATCGAGTGTTAAACAACCTTGTGAGTACCTTTCGAGTGTCTAGAACGAACTATACATATGAGGTCCTACACTTAGATTTTCATAAAGTGTGTAATATTGGTCTTTAATCGACGTTGTGAGTACCTTTCGAGTGTCTACAACGAACTATACATATGAGGTCCTACACTTAGATTTTCATATAGTGTGTAATATTGGTCTTTAATCGACGTTGTGAGTACCTTTCGAGGGTTTACAACGAACTATACATATGAGGTCCTACACTTTGATTTTCTAATCGTGTGTCAAACGACGTTGTGAGAACCTTTCGAGTGTCTAGAACGAACTATACATATGAGGTCCTACACTTAAATTTTAAATTAGTGTGTGTGTAATTTTGGTCTTTAATCGACGTTGTGAGAACCTTTCGAGTGTCTACAACGAACTATACATATGAGGTCCTACACTTAGATTTTCATATAGTGTGTAATATTGGTCTTTAAACGACGTTGTGAGTACCTTTCGAGTGTCTACAACGAACTATACATATGAGGTCCTAAACATTGATTTTCTAATCGAGTGTTAAACAACCTTGTGAGTACCTTTCGAGTGTCTAGAACGAACTATACATATGAGGTCCTACACTTAGATTTTCATAAAGTGTGCAATATTGGTCTTTAATCGACGTTGTGAGTACCTTTCGAGTGTCTACAACGAACTATACATATGAGGTCCTACACTTAAATTTTAAATTAGTGTGTAATTTTGGTCTTTAATCGACGTTGTGAGTACCTTTCGAGTGTCTACAACGAACTATACATATGAGGTCCTACACTTAGATGTTCATATAGTGTGTAATATTGGTCTTCAATCGACGTTGTGAGTACCTTTCGAGTGTTTACAACGAACTATACATATGAGGTCCTACACTTAAATTTTAAATTAGTGTGTAATTTTGGTCTTTAATCGACGTTGTGAGTACCTTTCGAGTGTCTACAACGAACTATACATATGAGGTCCTACACTTAGATTTTCATATAGTGTGTAATTTTGGTCTTTAATCGACGTTGTGAGAACCTTTCGAGTGTCTAGAACGAACTCTACATATGAGGTCCTACACTTAGATTTTCATATAGTGTGTAATATTGGTCTTCAATCGACGTTGTGAGTACCTTTCTAGTGTCTAGAACAAACTATACATATGAGGTCCTACACTTTAATTTTCTAATCGTGTGTCAAACGACGTGGTGAGAACCTTTCGAGTGTCTAGAACGAACTATACATATGAGGTCCTACATTTAGATTTTCATATAGGGTGTAATATTGGTCTTTAATCGACGTAGTGAGTACCTTTCGAGTGTCTACAACGAACTATACATATGAGGTCCTAAACTTAGATTTTCATATAGTGTGCAATATTGGTCTTTAATCGACGTTGTGAGTACCTTTCGAGGGTTTACAACGAACTATACATATGAGGTCTTACACTTAAATTTTAAATTAGCGTGTAATTTTGGTCTTTAATCGACGTTGTGAGAACCTTTCGAGTGTCTAGAACGAACTATACATATGAGGTCCTACACTTAGATTTTCATAAAGTGTGTAATATTGGTCTTTAATCGACGTTGTGAGTACCTTTCGAGTGTCTACAACGAACTATACATATGAGGTCCTATACTTAGATTTTCATATAGTGTGTAATATTGGTCTTTAATCGACGTTGTGAGTACCTTTCGAGGGTTTACAACGAACTATACATATGAGGTCCTACACTTTGATTTTCTAATCGTGTGTCAAACGACGTTGTGAGAACCTTTCGAGTGTCTAGAACGAACTATACATATGAGGTCCTACACTTAAATTTTAAATAAGTGTGTGTGTAATTTTGGTCTTTAATCGACGTTGTGAGAACCTTTCGAGTGTCTACAACGAACTATACATATGAGGTCCTACACTTAGATTTTCATATAGTGTGTAATATTGGTCTTTAATCGACGTTGTGAGTACCTTTCGAGTGTCTATAACGAACTATACATATGAGGTCCTAAACATTGATTTTCTAATCGAGTGTTAAACAACCTTGTGAGTACCTTTCGAGTGTCTAGAACGAACTATACATATGAGGTCCTACACTTAGATTTTCATAAAGTGTGTAATATTGGTCTTTAATCGACGTTGTGAGTACCTTTCGAGTGTCTAGAACGAACTATACATGTGAGGTCCTACACTTAGATTTTCATATAGTGTGTAATATTGGTCTTTAATCGACGTTGTGAGTACCTTTCGAGTGTCTACAACGAACTATACATATGAGGTCCTACACTTAGATTTTCATATAGTGTGTAATATTGGTCTTCAATCGACGTTGTGAGTACCTTTCTAGTGTCTAGAACAAACTATACATATGAGGTCCTACACTTTAATTTTCTAATCGTGTGTCAAACGACGTTGTGAGAACCTTTCGAGTGTCTAGAACGAACTATACATATGAGGTCCTACATTTAGATTTTCATATAGGGTGTAATATTGGTCTTTAATCGACGTTGTGAGTACCTTTCGAGTGTCTACAACGAACTATACATATGAGGTCCTAAACTTAGATTTTCATATAGTGTGCAATATTGGTCTTTAATTGACGTTGTGAGTACCTTTCGAGGGTTTACAACGAACTATACATATGAGGTCTTACACTTAAATTTTAAATTAGCGTGTAATTTTGGTCTTTAATCGACGTTGTGAGAACCTTTCGAGTGTCTAGAACGAACTATACATATGAGGTCCTACACTTAGATTTTCATAAAGTGTGTAATATTGGTCTTTAATCGACGTTGTGAGTACCTTTCGAGTGTCTACAACGAACTATACATATGAGGTCCTATACTTAGATTTTCATATAGTGTGTAATATTGGTCTTTAATCGACGTTGTGAGTACCTCTCGAGTGTCTACAATGAACTATACGTATGCGATCCTACACTTTAATTTTCTAATCGTGTGTCAAACGACGTTGTGAGAACCTTTCGAGTGTCTAGAACGAACTATACATATGAGGTCCTACACTTAGATTTTCATAAAGTGTGTAATATTGGTCTTTAATCGACGTTGTGAGTACCTTTCGAGGGTTTACAACGAACTATACATATGAGGTCCTACACTTTGATTTTCTAATCGTGTGTCAAACGACGTTGTGAGAACCTTTCGAGTGTCTAGAACGAACTATACATATGAGGTCCTACACTTAAATTTTAAATTAGTGTGTGTGTAATTTTGGTCTTTAATCGACGTTGTGAGAACCTTTCGAGTGTCTACAACGAACTATACATATGAGGTCCTACACTTAGATTTTCATATAGTGTGTAATATTGGTCTTTAATCGACGTTGTGAGTACCTTTCGAGTGTCTATAACGAACTATACATATGAGGTCCTAAACATTGATTTTCTAATCGAGTGTTAAACAACCTTGTGAGTACCTTTCGAGTGTCTAGAACGAACTATACATATGAGGTCCTACACTTAGATTTTCATATAGTGTGTAATATTGGTCTTTAATCGTTGTTGTGAGTACCTTTCGAGTGTCTACAACGAACTATACATATGAGGTCCTACACTAACATTTTCATATAGTGTGTAATATTGGTCTTTAATCGACGTTGTGAGTACTTTTCGAGTGTCTACAACGAACTATACATATGAGGTCCTAAACATTGATTTTCTAATCGAGTGTTAAACAACCTTGTGAGTACCTTTCGAGTGTCTACAACGAACTATACATATGAGGTCCTACACTTTGATTTTCTAATCGTGTGTCAAACGACGTTGTGAGAACCTTTCGAGTGTCTAGAACGAACTATACATATGAGGTCCTACACTTAAATTTTAAATTAGTGTGTGTGTAATTTTGGTCTTTAATCGACGTTGTGAGAACCTTTCGAGTGTCTACAACGAACTATACATATGAGGTCCTACACTTAGATTTTCATATAGTGTGTAATATTGGTCTTTAATCGACGTTGTGAGTACCTTTCGAGTGTCTATAACGAACTATACATATGAGGTCCTAAACATTGATTTTCTAATCGAGTGTTAAACAACCTTGTGAGTACCTTTCGAGTGTCTAGAACGAACTATACATATGAGGTCCTACACTTAGATTTTCATAAAGTGTGTAATATTGGTCTTTAATCGACGTTGTGAGTACCTTTCGAGTGTCTAGAACGAACTATACATGTGAGGTCCTACACTTAGATTTTCATATAGTGTGTAATATTGGTCTTTAATCGACGTTGTGAGTACCTTTCGAGTGTCTACAACGAACTATACATATGAGGTCCTACACTTAGATTTTCATATAGTGTGTAATATTGGTCTTTAATCGACGTTGTGAGTACCTTTCGAGGGTTTACAACGAACTATACATATGAGGTCCTACACTTTGATTTTCTAATCGTGTGTCAAACGACGTTGTGAGAACCTTTCGAGTGTCTAGAACGAACTATACATATGAGGTCCTACACTTAAATTTTAAATTAGTGTGTGTGTAATTTTGGTCTTTAATCGACGTTGTGAGAACCTTTCGAGTGTCTACAACGAACTATACATATGAGGTCCTACACTTAGATTTTCATATAGTGTGTAATATTGGTCTTTAAACGACGTTGTGAGTACCTTTCGAGTGTCTATAACGAACTATACATATGAGGTCCTAAACATTGATTTTCTAATCGAGTGTTAAACAACCTTGTGAGTACCTTTCGAGTGTCTAGAACGAACTATACATATGAGGTCCTACACTTAGATTTTCATAAAGTGTGTAATATTGGTCTTTAATCGACGTTGTGAGTACCTTTCGAGTGTCTACAACGAACTATACATATGAGGTCCTACACTTAAATTTTAAATTAGTGTGTGTGTAATTTTGGTCTTTAATCGACGTTGTGAGAACCTTTCGAGTGTCTACAACGAACTATACATATGAGGTCCTACACTTAGATTTTCATAAAGTGTGTAATATTGGTCTTTAATCGACGTTGTGAGTACCTTTCGAGTGTCTACAACGAACTATACATATGAGGTCCTACACTTAAATTTTAAATTAGTGTGTAATTTTGGTCTTTAATCGACGTTGTGAGTACCTTTCGAGTGTCTACAACGAACTATACATATGAGGTCCTACACTTAGATGTTCATATAGTGTGTAATATTGGTCTTCAATCGACGTTGTGAGTACCTTTCGAGTGTTTACAACGAACTATACATATGAGGTCCTACACTTAAATTTTAAATTAGTGTGTAATTTTGGTCTTTAATCGACGTTGTGAGTACCTTTCGAGTGTCTACAACGAACTATACATATGAGGTCCTACACTTAGATTTTCATATAGTGTGTAATTTTGGTCTTTAATCGACGTTGTGAGAACCTTTCGAGTGTCTAGAACGAACTCTACATATGAGGTCCTACACTTAGATTTTCATATAGTGTGTAATATTGGTCTTCAATCGACGTTGTGAGTACCTTTCTAGTGTCTAGAACAAACTATACATATGAGGTCCTACACTTTAATTTTCTAATCGTGTGTCAAACGACGTTGTGAGAACCTTTCGAGTGTCTAGAACGAACTATACATATGAGGTCCTACATTTAGATTTTCATATAGGGTGTAATATTGGTCTTTAATCGACGTTGTGAGTACCTTTCGAGTGTCTACAACGAACTATACATATGAGGTCCTAAACTTAGATTTTCATATAGTGTGCAATATTGGTCTTTAATCGACGTTGTGAGTACCTTTCGAGGGTTTACAACGAACTATACATATGGGGTCTTACACTTAAATTTTAAATTAGCGTGTAATTTTGGTCTTTAATCGACGTTGTGAGAACCTTTCGAGTGTCTAGAACGAACTATACATATGAGGTCCTACACTTAGATTTTCATAAAGTGTGTAATATTGGTCTTTAATCGACGTTGTGAGTACCTTTCAAGTGTCTACAACGAACTATACATATGAGGTCCTATACTTAGATTTTCATATAGTGTGTAATATTGGTCTTTAATCGACGTTGTGAGTACCTTTCGAGTGTCTACAATGAACTATACGTATGAGATCCTACACTTTAATTTTCTAATCGTGTGTCAAACGACGTTGTGAGAACCTTTCGAGTGTCTAGAACGAACTATACATATGAGGTCCTACACTTAGATTTTCATATAGTGTGTAATATTGGTCTTTAATCGACGTTGTGAGTACCTTTCGAGGGTTTACAACGAACTATACATATGAGGTCCTACACTTTGATTTTCTAATCGTGTGTCAAACGACGTTGTGAGAACCTTTCGAGTGTCTAGAACGAACTATACATATGAGGTCCTACACTTAAATTTTAAATTAGTGTGTGTGTAATTTTGGTCTTTAATCGACGTTGTGAGAACCTTTCGAGTGTCTACAACGAACTATACATTTGAGGTCCTACACTTAAATTTTCATATAGTGTGTAATATTGGTCTTTAATCGACGTTGTGAGTACCTTTCGAGTGTCTACAACGAACTATACATATGAGGTCCTAAACATTGATTTTCTAATCGAGTGTTAAACAACCTTGTGAGTACCTTTCGAGTGTCTACAACGAACTATACATATGAGGTCCTACACTTAGATTTTCATATAATGTGTAATATTGGTCTTTAATCGACGTTGTGAGTACCTTTCGAGTGTCTACAACGAACTATACATATGAGGTCCTACACTTAGATTTTCATATAGTGTGTAATATTGGTCTTTAATCGACGTTGTGAGTACCTCTCGAGTGTCTACAATGAACTATACGTAAGAGATCCTACACTTAGATTTTCATAAAGTGTGTAATATTGGTCTTTAATCGACGTTGTGAGTACCTTTCGAGTGTTTACAACGAACTATACATATGAAGTCCTACACTTAAATTTTAAATTAGTGTGTAAATTTGGTCTTTAATCGGCGTTGTGAGTACCTTTCGAGTGTCTAGAACAAACTATACATATGAGGTCCTTAATTTTGACTATCTAATCGTGTGTTAAACGACGTTGTGAGTACCTTTCGAGTGTTTACAACGAACTATACATATGAGGTCCTACACTTAGATTTTCATATAGTGTGTAATATTGGTCCTTAATCGACGTTGTGAGAACCTTTCGAGTGTCTAGAACGAACTATACATATGAGGTCCTACACTTAGATTTTCATATAGTGTGTAATATTGGTCTTTAATCGACGTTGTGAGTACCTTTCGAGTGTCTACAACGAACTATACATATGAGGTCCTAAACATTGATTTTCTAATCGAGTGTTAAACAACCTTGTGAGTACCTTTCGAGTGTCTACAACGAACTATACATATGAGGTCCTACATTTAAATTTTAAATTATTGTGTAATTTTGGTCTTTAATCGACGTTGTGAGTACCTTTCGAGTGTCTACAACGAACTATACATATGAGGTCCTACACTTAGATTTTCATATAGTGTGTAATATTGGTCTTTAATCGACGTTGTGAGTACCTTTCGAGGGTTTACAACGAACTATACATATGAGGTCCTACACTTTGATTTTCTAATCGTGTGTCAAACGACGTTGTGAGAACCTTTCGAGTGTCTAGAACGAACTAAACATATGAGGTCCTACACTTAAATTTTAAATAAGTGTGTGTGTAATTTTGGTCTTTAATCGACGTTGTGAGAACCTTTCGAGTGTCTACAACGAACTATACATATGAGGTCCTACACTTAGATTTTCATATAGTGTGTAATATTGGTCTTTAATCGACGTTGTGAGTACCTTTCGAGTGTCTATAACGAACTATACATATGAGGTACTAAACATTGATTTTCTAATCGAGTGTTAAACAACCTTGTGAGTACCTTTCGAGGGTCTACAACGAACTAAACATATGAGGTCTTTCACTTAAATTTTAAATTAGTGTGTAATTTTGGTCTTTAATCGACGTTGTGAGAACCTTTCGAGTGTCTACAACGAACTATACATATGAGGTCCTACACTTAGATTTTCATAAAGTGTGTAATATTGGTCTTTAATCGACGTTGTGAGTACCTTTCGAGTGTCTATAACAAACTTTACATATGAGGTCCTTAATTTTGACTTTCTAATCGTGTGTTAAACGACGTTGTGAGTACCTTTCGAGTATTTACAACGAACTATACATATGAGGTCTTACACTTAGATTTTCATATATTGTGTAATATTGGTCTTTAATCGACGTTGTGAGTACCTTTCGTTTGTCTTCGACGAACTATACATATGAGGTCCTACTCTTAGATTTTCATATAGTGTGTAACATTGGTTTTCAATCGACATTTTGAGTACCTTTCGAGTGTCTAGAACGAACTATACATATGAGGTCCTACACTTAAATTTTAAATTAGTGTGTAATTTTGGTCTTTAATCGACGTTGTGAGTACCTTTCGAGTGTCTACAACGAACTATACATATGAGGTCCTATACTTAGATTTTCATATAGTGTGTAATATTGGTCTTTAATCGACGTTGTGAGTACCTCTCGAGTGTCTACAATGAACTATACGTATGAGATCCTACACTTTAATTTTCTAATCGTGTGTCAAACGACGTTGTGAGAACCTTTCGAGTGTCTAGAACGAACTATACATATGAGGTCCTACACTTAGATTTTCATATAGTGTGTAATATTGGTCTTTAATCGACGTTGTGAGTACCTTTCGAGGGTTTACAACGAACTATACATATGAGGTCCTACACTTTGATTTTCTAATCGTGTGTCAAACGACGTTGTGAGAACCTTTCGAGTGTCTAGAACGAACTATACATATGAGGTCCTACACTTAAATTTTAAATTAGTGTGTGTGTAATTTTGGTCTTTAATCGACGTTGTGAGAACCTTTCGAGTGTCTACAACGAACTATACATATGAGGTCCTACACTTAAATTTTCATATAGTGTGTAATATTGGTCTTTAATCGACGTTGTGAGTACCTTTCGAGTGTCTACAACGAACTATACATATGAGGTCCTAAACATTGATTTTCTAATCGAGTGTTAAACAACCTTGTGAGTACCTTTCGAGTGTCTACAACGAACTATACATATGAGGTCCTACACTTAGATTTTCATATAATGTGTAATATTGGTCTTTAATCGACGTTGTGAGTACCTTTCGAGTGTCTACAACGAACTATACATATGAGGTCCTACACTTAGATTTTCATATAGTGTGTAATATTGGTCTTTAATCGACGTTGTGAGTACCTCTCGAGTGTCTACAATGAACTATACGTAAGAGATCCTACACTTAGATTTTCATAAAGTGTGTAATATTGGTCTTTAATCGACGTTGTGAGTACCTTTCGAGTGTTTACAACGAACTATACATATGAGGTCCTACACTTAAATTTTAAATTAGTGTGTAAATTTGGTCTTTAATCGACGTTGTGAGTACCTTTCGAGTGTCTAGAACAAACTATACATATGAGGTCCTTAATTTTGACTATCTAATCGTGTGTTAAACGACGTTGTGAGTACCTTTCGAGTGTTTACAACGAACTATACATATGAGGTCCTACACTTAGATTTTCATATAGTGTGTAATATTGGTCCTTAATCGACGTTGTGAGAACCTTTCGAGTGTCTAGAACGAACTATACATATGAGGTCCTACACTTAGATTTTCATATAGTGTGTAATATTGGTCTTTAATCGACGTTGTGAGTACCTTTCGAGTGTCTACAACGAACTATACATATGAGGTCCTAAACATTGATTTTCTAATCGAGTGTTAAACAGCCTTGTGAGTACCTTTCGAGTGTCTAGAACGAACTATACATATGAGGTCCTACACTTAGATTTTCATAAAGTGTGTAATATTGGTCTTTAATCGACGTTGTGAGTACCTTTCGAGTGTCTAGAACGAACTATACATATGAGGTCCTACACTTAGATTTTCATATAGTGTGTAATATTGGTCTTTAATCGACGTTGTGAGTACCTTTCGAGTGTCTACAACGAACTATACATATGAGGTCCTACACTTAGATTTTCATATAGTGTGTAATATTGGTCTTTAATCGACGTTGTGAGTACCTCTCGAGTGTCTACAACGAACTATACATATGAGGTCCTACACTTAAATTTTAAATTAGTGTGTAATTTTGGTCTTTAATCGACGTTGTGAGAACCTTTCGAGTGTCTAGAACGAACTATACATATGAGGTCCTACACTTAGATTTTCATAAAGTGTGTAATATTGGTCTTTAATCGACGTTGTGAGTACCTTTCGAGTGTCTACAACGAACTATACATATGAGGTCCTACACTTAAATTTTAAATTAGTGTGTAATTTTGGTCTTTAATCGACGTTGTGAGTACCTTTCGAGTGTCTAGAACAAACTATACATATGAGGTCCTTAATTTTGACGATCTAATCGTGTGTTAAACGACGTTGTGAGTACCTTTCGAGTGTTTACAACAACTATACATATGAGGTCCTACACTTTGATTTTCTAATTGTGTGTCAAACGACGTTGTGAGAACCTTTCGAGTGTCTAGAACGAACTATACATATGAGGTCCTACACTTAGATTTTCATATAGTGTGTAATATTGGTCTTTAATCGACGTTGTGAGTACTTTTCGAGTGTCTACAACGAACTATACATATGAGGTCCTAAACATTGATTTTCTAATCGAGTGTTAAACAACCTTGTGAGTACCTTTCGAGTGTCTACAACGAACTATACATATGAGGTCCTACACTTTGATTTTCTAATCGTGTGTCAAACGACGTTGTGAGAACCTTTCGAGTGTCTAGAACGAACTATACATATGAGGTCCTACACTTAAATTTTAAATTAGTGTGTGTGTAATTTTGGTCTTTAATCGACGTTGTGAGAACCTTTCGAGTGTCTACAACGAACTATACATATGAGGTCCTACACTTAGATTTTCATATAGTGTGTAATATTGGTCTTTAATCGACGTTGTGAGTACCTTTCGAGTGTCTATAACGAACTATACATATGAGGTCTTAAACATTGATTTTCTTATCGAGTGTTAAACAACCTTGTGAGTACCTTTCGAGTGTCTAGAACGAACTATACATATGAGTTCCTACACTTAGATTTTCATATAGTGTGTAATATTGGTCTTTAATCGTTGTTGTGAGTACCTTTCGAGTGTCTACAACGAACTATACATATGAGGTCCTACACTAAGATTTTCATATAGTGTGTAATATTGGTCTTTAATCGACGTTGTGAGTACTTTTCGAGTGTCTACAACGAACTATACATATGAGGTCCTAAACATTGATTTTCTAATCGAGTGTTAAACAACCTTGTGAGTACCTTTCGAGTGTCTACAACGAACTATACATATGAGGTCCTACACTTTGATTTTCTAATCGTGTGTCAAACGACGTTGTGAGAACCTTTCGAGTGTCTAGAACGAACTATACATATGAGGTCCTACACTTAAATTTTAAATTAGTGTGTGTGTAATTTTGGTCTTTAATCGACGTTGTGAGAACCTTTCGAGTGTCTAGAACGAACTATACATGTGAGGTCCTACACTTAGATTTTCATATAGTGTGTAATATTGGTCTTTAATCGACGTTGTGAGTACCTTTCGAGTGTCTACAACGAACTATACATATGAGGTCCTACACTTAGATTTTCATATAGTGTGTAATATTGGTCTTTAATCGACGTTGTGAGTACCTTTCGAGTGTCTAGAACGAACTATACATGTGAGGTCCTACACTTAGATTTTCATATAGTGTGTAATATTGGTCTTTAATCGACGTTGTGAGTACCTTTCGAGTGTCTACAACGAACTATACATATGAGGTCCTACACTTAGATTTTCATATAGTGTGTAATATTGGTCTTTAATCGACGTTGTGAGTACCTTTCGAGGGTTTACAACGAACTATACATATGAGGTCCTAAACATTGATTTTCTAATCGAGTGTTAAACAACCTTGTGAGTACCTTTCGAGTGTCTAGAACGAACTATACATATGAGGTCCTACACTTAGATTTTCATAAAGTGTGTAATATTGGTCTTTAATCGACGTTGTGAGTACCTTTCGAGTGTCTAGAACGAACTATACATATGAGGTCCTACACTTAGATTTTCATATAGTGTGTAATATTGGTCTTTAATCGACGTTGTGAGTACCTTTCGAGTGTCTACAACGAACTATACATATGAGGTCCTACACTTAGATTTTCATATAGTGTGTAATATTGGTCTTTAATCGACGTTGTGAGTACCTCTCGAGTGTCTACAACGAACTATACATATGAGGTCCTACACTTAAATTTTAAATTAGTGTGTGTGTAATTTTGGTCTTTAATCGACGTTGTGAGAACCTTTCGAGTGTCTACAACGAACTATACATATGAGGTCCTACACTTAGATTTTCATATAGTGTGTAATATTGGTCTTTAAACGACGTTGTGAGTACCTTTCGAGTGTCTATAACGAACTATACATATGAGGTCCTAAACATTGATTTTCTAATCGAGTGTTAAACAGCCTTGTGAGTACCTTTCGAGTGTCTAGAACGAACTATATATATGAGGTCCTACACTTAGATTTTCATAAAGTGTGTAATATTGGTCTTTAATCGACGTTGTGAGTACCTTTCGAGTGTCTAGAACGAACTATACATATGAGGTCCTACACTTAGATTTTCATATAGTGTGTAATATTGGTCTTTAATCGACGTTGTGAGTACCTTTCGAGTGTCTACAACGAACTATACATATGAGGTCCTACACTTAGATTTTCATATAGTGTGTAATATTGGTCTTTAATCGACGTTGTGAGTACCTCTCGAGTGTCTACAACGAACTATACATATGAGGTCCTACACTTAAATTTTAAATTAGTGTGTAATTTTGGTCTTTAATCGACGTTGTGAGTACCTTTCGAGTGTCTACAAGGAACTATACATATGAGGTCCTACACTTAGATGTTCATATAGTGTGTAATATTGGTCTTCAATCGACGTTGTGAGTACCTTTCGAGTGTTTACAACGAACTATACATATGAGGTCCTACACTTAAATTTTAAATTAGTGTGTAATTTTGGTCTTTAATCGACGTTGTGAGTACCTTTCGAGTGTCTACAACGAACTATACATATGAGGTCCTACACTTAGATTTTCATATAGTGTGTAATTTTGGTCTTTAATCGACGTTGTGAGAACCTTTCGAGTGTCTAGAACGAACTCTACATATGAGGTCCTACACTTAGATTTTCATATAGTGTGTAATATTGGTCTTCAATCGACGTTGTGAGTACCTTTCTAGTGTCTAGAACAAACTATACATATGAGGTCCTACACTTTAATTTTCTAATCGTGTGTCAAACGACGTTGTGAGAACCTTTCGAGTGTCTAGAACGAACTATACATATGAGGTCCTACATTTAGATTTTCATATAGGGTGTAATATTGGTCTTTAATCGACGTTGTGAGTACCTTTCGAGTGTCTACAACGAACTATACATATGAGGTCCTAAACTTAAATTTTAAATAAGCGTGTAATTTTGGTCTTTAATCGACGTTGTGAGAACCTTTCGAGTGTCTAGAACGAACTATACATATGAGGTCCTACACTTAGATTTTCATAAAGTGTGTAATATTGGTCTTTAATCGACGTTGTGAGTACCTTTCGAGTGTCTACAACGAACTATACATATGAGGTCCTACACTTAAATTTTAAATTAGTGTGTAATTTTGGTCTTTAATCGACGTTGTGAGTACCTTTCGAGTGTCTAGAACAAACTATACATATGAGGTCCTTAATTTTGACGATCTAATCGTGTGTTAAACGACGTTGTGAGTACCTTTCGAGTGTTTACAACAACTATACATATGAGGTCCTACACTTTGATTTTCTAATTGTGTGTCAAACGACGTTGTGAGAACCTTTCGAGTGTCTAGAACGAACTATACATATGAGGTCCTACACTTAGATTTTCATATAGTGTGTAATATTGGTCTTTAATCGACGTTGTGAGTACTTTTCGAGTGTCTACAACGAACTATACATATGAGGTCCTAAACATTGATTTTCTAATCGAGTGTTAAACAACCTTGTGAGTACCTTTCGAGTGTCTACAACGAACTATACATATGAGGTCCTACACTTTGATTTTCTAATCGTGTGTCAAACGACGTTGTGAGAACCTTTCGAGTGTCTAGAACGAACTATACATATGAGGTCCTACACTTAAATTTTAAATTAGTGTGTGTGTAATTTTGGTCTTTAATCGACGTTGTGAGAACCTTTCGAGTGTCTACAACGAACTATACATATGAGGTCCTACACTTAGATTTTCATATAGTGTGTAATATTGGTCTTTAATCGACGTTGTGAGTACCTTTCGAGTGTCTATAACGAACTATACATATGAGGTCTTAAACATTGATTTTCTAATCGAGTGTTAAACAACCTTGTGAGTACCTTTCGAGTGTCTAGAACGAACTATACATATGAGGTCCTACACTTAGATTTTCATATAGTGTGTAATATTGGTCTTTAATCGTTGTTGTGAGTACCTTTCGAGTGTCTACAACGAACTATACATATGAGGTCCTACACTAAGATTTTCATATAGTGTGTAATATTGGTCTTTAATCGACGTTGTGAGTACTTTTCGAGTGTCTACAACGAACTATACATATGAGGTCCTAAACATTGATTTTCTAATCGAGTGTTAAACAACCTTGTGAGTACCTTTCGAGTGTCTACAACGAACTATACATATGAGGTCCTACACTTTGATTTTCTAATCGTGTGTCAAACGACGTTGTGAGAACCTTTCGAGTGTCTAGAACGAACTATACATATGAGGTCCTACACTTAAATTTTAAATTAGTGTGTGTGTAATTTTGGTCTTTAATCGACGTTGTGAGAACCTTTCGAGTGTCTAGAACGAACTATACATGTGAGGTCCTACACTTAGATTTTCATATAGTGTGTAATATTGGTCTTTAATCGACGTTGTGAGTACCTTTCGAGTGTCTTCAACGAACTATACATATGAGGTCCTACACTTAGATTTTCATATAGTGTGTAATATTGGTCTTTAATCGACGTTGTGAGTACCTTTCGAGTGTCTAGAACGAACTATACATGTGAGGTCCTACACTTAGATTTTCATATAGTGTGTAATATTGGTCTTTAATCGACGTTGTGAGTACCTTTCGAGTGTCTACAACGAACTATACATATGAGGTCCTACACTTAGATTTTCATATAGTGTGTAATATTGGTCTTTAATCGACGTTGTGAGTACCTTTCGAGGGTTTACAACGAACTATACATATGAGGTCCTACACTTTGATTTTCTAATCGTGTGTCAAACGACGTTGTGAGAACCTTTCGAGTGTCTAGAACGAACTATACATATGAGGTCCTACACTTAGATTTTCATATAGTGTGTAATATTGGTCTTTAAACGACGTTGTGAGTACCTTTCGAGTGTCTATAACGAACTATACATATGAGGTCCTAAACATTGATTTTCTAATCGAGTGTTAAACAACCTTGTGAGTACCTTTCGAGTGTCTAGAACGAACTATACATATGAGGTCCTACACTTAGATTTTCATAAAGTGTGTAATATTGGTCTTTAATCGACGTTGTGAGTACCTTTCGAGTGTCTACAACGAACTATACATATGAGGTCCTACACTTAAATTTTAAATTAGTGTGTAATTTTGGTCTTTAATCGACGTTGTGAGTACCTTTCGAGTGTCTACAACGAACTATACATATGAGGTCCTACACTTAGATGTTCATATAGTGTGTAATATTGGTCTTCAATCGACGTTGTGAGTACCTTTCGAGTGTTTACAACGAACTATACATATGAGGTCCTACACTTAAATTTTAAATTAGTGTGTAATTTTGGTCTTTAATCGACGTTGTGAGTACCTTTCGAGTGTCTACAACGAACTATACATATGAGGTCCTACACTTAGATTTTCATATAGTGTGTAATTTTGGTCTTTAATCGACGTTGTGAGAACCTTTCGAGTGTCTAGAACGAACTCTACATATGAGGTCCTACACTTAGATTTTCATATAGTGTGTAATATTGGTCTTCAATCGACGTTGTGAGTACCTTTCTAGTGTCTAGAACAAACTATACATATGAGGTCCTACACTTTAATTTTCTAATCGTGTGTCAAACGACGTTGTGAGAACCTTTCGAGTGTCTAGAACGAACTCTACATATGAGGTCCTACATTTAGATTTTCATATAGGGTGTAATATTGGTCTTTAATCGACGTTGTGAGTACCTTTCGAGTGTCTACAACGAACTATACATATGAGGTCCTAAACTTAGATTTTCATATAGTGTGCAATATTGGTCTTTAATCGACGTTGTGAGTACCTTTCGAGGGTTTACAACGAACTATACATATGAGGTCTTACACTTAAATTTTAAATTAGCGTGTAATTTTGGTCTTTAATCGACGTTGTGAGAACCTTTCGAGTGTCTAGAACGAACTATACATATGAGGTCCTACACTTAGATTTTCATAAAGTGTGTAATATTGGTCTTTAATCGACGTTGTGAGTACCTTTCGAGTGTCTACAACGAACTATACATATGAGGTCCTATACTTAGATTTTCATATAGTGTGTAATATTGGTCTTTAATCGACGTTGTGAGTACCTCTCGAGTGTCTACAATGAACTATACGTATGAGATCCTACACTTTAATTTTCTAATCGTGTGTCAAACGACGTTGTGAGAACCTTTCGAGTGTCTAGAACGAACTATACATATGAGGTCCTACACTTAGATTTTCATATAGTGTGTAATATTGGTCTTTAATCGACGTTGTGAGTACCTTTCGAGGGTTTACAACGAACTATACATATGAGGTCCTACACTTTGACTTTCTAATCGTGTGTCAAACGACGTTGTGAGAACCTTTCGAGTGTCTAGAACGAACTATACATATGAGGTCCTACACTTAAATTTTAAATTAGTGTGTGTGTAATTTTGGTCTTTAATCGACGTTGTGAGAACCTTTCGAGTGTCTACAACGAACTATACATATGAGGTCCTACACTTAAATTTTCATATAGTGTGTAATATTGGTCTTTAATCGACGTTGTGAGTACCTTTCGAGTGTCTACAACGAACTATACATATGAGGTCCTAAACATTGATTTTCTAATCGAGTGTTAAACAACCTTGTGAGTACCTTTCGAGTGTCTACAACGAACTATACATATGAGGTCCTACACTTAGATTTTCATATAATGTGTAATATTGGTCTTTAATCGACGTTGTGAGTACCTTTCGAGTGTCTACAACGAACTATACATATGAGGTCCTACACTTAGATTTTCATATAGTGTGTAATATTGGTCTTTAATCGACGTTGTGAGTACCTCTCGAGTGTCTACAATGAACTATACGTATGAGATCCTACACTTAGATTTTCATATAGTGTGTAATATTGGTCTTTAATCGACGTTGTGAGTACCTTTCGAGTGTCTACAACGAACTATACATATGAGGTCCTACACTTAGATTTTCATATAGTGTGTAATATTGGTCTTTAATCGACGTTGTGAGTACCTTTCGAGTGTCTAGAACGAACTATACATGTGAGGTCCTACACTTAGATTTTCATATAGTGTGTAATATTGGTCTTTAATCGACGTTGTGAGTACCTTTCGAGTGTCTACAACGAACTATACATATGAGGTCCTACACTTAGATTTTCATATAGTGTGTAATATTGGTCTTTAATCGACGTTGTGAGTACCTTTCGAGGGTTTACAACGAACTATACATATGAGGTCCTACACTTTGATTTTCTAATCGTGTGTCAAACGACGTTGTGAGAACCTTTCGAGTGTCTAGAACGAACTATACATATGAGGTCCTACACTTAGATTTTCATATAGTGTGTAATATTGGTCTTTAAACGACGTTGTGAGTACCTTTCGAGTGTCTATAACGAACTATACATATGAGGTCCTAAACATTGATTTTCTAATCGAGTGTTAAACAACCTTGTGAGTACCTTTCGAGTGTCTAGAACGAACTATACATATGAGGTCCTACACTTAGATTTTCATAAAGTGTGTAATATTGGTCTTTAATCGACGTTGTGAGTACCTTTCGAGTGTCTACAACGAACTATACATATGAGGTCCTACACTTAAATTTTAAATTAGTGTGTAATTTTGGTCTTTAATCGACGTTGTGAGTACCTTTCGAGTGTCTACAACGAACTATACATATGAGGTCCTACACTTAGATGTTCATATAGTGTGTAATATTGGTCTTCAATCGACGTTGTGAGTACCTTTCGAGTGTTTACAACGAACTATACATATGAGGTCCTACACTTAAATTTTAAATTAGTGTGTAATTTTGGTCTTTAATCGACGTTGTGAGTACCTTTCGAGTGTCTACAACGAACTATACATATGAGGTCCTACACTTAGATTTTCATATAGTGTGTAATTTTGGTCTTTAATCGACGTTGTGAGAACCTTTCGAGTGTCTAGAACGAACTCTACATATGAGGTCCTACACTTAGATTTTCATATAGTGTGTAATATTGGTCTTCAATCGACGTTGTGAGTACCTTTCTAGTGTCTAGAACAAACTATACATATGAGGTCCTACACTTTAATTTTCTAATCGTGTGTCAAACGACGTTGTGAGAACCTTTCGAGTGTCTAGAACGAACTCTACATATGAGGTCCTACATTTAGATTTTCATATAGGGTGTAATATTGGTCTTTAATCGACGTTGTGAGTACCTTTCGAGTGTCTACAACGAACTATACATATGAGGTCCTAAACTTAGATTTTCATATAGTGTGCAATATTGGTCTTTAATCGACGTTGTGAGTACCTTTCGAGGGTTTACAACGAACTATACATATGAGGTCTTACACTTAAATTTTAAATTAGCGTGTAATTTTGGTCTTTAATCGACGTTGTGAGAACCTTTCGAGTGTCTAGAACGAACTATACATATGAGGTCCTACACTTAGATTTTCATAAAGTGTGTAATATTGGTCTTTAATCGACGTTGTGAGTACCTTTCGAGTGTCTACAACGAACTATACATATGAGGTCCTATACTTAGATTTTCATATAGTGTGTAATATTGGTCTTTAATCGACGTTGTGAGTACCTCTCGAGTGTCTACAATGAACTATACGTATGAGATCCTACACTTTAATTTTCTAATCGTGTGTCAAACGACGTTGTGAGAACCTTTCGAGTGTCTAGAACGAACTATACATATGAGGTCCTACACTTAGATTTTCATATAGTGTGTAATATTGGTCTTTAATCGACGTTGTGAGTACCTTTCGAGGGTTTACAACGAACTATACATATGAGGTCCTACACTTTGACTTTCTAATCGTGTGTCAAACGACGTTGTGAGAACCTTTCGAGTGTCTAGAACGAACTATACATATGAGGTCCTACACTTAAATTTTAAATTAGTGTGTGTGTAATTTTGGTCTTTAATCGACGTTGTGAGAACCTTTCGAGTGTCTACAACGAACTATACATATGAGGTCCTACACTTAAATTTTCATATAGTGTGTAATATTGGTCTTTAATCGACGTTGTGAGTACCTTTCGAGTGTCTACAACGAACTATACATATGAGGTCCTAAACATTGATTTTCTAATCGAGTGTTAAACAACCTTGTGAGTACCTTTCGAGTGTCTACAACGAACTATACATATGAGGTCCTACACTTAGATTTTCATATAATGTGTAATATTGGTCTTTAATCGACGTTGTGAGTACCTTTCGAGTGTCTACAACGAACTATACATATGAGGTCCTACACTTAGATTTTCATATAGTGTGTAATATTGGTCTTTAATCGACGTTGTGAGTACCTCTCGAGTGTCTACAATGAACTATACGTATGAGATCCTACACTTAGATTTTCATATAGTGTGTAATATTGGTCTTTAATCGACGTTGTGAGTACCTTACGAGTGTTTACAACGAACTATACATATGAGGTCCTACACTTAAATTTTAAATTAGTGTGTAAATTTGGTCTTTAATCGACGTTGTGAGTACCTTTCGAGTGTCTAGAACAAACTATACATATGAGGTCCTTAATTTTGACTATCTAATCGTGTGTTAAACGACGTTGTGAGTGCCTTTCGAGTGTTTACAACGAACTATACATATGAGGTCCTACACTTAGATTTTCATATAGTGTGTAATATTGGTCCTTAATCGACGTTGTGAGAACCTTTCGAGTGTCTAGAACGAACTATACATATGAGGTCCTACACTTAGATTTTCATATAGTGTGTAATATTGGTCTTTAATCGACGTTGTGAGTACCTTTCGAGTGTCTACAACGAACTATACATATGAGGTCCTAAACATTGATTTTCTAATCGAGTGTTAAACAACCTTGTGAGTACCTTTCGAGTGTCTACAACGAACTATACATATGAGGTCCTACACTTAAATTTTAAATTATTGTGTAATTTTGGTCTTTAATCGACGTTGTGAGTACCTTTCGAGTGTCTACAACGAACTATACATATGAGGTCCTACACTTAGATTTTCATATAGTGTGTAATATTGGTCTTTAATCGACGTTGTGAGTACCTTTCGAGGGTTTACAACGAACTATACATATGAGGTCCTACACTTTGATTTTCTAATCGTGTGTCAAACGACGTTGTGAGAACCTTTCGAGTGTCTAGAACGAACTATACATATGAGGTCCTACACTTAAATTTTAAATAAGTGTGTGTGTAATTTTGGTCTTTAATCGACGTTGTGAGAACCTTTCGAGTGTCTACAACGAACTATACATATGAGGTCCTACACTTAGATTTTCATATAGTGTGTAATATTGGTCTTTAATCGACGTTGTGAGTACCTTTCGAGTGTCTATAACGAACTATACATATGAGGTCCTAAACATTGATTTTCTAATCGAGTGTTAAACAACCTTGTGAGTACCTTTCGAGGGTCTACAACGAACTAAACATATGAGGTCTTTCACTTAAATTTTAAATTAGTGTGTAATTTTGGTCTTTAATCGACGTTGTGAGAACCTTTCGAGTGTCTACAACGAACTATACATATGAGGTCCTACACTTAGATTTTCATAAAGTGTGTAATATTGGTCTTTAATCGACGTTGTGAGTACCTTTCGAGTGTCTATAACAAACTTTACATATGAGGTCCTTAATTTTGACTTTCTAATCGTGTGTTAAACGACGTTGTGAGTACCTTTCGAGTATTTACAACGAACTATACATATGAGGTCTTACACTTAGATTTTCATATATTGTGTAATATTGGTCTTTAATCGACGTTGTGAGTACCTTTCGTTTGTCTTCGACGAACTATACATATGAGGTCCTACACTTAGATTTTCATATAGTGTGTAATATTGGTCTTTAATCGACGTTGTGAGTACCTTTCGAGTGTCTACAACGAACTATACATATGAGGTCCTACACTTAGATTTTCATATAGTGTGTAATATTGGTCTTTAATCGACGTTGTGAGTACCTTTCGAGTGTCTACAACGAACTATACATATGAGGTCCTACACTTTGATTTTCTAATCGTGTGTCAAACGACGTTGTGAGAACCTTTCGAGTGTCTAGAACGAACTATACATATGAGGTCCTACACTTAAATTTTAAATTAGTGTGTGTGTAATTTTGGTCTTTAATCGACGTTGTGAGAACCTTTCGAGTGTCTACAACGAACTATACATATGAGGTCCTACACTTAGATTTTCATATAGTGTGTAATATTGGTCTTTAATCGACGTTGTGAGTACCTTTCGAGTGTCTATAACGAACTATACATATGAGGTCCTAAACATTGATTTTCTAATCGAGTGTTAAACAACCTTGTGAGTACCTTTCGAGTGTCTAGAACGAACTATACATATGAGGTCCTACACTTAGATTTTCATATAGTGTGTAATATTGGTCTTTAATCGTTGTTGTGAGTACCTTTCGAGTGTCTACAATGAACTATACGTATGAGATCCTACACTTTAATTTTCTAATCGTGTGTCAAACGACGTTGTGAGAACCTTTCGAGTGTCTAGAACGAACTATACATATGAGGTCCTACACTTAGATTTTCATATAGTGTGTAATATTGGTCTTTAATCGACGTTGTGAGTACCTTTCGAGGGTTTACAACGAACTATACATATGAGGTCCTACACTTTGACTTTCTAATCGTGTGTCAAACGACGTTGTGAGAACCTTTCGAGTGTCTAGAACGAACTATACATATGAGGTCCTACACTTAAATTTTAAATTAGTGTGTGTGTAATTTTGGTCTTTAATCGACGTTGTGAGAACCTTTCGAGTGTCTACAACGAACTATACATATGAGGTCCTACACTTAAATTTTCATATAGTGTGTAATATTGGTCTTTAATCGACGTTGTGAGTACCTTTCGAGTGTCTACAACGAACTATACATATGAGGTCCTAAACATTGATTTTCTAATCGAGTGTTAAACAACCTTGTGAGTACCTTTCGAGTGTCTACAACGAACTATACATATGAGGTCCTACACTTAGATTTTCATATAATGTGTAATATTGGTCTTTAATCGACGTTGTGAGTACCTTTCGAGTGTCTACAACGAACTATACATATGAGGTCCTACACTTAGATTTTCATATAGTGTGTAATATTGGTCTTTAATCGACGTTGTGAGTACCTCTCGAGTGTCTACAATGAACTATACGTATGAGATCCTACACTTAGATTTTCATATAGTGTGTAATATTGGTCTTTAATCGACGTTGTGAGTACCTTACGAGTGTTTACAACGAACTATACATATGAGGTCCTACACTTAAATTTTAAATTAGTGTGTAAATTTGGTCTTTAATCGACGTTGTGAGTACCTTTCGAGTGTCTAGAACAAACTATACATATGAGGTCCTTAATTTTGACTATCTAATCGTGTGTTAAACGACGTTGTGAGTGCCTTTCGAGTGTTTACAACGAACTATACATATGAGGTCCTACACTTAGATTTTCATATAGTGTGTAATATTGGTCCTTAATCGACGTTGTGAGAACCTTTCGAGTGTCTAGAACGAACTATACATATGAGGTCCTACACTTAGATTTTCATATAGTGTGTAATATTGGTCTTTAATCGACGTTGTGAGTACCTTTCGAGTGTCTACAACGAACTATACATATGAGGTCCTAAACATTGATTTTCTAATCGAGTGTTAAACAACCTTGTGAGTACCTTTCGAGTGTCTACAACGAACTATACATATGAGGTCCTACACTTAAATTTTAAATTATTGTGTAATTTTGGTCTTTAATCGACGTTGTGAGTACCTTTCGAGTGTCTACAACGAACTATACATATGAGGTCCTACACTTAGATTTTCATATAGTGTGTAATATTGGTCTTTAATCGACGTTGTGAGTACCTTTCGAGTGTCTATAACGAACTATACATATGAGGTCCTAAACATTGATTTTCTAATCGAGTGTTAAACAACCTTGTGAGTACCTTTCGAGGGTCTACAACGAACTAAACATATGAGGTCTTTCACTTAAATTTTAAATTAGTGTGTAATTTTGGTCTTTAATCGACGTTGTGAGAACCTTTCGAGTGTCTACAACGAACTATACATATGAGGTCCTACACTTAGATTTTCATAAAGTGTGTAATATTGGTCTTTAATCGACGTTGTGAGTACCTTTCGAGTGTCTATAACAAACTTTACATATGAGGTCCTTAATTTTGACTTTCTAATCGTGTGTTAAACGACGTTGTGAGTACCTTTCGAGTATTTACAACGAACTATACATATGAGGTCTTACACTTAGATTTTCATATATTGTGTAATATTGGTCTTTAATCGACGTTGTGAGTACCTTTCGTTTGTCTTCGACGAACTATACATATGAGGTCCTACTCTTAGATTTTCATATAGTGTGTAACATTGGTTTTCAATCGACATTTTGAGTACCTTTCGAGTGTCTAGAACGAACTATACATATGAGGTCCTACACTTAAATTTTAAATTAGTGTGTAATTTTGGTCTTTAATCGACGTTGTGAGTACCTTTCGAGTGTCTACAACGAACTATACATATGAGGTCCTACACTTAAATTTTAAATTAGTGTGTAATTTTGGTCTTTAATCGACGTTGTGAGTACCTTTCGAGTGCCTAGAACAAACTATACATATAAGGTCCTAAACTTTGATTATCTTATCGTTTGTTAAACGACGTTGTGAGTACCTTTCGAGTGTCTACAACGAACTATACATATGAGGTTCTTAACTCTGATTTTATAATCGTGTGTTAAACGACGTTGTGGGTACTTTACGAGTGTCTACAACGAACTACACATATGAGGTCTTTAACTTTGATTTTCATATAGTATGTGAAATGGTCTTTAATCGACGTTGTTAGTACCTTTCGAGTGTCTAGAACGAACTATACATATGAGGTCCTACACTTAGATTTTCATATAGTGTGTAATATTGGTCTTTAATCGACGTTGTGAGTACTTTTCGAGTGTCTACAACGAACTATACATATGAGGTCCTAAACATTGATTTTCTAATCGAGTGTTAAACAACCTTGTGAGTACCTTTCGAGTGTCTACAACGAACTATACATATGAGGTCCTACACTTTGATTTTCTAATCGTGTGTCAAACGACGTTGTGAGAACCTTTCGAGTGTCTAGAACGAACTATACATATGAGGTCCTACACTTAAATTTTAAATTAGTGTGTGTGTAATTTTGGTCTTTAATCGACGTTGTGAGAACCTTTCGAGTGTCTACAACGAACTATACATATGAGGTCCTACACTTAGATTTTCATATAGTGTGTAATATTGGTCTTTAATCGACGTTGTGAGTACCTTTCGAGTGTCTATAACGAACTATACATATGAGGTCCTAAACATTGATTTTCTAATCGAGTGTTAAACAACCTTGTGAGTACCTTTCGAGTGTCTAGAACGAACTATACATATGAGGTCCTACACTTAGATTTTCATATAGTGTGTAATATTGGTCTTTAATCGTTGTTGTGAGTACCTTTCGAGTGTCTACAACGAACTATACATATGAGGTCCTACACTAAGATTTTCATATAGTGTGTAATATTGGTCTTTAATCGACGTTGTGAGTACTTTTCGAGTGTCTACAACGAACTATACATATGAGGTCCTAAACATTGATTTTCTAATCGAGTGTTAAACAACCTTGTGAGTACCTTTCGAGTGTCTACAACGAACTATACATATGAGGTCCTACACTTTGATTTTCTAATCGTGTGTCAAACGACGTTGTGAGAACCTTTCGAGTGTCTAGAACGAACTATACATATGAGGTCCTACACTTAAATTTTAAATTAGTGTGTGTGTAATTTTGGTCTTTAATCGACGTTGTGAGAACCTTTCGAGTGTCTACAACGAACTATACATATGAGGTCCTACACTTAGATTTTCATATAGTGTGTAATATTGGTCTTTAATCGACGTTGTGAGTACCTTTCGAGTGTCTATAACGAACTATACATATGAGGTCCTAAACATTGATTTTCTAATCGAGTGTTAAACAACCTTGTGAGTACCTTTCGAGTGTCTAGAACGAACTATACATATGAGGTCCTACACTTAGATTTTCATAAAGTGTGTAATATTGGTCTTTAATCGACGTTGTGAGTACCTTTCGAGTGTCTAGAACGAACTATACATGTGAGGTCCTACACTTAGATTTTCATATAGTGTGTAATATTGGTCTTTAATCGACGTTGTGAGTACCTTTCGAGTGTCTACAACGAACTATACATATGAGGTCCTACACTTAGATTTTCATATAGTGTGTAATATTGGTCTTTAATCGACGTTGTGAGTACCTTTCGAGGGTTTACAACGAACTATACATATGAGGTCCTACACTTTGATTTTCTAATCGTGTGTCAAACGACGTTGTGAGAACCTTTCGAGTGTCTAGAACGAACTATACATATGAGGTCCTACACTTAAATTTTAAATTAGTGTGTGTGTAATTTTGGTCTTTAATCGACGTTGTGAGAACCTTTCGAGTGTCTACAACGAACTATACATATGAGGTCCTACACTTAGATTTTCATATAGTGTGTAATATTGGTCTTTAAACGACGTTGTGAGTACCTTTCGAGTGTCTATAACGAACTATACATATGAGGTCCTAAACATTGATTTTCTAATCGAGTGTTAAACAACCTTGTGAGTACCTTTCGAGTGTCTAGAACGAACTATACATATGGGGTCCTACACTTAGATTTTCATAAAGTGTGTAATATTGGTCTTTAATCGACGTTGTGAGTACCTTTCGAGTGTCTACAACGAACTATACATATGAGGTCCTACACTTAAATTTTAAATTAGTGTGTAATTTTGGTCTTTAATCGACGTTGTGAGTACCTTTCGAGTGTCTACAACGAACTATACATATGAGGTCCTACACTTAGATGTTCATATAGTGTGTAATATTGGTCTTCAATCGACGTTGTGAGTACCTTTCGAGTGTTTACAACGAACTATACATATGAGGTCCTACACTTAAATTTTAAATTAGTGTGTAATTTTGGTCTTTAATCGACGTTGTGAGTACCTTTCGAGTGTCTACAACGAACTATACATATGAGGTCCTACACTTAGATTTTCATATAGTGTGTAATTTTGGTCTTTAATCGACGTTGTGAGAACCTTTCGAGTGTCTAGAACGAACTCTACATATGAGGTCCTACACTTAGATTTTCATATAGTGTGTAATATTGGTCTTCAATCGACGTTGTGAGTACCTTTCTAGTGTCTAGAACAAACTATACATATGAGGTCCTACACTTTAATTTTCTAATCGTGTGTCAAACGACGTTGTGAGAACCTTTCGAGTGTCTAGAACGAACTATACATATGAGGTCCTACATTTAGATTTTCATATAGGGTGTAATATTGGTCTTTAATCGACGTTGTGAGTACCTTTCGAGTGTCTACAACGAACTATACATATGAGGTCCTAAACTTAGATTTTCATATAGTGTGCAATATTGGTCTTTAATCGACGTTGTGAGTACCTTTCGAGGGTTTACAACGAACTATACATATGAGGTCTTACACTTAAATTTTAAATTAGCGTGTAATTTTGGTCTTTAATCGACGTTGTGAGAACCTTTCGAGTGTCTAAAACGAACTATACATATGAGGTCCTACACTTAGATTTTCATAAAGTGTGTAATATTGGTCTTTAATCGACGTTGTGAGTACCTTTCGAGTGTCTACAACGAACTATACATATGAGGTCCTATACTTAGATTTTCATATAGTGTGTAATATTGGTCTTTAATCGACGTTGTGAGTACCTTTCGAGGGTTTACAACGAACTATACATATGAGGTCCTACACTTTGATTTTCTAATCGTGTGTCAAACGACGTTGTGAGAACCTTTCGAGTGTCTAGAACGAACTATACATATGAGGTCCTACACTTAAATTTTAAATAAGTGTGTGTGTAATTTTGGTCTTTAATCGACGTTGTGAGAACCTTTCGAGTGTCTACAACGAACTATACATATGAGGTCCTACACTTAGATTTTCATATAGTGTGTAATATTGGTCTTTAATCGACGTTGTGAGTACCTTTCGAGTGTCTATAACGAACTATACATATGAGGTCCTAAACATTGATTTTCTAATCGAGTGTTAAACAACCTTGTGAGTACCTTTCGAGTGTCTAGAACGAACTATACATATGAGGTCCTACACTTAGATTTTCATATAGTGTGTAATATTGGTCTTTAATCGTTGTTGTGAGTACCTTTCGAGTGTCTACAACGAACTATACATATGAGGTCCTACACTAAGATTTTCATATAGTGTGTAATATTGGTCTTTAATCGACGTTGTGAGTACTTTTCGAGTGTCTACAACGAACTATACATATGAGGTCCTAAACATTGATTTTCTAATCGAGTGTTAAACAACCTTGTGAGTACCTTTCGAGTGTCTACAACGAACTATACATATGAGGTCCTACACTTTGATTTTCTAATCGTGTGTCAAACGACGTTGTGAGAACCTTTCGAGTGTCTAGAACGAACTATACATATGAGGTCCTACACTTAAATTTTAAATTAGTGTGTGTGTAATTTTGGTCTTTAATCGACGTTGTGAGAACCTTTCGAGTGTCTACAACGAACTATACATATGAGGTCCTACACTTAGATTTTCATATAGTGTGTAATATTGGTCTTTAATCGACGTTGTGAGTACCTTTCGAGTGTCTATAACGAACTATACATATGAGGTCCTAAACATTGATTTTCTAATCGAGTGTTAAACAACCTTGTGAGTACCTTTCGAGTGTCTAGAACGAACTATACATATGAGGTCCTACACTTAGATTTTCATAAAGTGTGTAATATTGGTCTTTAATCGACGTTGTGAGTACCTTTCGAGTGTCTAGAACGAACTATACATGTGAGGTCCTACACTTAGATTTTCATATAGTGTGTAATATTGGTCTTTAATCGACGTTGTGAGTACCTTTCGAGTGTCTACAACGAACTATACATATGAGGTCCTACACTTAGATTTTCATATAGTGTGTAATATTGGTCTTTAATCGACGTTGTGAGTACCTTTCGAGGGTTTACAACGAACTATACATATGAGGTCCTACACTTTGATTTTCTAATCGTGTGTCAAACGACGTTGTGAGAACCTTTCGAGTGTCTAGAACGAACTATACATATGAGGTCCTACACTTAAATTTTAAATTAGTGTGTGTGTAATTTTGGTCTTTAATCGACGTTGTGAGAACCTTTCGAGTGTCTACAACGAACTATACATATGAGGTCCTACACTTAGATTTTCATATAGTGTGTAATATTGGTCTTTAAACGACGTTGTGAGTACCTTTCGAGTGTCTATAACGAACTATACATATGAGGTCCTAAACATTGATTTTCTAATCGAGTGTTAAACAACCTTGTGAGTACCTTTCGAGTGTCTAGAACGAACTATACATATGGGGTCCTACACTTAGATTTTCATAAAGTGTGTAATATTGGTCTTTAATCGACGTTGTGAGTACCTTTCGAGTGTCTACAACGAACTATACATATGAGGTCCTACACTTAAATTTTAAATAAGTGTGTAATTTTGGTCTTTAATCGACGTTGTGAGTACCTTTCGAGTGTCTACAACGAACTATACATATGAGGTCCTACACTTAGATGTTCATATAGTGTGTAATATTGGTCTTCAATCGACGTTGTGAGTACCTTTCGAGTGTTTACAACGAACTATACATATGAGGTCCTACACTTAAATTTTAAATTAGTGTGTAATTTTGGTCTTTAATCGACGTTGTGAGTACCTTTCGAGTGTCTACAACGAACTATACATATGAGGTCCTACACTTAGATTTTCATATAGTGTGTAATTTTGGTCTTTAATCGACGTTGTGAGAACCTTTCGAGTGTCTAGAACGAACTCTACATATGAGGTCCTACACTTAGATTTTCATATAGTGTGTAATATTGGTCTTCAATCGACGTTGTGAGTACCTTTCTAGTGTCTAGAACAAACTATACATATGAGGTCCTACACTTTAATTTTCTAATCGTGTGTCAAACGACGTTGTGAGAACCTTTCGAGTGTCTAGAACGAACTATACATATGAGGTCCTACATTTAGATTTTCATATAGGGTGTAATATTGGTCTTTAATCGACGTTGTGAGTACCTTTCGAGTGTCTACAACGAACTATACATATGAGGTCCTAAACTTAGATTTTCATATAGTGTGCAATATTGGTCTTTAATCGACGTTGTGAGTACCTTTCGAGGGTTTACAACGAACTATACATATGAGGTCTTACACTTAAATTTTAAATTAGCGTGTAATTTTGGTCTTTAATCGACGTTGTGAGAACCTTTCGAGTGTCTAAAACGAACTATACATATGAGGTCCTACACTTAGATTTTCATAAAGTGTGTAATATTGGTCTTTAATCGACGTTGTGAGTACCTTTCGAGTGTCTACAACGAACTATACATATGAGGTCCTATACTTAGATTTTCATATAGTGTGTAATATTGGTCTTTAATCGACGTTGTGAGTACCTTTCGAGGGTTTACAACGAACTATACATATGAGGTCCTACACTTTGATTTTCTAATCGTGTGTCAAACGACGTTGTGAGAACCTTTCGAGTGTCTAGAACGAACTATACATATGAGGTCCTACACTTAAATTTTAAATAAGTGTGTGTGTAATTTTGGTCTTTAATCGACGTTGTGAGAACCTTTCGAGTGTCTACAACGAACTATACATATGAGGTCCTACACTTAGATTTTCATATAGTGTGTAATATTGGTCTTTAATCGACGTTGTGAGTACCTTTCGAGTGTCTATAACGAACTATACATATGAGGTCCTAAACATTGATTTTCTAATCGAGTGTTAAACAACCTTGTGAGTACCTTTCGAGTGTCTAGAACGAACTATACATATGAGGTCCTACACTTAGATTTTCATATAGTGTGTAATATTGGTCTTTAATCGTTGTTGTGAGTACCTTTCGAGTGTCTACAACGAACTATACATATGAGGTCCTACACTAAGATTTTCATATAGTGTGTAATATTGGTCTTTAATCGACGTTGTGAGTACTTTTCGAGTGTCTACAACGAACTATACATATGAGGTCCTAAACATTGATTTTCTAATCGAGTGTTAAACAACCTTGTGAGTACCTTTGGAGTGTCTACAACGAACTATACATATGAGGTCCTACACTTTGATTTTCTAATCGTGTGTCAAACGACGTTGTGAGAACCTTTCGAGTGTCTAGAACGAACTATACATATGAGGTCCTACACTTAAATTTTAAATTAGTGTGTGTGTAATTTTGGTCTTTAATCGACGTTGTGAGAACCTTTCGAGTGTCTACAACGAACTATACATATGAGGTCCTACACTTAGATTTTCATATAGTGTGTAATATTGGTCTTTAATCGACGTTGTGAGTACCTTTCGAGTGTCTATAACGAACTATACATATGAGGTCCTAAACATTGATTTTCTAATCGAGTGTTAAACAACCTTGTGAGTACCTTTCGAGTGTCTAGAACGAACTATACATATGAGGTCCTACACTTAGATTTTCATAAAGTGTGTAATATTGGTCTTTAATCGACGTTGTGAGTACCTTTCGAGTGTCTAGAACGAACTATACATGTGAGGTCCTACACTTAGATTTTAATATAGTGTGTAATATTGGTCTTTAATCGACGTTGTGAGTACCTTTCGAGTGTCTACAACGAACTATACATATGAGGTCCTACACTTAGATTTTCATATAGTGTGTAATATTGGTCTTCAATCGACGTTGTGAGTACCTTTCTAGTGTCTAGAACAAACTATACATATGAGGTCCTACACTTTAATTTTCTAATCGTGTGTCAAACGACGTTGTGAGAACCTTTCGAGTGTCTAGAACGAACTATACATATGAGGTCCTACATTTAGATTTTCATATAGGGTGTAATATTGGTCTTTAATCGACGTTGTGAGTACCTTTCGAGTGTCTACAACGAACTATACATATGAGGTCCTAAACTTAGATTTTCATATAGTGTGCAATATTGGTCTTTAATTGACGTTGTGAGTACCTTTCGAGGGTTTACAACGAACTATACATATGAGGTCTTACACTTAAATTTTAAATTAGCGTGTAATTTTGGTCTTTAATCGACGTTGTGAGAACCTTTCGAGTGTCTAGAACGAACTATACATATGAGGTCCTACACTTAGATTTTCATAAAGTGTGTAATATTGGTCTTTAATCGACGTTGTGAGTACCTTTCGAGTGTCTACAACGAACTATACATATGAGGTCCTATACTTAGATTTTCATATAGTGTGTAATATTGGTCTTTAATCGACGTTGTGAGTACCTCTCGAGTGTCTACAATGAACTATACGTATGCGATCCTACACTTTAATTTTCTAATCGTGTGTCAAACGACGTTGTGAGAACCTTTCGAGTGTCTAGAACGAACTATACATATGAGGTCCTACACTTAGATTTTCATATAGTGTGTAATATTGGTCTTTAATCGACGTTGTGAGTACCTTTCGAGGGTTTACAACGAACTATACATATGAGGTCCTACACTTTGATTTTCTAATCGTGTGTCAAACGACGTTGTGAGAACCTTTCGAGTGTCTAGAACGAACTATACATATGAGGTCCTACACTTAAATTTTAAATTAGTGTGTGTGTAATTTTGGTCTTTAATCGACGTTGTGAGAACCTTTCGAGTGTCTACAACGAACTATACATATGAGGTCCTACACTTAGATTTTCATATAGTGTGTAATATTGGTCTTTAATCGACGTTGTGAGTACCTTTCGAGTGTCTATAACGAACTATACATATGAGGTCCTAAACATTGATTTTCTAATCGAGTGTTAAACAACCTTGTGAGTACCTTTCGAGTGTCTAGAACGAACTATACATATGAGGTCCTACACTTAGATTTTCATATAGTGTGTAATATTGGTCTTTAATCGTTGTTGTGAGTACCTTTCGAGTGTCTACAACGAACTATACATATGAGGTCCTACACTAACATTTTCATATAGTGTGTAATATTGGTCTTTAATCGACGTTGTGAGTACTTTTCGAGTGTCTACAACGAACTATACATATGAGGTCCTAAACATTGATTTTCTAATCGAGTGTTAAACAACCTTGTGAGTACCTTTCGAGTGTCTACAACGAACTATACATATGAGGTCCTACACTTTGATTTTCTAATCGTGTGTCAAACGACGTTGTGAGAACCTTTCGAGTGTCTAGAACGAACTATACATATGAGGTCCTACACTTAAATTTTAAATTAGTGTGTGTGTAATTTTGGTCTTTAATCGACGTTGTGAGAACCTTTCGAGTGTCTACAACGAACTATACATATGAGGTCCTACACTTAGATTTTCATATAGTGTGTAATATTGGTCTTTAATCGACGTTGTGAGTACCTTTCGAGTGTCTATAACGAACTATACATATGAGGTCCTAAACATTGATTTTCTAATCGAGTGTTAAACAACCTTGTGAGTACCTTTCGAGTGTCTAGAACGAACTATACATATGAGGTCCTACACTTAGATTTTCATAAAGTGTGTAATATTGGTCTTTAATCGACGTTGTGAGTACCTTTCGAGTGTCTAGAACGAACTATACATGTGAGGTCCTACACTTAGATTTTCATATAGTGTGTAATATTGGTCTTTAATCGACGTTGTGAGTACCTTTCGAGTGTCTACAACGAACTATACATATGAGGTCCTACACTTAGATTTTCATATAGTGTGTAATATTGGTCTTTAATCGACGTTGTGAGTACCTTTCGAGGGTTTACAACGAACTATACATATGAGGTCCTACACTTTGATTTTCTAATCGTGTGTCAAACGACGTTGTGAGAACCTTTCGAGTGTCTAGAACGAACTATACATATGAGGTCCTACACTTAAATTTTAAATTAGTGTGTGTGTAATTTTGGTCTTTAATCGACGTTGTGAGAACCTTTCGAGTGTCTACAACGAACTTTACATATGAGGTCCTACACTTAGATTTTCATATAGTGTGTAATATTGGTCTTTAAACGACGTTGTGAGTACCTTTCGAGTGTCTATAACGAACTATACATATGAGGTCCTAAACATTGATTTTCTAATCGAGTGTTAAACAACCTTGTGAGTACCTTTCGAGTGTCTAGAACGAACTATACATATGAGGTCCTACACTTAGATTTTCATAAAGTGTGTAATATTGGTCTTTAATCGACGTTGTGAGTACCTTTCGAGTGTCTACAACGAACTATACATATGAGGTCCTACACTTAAATTTTAAATTAGTGTGTAATTTTGGTCTTTAATCGACGTTGTGAGTACCTTTCGAGTGTCTACAACGAACTATACATATGAGGTCCTACACTTAGATGTTCATATAGTGTGTAATATTGGTCTTCAATCGACGTTGTGAGTACCTTTCGAGTGTTTACAACGAACTATACATATGAGGTCCTACACTTAAATTTTAAATTAGTGTGTAATTTTGGTCTTTAATCGACGTTGTGAGTACCTTTCGAGTGTCTACAACGAACTATACATATGAGGTCCTACACTTAGATTTTCATATAGTGTGTAATTTTGGTCTTTAATCGACGTTGTGAGAACCTTTCGAGTGTCTAGAACGAACTCTACATATGAGGTCCTACACTTAGATTTTCATATAGTGTGTAATATTGGTCTTCAATCGACGTTGTGAGTACCTTTCTAGTGTCTAGAACAAACTATACATATGAGGTCCTACACTTTAATTTTCTAATCGTGTGTCAAACGACGTTGTGAGAACCTTTCGAGTGTCTAGAACGAACTATACATATGAGGTCCTACATTTAGATTTTCATATAGGGTGTAATATTGGTCTTTAATCGACGTTGTGAGTACCTTTCGAGTGTCTACAACGAACTATACATATGAGGTCCTAAACTTAGATTTTCATATAGTGTGCAATATTGGTCTTTAATCGACGTTGTGAGTACCTTTCGAGGGTTTACAACGAACTATACATATGAGGTCTTACACTTAAATTTTAAATTAGCGTGTAATTTTGGTCTTTAATCGACGTTGTGAGAACCTTTCGAGTGTCTAGAACGAACTATACATATGAGGTCCTACACTTAGATTTTCATAAAGTGTGTAATATTGGTCTTTAATCGACGTTGTGAGTACCTTTCGAGTGTCTACAACGAACTATACATATGAGGTCCTATACTTAGATTTTCATATAGTGTGTAATATTGGTCTTTAATCGACGTTGTGAGTACCTCTCGAGTGTCTACAATGAACTATACGTATGAGATCCTACACTTTAATTTTCTAATCGTGTGTCAAACGACGTTGTGAGAACCTTTCGAGTGTCTAGAACGAACTATACATATGAGGTCCTACACTTAGATTTTCATATAGTGTGTAATATTGGTCTTTAATCGACGTTGTGAGTACCTTTCGAGGGTTTACAACGAACTATACATATGAGGTCCTACACTTTGATTTTCTAATCGTGTGTCAAACGACGTTGTGAGAACCTTTCGAGTGTCTAGAACGAACTATACATATGAGGTCCTACACTTAAATTTTAAATTAGTGTGTGTGTAATTTTGGTCTTTAATCGACGTTGTGAGAACCTTTCGAGTGTCTACAACGAACTATACATATGAGGTCCTACACTTAAATTTTCATATAGTGTGTAATATTGGTCTTTAATCGACGTTGTGAGTACCTTTCGAGTGTCTACAACGAACTATACATATGAGGTCCTAAACATTGATTTTCTAATCGAGTGTTAAACAACCTTGTGAGTACCTTTCGAGTGTCTACAACGAACTATACATATGAGGTCCTACACTTAGATTTTCATATAATGTGTAATATTGGTCTTTAATCGACGTTGTGAGTACCTTTCGAGTGTCTACAACGAACTATACATATGAGGTCCTACACTTAGATTTTCATATAGTGTGTAATATTGGTCTTAAATCGACGTTGTGAGTACCTCTCGAGTGTCTACAATGAACTATACGTAAGAGATCCTACACTTAGATTTTCATAAAGTGTGTAATATTGGTCTTTAATCGACGTTGTGAGTACCTTTCGAGTGTTTACAACGAACTATACATATGAGGTCCTACACTTAAATTTTAAATTAGTGTGTAAATTTGGTCTTTAATCGACGTTGTGAGTACCTTTCGAGTGTCTAGAACAAACTATACATATGAGGTCCTTAATTTTGAGTATCTAATCGTGTGTTAAACGACGTTGTGAGTACCTTTCGAGTGTTTACAACGAACTATACATATGAGGTCCTACACTTAGATTTTCATATAGTGTGTAATATTGGTCCTTAATCGACGTTGTGAGAACCTTTCGAGTGTCTAGAACGAACTATACATATGAGGTCCTACACTTAGATTTTCATATAGTGTGTAATATTGGTCTTTAATCGACGTTGTGAGTACCTTTCGAGTGTCTACAACGAACTATACATATGAGGTCCTAAACATTGATTTTCTAATCGAGTGTTAAACAACCTTGTGAGTACCTTTCGAGTGTCTACAACGAACTATACATATGAGGTCCTACACTTAAATTTTAAATTATTGTGTAATTTTGGTCTTTAATCGACGTTGTGAGTACCTTTCGAGTGTCTACAACGAACTATACATATGAGGTCCTACACTTAGATTTTCATATAGTGTGTAATATTGGTCTTTAATCGACGTTGTGAGTACCTTTCGAGGGTTTACAACGAACTATACATATGTGGTCCTACACTTTGATTTTCTAATCGTGTGTCAAACGACGTTGTGAGAACCTTTCGAGTGTCTAGAACGAACTATACATATGAGGTCCTACACTTAAATTTTAAATTAGTGTGTGTGTAATTTTGGTCTTTAATCGACGTTGTGAGAACCTTTCGAGTGTCTACAACGAACTATACATATGAGGTCCTACACTTAAATTTTCATATAGTGTGTAATATTGGTCTTTAATCGACGTTGTGAGTACCTTTCGAGTGTCTACAACGAACTATACATATGAGGTCCTAAACATTGATTTTCTAATCGAGTGTTAAACAACCTTGTGAGTACCTTTCGAGTGTCTACAACGAACTATACATATGAGGTCCTACACTTAGATTTTCATATAATGTGTAATATTGGTCTTTAATCGACGTTGTGAGTACCTTTCGAGTGTCTACAACGAACTATACATATGAGGTCCTACACTTAGATTTTCATATAGTGTGTAATATTGGTCTTAAATCGACGTTGTGAGTACCTCTCGAGTGTCTACAATGAACTATACGTAAGAGATCCTACACTTAGATTTTCATAAAGTGTGTAATATTGGTCTTTAATCGACGTTGTGAGTACCTTTCGAGTGTTTACAACGAACTATACATATGAGGTCCTACACTTAAATTTTAAATTAGTGTGTAAATTTGGTCTTTAATCGACGTTGTGAGTACCTTTCGAGTGTCTAGAACAAACTATACATATGAGGTCCTTAATTTTGACTATCTAATCGTGTGTTAAACGACGTTGTGAGTACCTTTCGAGTGTTTACAACGAACTATACATATGAGGTCCTACACTTAGATTTTCATATAGTGTGTAATATTGGTCCTTAATCGACGTTGTGAGAACCTTTCGAGTGTCTAGAACGAACTATACATATGAGGTCCTACACTTAGATTTTCATATAGTGTGTAATATTGGTCTTTAATCGACGTTGTGAGTACCTTTCGAGTGTCTACAACGAACTATACATATGAGGTCCTAAACATTGATTTTCTAATCGAGTGTTAAACAACCTTGTGAGTACCTTTCGAGTGTCTACAACGAACTATACATATGAGGTCCTACACTTAAATTTTAAATTATTGTGTAATTTTGGTCTTTAATCGACGTTGTGAGTACCTTTCGAGTGTCTACAACGAACTATACATATGAGGTCCTACACTTAGATTTTCATATAGTGTGTAATATTGGTCTTTAATCGACGTTGTGAGTACCTTTCGAGGGTTTACAACGAACTATACATATGTGGTCCTACACTTTGATTTTCTAATCGTGTGTCAAACGACGTTGTGAGAACCTTTCGAGTGTCTAGAACGAACTATACATATGAGGTCCTACACTTAAATTTTAAATAAGTGTGTGTGTAATTTTGGTCTTTAATCGACGTTGTGAGAACCTTTCGAGTGTCTACAACGAACTATACATATGAGGTCCTACACTTAGATTTTCATATAGTGTGTAATATTGGTCTTTAATCGACGTTGTGAGTACCTTTCGAGTGTCTATAACGAACTATACATATGAGGTCCTAAACATTGATTTTCTAATCGAGTGTTAAACAACCTTGTGAGTACCTTTCGAGGGTCTACAACGAACTAAACATATGAGGTCTTTCACTTAAATTTTAAATTAGTGTGTAATTTTGGTCTTTAATCGACGTTGTGAGAACCTTTCGAGTGTCTACAACGAACTATACATATGAGGTCCTACACTTAGATTTTCATAAAGTGTGTAATATTGGTCTTTAATCGACGTTGTGAGTACCTTTCGAGTGTCTAGAACGAACTATACATGTGAGGTCCTACACTTAGATTTTCATATAGTGTGTAATATTGGTCTTTAATCGACGTTGTGAGTACCTTTCGAGTGTCTACAACGAACTATACATATGAGGTCCTACACTTAGATTTTCATATAGTGTGTAATATTGGTCTTTAATCGACGTTGTGAGTACCTTTCGAGGGTTTACAACGAACTATACATATGAGGTCCTACACTTTGATTTTCTAATCGTGTGTCAAACGACGTTGTGAGAACCTTTCGAGTGTCTAGAACGAACTATACATATGAGGTCCTACACTTAAATTTTAAATTAGTGTGTGTGTAATTTTGGTCTTTAATCGACGTTGTGAGAACCTTTCGAGTGTCTACAACGAACTATACATATGAGGTCCTACACTTAGATTTTCATATAGTGTGTAATATTGGTCTTTAAACGACGTTGTGAGTACCTTTCGAGTGTCTATAACGCACTATACATATGAGGTCCTAAACATTGATTTTCTAATCGAGTGTTAAACAACCTTGTGAGTACCTTTCGAGTGTCTAGAACGAACTATACATATGAGGTCCTACACTTAGATTTTCATAAAGTGTGTAATATTGGTCTTTAATCGACGTTGTGAGTACCTTTCGAGTGTCTACAACGAACTATACATATGAGGTCCTACACTTAAATTTTAAATTAGTGTGTAATTTTGGTCTTTAATCGACGTTGTGAGTACCTTTCGAGTGTCTACAACGAACTATACATATGAGGTCCTACACTTAGATGTTCATATAGTGTGTAATATTGGTCTTCAATCGACGTTGTGAGTACCTTTCGAGTGTTTACAACGAACTATACATATGAGGTCCTACACTTAAATTTTAAATTAGTGTGTAATTTTGGTCTTTAATCGACGTTGTGAGTACCTTTCGAGTGTCTACAACGAACTATACATATGAGGTCCTACACTTAGATTTTCATATAGTGTGTAATTTTGGTCTTTAATCGACGTTGTGAGAACCTTTCGAGTGTCTAGAACGAACTCTACATATGAGGTCCTACACTTAGATTTTCATATAGTGTGTAATATTGGTCTTCAATCGACGTTGTGAGTACCTTTCTAGTGTCTAGAACAAACTATACATATGAGGTCCTACACTTTAATTTTCTAATCGTGTGTCAAACGACGTTGTGAGAACCTTTCGAGTGTCTAGAACGAACTATACATATGAGGTCCTACATTTAGATTTTCATATAGGGTGTAATATTGGTCTTTAATCGACGTTGTGAGTACCTTTCGAGTGTCTACAACGAACTATACATATGAGGTCCTAAACTTAGATTTTCATATAGTGTGCAATATTGGTCTTTAATCGACGTTGTGAGTACCTTTCGAGGGTTTACAACGAACTATACATATGGGGTCTTACACTTAAATTTTAAATTAGCGTGTAATTTTGGTCTTTAATCGACGTTGTGAGAACCTTTCGAGTGTCTAGAACGAACTATACATATGAGGTCCTACACTTAGATTTTCATATAGTGTGTAATATTGGTCTTTAATCGACGTTGTGAGTACCTTTCGAGTGTCTACAACGAACTATACATATGAGGTCCTAAACATTGATTTTCTAATCGAGTGTTAAACAACCTTGTGAGTACCTTTCGAGTGTCTACAACGAACTATACATATGAGGTCCTACATTTAAATTTTAAATTATTGTGTAATTTTGGTCTTTAATCGACGTTGTGAGTACCTTTCGAGTGTCTACAACGAACTATACATATGAGGTCCTACACTTAGATTTTCATATAGTGTGTAATATTGGTCTTTAATCGACGTTGTGAGTACCTTTCGAGGGTTTACAACGAACTATACATATGAGGTCCTACACTTTGATTTTCTAATCGTGTGTCAAACGACGTTGTGAGAACCTTTCGAGTGTCTAGAACGAACTAAACATATGAGGTCCTACACTTAAATTTTAAATAAGTGTGTGTGTAATTTTGGTCTTTAATCGACGTTGTGAGAACCTTTCGAGTGTCTACAACGAACTATACATATGAGGTCCTACACTTAGATTTTCATATAGTGTGTAATATTGGTCTTTAATCGACGTTGTGAGTACCTTTCGAGTGTCTATAACGAACTATACATATGAGGTACTAAACATTGATTTTCTAATCGAGTGTTAAACAACCTTGTGAGTACCTTTCGAGGGTCTACAACGAACTAAACATATGAGGTCTTTCACTTAAATTTTAAATTAGTGTGTAATTTTGGTCTTTAATCGACGTTGTGAGAACCTTTCGAGTGTCTACAACGAACTATACATATGAGGTCCTACACTTAGATTTTCATAAAGTGTGTAATATTGGTCTTTAATCGACGTTGTGAGTACCTTTCGAGTGTCTATAACAAACTTTACATATGAGGTCCTTAATTTTGACTTTCTAATCGTGTGTTAAACGACGTTGTGAGTACCTTTCGAGTATTTACAACGAACTATACATATGAGGTCTTACACTTAGATTTTCATATATTGTGTAATATTGGTCTTTAATCGACGTTGTGAGTACCTTTCGTTTGTCTTCGACGAACTATACATATGAGGTCCTACTCTTAGATTTTCATATAGTGTGTAACATTGGTTTTCAATCGACATTTTGAGTACCTTTCGAGTGTCTAGAACGAACTATACATATGAGGTCCTACACTTAAATTTTAAATTAGTGTGTAATTTTGGTCTTTAATCGACGTTGTGAGTACCTTTCGAGTGTCTACAACGAACTATACATATGAGGTCCTATACTTAGATTTTCATATAGTGTGTAATATTGGTCTTTAATCGACGTTGTGAGTACCTCTCGAGTGTCTACAATGAACTATACGTATGAGATCCTACACTTTAATTTTCTAATCGTGTGTCAAACGACGTTGTGAGAACCTTTCGAGTGTCTAGAACGAACTATACATATGAGGTCCTACACTTAGATTTTCATATAGTGTGTAATATTGGTCTTTAATCGACGTTGTGAGTACCTTTCGAGGGTTTACAACGAACTATACATATGAGGTCCTACACTTTGATTTTCTAATCGTGTGTCAAACGACGTTGTGAGAACCTTTCGAGTGTCTAGAACGAACTATACATATGAGGTCCTACACTTAAATTTTAAATTAGTGTGTGTGTAATTTTGGTCTTTAATCGACGTTGTGAGAACCTTTCGAGTGTCTACAACGAACTATACATATGAGGTCCTACACTTAGATTTTCATATAGTGTGTAATATTGGTCTTTAATCGACGTTGTGAGTACCTTTCGAGTGTCTATAACGAACTATACATATGAGGTCCTAAACATTGATTTTCTAATCGAGTGTTAAACAACCTTGTGAGTACCTTTCGAGTGTCTAGAACGAACTATACATATGAGGTCCTACACTTAGATTTTCATAAAGTGTGTAATATTGGTCTTTAATCGACGTTGTGAGTACCTTTCGAGTGTCTAGAACGAACTATACATGTGAGGTCCTACACTTAGATTTTAATATAGTGTGTAATATTGGTCTTTAATCGACGTTGTGAGTACCTTTCGAGTGTCTACAACGAACTATACATATGAGGTCCTACACTTAGATTTTCATATAGTGTGTAATATTGGTCTTCAATCGACGTTGTGAGTACCTTTCTAGTGTCTAGAACAAACTATACATATGAGGTCCTACACTTTAATTTTCTAATCGTGTGTCAAACGACGTTGTGAGAACCTTTCGAGTGTCTAGAACGAACTATACATATGAGGTCCTACATTTAGATTTTCATATAGGGTGTAATATTGGTCTTTAATCGACGTTGTGAGTACCTTTCGAGTGTCTACAACGAACTATACATATGAGGTCCTAAACTTAGATTTTCATATAGTGTGCAATATTGGTCTTTAATTGACGTTGTGAGTACCTTTCGAGGGTTTACAACGAACTATACATATGAGGTCTTACACTTAAATTTTAAATTAGCGTGTAATTTTGGTCTTTAATCGACGTTGTGAGAACCTTTCGAGTGTCTAGAACGAACTATACATATGAGGTCCTACACTTAGATTTTCATAAAGTGTGTAATATTGGTCTTTAATCGACGTTGTGAGTACCTTTCGAGTGTCTACAACGAACTATACATATGAGGTCCTATACTTAGATTTTCATATAGTGTGTAATATTGGTCTTTAATCGACGTTGTGAGTACCTCTCGAGTGTCTACAATGAACTATACGTATGCGATCCTACACTTTAATTTTCTAATCGTGTGTCAAACGACGTTGTGAGAACCTTTCGAGTGTCTAGAACGAACTATACATATGAGGTCCTACACTTAGATTTTCATATAGTGTGTAATATTGGTCTTTAATCGACGTTGTGAGTACCTTTCGAGGGTTTACAACGAACTATACATATGAGGTCCTACACTTTGATTTTCTAATCGTGTGTCAAACGACGTTGTGAGAACCTTTCGAGTGTCTAGAACGAACTATACATATGAGGTCCTACACTTAAATTTTAAATTAGTGTGTGTGTAATTTTGGTCTTTAATCGACGTTGTGAGAACCTTTCGAGTGTCTACAACGAACTATACATATGAGGTCCTACACTTAGATTTTCATATAGTGTGTAATATTGGTCTTTAATCGACGTTGTGAGTACCTTTCGAGTGTCTATAACGAACTATACATATGAGGTCCTAAACATTGATTTTCTAATCGAGTGTTAAACAACCTTGTGAGTACCTTTCGAGTGTCTAGAACGAACTATACATATGAGGTCCTACACTTAGATTTTCATATAGTGTGTAATATTGGTCTTTAATCGTTGTTGTGAGTACCTTTCGAGTGTCTACAACGAACTATACATATGAGGTCCTACACTAACATTTTCATATAGTGTGTAATATTGGTCTTTAATCGACGTTGTGAGTACTTTTCGAGTGTCTACAACGAACTATACATATGAGGTCCTAAACATTGATTTTCTAATCGAGTGTTAAACAACCTTGTGAGTACCTTTCGAGTGTCTACAACGAACTATACATATGAGGTCCTACACTTTGATTTTCTAATCGTGTGTCAAACGACGTTGTGAGAACCTTTCGAGTGTCTAGAACGAACTATACATATGAGGTCCTACACTTAAATTTTAAATTAGTGTGTGTGTAATTTTGGTCTTTAATCGACGTTGTGAGAACCTTTCGAGTGTCTACAACGAACTATACATATGAGGTCCTACACTTAGATTTTCATATAGTGTGTAATATTGGTCTTTAATCGACGTTGTGAGTACCTTTCGAGTGTCTATAACGAACTATACATATGAGGTCCTAAACATTGATTTTCTAATCGAGTGTTAAACAACCTTGTGAGTACCTTTCGAGTGTCTAGAACGAACTATACATATGAGGTCCTACACTTAGATTTTCATAAAGTGTGTAATATTGGTCTTTAATCGACGTTGTGAGTACCTTTCGAGTGTCTAGAACGAACTATACATGTGAGGTCCTACACTTAGATTTTCATATAGTGTGTAATATTGGTCTTTAATCGACGTTGTGAGTACCTTTCGAGTGTCTACAACGAACTATACATATGAGGTCCTACACTTAGATTTTCATATAGTGTGTAATATTGGTCTTTAATCGACGTTGTGAGTACCTTTCGAGGGTTTACAACGAACTATACATATGAGGTCCTACACTTTGATTTTCTAATCGTGTGTCAAACGACGTTGTGAGAACCTTTCGAGTGTCTAGAACGAACTATACATATGAGGTCCTACACTTAAATTTTAAATTAGTGTGTGTGTAATTTTGGTCTTTAATCGACGTTGTGAGAACCTTTCGAGTGTCTACAACGAACTTTACATATGAGGTCCTACACTTAGATTTTCATATAGTGTGTAATATTGGTCTTTAAACGACGTTGTGAGTACCTTTCGAGTGTCTATAACGAACTATACATATGAGGTCCTAAACATTGATTTTCTAATCGAGTGTTAAACAACCTTGTGAGTACCTTTCGAGTGTCTAGAACGAACTATACATATGAGGTCCTACACTTAGATTTTCATAAAGTGTGTAATATTGGTCTTTAATCGACGTTGTGAGTACCTTTCGAGTGTCTACAACGAACTATACATATGAGGTCCTACACTTAAATTTTAAATTAGTGTGTAATTTTGGTCTTTAATCGACGTTGTGAGTACCTTTCGAGTGTCTACAACGAACTATACATATGAGGTCCTACACTTAGATGTTCATATAGTGTGTAATATTGGTCTTCAATCGACGTTGTGAGTACCTTTCGAGTGTTTACAACGAACTATACATATGAGGTCCTACACTTAAATTTTAAATTAGTGTGTAATTTTGGTCTTTAATCGACGTTGTGAGTACCTTTCGAGTGTCTACAACGAACTATACATATGAGGTCCTACACTTAGATTTTCATATAGTGTGTAATTTTGGTCTTTAATCGACGTTGTGAGAACCTTTCGAGTGTCTAGAACGAACTCTACATATGAGGTCCTACACTTAGATTTTCATATAGTGTGTAATATTGGTCTTCAATCGACGTTGTGAGTACCTTTCTAGTGTCTAGAACAAACTATACATATGAGGTCCTACACTTTAATTTTCTAATCGTGTGTCAAACGACGTTGTGAGAACCTTTCGAGTGTCTAGAACGAACTATACATATGAGGTCCTACATTTAGATTTTCATATAGGGTGTAATATTGGTCTTTAATCGACGTTGTGAGTACCTTTCGAGTGTCTACAACGAACTATACATATGAGGTCCTAAACTTAGATTTTCATATAGTGTGCAATATTGGTCTTTAATCGACGTTGTGAGTACCTTTCGAGGGTTTACAACGAACTATACATATGAGGTCTTACACTTAAATTTTAAATTAGCGTGTAATTTTGGTCTTTAATCGACGTTGTGAGAACCTTTCGAGTGTCTAGAACGAACTATACATATGAGGTCCTACACTTAGATTTTCATAAAGTGTGTAATATTGGTCTTTAATCGACGTTGTGAGTACCTTTCGAGTGTCTACAACGAACTATACATATGAGGTCCTATACTTAGATTTTCATATAGTGTGTAATATTGGTCTTTAATCGACGTTGTGAGTACCTCTCGAGTGTCTACAATGAACTATACGTATGAGATCCTACACTTTAATTTTCTAATCGTGTGTCAAACGACGTTGTGAGAACCTTTCGAGTGTCTAGAACGAACTATACATATGAGGTCCTACACTTAGATTTTCATATAGTGTGTAATATTGGTCTTTAATCGACGTTGTGAGTACCTTTCGAGGGTTTACAACGAACTATACATATGAGGTCCTACACTTTGATTTTCTAATCGTGTGTCAAACGACGTTGTGAGAACCTTTCGAGTGTCTAGAACGAACTATACATATGAGGTCCTACACTTAAATTTTAAATTAGTGTGTGTGTAATTTTGGTCTTTAATCGACGTTGTGAGAACCTTTCGAGTGTCTACAACGAACTATACATATGAGGTCCTACACTTAAATTTTCATATAGTGTGTAATATTGGTCTTTAATCGACGTTGTGAGTACCTTTCGAGTGTCTACAACGAACTATACATATGAGGTCCTAAACATTGATTTTCTAATCGAGTGTTAAACAACCTTGTGAGTACCTTTCGAGTGTCTACAACGAACTATACATATGAGGTCCTACACTTAGATTTTCATATAATGTGTAATATTGGTCTTTAATCGACGTTGTGAGTACCTTTCGAGTGTCTACAACGAACTATACATATGAGGTCCTACACTTAGATTTTCATATAGTGTGTAATATTGGTCTTAAATCGACGTTGTGAGTACCTCTCGAGTGTCTACAATGAACTATACGTAAGAGATCCTACACTTAGATTTTCATAAAGTGTGTAATATTGGTCTTTAATCGACGTTGTGAGTACCTTTCGAGTGTTTACAACGAACTATACATATGAGGTCCTACACTTAAATTTTAAATTAGTGTGTAAATTTGGTCTTTAATCGACGTTGTGAGTACCTTTCGAGTGTCTAGAACAAACTATACATATGAGGTCCTTAATTTTGAGTATCTAATCGTGTGTTAAACGACGTTGTGAGTACCTTTCGAGTGTTTACAACGAACTATACATATGAGGTCCTACACTTAGATTTTCATATAGTGTGTAATATTGGTCCTTAATCGACGTTGTGAGAACCTTTCGAGTGTCTAGAACGAACTATACATATGAGGTCCTACACTTAGATTTTCATATAGTGTGTAATATTGGTCTTTAATCGACGTTGTGAGTACCTTTCGAGTGTCTACAACGAACTATACATATGAGGTCCTAAACATTGATTTTCTAATCGAGTGTTAAACAACCTTGTGAGTACCTTTCGAGTGTCTACAACGAACTATACATATGAGGTCCTACACTTAAATTTTAAATTATTGTGTAATTTTGGTCTTTAATCGACGTTGTGAGTACCTTTCGAGTGTCTACAACGAACTATACATATGAGGTCCTACACTTAGATTTTCATATAGTGTGTAATATTGGTCTTTAATCGACGTTGTGAGTACCTTTCGAGGGTTTACAACGAACTATACATATGTGGTCCTACACTTTGATTTTCTAATCGTGTGTCAAACGACGTTGTGAGAACCTTTCGAGTGTCTAGAACGAACTATACATATGAGGTCCTACACTTAAATTTTAAATTAGTGTGTGTGTAATTTTGGTCTTTAATCGACGTTGTGAGAACCTTTCGAGTGTCTACAACGAACTATACATATGAGGTCCTACACTTAAATTTTCATATAGTGTGTAATATTGGTCTTTAATCGACGTTGTGAGTACCTTTCGAGTGTCTACAACGAACTATACATATGAGGTCCTAAACATTGATTTTCTAATCGAGTGTTAAACAACCTTGTGAGTACCTTTCGAGTGTCTACAACGAACTATACATATGAGGTCCTACACTTAGATTTTCATATAATGTGTAATATTGGTCTTTAATCGACGTTGTGAGTACCTTTCGAGTGTCTACAACGAACTATACATATGAGGTCCTACACTTAGATTTTCATATAGTGTGTAATATTGGTCTTAAATCGACGTTGTGAGTACCTCTCGAGTGTCTACAATGAACTATACGTAAGAGATCCTACACTTAGATTTTCATAAAGTGTGTAATATTGGTCTTTAATCGACGTTGTGAGTACCTTTCGAGTGTTTACAACGAACTATACATATGAGGTCCTACACTTAAATTTTAAATTAGTGTGTAAATTTGGTCTTTAATCGACGTTGTGAGTACCTTTCGAGTGTCTAGAACAAACTATACATATGAGGTCCTTAATTTTGACTATCTAATCGTGTGTTAAACGACGTTGTGAGTACCTTTCGAGTGTTTACAACGAACTATACATATGAGGTCCTACACTTAGATTTTCATATAGTGTGTAATATTGGTCCTTAATCGACGTTGTGAGAACCTTTCGAGTGTCTAGAACGAACTATACATATGAGGTCCTACACTTAGATTTTCATATAGTGTGTAATATTGGTCTTTAATCGACGTTGTGAGTACCTTTCGAGTGTCTACAACGAACTATACATATGAGGTCCTAAACATTGATTTTCTAATCGAGTGTTAAACAACCTTGTGAGTACCTTTCGAGTGTCTACAACGAACTATACATATGAGGTCCTACACTTAAATTTTAAATTATTGTGTAATTTTGGTCTTTAATCGACGTTGTGAGTACCTTTCGAGTGTCTACAACGAACTATACATATGAGGTCCTACACTTAGATTTTCATATAGTGTGTAATATTGGTCTTTAATCGACGTTGTGAGTACCTTTCGAGGGTTTACAACGAACTATACATATGTGGTCCTACACTTTGATTTTCTAATCGTGTGTCAAACGACGTTGTGAGAACCTTTCGAGTGTCTAGAACGAACTATACATATGAGGTCCTACACTTAAATTTTAAATAAGTGTGTGTGTAATTTTGGTCTTTAATCGACGTTGTGAGAACCTTTCGAGTGTCTACAACGAACTATACATATGAGGTCCTACACTTAGATTTTCATATAGTGTGTAATATTGGTCTTTAATCGACGTTGTGAGTACCTTTCGAGTGTCTATAACGAACTATACATATGAGGTCCTAAACATTGATTTTCTAATCGAGTGTTAAACAACCTTGTGAGTACCTTTCGAGGGTCTACAACGAACTAAACATATGAGGTCTTTCACTTAAATTTTAAATTAGTGTGTAATTTTGGTCTTTAATCGACGTTGTGAGAACCTTTCGAGTGTCTACAACGAACTATACATATGAGGTCCTACACTTAGATTTTCATAAAGTGTGTAATATTGGTCTTTAATCGACGTTGTGAGTACCTTTCGAGTGTCTAGAACGAACTATACATGTGAGGTCCTACACTTAGATTTTCATATAGTGTGTAATATTGGTCTTTAATCGACGTTGTGAGTACCTTTCGAGTGTCTACAACGAACTATACATATGATGTCCTACACTTAGATTTTCATATAGTGTGTAATATTGGTCTTTAATCGACGTTGTGAGTACCTTTCGAGGGTTTACAACGAACTATACATATGAGGTCCTACACTTTGATTTTCTAATCGTGTGTCAAACGACGTTGTGAGAACCTTTCGAGTGTCTAGAACGAACTATACATATGAGGTCCTACACTTAAATTTTAAATTAGTGTGTGTGTAATTTTGGTCTTTAATCGACGTTGTGAGAACCTTTCGAGTGTCTACAACGAACTATACATATGAGGTCCTACACTTAGATTTTCATATAGTGTGTAATATTGGTCTTTAAACGACGTTGTGAGTACCTTTCGAGTGTCTATAACGAACTATACATATGAGGTCCTAAACATTGATTTTCTAATCGAGTGTTAAACAACCTTGTGAGTACCTTTCGAGTGTCTAGAACGAACTATACATATGAGGTCCTACACTTAGATTTTCATAAAGTGTGTAATATTGGTCTTTAATCGACGTTGTGAGTACCTTTCGAGTGTCTACAACGAACTATACATATGAGGTCCTACACTTAAATTTTAAATTAGTGTGTAATTTTGGTCTTTAATCGACGTTGTGAGTACCTTTCGAGTGTCTACAACGAACTATACATATGAGGTCCTACACTTAGATGTTCATATAGTGTGTAATATTGGTCTTCAATCGACGTTGTGAGTACCTTTCGAGTGTTTACAACGAACTATACATATGAGGTCCTACACTTAAATTTTAAATTAGTGTGTAATTTTGGTCTTTAATCGACGTTGTGAGTACCTTTCGAGTGTCTACAACGAACTATACATATGAGGTCCTACACTTAGATTTTCATATAGTGTGTAATTTTGGTCTTTAATCGACGTTGTGAGAACCTTTCGAGTGTCTAGAACGAACTCTACATATGAGGTCCTACACTTAGATTTTCATATAGTGTGTAATATTGGTCTTCAATCGACGTTGTGAGTACCTTTCTAGTGTCTAGAACAAACTATACATATGAGGTCCTACACTTTAATTTTCTAATCGTGTGTCAAACGACGTTGTGAGAACCTTTCGAGTGTCTAGAACGAACTATACATATGAGGTCCTACATTTAGATTTTCATATAGGGTGTAATATTGGTCTTTAATCGACGTTGTGAGTACCTTTCGAGTGTCTACAACGAACTATACATATGAGGTCCTAAACTTAGATTTTCATATAGTGTGCAATATTGGTCTTTAATCGACGTTGTGAGTACCTTTCGAGGGTTTACAACGAACTATACATATGGGGTCTTACACTTAAATTTTAAATTAGCGTGTAATTTTGGTCTTTAATCGACGTTGTGAGAACCTTTCGAGTGTCTAGAACGAACTATACATATGAGGTCCTACACTTAGATTTTCATATAGTGTGTAATATTGGTCTTTAATCGACGTTGTGAGTACCTTTCGAGTGTCTACAACGAACTATACATATGAGGTCCTAAACATTGATTTTCTAATCGAGTGTTAAACAACCTTGTGAGTACCTTTCGAGTGTCTACAACGAACTATACATATGAGGTCCTACATTTAAATTTTAAATTATTGTGTAATTTTGGTCTTTAATCGACGTTGTGAGTACCTTTCGAGTGTCTACAACGAACTATACATATGAGGTCCTACACTTAGATTTTCATATAGTGTGTAATATTGGTCTTTAATCGACGTTGTGAGTACCTTTCGAGGGTTTACAACGAACTATACATATGAGGTCCTACACTTTGATTTTCTAATCGTGTGTCAAACGACGTTGTGAGAACCTTTCGAGTGTCTAGAACGAACTAAACATATGAGGTCCTACACTTAAATTTTAAATAAGTGTGTGTGTAATTTTGGTCTTTAATCGACGTTGTGAGAACCTTTCGAGTGTCTACAACGAACTATACATATGAGGTCCTACACTTAGATTTTCATATAGTGTGTAATATTGGTCTTTAATCGACGTTGTGAGTACCTTTCGAGTGTCTATAACGAACTATACATATGAGGTACTAAACATTGATTTTCTAATCGAGTGTTAAACAACCTTGTGAGTACCTTTCGAGGGTCTACAACGAACTAAACATATGAGGTCTTTCACTTAAATTTTAAATTAGTGTGTAATTTTGGTCTTTAATCGACGTTGTGAGAACCTTTCGAGTGTCTACAACGAACTATACATATGAGGTCCTACACTTAGATTTTCATAAAGTGTGTAATATTGGTCTTTAATCGACGTTGTGAGTACCTTTCGAGTGTCTATAACAAACTTTACATATGAGGTCCTTAATTTTGACTTTCTAATCGTGTGTTAAACGACGTTGTGAGTACCTTTCGAGTATTTACAACGAACTATACATATGAGGTCTTACACTTAGATTTTCATATATTGTGTAATATTGGTCTTTAATCGACGTTGTGAGTACCTTTCGTTTGTCTTCGACGAACTATACATATGAGGTCCTACTCTTAGATTTTCATATAGTGTGTAACATTGGTTTTCAATCGACATTTTGAGTACCTTTCGAGTGTCTAGAACGAACTATACATATGAGGTCCTACACTTAAATTTTAAATTAGTGTGTAATTTTGGTCTTTAATCGACGTTGTGAGTACCTTTCGAGTGTCTACAACGAACTATACATATGAGGTCCTATACTTAGATTTTCATATAGTGTGTAATATTGGTCTTTAATCGACGTTGTGAGTACCTCTCGAGTGTCTACAATGAACTATACGTATGAGATCCTACACTTTAATTTTCTAATCGTGTGTCAAACGACGTTGTGAGAACCTTTCGAGTGTCTAGAACGAACTATACATATGAGGTCCTACACTTAGATTTTCATATAGTGTGTAATATTGGTCTTTAATCGACGTTGTGAGTACCTTTCGAGGGTTTACAACGAACTATACATATGAGGTCCTACACTTTGATTTTCTAATCGTGTGTCAAACGACGTTGTGAGAACCTTTCGAGTGTCTAGAACGAACTAAACATATGAGGTCCTACACTTAAATTTTAAATAAGTGTGTGTGTAATTTTGGTCTTTAATCGACGTTGTGAGAACCTTTCGAGTGTCTACAACGAACTATACATATGAGGTCCTACACTTAGATTTTCATATAGTGTGTAATATTGGTCTTTAATCGACGTTGTGAGTACCTTTCGAGTGTCTATAACGAACTATACATATGAGGTACTAAACATTGATTTTCTAATCGAGTGTTAAACAACCTTGTGAGTACCTTTCGAGGGTCTACAACGAACTAAACATATGAGGTCTTTCACTTAAATTTTAAATTAGTGTGTAATTTTGGTCTTTAATCGACGTTGTGAGAACCTTTCGAGTGTCTACAACGAACTATACATATGAGGTCCTACACTTAGATTTTCATAAAGTGTGTAATATTGGTCTTTAATCGACGTTGTGAGTACCTTTCGAGTGTCTATAACAAACTTTACATATGAGGTCCTTAATTTTGACTTTCTAATCGTGTGTTAAACGACGTTGTGAGTACCTTTCGAGTATTTACAACGAACTATACATATGAGGTCTTACACTTAGATTTTCATATATTGTGTAATATTGGTCTTTAATCGACGTTGTGAGTACCTTTCGTTTGTCTTCGACGAACTATACATATGAGGTCCTACTCTTAGATTTTCATATAGTGTGTAACATTGGTTTTCAATCGACATTTTGAGTACCTTTCGAGTGTCTAGAACGAACTATACATATGAGGTCCTACACTTAAATTTTAAATTAGTGTGTAATTTTGGTCTTTAATCGACGTTGTGAGTACCTTTCGAGTGTCTACAACGAACTATACATATGAGGTCCTATACTTAGATTTTCATATAGTGTGTAATATTGGTCTTTAATCGACGTTGTGAGTACCTCTCGAGTGTCTACAATGAACTATACGTATGAGATCCTACACTTTAATTTTCTAATCGTGTGTCAAACGACGTTGTGAGAACCTTTCGAGTGTCTAGAACGAACTATACATATGAGGTCCTACACTTAGATTTTCATATAGTGTGTAATATTGGTCTTTAATCGACGTTGTGAGTACCTTTCGAGGGTTTACAACGAACTATACATATGAGGTCCTACACTTTGATTTTCTAATCGTGTGTCAAACGACGTTGTGAGAACCTTTCGAGTGTCTAGAACGAACTATACATATGAGGTCCTACACTTAAATTTTAAATTAGTGTGTGTGTAATTTTGGTCTTTAATCGACGTTGTGAGAACCTTTCGAGTGTCTACAACGAACTATACATATGAGGTCCTACACTTAAATTTTCATATAGTGTGTAATATTGGTCTTTAATCGACGTTGTGAGTACCTTTCGAGTGTCTACAACGAACTATACATATGAGGTCCTAAACATTGATTTTCTAATCGAGTGTTAAACAACCTTGTGAGTACCTTTCGAGTGTCTACAACGAACTATACATATGAGGTCCTACACTTAGATTTTCATATAATGTGTAATATTGGTCTTTAATCGACGTTGTGAGTACCTTTCGAGTGTCTACAACGAACTATACATATGAGGTCCTACACTTAGATTTTCATATAGTGTGTAATATTGGTCTTTAATCGACGTTGTGAGTACCTCTCGAGTGTCTACAATGAACTATACGTAAGAGATCCTACACTTAGATTTTCATAAAGTGTGTAATATTGGTCTTTAATCGACGTTGTGAGTACCTTTCGAGTGTTTACAACGAACTATACATATGAGGTCCTACACTTAAATTTTAAATTAGTGTGTAAATTTGGTCTTTAATCGACGTTGTGAGTACCTTTCGAGTGTCTAGAACAAACTATACATATGAGGTCCTTAATTTTGACTATCTAATCGTGTGTTAAACGACGTTGTGAGTACCTTTCGAGTGTTTACAACGAACTATACATATGAGGTCCTACACTTAGATTTTCATATAGTGTGTAATATTGGTCCTTAATCGACGTTGTGAGAACCTTTCGAGTGTCTAGAACGAACTATACATATGAGGTCCTACACTTAGATTTTCATATAGTGTGTAATATTGGTCTTTAATCGACGTTGTGAGTACCTTTCGAGTGTCTACAACGAACTATACATATGAGGTCCTAAACATTGATTTTCTAATCGAGTGTTAAACAGCCTTGTGAGTACCTTTCGAGTGTCTAGAACGAACTATACATATGAGGTCCTACACTTAGATTTTCATATAGTGTGTAATATTAGTCTTTAATCGACGTTGTGAGTACCTCTCGAGTGTCTACAACGAACTATACATATGAGGTCCTACACTTAGATTTTCATATAGTGTGTAATATTAGTCTTTAATCGACGTTGTGAGTACCTCTCGAGTGTCTACAACGAACTATACATATGAGGTCCTACACTTAAATTTTAAATTAGTGTGTAATTTTGGTCTTTAATCGACGTTGTGAGAACCTTTCGAGTGTCTAGAACGAACTATACATATGAGGTCCTACACTTAGATTTTCATAAAGTGTGTAATATTGGTCTTTAATCGACGTTGTGAGTACCTTTCGAGTGTCTACAACGAACTATACATATGAGGTCCTACACTTAAATTTTAAATTAGTGTGTAATTTTGGTCTTTAATCGACGTTGTGAGTACCTTTCGAGTGTCTAGAACAAACTATACATATGAGGTCCTTAATTTTGACGATCTAATCGTGTGTTAAACGACGTTGTGAGTACCTTTCGAGTGTTTACAACAACTATACATATGAGGTCCTACACTTTGATTTTCTAATTGTGTGTCAAACGACGTTGTGAGAACCTTTCGAGTGTCTAGAACGAACTATACATATGAGGTCCTACACTTAGATTTTCATATAGTGTGTAATATTGGTCTTTAATCGACGTTATGAGTACTTTTCGAGTGTCTACAACGAACTATACATATGAGGTCCTAAACATTGATTTTCTAATCGAGTGTTAAACAACCTTGTGAGTACCTTTCGAGTGTCTACAACGAACTATACATATGAGGTCCTACACTTTGATTTTCATATAGTGTGTAATATTGGTCTTTAATCGACGTTGTGAGTACTTTTCGAGTGTCTACAACGAACTATACATATGAGGTCCTAAACATTGATTTTCTAATCGAGTGTTAAACAACCTTGTGAGTACCTTTCGAGTGTCTACAACGAACTATACATATGAGGTCCTACACTTTGATTTTCTAATCGTGTGTCAAACGACGTTGTGAGAACCTTTCGAGTGTCTAGAACGAACTATACATATGAGGTCCTACACTTAAATTTTAAATTAGTGTGTGTGTAATTTTGGTCTTTAATCGACGTTGTGAGAACCTTTCGAGTGTCTACAACGAACTATACATATGAGGTCCTACACTTAGATTTTCATATAGTGTGTAATATTGGTCTTTAATCGACGTTGTGAGTACCTTTCGAGTGTCTATAACGAACTATACATATGAGGTCTTAAACATTGATTTTCTTATCGAGTGTTAAACAACCTTGTGAGTACCTTTCGAGTGTCTAGAACGAACTATACATATGAGGTCCTACACTTAGATTTTCATATAGTGTGTAATATTGGTCTTTAATCGTTGTTGTGAGTACCTTTCGAGTGTCTACAACGAACTATACATATGAGGTCCTACACTAAGATTTTCATATAGTGTGTAATATTGGTCTTTAATCGACGTTGTGAGTACTTTTCGAGTGTCTACAACGAACTATACATATGAGGTCCTAAACATTGATTTTCTAATCGAGTGTTAAACAACCTTGTGAGTACCTTTCGAGTGTCTACAACGAACTATACATATGAGGTCCTACACTTTGATTTTCTAATCGTGTGTCAAACGACGTTGTGAGAACCTTTCGAGTGTCTAGAACGAACTATACATATGAGGTCCTACACTTAAATTTTAAATTAGTGTGTGTGTAATTTTGGTCTTTAATCGACGTTGTGAGAACCTTTCGAGTGTCTAGAACGAACTATACATGTGAGGTCCTACACTTAGATTTTCATATAGTGTGTAATATTGGTCTTTAATCGACGTTGTGAGTACCTTTCGAGTGTCTACAACGAACTATACATATGAGGTCCTACACTTAGATTTTCATATAGTGTGTAATATTGGTCTTTAATCGACGTTGTGAGTACCTTTCGAGTGTCTAGAACGAACTATACATGTGAGGTCCTACACTTAGATTTTCATATAGTGTGTAATATTGGTCTTTAATCGACGTTGTGAGTACCTTTCGAGTGTCTACAACGAACTATACATATGAGGTCCTACACTTAGATTTTCATATAGTGTGTAATATTGGTCTTTAATCGACGTTGTGAGTACCTTTCGAGGGTTTACAACGAACTATACATATGAGGTCCTAAACATTGATTTTCTAATCGAGTGTTAAACAACCTTGTGAGTACCTTTCGAGTGTCTAGAACGAACTATACATATGAGGTCCTACACTTAGATTTTCATAAAGTGTGTAATATTGGTCTTTAATCGACGTTGTGAGTACCTTTCGAGTGTCTAGAACGAACTATACATATGAGGTCCTACACTTAGATTTTCATATAGTGTGTAATATTGGTCTTTAATCGACGTTGTGAGTACCTTTCGAGTGTCTACAACGAACTATACATATGAGGTCCTACACTTAGATTTTCATATAGTGTGTAATATTGGTCTTTAATCGACGTTGTGAGTACCTTTCGAGGGTTTACAACGAACTATACATATGAGGTCCTACACTTTGATTTTCTAATCGTGTGTCAAACGACGTTGTGAGAACCTTTCGAGTGTCTAGAACGAACTATACATATGAGGTCCTACACTTAAATTTTAAATTAGTGTGTGTGTAATTTTGGTCTTTAATCGACGTTGTGAGAACCTTTCGAGTGTCTACAACGAACTATACATATGAGGTCCTACACTTAGATTTTCATATAGTGTGTAATATTGGTCTTTAAACGACGTTGTGAGTACCTTTCGAGTGTCTATAACGAACTATACATATGAGGTCCTAAACATTGATTTTCTAATCGAGTGTTAAACAACCTTGTGAGTACCTTTCGAGTGTCTAGAACGAACTATACATATGAGGTCCTACACTTAGATTTTCATAAAGTGTGTAATATTGGTCTTTAATCGACGTTGTGAGTACCTTTCGAGTGTCTACAACGAACTATACATATGAGGTCCTACACTTAGATTTTCATATAGTGTGTAATATTGGTCTTTAATCGACGTTGTGAGTACCTCTCGAGTGTCTACAACGAACTATACATATGAGGTCCTACACTTAAATTTTAAATTAGTGTGTAATTTTGGTCTTTAATCGACGTTGTGAGTACCTTTCGAGTGTCTACAACGAACTATACATATGAGGTCCTACACTTAAATTTTAAATTAGTGTGTAATTTTGGTCTTTAATCGACGTTGTGAGTACCTTTCGAGTGTCTACAACGAACTATACATATGAGGTCCTACACTTAGATTTTCATATAGTGTGTAATTTTGGTCTTTAATCGACGTTGTGAGAACCTTTCGAGTGTCTAGAACGAACTCTACATATGAGGTCCTACACTTAGATTTTCATATAGTGTGTAATATTGGTCTTCAATCGACGTTGTGAGTACCTTTCTAGTGTCTAGAACAAACTATACATATGAGGTCCTACACTTTAATTTTCTAATCGTGTGTCAAACGACGTTGTGAGAACCTTTCGAGTGTCTGGAACGAACTATACATATGAGGTCCTACATTTAGATTTTCATATAGGGTGTAATATTGGTCTTTAATCGACGTTGTGAGTACCTTTCGAGTGTCTACAACGAACTATACATATGAGGTCCTAAACTTAGATTTTCATATAGTGTGCAATATTGGTCTTTAATCGACGTTGTGAGTACCTTTCGAGGGTTTACAACGAACTATACATATGAGGTCTTACACTTAAATTTTAAATTAGCGTGTAATTTTGGTCTTTAATCGACGTTGTGAGAACCTTTCGAGTGTCTAGAACGAACTATACATATGAGGTCCTACACTTAGATTTTCATAAAGTGTTTAATATTGGTCTTTAATCGACGTTGTGAGTACCTTTCGAGTGTCTACAACGAACTATACATATGAGGTCCTATACTTAGATTTTCATATAGTGTGTAATATTGGTCTTTAATCGACGTTGTGAGTACCTCTCGAGTGTCTACAATGAACTATACGTATGAGATCCTACACTTTAATTTTCTAATCGTGTGTCAAACGACGTTGTGAGAACCTTTCGAGTGTCTAGAACGAACTATACATATGAGGTCCTACACTTAGATTTTCATATAGTGTGTAATATTGGTCTTTAATCGACGTTGTGAGTACCTTTCGAGGGTTTACAACGAACTATACATATGAGGTCCTACACTTTGATTTTCTAATCGTGTGTCAAACGACGTTGTGAGAACCTTTCGAGTGTCTAGAACGAACTATACATATGAGGTCCTACACTTAAATTTTAAATTAGTGTGTGTGTAATTTTGGTCTTTAATCGACGTTGTGAGAACCTTTCGAGTGTCTACAACGAACTATACATATGAGGTCCTACACTTAAATTTTCATATAGTGTGTAATATTGGTCTTTAATCGACGTTGTGAGTACCTTTCGAGTGTCTACAACGAACTATACATATGAGGTCCTAAACATTGATTTTCTAATCGAGTGTTAAACAACCTTGTGAGTACCTTTCGAGTGTCTACAACGAACTATACATATGAGGTCCTACACTTAGATTTTCAAATAGTGTGTAATATTGGTCTTTAATCGACGTTGTGAGTACCTTTCGAGTGTCTACAACGAACTATACATATGAGGTCCTACACTTAGATTTTCAAATAGTGTGTAATATTGGTCTTTAATCGACGTTGTGAGTACCTCTCGAGTGTCTACAATGAACTATACGTATGAGATCCTACACTTAGATTTTCATATAGTGTGTAATATTGGTCTTTAATCGACTTTGTGAGTACCTTTCGAGGGTTTACAACGAACTATACATATGAGGTCCTACACTTTGATTTTCTAATCGTGTGTCAAACGACGTTGTGAGAACCTTTCGAGTGTCTAGAACGAACTATACATATGAGGTCCTACACTTAAATTTTAAATTAGTGTGTGTGTAATTTTGGTCTTTAATCGACGTTGTGAGAACCTTTCGAGTGTCTACAACGAACTATACATATGAGGTCCTACACTTAGATTTTCATATAGTGTGTAATATTGGTCTTTAAACGACGTTGTGAGTACCTTTCGAGTATCTATAACGAACTATACATATGAGGTCCTAAACATTGATTTTCTAATCGAGTGTTAAACAGCCTTGTGAGTACCTTTCGAGTGTCTAGAACGAACTATATATATGAGGTCCTACACTTAGATTTTCATAAAGTGTGTAATATTGGTCTTTAATCGACGTTGTGAGTACCTTTCGAGTGTCTAGAACGAACTATACATATGAGGTCCTACACTTAGATTTTCATATAGTGTGTAATATTGGTCTTTAATCGACGTTGTGAGTACCTTTCGAGTGTCTACAACGAACTATACATATGAGGTCCTACACTTAGATTTTCATATAGTGTGTAATATTGGTCTTTAATCGACGTTGTGAGTACCTCTCGAGTGTCTACAACGAACTATACATATGAGGTCCTACACTTAAATTTTAAATTAGTGTGTAATTTTGGTCTTTAATCGACGTTGTGAGTACCTTTCGAGTGTCTACAAGGAACTATACATATGAGGTCCTACACTTAGATGTTCATATAGTGTGTAATATTGGTCTTCAATCGACGTTGTGAGTACCTTTCGAGTGTTTACAACGAACTATACATATGAGGTCCTACACTTAAATTTTAATTTAGTGTGTAATTTTGGTCTTTAATCGACGTTGTGAGTACCTTTCGAGTGTCTACAACGAACTATACATATGAGGTCCTACACTTAGATTTTCATATAGTGTGTAATTTTGGTCTTTAATCGACGTTGTGAGAACCTTTCGAGTGTCTAGAACGAACTCTACATATGAGGTCCTACACTTAGATTTTCATATAGTGTGTAATATTGGTCTTCAATCGACGTTGTGAGTACCTTTCTAGTGTCTAGAACAAACTATACATATGAGGTCCTACACTTTAATTTTCTAATCGTGTGTCAAACGACGTTGTGAGAACCTTTCGAGTGTCTAGAACGAACTATACATATGAGGTCCTACATTTAGATTTTCATATAGGGTGTAATATTGGTCTTTAATCGACGTTGTGAGTACCTTTCGAGTGTCTACAACGAACTATACATATGAGGTCCTAAACTTAAATTTTAAATAAGCGTGTAATTTTGGTCTTTAATCGACGTTGTGAGAACCTTTCGAGTGTCTAGAACGAACTATACATATGAGGTCCTACACTTAAATTTTAAATTAGTGTGTAATTTTGGTCTTTAATCGACGTTGTGAGTACCTTTCGAGTGTCTACAACGAACTATACATATGAGGTCCTACACTTAGATTTTCATATAGTGTGTAATTTTGGTCTTTAATCGACGTTGTGAGAACCTTTCGAGTGTCTAGAACGAACTCTACATATGAGGTCCTACACTTAGATTTTCATATAGTGTGTAATATTGGTCTTCAATCGACGTTGTGAGTACCTTTCTAGTGTCTAGAACAAACTATACATATGAGGTCCTACACTTTATTTTTCTAATCGTGTGTCAAACGACGTTGTGAGAACCTTTCGAGTGTCTAGAACGAACTATACATATGAGGTCCTACATTTAGATTTTCATATAGGGTGTAATATTGGTCTTTAATCGACGTTGTGAGTACCTTTCGAGTGTCTACAACGAACTATACATATGAGGTCCTAAACTTAAATTTTAAATAAGCGTGTAATTTTGGTCTTTAATCGACGTTGTGAGAACCTTTCGAGTGTCTAGAACGAACTATACATATGAGGTCCTACACTTAGATTTTCATAAAGTGTGTAATATTGGTCTTTAATCGACGTTGTGAGTACCTTTCGAGTGTCTACAACGAACTATACATATGAGGTCCTACACTTAAATTTTAAATTAGTGTGTAATTTTGGTCTTTAATCGACGTTGTGAGTACCTTTCGAGTGTCTAGAACAAACTATACATATGAGGTCCTTAATTTTGACGATCTAATCGTGTGTTAAACGACGTTGTGAGTACCTTTCGAGTGTTTACAACAACTATACATATGAGGTCCTACACTTTGATTTTCTAATTGTGTGTCAAACGACGTTGTGAGAACCTTTCGAGTGTCTAGAACGAACTATACATATGAGGTCCTACACTTAGATTTTCATATAGTGTGTAATATTGGTCTTTAATCGACGTTATGAGTACTTTTCGAGTGTCTACAACGAACTATACATATGAGGTCCTAAACATTGATTTTCTAATCGAGTGTTAAACAACCTTGTGAGTACCTTTCGAGTGTCTACAACGAACTATACATATGAGGTCCTACACTTTGATTTTCTAATCGTGTGTCAAACGACGTTGTGAGAACCTTTCGAGTGTCTAGAACGAACTATACATATGAGGTCCTACACTTAAATTTTAAATTAGTGTGTGTGTAATTTTGGTCTTTAATCGACGTTGTGAGAACCTTTCGAGTGTCTACAACGAACTATACATATGAGGTCCTACACTTAGATTTTCATATAGTGTGTAATATTGGTCTTTAATCGACGTTGTGAGTACCTTTCGAGTGTCTATAACGAACTATACATATGAGGTCTTAAACATTGATTTTCTAATCGAGTGTTAAACAACCTTGTGAGTACCTTTCGAGTGTCTAGAACGAACTATACATATGAGGTCCTACACTTAGATTTTCATATAGTGTGTAATATTGGTCTTTAATCGTTGTTGTGAGTACCTTTCGAGTGTCTACAACGAACTATACATATGAGGTCCTACACTAAGATTTTCATATAGTGTGTAATATTGGTCTTTAATCGACGTTGTGAGTACTTTTCGAGTGTCTACAACGAACTATACATATGAGGTCCTAAACATTGATTTTCTAATCGAGTGTTAAACAACCTTGTGAGTACCTTTCGAGTGTCTACAACGAACTATACATATGAGGTCCTACACTTTGATTTTCTAATCGTGTGTCAAACGACGTTGTGAGAACCTTTCGAGTGTCTAGAACGAACTATACATATGAGGTCCTACACTTAAATTTTAAATTAGTGTGTGTGTAATTTTGGTCTTTAATCGACGTTGTGAGTACCTTTCGAGTGTCTACAACGAACTATACATATGAGGTCCTAAACATTGATTTTCTAATCGAGTGTTAAACAACCTTGTGAGTACCTTTCGAGTGTCTACAACGAACTATACATATGAGGTCCTACACTTAGATTTTCATATAGTGTGTAATATTGGTCTTTAATCGACGTTGTGAGTACCTTTCGAGTGTCTACAACGAACTATACATATGAGGTCCTACACTTAGATTTTCAAATAGTGTGTAATATTGGTCTTTAATCGACGTTGTGAGTACCTCTCGAGTGTCTACAATGAACTATACGTATGAGATCCTACATTTAGATTTTCATATAGTGTGTAATATTGGTCTTTAATCGACTTTGTGAGTACCTTTCGAGTGTCTACAACGAACTATACATATGAGGTCCTACACTTAAATTTTCATATAGTGTGTAATATTGGTCTTTAATCGACGTTGTGAGTACCTTTCGAGTGTCTACAACGAACTATACATATGAGGTCCTAAACATTGATTTTCTAATCGAGTGTTAAACAACCTTGTGAGTACCTTTCGAGTGTCTACAACGAACTATACATATGAGGTCCTACACTTAGATTTTCATATAGTGTGTAATATTGGTCTTTAATCGACGTTGTGAGTACCTTTCGAGTGTCTACAACGAACTATACATATGAGGTCCTACACTTAGATTTTCAAATAGTGTGTAATATTGGTCTTTAATCGACGTTGTGAGTACCTCTCGAGTGTCTACAATGAACTGTACGTATGAGATCCTACACTTAGATTTTCATATAGTGTGTAATATTGGTCTTTAATCGACTTTGTGAGTACCTTTCGAGGGTTTACAACGAACTATACATATGAGGTCCTACACTTTGATTTTCTAATCGTGTGTCAAACGACGTTGTGAGAACCTTTCGAGTGTCTAGAACGAACTATACATATGAGGTCCTACACTTAAATTTTAAATTAGTGTGTGTGTAATTTTGGTCTTTAATCGACGTTGTGAGAACCTTTCGAGTGTCTACAACGAACTATACATATGAGGTCCTACACTTAGATTTTCATATAGTGTGTAATATTGGTCTTTAAACGACGTTGTGAGTACCTTTCGAGTGTCTATAACGAACTATACATATGAGGTCCTAAACATTGATTTTCTAATCGAGTGTTAAACAGCCTTGTGAGTACCTTTCGAGTGTCTAGAACGAACTATATATATGAGGTCTTAAACATTGATTTTCTAATCGAGTGTTAAACAACCTTGTGAGTACCTTTCGAGTGTCTAGAACGAACTATACATATGAGGTCCTACACTTAGATTTTCATATAGTGTGTAATATTGGTCTTTAATCGTTGTTGTGAGTACCTTTCGAGTGTCTACAACGAACTATACATATGAGGTCCTACACTAAGATTTTCATATAGTGTGTAATATTGGTCTTTAATCGACGTTGTGAGTACTTTTCGAGTGTCTACAACGAACTATACATATGAGGTCCTAAACATTGATTTTCTAATCGAGTGTTAAACAACCTTGTGAGTACCTTTCGAGTGTCTACAACGAACTATACATATGAGGTCCTACACTTTGATTTTCTAATCGTGTGTCAAACGACGTTGTGAGAACCTTTCGAGTGTCTAGAACGAACTATACATATGAGGTCCTACACTTAAATTTTAAATTAGTGTGTGTGTAATTTTGGTCTTTAATCGACGTTGTGAGTACCTTTCGAGTGTCTACAACGAACTATACATATGAGGTCCTAAACATTGATTTTCTAATCGAGTGTTAAACAACCTTGTGAGTACCTTTCGAGTGTCTACAACGAACTATACATATGAGGTCCTACACTTAGATTTTCATATAGTGTGTAATATTGGTCTTTAATCGACGTTGTGAGTACCTTTCGAGTGTCTACAACGAACTATACATATGAGGTCCTACACTTAGATTTTCAAATAGTGTGTAATATTGGTCTTTAATCGACGTTGTGAGTACCTCTCGAGTGTCTACAATGAACTATACGTATGAGATCCTACATTTAGATTTTCATATAGTGTGTAATATTGGTCTTTAATCGACTTTGTGAGTACCTTTCGAGTGTCTACAACGAACTATACATATGAGGTCCTACACTTAAATTTTCATATAGTGTGTAATATTGGTCTTTAATCGACGTTGTGAGTACCTTTCGAGTGTCTACAACGAACTATACATATGAGGTCCTAAACATTGATTTTCTAATCGAGTGTTAAACAACCTTGTGAGTACCTTTCGAGTGTCTACAACGAACTATACATATGAGGTCCTACACTTAGATTTTCATATAGTGTGTAATATTGGTCTTTAATCGACGTTGTGAGTACCTTTCGAGTGTCTACAACGAACTATACATATGAGGTCCTACACTTAGATTTTCAAATAGTGTGTAATATTGGTCTTTAATCGACGTTGTGAGTACCTCTCGAGTGTCTACAATGAACTGTACGTATGAGATCCTACACTTAGATTTTCATATAGTGTGTAATATTGGTCTTTAATCGACTTTGTGAGTACCTTTCGAGGGTTTACAACGAACTATACATATGAGGTCCTACACTTTGATTTTCTAATCGTGTGTCAAACGACGTTGTGAGAACCTTTCGAGTGTCTAGAACGAACTATACATATGAGGTCCTACACTTAAATTTTAAATTAGTGTGTGTGTAATTTTGGTCTTTAATCGACGTTGTGAGAACCTTTCGAGTGTCTACAACGAACTATACATATGAGGTCCTACACTTAGATTTTCATATAGTGTGTAATATTGGTCTTTAAACGACGTTGTGAGTACCTTTCGAGTGTCTATAACGAACTATACATATGAGGTCCTAAACATTGATTTTCTAATCGAGTGTTAAACAGCCTTGTGAGTACCTTTCGAGTGTCTAGAACGAACTATATATATGAGGTCCTACACTTAGATTTTCATAAAGTGTGTAATATTGGTCTTTAATCGACGTTGTGAGTACCTTTCGAGTGTCTAGAACGAACTATACATATGAGGTCCTACACTTAGATTTTCATATAGTGTGTAATATTGGTCTTTAATCGACGTTGTGAGTACCTTTCGAGTGTCTACAACGAACTATACATATGAGGTCCTACACTTAGATTTTCATATAGTGTGTAATATTGGTCTTTAATCGACGTTGTGAGTACCTCTCGAGTGTCTACAACGAACTATACATATGAGGTCCTACACTTAAATTTTAAATTAGTGTGTAATTTTGGTCTTTAATCGACGTTGTGAGTACCTTTCGAGTGTCTACAAGGAACTATACATATGAGGTCCTACACTTAGATGTTCATATAGTGTGTAATTTTGGTCTTTAATCGACGTTGTGAGAACCTTTCGAGTGTCTAGAACGAACTCTACATATGAGGTCCTACACTTAGATTTTCATATAGTGTGTAATATTGGTCTTCAATCGACGTTGTGAGTACCTTTCTAGTGTCTAGAACAAACTATACATATGAGGTCCTACACTTTAATTTTCTAATCGTGTGTCAAACGACGTTGTGAGAACCTTTCGAGTGTCTAGAACGAACTATACATATGAGGTCCTACATTTAGATTTTCATATAGGGTGTAATATTGGTCTTTAATCGACGTTGTGAGTACCTTTCGAGTGTCTACAACGAACTATACATATGAGGTCCTAAACTTAAATTTTAAATAAGCGTGTAATTTTGGTCTTTAATCGACGTTGTGAGAACCTTTCGAGTGTCTAGAACGAACTATACATATGAGGTCCTACACTTAGATTTTCATAAAGTGTGTAATATTGGTCTTTAATCGACGTTGTGAGTACCTTTCGAGTGTCTACAACGAACTATACATATGAGGTCCTACACTTAAATTTTAAATTAGTGTGTAATTTTGGTCTTTAATCGACGTTGTGAGTACCTTTCGAGTGTCTAGAACAAACTATACATATGAGGTCCTTAATTTTGACGATCTAATCGTGTGTTAAACGACGTTGTGAGTACCTTTCGAGTGTTTACAACAACTATACATATGAGGTCCTACACTTTGATTTTCTAATTGTGTGTCAAACGACGTTGTGAGAACCTTTCGAGTGTCTAGAACGAACTATACATATGAGGTCCTACACTTAGATTTTCATATAGTGTGTAATATTGGTCTTTAATCGACGTTGTGAGTACTTTTCGAGTGTCTACAACGAACTATACATATGAGGTCCTAAACATTGATTTTCTAATCGAGTGTTAAACAACCTTGTGAGTACCTTTCGAGTGTCTACAACGAACTATACATATGAGGTCCTACACTTTGATTTTCTAATCGTGTGTCAAACGACGTTGTGAGAACCTTTCGAGTGTCTAGAACGAACTATACATATGAGGTCCTACACTTAAATTTTAAATTAGTGTGTGTGTAATTTTGGTCTTTAATCGACGTTGTGAGAACCTTTCGAGTGTCTACAACGAACTATACATATGAGGTCCTACACTTAGATTTTCATATAGTGTGTAATATTGGTCTTTAATCGACGTTGTGAGTACCTTTCGAGTGTCTATAACGAACTATACATATGAGGTCTTAAACATTGATTTTCTAATCGAGTGTTAAACAACCTTGTGAGTACCTTTCGAGTGTCTAGAACGAACTATACATATGAGGTCCTACACTTAGATTTTCATATAGTGTGTAATATTGGTCTTTAATCGTTGTTGTGAGTACCTTTCGAGTGTCTACAACGAACTATACATATGAGGTCCTACACTAAGATTTTCATATAGTGTGTAATATTGGTCTTTAATCGACGTTGTGAGTACTTTTCGAGTGTCTACAACGAACTATACATATGAGGTCCTAAACATTGATTTTCTAATCGAGTGTTAAACAACCTTGTGAGTACCTTTCGAGTGTCTACAACGAACTATACATATGAGGTCCTACACTTTGATTTTCTAATCGTGTGTCAAACGACGTTGTGAGAACCTTTCGAGTGTCTAGAACGAACTATACATATGAGGTCCTACACTTAAATTTTAAATTAGTGTGTGTGTAATTTTGGTCTTTAATCGACGTTGTGAGAACCTTTCGAGTGTCTAGAACGAACTATACATGTGAGGTCCTACACTTAGATTTTCATATAGTGTGTAATATTGGTCTTTAATCGACGTTGTGAGTACCTTTCGAGTGTCTACAACGAACTATACATATGAGGTCCTACACTTAGATTTTCATATAGTGTGTAATATTGGTCTTTAATCGACGTTGTGAGTACCTTTCGAGTGTCTAGAACGAACTATACATGTGAGGTCCTACACTTAGATTTTCATATAGTGTGTAATATTGGTCTTTAATCGACGTTGTGAGTACCTTTCGAGTGTCTACAACGAACTATACATATGAGGTCCTACACTTAGATTTTCATATAGTGTGTAATATTGGTCTTTAATCGACGTTGTGAGTACCTTTCGAGGGTTTACAACGAACTATACATATGAGGTCCTACACTTTGATTTTCTAATCGTGTGTCAAACGACGTTGTGAGAACCTTTCGAGTGTCTAGAACGAACTATACATATGAGGTCCTACACTTAGATTTTCATATAGTGTGTAATATTGGTCTTTAAACGACGTTGTGAGTACCTTTCGAGTGTCTATAACGAACTATACATATGAGGTCCTAAACATTGATTTTCTAATCGAGTGTTAAACAACCTTGTGAGTACCTTTCGAGTGTCTAGAACGAACTATACATATGAGGTCCTACACTTAGATTTTCATAAAGTGTGTAATATTGGTCTTTAATCGACGTTGTGAGTACCTTTCGAGTGTCTACAACGAACTATACATATGAGGTCCTACACTTAAATTTTAAATTAGTGTGTAATTTTGGTCTTTAATCGACGTTGTGAGTACCTTTCGAGTGTCTACAACGAACTATACATATGAGGTCCTACACTTAGATGTTCATATAGTGTGTAATATTGGTCTTCAATCGACGTTGTGAGTACCTTTCGAGTGTTTACAACGAACTATACATATGAGGTCCTACACTTAAATTTTAAATTAGTGTGTAATTTTGGTCTTTAATCGACGTTGTGAGTACCTTTCGAGTGTCTACAACGAACTATACATATGAGGTCCTACACTTAGATTTTCATATAGTGTGTAATATTGGTCTTCAATCGACGTTGTGAGTACCTTTCTAGTGTCTAGAACAAACTATACATATGAGGTCCTACACTTTAATTTTCTAATCGTGTGTCAAACGACGTTGTGAGAACCTTTCGAGTGTCTAGAACGAACTCTACATATGAGGTCCTACATTTAGATTTTCATATAGGGTGTAATATTGGTCTTTAATCGACGTTGTGAGTACCTTTCGAGTGTCTACAACGAACTATACATATGAGGTCCTAAACTTAGATTTTCATATAGTGTGCAATATTGGTCTTTAATCGACGTTGTGAGTACCTTTCGAGGGTTTACAACGAACTATACATATGAGGTCTTACACTTAAATTTTAAATTAGCGTGTAATTTTGGTCTTTAATCGACGTTGTGAGAACCTTTCGAGTGTCTAGAACGAACTATACATATGAGGTCCTACACTTAGATTTTCATAAAGTGTGTAATATTGGTCTTTAATCGACGTTGTGAGTACCTTTCGAGTGTCTACAACGAACTATACATATGAGGTCCTATACTTAGATTTTCATATAGTGTGTAATATTGGTCTTTAATCGACGTTGTGAGTACCTCTCGAGTGTCTACAATGAACTATACGTATGAGATCCTACACTTTAATTTTCTAATCGTGTGTCAAACGACGTTGTGAGAACCTTTCGAGTGTCTAGAACGAACTATACATATGAGGTCCTACACTTAGATTTTCATATAGTGTGTAATATTGGTCTTTAATCGACGTTGTGAGTACCTTTCGAGGGTTTACAACGAACTATACATATGAGGTCCTACACTTTGACTTTCTAATCGTGTGTCAAACGACGTTGTGAGAACCTTTCGAGTGTCTAGAACGAACTATACATATGAGGTCCTACACTTAAATTTTAAATTAGTGTGTGTGTAATTTTGGTCTTTAATCGACGTTGTGAGAACCTTTCGAGTGTCTACAACGAACTATACATATGAGGTCCTACACTTAAATTTTCATATAGTGTGTAATATTGGTCTTTAATCGACGTTGTGAGTACCTTTCGAGTGTCTACAACGAACTATACATATGAGGTCCTAAACATTGATTTTCTAATCGAGTGTTAAACAACCTTGTGAGTACCTTTCGAGTGTCTACAACGAACTATACATATGAGGTCCTACACTTAGATTTTCATATAATGTGTAATATTGGTCTTTAATCGACGTTGTGAGTACCTTTCGAGTGTCTACAACGAACTATACATATGAGGTCCTACACTTAGATTTTCATATAGTGTGTAATATTGGTCTTTAATCGACGTTGTGAGTACCTCTCGAGTGTCTACAATGAACTATACGTATGAGATCCTACACTTAGATTTTCATATAGTGTGTAATATTGGTCTTTAATCGACGTTGTGAGTACCTTACGAGTGTTTACAACGAACTATACATATGAGGTCCTACACTTTGATTTTCTAATTGTGTGTCAAACGACGTTGTGAGAACCTTTCGAGTGTCTAGAACGAACTATACATATGAGGTCCTACACTTAGATTTTCATATAGTGTGTAATATTGGTCTTTAATCGACGTTGTGAGTACTTTTCGAGTGTCTACAACGAACTATACATATGAGGTCCTAAACATTGATTTTCTAATCGAGTGTTAAACAACCTTGTGAGTACCTTTCGAGTGTCTACAACGAACTATACATATGAGGTCCTACACTTTGATTTTCTAATCGTGTGTCAAACGACGTTGTGAGAACCTTTCGAGTGTCTAGAACGAACTATACATATGAGGTCCTACACTTAAATTTTAAATTAGTGTGTGTGTAATTTTGGTCTTTAATCGACGTTGTGAGAACCTTTCGAGTGTCTACAACGAACTATACATATGAGGTCCTACACTTAGATTTTCATATAGTGTGTAATATTGGTCTTTAATCGACGTTGTGAGTACCTTTCGAGTGTCTATAACGAACTATACATATGAGGTCTTAAACATTGATTTTCTAATCGAGTGTTAAACAACCTTGTGAGTACCTTTCGAGTGTCTAGAACGAACTATACATATGAGGTCCTACACTTAGATTTTCATATAGTGTGTAATATTGGTCTTTAATCGTTGTTGTGAGTACCTTTCGAGTGTCTACAACGAACTATACATATGAGGTCCTACACTAAGATTTTCATATAGTGTGTAATATTGGTCTTTAATCGACGTTGTGAGTACTTTTCGAGTGTCTACAACGAACTATACATATGAGGTCCTAAACATTGATTTTCTAATCGAGTGTTAAACAACCTTGTGAGTACCTTTCGAGTGTCTACAACGAACTATACATATGAGGTCCTACACTTTGATTTTCTAATCGTGTGTCAAACGACGTTGTGAGAACCTTTCGAGTGTCTAGAACGAACTATACATATGAGGTCCTACACTTAAATTTTAAATTAGTGTGTGTGTAATTTTGGTCTTTAATCGACGTTGTGAGAACCTTTCGAGTGTCTAGAACGAACTATACATGTGAGGTCCTACACTTAGATTTTCATATAGTGTGTAATATTGGTCTTTAATCGACGTTGTGAGTACCTTTCGAGTGTCTACAACGAACTATACATATGAGGTCCTACACTTAGATTTTCATATAGTGTGTAATATTGGTCTTTAATCGACGTTGTGAGTACCTTTCGAGTGTCTAGAACGAACTATACATGTGAGGTCCTACACTTAGATTTTCATATAGTGTGTAATATTGGTCTTTAATCGACGTTGTGAGTACCTTTCGAGTGTCTACAACGAACTATACATATGAGGTCCTACACTTAGATTTTCATATAGTGTGTAATATTGGTCTTTAATCGACGTTGTGAGTACCTTTCGAGGGTTTACAACGAACTATACATATGAGGTCCTACACTTTGATTTTCTAATCGTGTGTCAAACGACGTTGTGAGAACCTTTCGAGTGTCTAGAACGAACTATACATATGAGGTCCTACACTTAGATTTTCATATAGTGTGTAATATTGGTCTTTAAACGACGTTGTGAGTACCTTTCGAGTGTCTATAACGAACTATACATATGAGGTCCTAAACATTGATTTTCTAATCGAGTGTTAAACAACCTTGTGAGTACCTTTCGAGTGTCTAGAACGAACTATACATATGAGGTCCTACACTTAGATTTTCATAAAGTGTGTAATATTGGTCTTTAATCGACGTTGTGAGTACCTTTCGAGTGTCTACAACGAACTATACATATGAGGTCCTACACTTAAATTTTAAATTAGTGTGTAATTTTGGTCTTTAATCGACGTTGTGAGTACCTTTCGAGTGTCTACAACGAACTATACATATGAGGTCCTACACTTAGATGTTCATATAGTGTGTAATATTGGTCTTCAATCGACGTTGTGAGTACCTTTCGAGTGTTTACAACGAACTATACATATGAGGTCCTACACTTAAATTTTAAATTAGTGTGTAATTTTGGTCTTTAATCGACGTTGTGAGTACCTTTCGAGTGTCTACAACGAACTATACATATGAGGTCCTACACTTAGATTTTCATATAGTGTGTAATATTGGTCTTCAATCGACGTTGTGAGTACCTTTCTAGTGTCTAGAACAAACTATACATATGAGGTCCTACACTTTAATTTTCTAATCGTGTGTCAAACGACGTTGTGAGAACCTTTCGAGTGTCTAGAACGAACTCTACATATGAGGTCCTACATTTAGATTTTCATATAGGGTGTAATATTGGTCTTTAATCGACGTTGTGAGTACCTTTCGAGTGTCTACAACGAACTATACATATGAGGTCCTAAACTTAGATTTTCATATAGTGTGCAATATTGGTCTTTAATCGACGTTGTGAGTACCTTTCGAGGGTTTACAACGAACTATACATATGAGGTCTTACACTTAAATTTTAAATTAGCGTGTAATTTTGGTCTTTAATCGACGTTGTGAGAACCTTTCGAGTGTCTAGAACGAACTATACATATGAGGTCCTACACTTAGATTTTCATAAAGTGTGTAATATTGGTCTTTAATCGACGTTGTGAGTACCTTTCGAGTGTCTACAACGAACTATACATATGAGGTCCTACACTTAGATTTTCATAAAGTGTGTAATATTGGTCTTTAATCGACGTTGTGAGTACCTTTCGAGTGTTTACAACGAACTATACATATGAGGTCCTACACTTAAATTTTAAATTAGTGTGTAAATTTGGTCTTTAATCGACGTTGTGAGTACCTTTCGAGTGTCTAGAACAAACTATACATATGAGGTCCTTAATTTTGACTATCTAATCGTGTGTTAAACGACGTTGTGAGTACCTTTCGAGTGTTTACAACGAACTATACATATGAGGTCCTACACTTAGATTTTCATATAGTGTGTAATATTGGTCCTTAATCGACGTTGTGAGAACCTTTCGAGTGTCTAGAACGAACTATACATATGAGGTCCTACACTTAGATTTTCATATAGTGTGTAATATTGGTCTTTAATCGACGTTGTGAGTACCTTTCGAGTGTCTACAACGAACTATACATATGAGGTCCTAAACATTGATTTTCTAATCGAGTGTTAAACAACCTTGTGAGTACCTTTCGAGTGTCTACAACGAACTATACATATGAGGTCCTACATTTAAATTTTAAATTATTGTGTAATTTTGGTCTTTAATCGACGTTGTGAGTACCTTTCGAGTGTCTACAACGAACTATACATATGAGGTCCTACACTTAGATTTTCATATAGTGTGTAATATTGGTCTTTAATCGACGTTGTGAGTACCTTTCGAGGGTTTACAACGAACTATACATATGAGGTCCTACACTTTGATTTTCTAATCGTGTGTCAAACGACGTTGTGAGAACCTTTCGAGTGTCTAGAACGAACTAAACATATGAGGTCCTACACTTAAATTTTAAATAAGTGTGTGTGTAATTTTGGTCTTTAATCGACGTTGTGAGAACCTTTCGAGTGTCTACAACGAACTATACATATGAGGTCCTACACTTAGATTTTCATATAGTGTGTAATATTGGTCTTTAATCGACGTTGTGAGTACCTTTCGAGTGTCTATAACGAACTATACATATGAGGTCCTAAACATTGATTTTCTAATCGAGTGTTAAACAACCTTGTGAGTACCTTTCGAGGGTCTACAACGAACTAAACATATGAGGTCTTTCACTTAAATTTTAAATTAGTGTGTAATTTTGGTCTTTAATCGACGTTGTGAGAACCTTTCGAGTGTCTACAACGAACTATACATATGAGGTCCTACACTTAGATTTTCATAAAGTGTGTAATATTGGTCTTTAATCGACGTTGTGAGTACCTTTCGAGTGTCTATAACAAACTTTACATATGAGGTCCTTAATTTTGACTTTCTAATCGTGTGTTAAACGACGTTGTGAGTACCTTTCGAGTATTTACAACGAACTATACATATGAGGTCTTACACTTAGATTTTCATATATTGTGTAATATTGGTCTTTAATCGACGTTGTGAGTACCTTTCGTTTGTCTTCGACGAACTATACATATGAGGTCCTACTCTTAGATTTTCATATAGTGTGTAACATTGGTTTTCAATCGACATTTTGAGTACCTTTCGAGTGTCTAGATGGAACTATACATATGAGGTCCTACACTTAAATTTTAAATTAGTGTGTAATTTTGGTCTTTAATCGACGTTGTGAGTACCTTTCGAGTGTCTACAACGAACTATACATATGAGGTCCTATACTTAGATTTTCATATAGTGTGTAATATTGGTCTTTAATCGACGTTGTGAGTACCTCTCGAGTGTCTACAATGAACTATACGTATGAGATCCTACACTTTAATTTTCTAATCGTGTGTCAAACGACGTTGTGAGAACCTTTCGAGTGTCTAGAACGAACTATACATATGAGGTCCTACACTTAGATTTTCATATAGTGTGTAATATTGGTCTTTAATCGACGTTGTGAGTACCTTTCGAGGGTTTACAACGAACTATACATATGAGGTCCTACACTTTGATTTTCTAATCGTGTGTCAAACGACGTTGTGAGAACCTTTCGAGTGTCTAGAACGAACTATACATATGAGGTCCTACACTTAAATTTTAAATTAGTGTGTGTGTAATTTTGGTCTTTAATCGACGTTGTGAGAACCTTTCGAGTGTCTACAACGAACTATACATATGAGGTCCTACACTTAAATTTTTATATAGTGTGTAATATTGGTCTTTAATCGACGTTGTGAGTACCTTTCGAGTGTCTACAACGAACTATACATATGAGGTCCTAAACATTGATTTTCTAATCGAGTGTTAAACAAACTTGTGAGTACCTTTCGAGTGTCTACAACGAACTATACATATGAGGTCCTACACTTAGATTTTCATATAATGTGTAATATTGGTCTTTAATCGACGTTGTGAGTACCTTTCGAGTGTCTACAACGAACTATACATATGAGGTCCTACACTTAGATTTTCATATAGTGTGTAATATTGGTCTTTAATCGACGTTGTGAGTACCTCTCGAGTGTCTACAATGAACTATACGTAAGAGATCCTACACTTAGATTTTCATAAAGTGTGTAATATTGGTCTTTAATCGACGTTGTGAGTACCTTTCGAGTGTTTACAACGAACTATACATATGAGGTCCTACACTTAAATTTTAAATTAGTGTGTAAATTTGGTCTTTAATCGACGTTGTGAGTACCTTTCGAGTGTCTAGAACAAACTATACATATGAGGTCCTTAATTTTGACTATCTAATCGTGTGTTAAACGACGTTGTGAGTACCTTTCGAGTGTTTACAACGAACTATACATATGAGGTCCTACACTTAGATTTTCATATAGTGTGTAATATTGGTCCTTAATCGACGTTGTGAGAACCTTTCGAGTGTCTAGAACGAACTATACATATGAGGTCCTACACTTAGATTTTCATATAGTGTGTAATATTGGTCTTTAATCGACGTTGTGAGTACCTTTCGAGTGTCTACAACGAACTATACATATGAGGTCCTAAACATTGATTTTCTAATCGAGTGTTAAACAACCTTGTGAGTACCTTTCGAGTGTCTACAACGAACTATACATATGAGGTCCTACATTTAAATTTTAAATTATTGTGTAATTTTGGTCTTTAATCGACGTTGTGAGTACCTTTCGAGTGTCTACAACGAACTATACATATGAGGTCCTACACTTAGATTTTCATATAGTGAGTAATATTGGTCTTTAATCGACGTTGTGAGTACCTTTCGAGGGTTTACAACGAACTATACATATGAGGTCCTACACTTTGATTTTCTAATCGTGTGTCAAACGACGTTGTGAGAACCTTTCGAGTGTCTAGAACGAACTATACATATGAGGTCCTACACTTAGATTTTCATATAGTGTGTAATATTGGTCTTTAATCGACGTTGTGAGTACCTTTCGAGTGTCTATAACGAACTATACATATGAGGTCCTAAACATTGATTTTCTAATCGAGTGTTAAACAACCTTGTGAGTACCTTTCGAGGGTCTACAACGAACTAAACATATGAGGTCTTTCACTTAAATTTTAAATTAGTGTGTAATTTTGGTCTTTAATCGACGTTGTGAGAACCTTTCGAGTGTCTACAACGAACTATACATATGAGGTCCTACACTTAGATTTTCATAAAGTGTGTAATATTGGTCTTTAATCGACGTTGTGAGTACCTTTCGAGTGTCTATAACAAACTTTACATATGAGGTCCTTAATTTTGACTTTCTAATCGTGTGTTAAACGACGTTGTGAGTACCTTTCGAGTATTTACAACGAACTATACATATGAGGTCTTACACTTAGATTTTCATATATTGTGTAATATTGGTCTTTAATCGACGTTGTGAGTACCTTTCGTTTGTCTTCGACGAACTATACATATGAGGTCCTACTCTTAGATTTTCATATAGTGTGTAACATTGGTTTTCAATCGACATTTTGAGTACCTTTCGAGTGTCTAGAACGAACTATACATATGAGGTCCTACACTTAAATTTTAAATTAGTGTGTAATTTTGGTCTTTAATCGACGTTGTGAGTACCTTTCGAGTGTCTACAACGAACTATACATATGAGGTCCTACACTTAAATTTTCATAAAGTGTGTAATATTGGTCTTTAATCGACGTTGTGAGTACCTTTCGAGTGTCTATAACAAACTTTACATATGAGGTCCTTAATTTTGACTTTCTAATCGTGTGTTAAACGACGTTGTGAGTACCTTTCGAGTATTTACAACGAACTATACATATGAGGTCTTACACTTAGATTTTCATATATTGTGTAATATTGGTCTTTAATCGACGTTGTGAGTACCTTTCGTTTGTCTTCGACGAACTATACATATGAGGTCCTACTCTTAGATTTTCATATAGTGTGTAACATTGGTTTTCAATCGACATTTTGAGTACCTTTCGAGTGTCTAGAACGAACTATACATATGAGGTCCTACACTTAAATTTTAAATTAGTGTGTAATTTTGGTCTTTAATCGACGTTGTGAGTACCTTTCGAGTGTCTACAACGAACTATACATATGAGGTCCTACACTTAAATTTTAAATTAGTGTGTAATTTTGGTCTTTAATCGACGTTGTGAGTACCTTTCGAGTGCCTAGAACAAACTATACATATAAGGTCCTAAACTTTGATTATCTTATCGTTTGTTAAACGACGTTGTGAGTACCTTTCGAGTGTCTACAACGAACTATACATATGAGGTTCTTAACTCTGATTTTATAATCGTGTGTTAAACGACGTTGTGGGTACTTTACGAGTGTCTACAACGAACTACACATATGAGGTCTTTAACTTTGATTTTCATATAGTATGTGAAATGGTCTTTAATCGACGTTGTTAGTACCTTTCGAGTGTCTGGAACGAACTATACATATGAGGTCCTTAACTTTTATTTTCTAATCGTGTGTCAAACGACGTTGTGAGAAACTTACGTATGTCTCTAAAACACTTGTGAGAACCTTACGTATGTCTCTAAAACACTTCTGAGAACCTTGTGCCCTAAACGATATTACACAAACGTGATCTTATATCTGTTTTTTTTCTCTTTAGATTTTTTATTTCAAATTTTTTGTTCAGTCCCCATAATTATGGTCTATAAATAAGGTCCCTATAATTAAGGTGCGGAACGTACCGAGTGTTAATTGTTCGTCATAAGGATGGTTAATATCGTAAAAGTGTCATTTGGTCCCGGCAAGTGCTGCGGAAAACTGGCAGAGTGGTAAAGTAGTTAAAACGGAACTACGTCATTTGACCTAATGTCCTCATATGTATAGTAAGTTTCGATTTTTAAAAAGGTTTAAATTTTGATGTTTTTTTTTGGTTTCCGTTATTGGAAGAGGTTTATCTATATAGGTGTTTTTTCAAATTATTTTTCATTGATTATTAAAGAAGATATCAACTGTCAAAGTTAGTCCCGACAAAATCGTCTGAAAACCGACGACGTGTTGGGTCCCAGTGCTGTATGTAATGGCCGTATGTGTGTGTGTGTGTGTGTGTGTGTGTGTGTGTTTGCGTGTCTGTCTGTTGTTCGCAGGTTAAAGTGGGAAAACCTTGTTCGCAGTTTCTTGAATTTTGGAAAAGGTTCACTAGGGCAAAACCGCCATTACAGCGTATTCTAGATTTACAGCGTGTTACGGTTAGGAGTACCGAAACTTTTATATTTTACTCTATGGGTCCCTACGAGTTTAAAACGTCAAATGAACCATGGTCCTAAAAAGCCCCGTTTCAGAGTTACGATCTCTCAAAAATCAGTCTGGAAAACATTGAAATCAAATGTGAAATCTTTATCTTCCTTGACCCCAATGGTTTTCATAAATTTATCGGTTGTTTTTTAGCGATAAAGTGATAAACAGATCGTCTAATATCAAAAGATCATTAAGAGGTCGTTCAGGAGTATGCACCGCCAGTTTTTGAAATTACTAAATTTAAGCTGTAACGATTAAATAATTATTAAATATTTCAAGTAAATGAGCTAAACTCTTGTAGTGAGTGATGCGCAAAAACCAAGGACACATAATGAAATTGCTATCTTTTTAAAATAAATATATATTTATATATATATATATATATTTACAACAACTGTTCAAAATGCCCCCCTTGGGCTCTAATACACAAACGACAACGCCGTAAAATGAAAACTAACTGCGCTACATAGTAGTGCATTGAGGGTGCAATCGATTAGGGCAGTTATTTTATCAATATCAGATGTGGGGGAGGCGGGGCTGTCGTGAACCTAGCCCCAACGTTAATATTTTACCATTGGACGCCCCGAACGCTTGATATTGAAATACGTCATATCTCTAAAAGGATGGTGGTGCAATGAAAACTAACTGCGGTGCATAGTAGTGCATTGATGGTGCAATCGATTAGGCGCGTTTAAATTATCAAATTCGAATACGAGGGGGCTGTCGTTAAGTTAAATAATAATAATCTTATTTATTTACAAGAACCAAAAACCTTACCATTAACAAAGCACAGAAAGCCACTTTACTAAACGACAGCTCGTATATCAATAATCGTTAAGTCGATAAGAAAACCCGTAAATACATTACAAAAAACTAACTAAGTGGACCACCCACGGGTTCTACTAATAAAAATCGGATAACAAACTAGAACGATTTTTGAAATTTTGTCCCGGGTTCCGATTAGAACTTTTAAAAAACCCTGCCTTTGACCCATGCTTTTCATTTGGCTGGCAACGAAAGTTACGCCATCGGTGCCAAACTGTTGAACTAACACTCTATTTCGCCTAAAATTAAATGGCCAACTTTAGCTCGACGCTAACGCGGTTTTTTTGACATCTTTAAAGCGACTTATGTTTAATTAAAGTTGAAGAATGGCTCAAAATTGCGTAATTAAATCATGTAAAAGTAAATACACAAAAGAAAAAATTTCGCAGGATAAATCTGTCTCTCTAAACCCGTTTGGAGGGGTGTGGTACAAAAAGCCTAGTAAAGCTGGGACGATTTTTTCATCTCCTTTATTTATTTATCGATGTACCGTGGAACTTAAAGTATCACAGACATTTTAGTTCCTTAAATCTTATTACGACAAATCCACTAACATAATGTAACGTATCAAAGAGTTCCTTTGGAGTTTTTTCCAAAAACGATTCAAGCTCGCTTCTAAGTTTGTCTTCTTTCTCCTTCTGTTTCATGCTTTTCAGCACAGCTTCATCAACCCCAATTCTCAACTCCACCATAAGTTTGGCAATAAAGTCTTGTAAAAACATGCTAATGCTAAATTGTTTTGAACGACATGGCAGGCTTTCAAATATAGGCATTTTGTTGAAATTAGTTTTCAAATTATCATTAATCGCTTTGTTAAGGCATATTTTATGTAGCGTTGGTTTGACGTTTATTGATATACGAGCTGTCGTTTAGTCAAGTGGCTTTTTGTTAATGGTAAGGTTTTCGATTCTTGTTAATCCATTTTCTATTGGTGTGGATATTTGGATATCTACGATTCCTAATGCAGTCATTGATTTTCTGGGTGTGCGAGTCATTATATGATATGGGAAATTGGATGGCATTGGTCTTTTTTATGCGGTATGTGTCACAACGTCAACAGGAAGTCTATGAGTCGTCCACTACCAGATGTCGAATATAGCGATTCTATCTTCATCAAGGGCGAGTGTTGAAATAAAATGAGCGTTAAAGATGCGGCAATTATTTCGTAAGCGAGAAAAATACAAATACCCTCTGTAGATATTTCTTTCATTAAAATTGTCTTCGTATTATATTTAACTGATAAACTTGTACTGGTAATAGGGTTAAATTCAATTGTGTATTGTTTTAGTACGTCTAACTCATTGTTGTAACTACTTAAATTAAAATATTCCGAATAAATTAAACTCGGTTGTTTCGTCTAAATTATTTTAATTATAATTAAAATTTTATACCGGGCGGGAATGAACCGGGATTACGTTTTAGTAAATAACTCTGAATTGCGGAGATATATCTTTAAGGAAATTAATACCACTAGGGACAATTCTTACGAGGAGAGGTATATTTTGGCTTACCAACTTGTTTTCATAATACTGGAGCGAGAAAGGCTTAGCTATGAAAAGAGTTAGCAGACGCCGTGTTGCCGACTTTTTCCTTGACCGAAGATCCCTACTTAACCGACATTAGCGCCCAATAATAACCATCTTTCTGTTCCTGGGGTTTATATTCCTTTCAGTGGAGAAACATCGTTCATAATATTTATTATTTCTAATGAAAAAAGGTTTGTTCAAAAAAGGAAGTGAACAATGAAATTACAAGACACCGAGACTCTGTGCAACCTTCAAAGTGATATCTCAATTATTTCTATTAAAGTGTAATTTTGTGAATATTTTTTACTATATCTCAAGATATATATAAACATTAAGGCTTGGAAATATAACACAGTTATTTTTTAAACTTTTATTTGAATATGTAATATAATGACAAAATTTAAAAAATATATTTTCACTATACATTTAATGCGTTATTTTACGACAAATATTTAAAAATTATTATCTATTAAATATTCAACTAATATTCTAATAAAAGCTATTATTAACTTTCGCAATTTCGCTTATCAGATTTCAACGACTAATTAGAGATCTTATCTTTCATTATTTACTAAACACCACAACCAAATCAGTTAAAAACTACGGCAGCTATCGCGTCCACAACGTTTCGAGTACTGACAATGTTTTAACAATCACATGATTTATAATAAATAATGAAAACCAAAGTAAGCTAAGCAGTCACAAAAACGTATTGGTTTCTATCCTTCCTTTTCTGATATTTTCAATCCGTTTTGTTCGACAAACAGAGAGTGCAATCAATGTCATTTTTAGGAAAAACCGACAAAACGAAGGTGAAATACGTCACAGATCCAGCGAAAACACTGGTCAAAAACGTTTTATCTAGAATTAAACAATTCAAAAAGGAAAAGTTAAAATTTCCCGTGTTAATTTTTTGTAACAGAAATATTTCCCGGCTTTGATTAAATCTATTTTCAGAGAGATCCAGTTTACTGTTTTTCGCAGTTCGTTTACTGAATGCCGCAAGCAAATCTCCCTTAGCGTCGTTCATCAGGCTGAGTGAAATCATTAACAATACGGTGCCGTACATTGGAATAATAGTTTGTAATACACTGAATGTTTTAAGTAATGATGATGATTCGGTTTCCTTAAAAACAATTGTAAAATTAAGGCAGAAATTGACGATCCATTCAAACAAGAATAAAGCGATAACATTCACATAAGACGAATCGAGGGTTTTCACCATTGACATCAACCGCGAATGTCTTAGATGGAAACAATGTGTGTCAGGAAACTCCAAAAGATTATTCGCGAGTTTAGAAACGCTTGCCCGTAAAGTAACCACAATGAACGTCATCATTATCTGAACCATTAATTTTAGGCTCTCTAGAACTGATATACAGATGTGATCCAGTATCATAATAGCTCGAGTTAATATTAAATGTTCGTACATGTAACGAGAATTAAACAAAGTGGATTTTACATATTGATCGACTTCTTGTTTTCCACAAGTCGCGTAAGCTATACAACCCAACAGTACATTTCCGAGATGTAAAAACATCAGCGACATCGCAAAAACATTGAGAACTGTCATTGAAAACTTTAAATCTCCATTAAATTCTTGCAAATATGATATTGCATCTAAGTTATTTAGCCTAAATGTTTTATTTGAGATAGATAAATAGACGATGTAGACAAATACAATGGTCTGGGTGGTGTACAGCAGGTGGTAAATAATAGAAAAGTCGTATTCTCTTCGAATGAGCATCTGCACGTCCCACAAAATGGCATAAATGCTAAAAAATACAGTTAAAATTATAGTTGCATATTTTAGAAGTTTATATTTATATCCTGTTTTATGATGACGGTTGCTCAGTCCCGCGCTTTGAAACCACTGACAAATTAAATTAAACAATTTGAACTTTGCCATATTTCTATTTATTTTTATATCGTCCGAAATATTTGAAGGATTCCGTGTTATGTAATATTCCAAAGGCTTTTTCTTTTAATCCAATTCTTTGTACATGTCTGAATTGAGAAGTCAGCTGATAATCCATAAGCGCTCACATTTTGCAGACTTGATCGTGATTAATTTGATCGATATGTTTGAAAAGTAAAGTTCATCAACGAAAGACATCATTTAGAGATCTATTTTTGGAAAAAAATATTAATAATAATCAGTTAGGCTAGGTTAATACCCAATGCACCACCTTAGGCCTAAGTCATCAAGCGACTTAAGCAGTCCCCACAGTAGAGACGAGCTGCACCTACTATTTTTTTAACAGTATATTCGACTCGACCCCCAAAATCTATGTTTTTTTTAAGCGGGTTCGGGTCGGTTCGGGCCCTAAAATCCTGACTAAATCGGGTACCCAACTCGTATCCACCCCACAGTTTCCGGATCATAATTCCATTGACGCTTTAACTGAAAAGAATATAACACGGTATATACAATACTATTTTAGTAACATACATGTTATTTAAATAGCAGAAAACCTTGTTCGTACCAAGAAAACATTAACGTCACCGGATCAGTTGTAAATTCACCGTCATCGAAGCACTTCTTTATTCAACCAGATTCATGCCTACATTATTTTTAGAATAGCTGCAATGACGGGTAAAATTTGAATTTGTATTATATAATTCAGATTAAAAAACGATAACTAAGAAAATTATTGAAAGAAAATACCAAGGTGTTTTCAATTGCTTAAAATTGAATCGGAAAATTAAACCACTAACAAAATTGAACCGAATACGTTAAGTCAAAATTTGTATTACTTCTTACGCATTTTAATAAATAAAAATAGTTATTTTATGTAATTTGTTAAGAGATTTCGAAGTGCGAAGCTTACCGCTCAATATTTCCTACGGGTATAAAAATACATAAATATGCGCGTTGGTTACTGCGAGATTAAAAATGAATAAACACGCTAGAAAATCCATATTGGGCTGTGTATTTAAATCGCGTGAACGATTGATTACGGTAAACAACCCAACCAGGTATTTTAGTGTAAATTAAGTGGGCTGATACTATTATTGATGGGAAACATTGTTGTTTAGGCCAATCATGTTAAAGGTTGTCGGCCATCGATCTATTTGGTTAAATAAAATAGATGAAGGGGTCATTATGTTATGGAAATACGAACACTCATGGAACCATCATGGCTGATTGTAATGAAATTTTGCATGCTGAATTTTCATTATGATCTATATTGTTTTAACAGCTAAAGCTAATATCATAGTAATAAACTTTCTAAAATGTGAAAAATAACTGTAATTAGTATAATTCCTTAAATAGCAACTTGATAAAATTGTGACAATTTTCTTTAAAAACGGGAAAATAGTTTATTTGGTTTATAATTATACTCAGAAAAACCGTTGTTACACACTAATAATTTTACTTCAACCAAGGTTAAATCAATGACTATAAACTTAATCATTAACAAGTTGGCAAGCCAAAATAAACCTCTCCTCGGAAGCATTGTTCCAAGTGGTATTAAATTATCGAGACGTCCCTTAAAGATATCTCAGCAATTCAGAGTTATTTACTAAAAACGTAATCCCGGTTCAATCCCGCCCGGTATAAAATTTTAATTGTAAAATAATTGAGACGAAACAACCGAGTTTAATTTATTCAGAATAATATAAATTAAGTAGTTACAACAGCGAGTTAGACGTATTAAAACAATGCACAATTGAATTTAACCCTAGTATTTACAGAACAAGTTTATCATTTAAATATAATACGAAGCAAATTTTAACGAAAGAAATATCTACAGAGAGTATTTGTATATTTCTCGCTTACGACATACTTGCCGTATCTTTAACGCTCATTTTATTTCAACACTCGCCCTTGATGAAGATACCGTAGAATAGCTATATTCGACATCTGGTAGTGGACGACTCGTAGACTTCCTGTTGACGTTGTGACACATGCCGCATGAAAACGACCAATACCGTCCAATTTCCAATATCATATAATGACTCGCACACCCAGGAAATCAATGACTGCATTATTAATCGTAAATGTCCAAATATCCACACCAATAAAAAATGAATTAACAAGAAGCGAAAAACTTAAATAATCAGCTAGGCTAATACCCAAGGCACCACCCTAGGCCTAAGTCATCGAGCGACTTTTATAGCCTTTAATGCAGGTGGCTGGGTTACAATTCCAAAAACGCGGAAACATTTCTGTTAAGAGTTATGGGATCGCAGGACAATATTTTCGATAAATATCACTGCCAGCAGTACCATTAGTTAAAAGGCGAAGTCAATTTCGAAAAAATGGTTCAACCTACTTCGAGTGTTGAGTTTCACCTACAATCGAATATTTGGTATACAATAATGAAAAATAAAAAATATCGGGACAATCTCGACAATGGCTACATAAAATTGAAAGATAACCTTAAACCAATAATTTCAAGCTCCGTCAGACCAGAAGATCTAGTGGCACCATGCCAATGTAAAAAATGTGCCAGAAATACTATTTGTCCTTGTAGAGTTGCTCAGTTGTCTTGTTGTTTATTTTGTAAATGTTGTAATTGAGACGAAACAACCGAGTTTAATTTATTCAGAATAATATAAATAAAGAAGTTACAACAGCGAGTTAGACGTACTTAAACAAAGCTCAATTGAATTTAAACCTATTTACAGAACAAGATTATCAGTTAAATATAATACGAAGCAAATTTTAATGAAAGAAATATATACAACGGGTATTTGTATTTTTCTCGCTTACGACATACTCGCCGCATCTTTAACGCGCATTTTAATTCAACACTCGCCCTTGAATATACCGTCAAAAGCTATATTCGACATCTGGTAGTGGAAGACTCGCAAACTTCCTGTTGACGTTGTGACACATACCGCGTGAAAAAGACCAAAACCGTCTAATTTCCAATATCATATAATGACTCGCACACCCAGGAAATCAATTATGTCCAAATATCCACAACAATAAAAAATTAATTAACAAGAAATGAAAAACTTACCATTCACAAAGCACAGAAAGCCCCTTGACTAAATAATAAATGACCGTAGACGGAATAGTTAGGGTTCTTTATAAATAAAACAAACTAACCCGATTGATGAACTGCATTAAACATCTTAATCAGTCGAGAAAACGTTTAAAATAAATTACATATGACGGACGACCCAGTTAATAACCCAGACCACTATGTAAACAACTCGATATTTTCTTCATAAACGAACTATTACCCTTGAAAACTAATACGCTAGATAAAATAATAATAACCCACTCAAACCGGCTTCGGAGCAAAAATTACAAATAAAAAAATATAATTATAACCGAATAAGCTTAATAGCAAACATAACGAATTGAAAAATAATTATAATTATAATCGAATCGGTTAGCCTGCATGACAATAACGAATTGAAAAATATATAACACTAGCCCTATCGATATGGCTTCTCAGAAAAATAACGAATTGAAAAATATATAATACTAGCCCTATTGATATGGCATCATAGAAAAAAACGAATTGGAAAATATATAACACTAACTTAATCAATTAGGCTTCAAAACAAAGGTAACCAATAGAAAAAATAAACAACGCAATCAACAAATTAACTTACAATACCGGTTTGACGTGTCTTCAATATTTAGACACCCGATTAAAAAAATTATATCACAAATTTTAAGCCGTTAAAAGAATTCGTTAAATAAATTCCGAATTTGTGACTAAGTTAATCATACATTAGACAACGACGTACATGCCGACAACTTAAAGGTTCCTCGAAAAATTAACGATTTCTCACAAACCTTGACAATACCAAAAAGTTATTACTCTTAAAAAATAATAGATAACAGCGTACTATGGACGTGAAAAAACCTACCAACACCAATAATACCAAAAAAAGGTAAATAAAAAACACTCGTTATCTCAACCAGAAAATAAAGAGATTAAACAAATTAAAATAAATCAGAAACTAAAGACATTTTTTATAAAGACAAATATAGTTATTTTTACGCAGTAAATAAAACTAGGTGACCCGGGATCGATTTCTGCTACCGATCGCATTTTACATAAAAATAATTAATTAATTTTAAATTCAATATAATTCACAAAAGCGTAAAATGTTGTTGAAAAAAATTTTACAAAAGTGTAAAATATTGTAGGAAAAAAATTAACGTCAATAACTTTATAACAGCGTAAAGGACTATCGTTTAGCTGTTTTTGAAAAACACAGAAGCTAAACAAGCGTCGGTGGCTGAGGTGTTAGAGTAAATCTCTCCTTGCAGCAGACCCGGGTTCGATTCCCGGCCGGCGCCAATAAATCGCAATTAGACACTAAGACGAATACCGTGAACAATTGGTGGAAACCCTGCCATTGGAAGTTGAGAGATTGTTAAACACTCAGCATTCGGTCCGTCCCAAAAGTCAACAAGTAAAAGTTGGAGCGAAAATGCACGTACACACAACCAACACTAACACAACACACTCAACACCCACAACCGTCGTAACACAAACTAAACATTCACACCCTACACATAGACATTAAAATAACGTAATATCCAACCAAACTGCATCCACACTGTCGCGACGGTGAGCGTAAAACTATCAAAACCAAACCCAACCGCATTGTAATCCGTTAACGCTCACCGTCAAACGGTGGTTTTGCCATCCGTTAGACTTCGCTCACTAATTCCTAGCAACTGCGAACGTAAAGAGCCCTAGCAACTGCGAACGCGGTGATTTCAACACAAAGCGTACGCAGTGATTACACTTTGCCCCGAAAATGCGTACGCGTTCGCTGGACACACACACCCACAGACACGGTGATTGTATAACCCCTCCAGGGTACAAAGTACCCTCGGAGAGGTAAAAATACAAAATTGAGTTTCGAAAGATCAGAAATTTACTGAATTTGTTTTTATAGTCCATTTGACAATATTGAGAATTAAATTAATTATAAATAAAATTTCACAATGAACTATTCATGTTCGACCAAATAATTAATAAATTGCGTCTATAACACACTATCTCTCGTATTATTCGCTATCAAACTAACCTAGCGAGAAAATAGCCAATGAAGAAACCAGGGAGTAACAATTGTCCAGTTTCAATACTTTCGATTACGCAATTACTCTACCGCAGATTATCGCTAAAAAGCTATTATTATAACTGCCATTAACTGCGAAAAGTAGAGAGTGGTTGCCCCATTGCTGCGCCTTTTGGAGAGTTTGGTGGCTTGCATTTTAGGTGTGACTGTCAGCAGTCGGTTTCTTTGCTGCTCGAGGCTGTTTCGTCAACCAGCCGGACTGTGGACCCTAGCGTAGGGCATTTATGATGAGACTACCGGTGATACAAGAGGAATTTATATTCCAGGAACACCGGTATATCAAATACTGACACAATGTCATAAATATCATCCGAAATCCTTCAGTGTTTAACTTATTATTATGTTACTGATGATTTACGATATATTAAACAGTTTTATGGTAAATAACATGTGTATAAAAAAGCTTTCTATTGTGGTTTTTGACTTTTAAATTTAAAATATTAAAATGACATACGCCTGTCCATTATTAACATGTCTGTAAGACTTATCGGATGATTCCTTGTTAACGACGAAGGTTTTACCTTCAATTACGTGTATTTCATTTGACGAATTTAATTTATAATTTTACTTAAATAAGAATTTTATTTAGAGGATTAGAAATTTAAACGGTTGTTGAGAATTAAACAGGACATTGCATACCGACTATGGGATAGGCTAGCAATCGCCTTTCTGGAAACCACGCTCTTGCCATTCCAGTGGATGGATACTCAAGTAAGCTAAATATATTTATATTATATACCAACCTTTGTTTACCTATTTAGATTAAGATTCTTAGCCGTGGGATATTAGCAACGGGCCATTGGATAAGATCTATTTATCGTAGTTAGTCACAGAGGAACAATTCATGATCAACAAAATAAGGTACTTTCATTCCAAAATATGTGTTATTAAATTTCAATGAAAAAATGCCCCTTCATTAGGTTCTCTGAGATTGCGCAATCCCGCGGAATTATTGGAGAAGTTTATGAGACTCATATCGCCAGAGTTGCTTGAATTCTCTAAATGTACAACAAGTGATAATTTGTTTTACCTTAATGTAGGCATCAATAACAAAAAATAATCATAAAATACAATTGCCTTTAATTTTGCTCCAAAAACAGATTTATGACCACAAACTGCGTATTATAAATGCAAATGCTAAATTTCCCGGGTCCTCTCACGATTCCCACGTCTTCCGAATGTCAGCCATATCAACCTTTCTAGAAAATCGGTACATAATGGACGAAGAAATTCTTGACTAATCGGTAAGGTAACATTTTATTACTCTTGCTTGTTACCAATAAATACAACGGTAATTTGTATTATAGAACTGAACTTGATAACTAAAACAATGTCCATATTAAAATGTTTAGGTGACAGCGGGTACCCCTTAAGACCGATGGTGCTAATACTACACCCACAAAGAAAAAAAACCTTTCATATGCACTATGTGCAAGTCAGAACATAGTTCAACGCTGTTTTGGCTATTGAAACAAGTGTTTCGTTGTTTATTACAACACTGTACTCTGCAATACCATCCCAGCGTGGCAGCTCGCATAGTTTATGCTTGCTGTATACTACAAAATAGGCTTAGAGAGGAGGATCACGAATCAGAAGATGACGATTTTATTGAAACTGATAGTGACACAGATGATGAGGATTTGAACACGAGACAAAGGCGCACGAGGAGGATTAGAGAGCTAAGAAGAAATGAAATACTTGATGTTCCAACTCAATGATGCGTTGATAACTATTTAAGACCGGGACAGTTAAACGTAGTCAGAAGATCTGGGTAATTGAAAAAAAAAATTATTGAAGAAAAATGGGAAAACTAACCAAAGGCTTAAATGAAACAAAATAGCTTGTTCAACTGTACTTTCAGTTGCTTCAAACTACTAACTAGCCTACTTGTAGTTGTACTCAAACCAATATTTATAATTAACTATCATTTTTAGTAGTTAAATTTTTAACAATACATTTTAAAGATTCGTAGTTAAATTTCACGCTTTTTTTTAATTAATTTTGCATAATAAGAACCTATAACTCGTTTATGGAAGCGTAATTAAAGCAGTATTTGTATTTTAGTGTTACTTATTTTAAAAAACGTTTGACTAGACTTATAGGAACATGCTAAATCTTTCAAAACCTTTTTATGGCAGTAGTTTAAAAAAATTAATTTCACTACTTAATTCAATATATCTAAAAATATTTTAATAAAAAAAGTTGATATATTTGTAATGGCCAAAGTCATGTCCATCAATGCATGAGCTTTACATTCTTCTACTCGTTGTTTTGGCCGTTCAAATAGCAATGCTTTCTCTTCGACTACAATTATTTTAAGCAGTACTCTTTCGATACTTTTCAAAGCTTCAACTTGGTTTTGTTGCATTTTTTCTAATGCGTGAACTTTGCTTTCTTTAATTTCTCTTAGAGCTTCTGTCACTTTTTCTAGATGAGATTTTAACTCCTGAAAATTTTATCACTTAGTTAAAGTAACTGCTTATTAAATATTAAAATTGAGGATTTGTCTAGCGCTAATTGTATTATAATAAAATTAAAAACCACGGAGTTGTTTGTATAACGCGAATCATCGGTTTCGTGTCGATCACTTATACCGTCGCGTATAACGCGAATCATCGGTTTCGTGTCGATCACTTATACCGTCGTGTATAACGCGAATCATCGGTTTCGTGTCGATCACTTATACCGTCGCGTATAACGCGAATCATCGGTACCGAATAGATGATTGACTAAACAAATTTGAATTACTCACACCATCATAGGTGAAGTCGCTCACGAGGCTGTTTTTGGTCTCTCTAGAGTTGGTCCTTTTTTCAACTTCGTTAAGATTTCAATTCTGCCTTCCAAAAAAGCGGACACCGGGTCGGTTTGTGTTCGCCAATCAGTTTCTTTAGTTTTTTTATTGGAATATCTTATTGGCAGAAACTTAGAAAACCAGGGGACACCAAACTTGGTGACCCCAGGGTCAATGGTCGGAAACGCGCACATGCAAGTTATAAAACTTCCGCACTTAGCAAAGCGCAACACGCATGGTAAATTTACTACAAAAACAAGTTTAATTGGTTACATGTAAGGTAGGTTAAAAATACGAACTTTCAAAGAAAACGAACATACATGTGTTCTGAGAATTATACTGGATTTCTTGCAAACTTCAATAGTTATTTTCATTCTAAATAAGTAAAAAGGAAACGAAGGTAAGAAACAGGGACGGATTCTCATAACGCTCCAAGAGTGGAGACACGTGCGGAACAATGTCAAAAGCGAGAACGGGGAGTAAAGGACCATGGTCATTAGCCCTCTAAACCAATTTAAAGGCAACCCTGCCAACACGCCTTGAGGCGAGCGAGCAGAGAGCTGATTGTAAACCTGTCAACCGCCATGGGGGCTACCAGCGTCCACACATGACGATTGATGGTTTTGAAAAAAAAACGAAAATAGGAAACAAATGTTTGGGAAGAACTACTGCATTTCTAAGCTAGAAATAATGTAACTGGGGAATATATACTTATATAGTTAAAATCATTGATTGTGAATATATAAAACTTACATATTTGGCATTATGAATATATAAACTTACATATTTGGCATTATGAATATATAAACTTAAATATTTGGCATTACAATGAGTCTATATTTTTAAAGCCATAGGAAATAAAATGGAAGAAAGGAAAGCTTCTCCCTTTATAACTTAACATTTGACATAAGATTTATATATTTTCTTATATTAATAAATACAATTATTCATCGTTTTTAGACAGTTTACACATTAAGTTAAATTTGAAGAGCAAATCGAATTTTTTTTAATAACGCAAAAATAGTTTGTTGTCAAGAAGCACTAAATGTGATGAGGTGTTTAATTTTGACAAGCAATTTTATACCCAAAACATTACCTTGATATTTTCTTCTATTCATTTAGCTGCAGCTTATGGTATCGTATTGTTTAAAATAATTTGATGGCTGCTCAAAGAACCTGGCCTCTGAAAAATTACCAGTAAATTTGGCTTTACCACAAGAATAATAATAAAAGCGCAAATATCACACAAATTGTGTTCAAGTCTGCAAAATTGTGAGTCCTTGTGGACATTAATTTGAACTGTCTAGGGTTTGCATAAAGAGATAATAATGTTTCATTCTGCAATCACATGGATTCTTAAATATACAATGACGATATAAATTTAAATTAAACTATGGCGAAGTTCAAATTGTTTTATTTAATTTGTCAGTGGTTTCAAAGTGTGGGACTGCGCGATCGTCATCAGAAAACAGACTTAAAATATAAACTACTAAAATATGTAACCATAATTTTTACGGTATTTATTTCCACTTATTCCATATTATGGTACGTGCAGGTGCTGGTTCGAAAAGAGTACGACTTTTCTCTTATTTACCAGCTGCTGTATACAGCCCAAATTGTTGTACTTGTCTACATCGTCTATTTATCTATCTTAAATAAAACATTTAGGTTAAATAACTTAGATGCAATATCATATTTGCAAGAAATTAATGGAGATTTAAAGATTTCAATGACAGTTCTCAATGTTTTCGCGATGTCGCTGATATTTTTACACTTTGGAGCTGTACTGTTGGGATGTATAGCTTACGTGACTTGCAGAAAACAAGTAGCCGATATTTATGTAAAATCAGCTTTGTTTAATTCTAGTTACATAAGTAACTCGCTTTATTGTGGTTCTGGATCACATCAGTATGTCAGTTATAGTAAGCCAAAAATTAATGGTTCAGCTAGTGATATCGTTCATTGTGGTCTCTTTAAGGGCAAGCGTTTCTAAACTAGCGAATAATCTTTTGCAATTTCCTGACACACATTGTTTCCATCTAAGACATTCACGGTTGATGTTAATGGTGAAAACCGTCGATTCGTCTTACGTGAATGTTATCGCTTTATTCTTGTTTGAATGGATCGTCAATTTCTGCCTTAATGTTACTATTGTTTTTAAGGAAACCGAACCATCATCATTACTTGAAACATGAGTGTTAATGATTTCACTCAGCCTGATGAACGACGCTAAGGGAGATTTGCTTGCGGCATTCAGTAAACGAACTGCGAAAAACAGTAAACTGGATCTCTGTGAAAATAGATTTAACCAAAGTCGGGAAATATTTCTGTTACAAAAAATTAACACGGGCAATTTTAACTTTTCCTTTTTGAATTGTTTAATTCTAGGTAAAACGTTTTTGACCAGTGTTTTCGCTGGATCTGTGACGTATTTTACCTTCGTTTTGTCGGTTTTTCCAAAAAAATGACATTTATTGCATTCTCTGTTTGTCGAACAAAACGGATTGAAAATATCAAAAAATATCAGAGAACGAGAAATTCAAATTTGTTATTGATATGTGAAGGAACAAAATAACATTTTCCATTGAAATTGAACACTAATTTCAAGGTTAATAATACCGCTAGCAGGGTTTAGTGAGTGATTAATTTGAGATAAACTTTTTTACTGAATTTCGGAACCGTCTGAACTGCTTAATTTAGTAGAATCCTCCAGTAAAATCTACCATCTGAGCTTTTATATTAATTTTGAACATTATTTGAAGACCGTCTGAACGATATCCAAACTGCCAATGGCATAACTAGGCACTCCACCCCCCCCCCCCCCGCGAAAAGCCACGAAACGTTTGGGGGGGGGGGGGGCAGGCCGTGCCGCGGGGTTTGCGGGGTTTGCGGGGGCGCTATTTACGCCTCTGCTTGAAACTGCCCGTTTGAACGTTTTTGACTACTTTGCTGAATTTTCAATGTTTGAACTCAAATTGTCAAAACGATTTTGCAGACCGTCAGAACTTTTGTAAGTAAATCAATATTTTAAAAATATTTAAGAACACTTTTTGTTACCTAAGATTAAAATCGTTAAAATACTTAATACTAGGGTTGTCTAAACTTTTATAGTTGTACCACGTAATATTTTTCTTAAGAGACTTGATCTTCCTACCGCCGTGAAAGCATACTTATTTATTTATACCTAGTAAAGAAGGCTTAGTAAAACTATTCGCCAGGATGAAGATTTTGAAAGGAAAAAGACAGTCATCTGCAGGGCCGGATTAACCAATAGGCCGAATAGGGCTGGGCCTAGGGCACCAAGCCTACAAGGGGCACCAAGAGGGATCGAAAAAAAAAATAAAAGTACAAAATTTTAATACTTTGCTTTTCACAAAATATTTTCCGGAGTAATTTTAGTAAATGCATCCACCCCTGTGAACCAAAAACGTTTGATTGTCACATTCTCTGACGGACTCCGTCTAGCCCCTGACAACATACTAAATCTGGCAGCAAAATGAATTTTCCTTCCATTTCTCAATTGTAAATTGAGGAAGCGCCTAGCTCGCTATTGAAAGGAGGCACCAAAATTTACTTGGGCCTAGGGCCCCATAAAGTCTTAATCCGGCCCTGGTCATCTGCTAAGAAAATAATGTTTACACAAGTCCTAGATAAACGAGGAATTGTATCATATCATTTGATAAGACAATTTTCTTGAGTGAATCGTTTCGATTAGACTTGCGCTTTGTCTGCTCTCCGTTTATTGATATATTGGCCTTCCGATTAATTTGACCACTACTTTGTTACCTTGCTTAAACTTTTTTCGGTCCTCATTTCTTGATTTGACTAGTAATGATATTTTGATTGCATCGCTGCATTGTTACTCTTGTTCATTACATTTTTAGCCGGCTTTTTGATTCCACTAGACAGATTTTCTAATTTCAAATTTATTAGTTTAGTAGTTTCTCATGAAATCTTATGAGGCGATCAAAGAAAGCTAAGTCCGCCTTAGTTTGAGTAGAAATTGCAAACGAAAAGTCCAAATGCCGATCTAATAGTTCCAATGAAATAGGGTAGCTCAGCGGTTGAATGAGGCGATTTCAAAATGAGATGTGACTAATATCAGACGAGTGATGTGCCTTAAATTTTTCGCCAGAGTTAGGTTCTAATTCATAGCTTGCCCACGTTCTTTCAATAACATAGTCTTCAAAAGAGGAAAATATAGTAGTAGTTCTAGAGCCGTTGATAGATCAATGGTGTGAATCCTGCTTGCCAGCTTATGTTTAAACCTTGTACGAGAGTCAAACTGTAAAATACTCTTTTATTTATAATATTATATTGGAAAATTGGAATATTTCTCTAGAAGAGAGAATAAAAAAGTTCGACAAGATAGGTCGCACTCCGGAACCAAAGATAATTTGCCCAGTGTCCCGACGTCCCTTATATAGCGGGCCCCTCGGATGACGCTACCGGTCTCCAACCTAATTGGCTGGAGAAGAAAGCCCGCCAAGAAATCTTTGCGGACTCACTGTGGTGCAATAGTAAGCACCACAGTGAGTCCCACTTTATCCCGCTCTTAACCCTTCGGGTCAGACGTCGCCACTTTCGGAGAATTTCGAGCGAGGATGAGTCATCCCTACCTTCCCCAGCAGCGATGGCCCAAAACAACGAGAGAACTCTCTGAAGTAAAGGGAAAGACTGTTAGGGACAAAGCCTACATTTGCGGATGTAAATGCGGGTTTTACGGGCTTTACAATGGCTATTATTTCGGATAACGTATTCGGCTTTGTGACATAGTAATGGATTATATACCATCGTATGCAGTGATACGAGCCTAAATGAAAATACAATTAACGGTAGGATGATAATCGCGTTTCATTTATGAATGTCCGGATTGTTACTAAACTATGGCAATATGAACTGACTCAGCAGTCGAAAATGTTAACACAACGGAAAAAAGCGGACGATCAACTATCAGTCAACCCGACGTAACTTAAGAGACTATGCTAGCTTGATCAATGTTCACAATATCGGAAAGGTCAGTGCCGAATTAAGGACTAGGCCTACAAAGCACAGGCCGATGGGCCCCCACCAACTGAAAATTAAATTGCAACGTGGCTTTAATCTCTTATGCACCGAAAATCATCGGCAAAAAGGCAGGAAATAATTATATCCACAGCCGTACCCAAGCATTCTATGGTTACCAGGACAAATATCACGCGTCACTGTAGTTTTCGCGTATATTTTTAGCTTACCCTGAATCATCCGCTTTAATTCAATAAAGATATTTTTATTCAAAACAATACACGCGGCATAATTATTTTTAAATAAAGCACCACCAAATGTTTAATACCCTGAACTTTTATGTCTATACTATCCAGTAACAAAAAATAACTAAACGTTTATTTAACATTGCATAGCTTTAAAGCTATTTACAATTGTTACATATAATAACTGTCAGGATTTATATTTTTAAATTTAAATAAAAAATTTCGATTCCATCAATAAATGGACTATATTCCGTCATCAGGCGCGAGGCACGATCGTGGTGTTTCCCCCATAACACCGAGTATTTACCGCATCTAGCGGATCAAATTGGTTAAAGCAAAACAAACTGAAATAAATTGCGTTTATGATTTTATCCTTCATGATTTAAAATATCAGAAGCTCTATCATAATTAAATTCGGATCAGAAACTCAAAACTCAGCAAAATAGCGAAAAAAAGTTCAGACGGCGGATATAACGACCATAAAATTTTGGGTTGAAAAATTTTAAATTCAGCGTGAAAGTCAAAACAAATTCAGACCGGTAGTCTGGATGTCTTTAAAATCATTTTGAATATTTGACTTTAGAAATTCAAAATTCAGCATATTAGTCAAAAACGTTCAGACGGTAGGTTTTTACCGGAGGATTTTAATAAATTCAGCAGTTGAGACGGTTCAAATATTCAACAAAATAGTAAATCTCGATTAATCTAAACGTTCTGGACGCGATAAGTGGCGTAGGTTTCAACCGATTTGTCTGTGTGGCTTACTTAGAAATTAAAATCTGACGTAATAATGTAAAATACATTTTGGTAAATCTTAGTAAATCATAGTTAATAAGAGCTCTCGGTAGATTATTTGTTGCGTATTTTGTAGATACTCGTTGGTAAAAATCATAATAGTGCTTTAATTTTATGGCACAATTTAAAAATATCATGAATGTTGTCTCACAAATTCTACTATGAATATATTACTTTGAACTGTGTTTTTTTTATACCTCAATTTTTAAATTTAGAGTGAGGAAGAAACGATCTTAAATTAATAGTGATAAAATGTAATGTTATCTTCGAAACTCTCAAATCCTCTAGAATTTTCATTAGGTTTTTTTTGCATTCTTAATCGTTTTATAACCGCGAATAATATCCATAAATAAACAGTTAACCTTAACTTTTATGAATAATCGAAATATTGGCGGTTAATTTATCTGTTCCGCCAAGCTCTATTTAGGACTAAACTGTTATAATATAGTTACAAAAAATGCTAGTCCTTTGTATAAAATAATTTTCCAAAACTATATAACGACATAAATAGAAATACGTGTGATATAACTTAGACACAGATTCGGTATCATGAAGTGTGCTTTTTAAATAAATAATGTGAACGATGGTGCTTTAATGAAGAGTTTTTACGTGAAAATATTTTTTCTGTGAAAAACGTTTGTTTTTTTCGAGGTTATAATTAATCAGCTATTGTTGTTTTTCTCAAATCGGTTTTACCAGTTAAAACATATGCAATATTGGCGTTTTTACTAAAATTTTAATTTTTATTAATTGGTATGGCCGCTAGGGAAACAGGACATTGTTGTGTCGTGTCTTATTAATCAATATTTTGTTATATACGTACACATTTATTTTATTCGTATGACGGTCAGAAAATTTATTTTTTCAAATATGCCTGTGATAATTGGTCTGTCATATTTTTAAGTGGAAAAAACATCGTTTGAGTAAATGGAACAATGTGGAGAGAAATTTGTTTGTCGTCGGTAGATTTTGAATTATTTTTGACAAGTTATATTCCTTTTGGGGACCACTTGCCAGTGTTCAAAACTGCTAAATTACTAACAATTTTAAGAGGTTGTTATAAATGATATTTAGGGTTGGTAGGATCAATTTCATAATACTCGTTAATTATTATGTTAATACATTAATAATTATATATTCTGTAGAATAGTAAAAAGTTACTCTTTATTTATTTCAAAATGCGAAATAACAGAAATTAAAAGTATTACAGAAAACAAATTTTGTTAAGGAAATAAAAAACAGTATTTCTCCAATACCATCATGAAGTAACTGACATTCTGGAATTTTTGTTGTCACACCAATTCGTTCGGATCTGAGGGACAGATCTTATAACACCCAATCCCACACCTGCCACTAATTTAGCTATTTGTTCCCAAGCTTTTGTTAAGTCTTCAATGCTTTCATATTTCTTGCTTTACCCCAAATCCCTTCCTACCAACCGCATTCTTGCTTCAAGCCTAGCCACAATCGCTTCTTTTCCCTTTCAGTAAATTATTTTCGCTTTTGTTCGTCCTCCTCATCTTTTTTAAAGTTTTCACCATTTTTATTTAATCTAACAATAATCATTAAAATATAATTTAAAACAATACTTATGATACAGCTCATTTGTTTTCCCCTTAAGAACAGAAAACGATCGTACACCACCGACAAATTTCCAGCACAAAATGTGTTGGCCATGACCTGCCCCGAGTAATAGATTCACACGAGCTTACCTAGCGATGTATATGACATTCGTAAATAACGATAAGTGAGTTAGTCCCGTATCTGTCGCACGTTTATTTTTTTTCTGAAAGTTATTTCTAGATGGAGCGCGAGTTAGTAAAAATAAGTGCTCCAAAATTGGATATTTTTATTTAACATTAATTAGAATACTTTTATAACAATAACTTGAGACTGACAGACTATCTATCTATAATAATAATAATAATAATAATAATAATAATAATAATAATAATAATAATAATCAGCTAGGCTAATACCACTTTAGGCTCAAGTCATCTAGCGACTTATAATACTTTAAAGCTTGACGTGAAGTAGCTCTTTTTTCAACAGATGTCGCTAGCATCGAAATAAAAACTTATAGGTACCCCTCGCGTTAATTGGCTCGTTTGTAAATTGATTAATAACATAAATTACATTAATTTTAAACAGTATATTTTATATGGGATATTAAAGTAAACCCTCGACTCCTGCCTTCTACAAGCCCCCCGTTCCACATCGCAATCTGTTCCGGATTGCCTGGCTTTGGTCTATGCTGAAACCGTGAGCCCCGAAATTTCGACTGAGATCCTTTTCAAACATGCATTGCTTGTTATTTTTATATCTCTAAAACTATTTGTCCTAGGCGAAATCTAAAACCACCACTGGATTCCTGACGTCGGAAACCTGTGCCTTATATATGTTTCGATTTAATTGGGTTTTTTAAGTGCTTAATCATTAGTTTAAAGATATTCGATTTTTTTGGCGACACTCTTAGCAAATTCACGTTTTGCGGTACCGGCTACGTGGGGAGTGGCAAGGCTAATACCCAAGGCACCACCTTAGGCCAAAGTCATCGAGCGACTTTTAAAGCCATTAATTCAGGTGGCCGGGTTACAATGCGTAGGAGGGTACTGGCAAGCCGGACGAGTCAACAGCTAACTATTACCGTTAAACTCTACTCGGGGGAAAACCCTTTTAACTAGGGGAGGGGGAGAACTTGAAAACTCTACGCAGTCACCCTAAAGCACGCTTCAGTCAGAATAACCAGATATAAGTGACTCTCCACAGCTTAAACGGAAATAAAACTAGCCCAAAAAGCCCACCTCGCACCTTAAGCTGTACTCCCGTGCAGCACGGATTCTGCTGCTGCTATAGCACTGAAACTCAACTACTTACCAGTGTGGATACATACGCCTCTGGCTTGGCCATTGCTGCTCTAGTGGATGTAATATTCCTGGACTTCAGGAAGGCTTTTGACACCGTCCCTCACCAGCTCCGCATAACGCTGGTGCTGACTGTTGGAACATCAGTGCCTGCACGCGGGTTTGCTCGTTGCTACAATTGAAACCGTGCTTCGTTCATCCCTCTCAGTCGCTTCTAGAAAAATACTTTATCTCGCCAATATAAAGTGCGCTACATTATCAAAATTTCGAACGGGTATTTACTAAATGTTTTTGTGGATTTCCAAATTAGCTATGAGTATAGCAAGATATCTTCAGCACCCCTATTAAGTTAATGTCTGTTTTTTCTGTGAGTTACGGCAAAACAAGTTAGTTAGAATGATAAAAATAATGGTATGACACGTGATTTTATTGCTTTTTTAAAATATATTTTTTCTACATTATATGGCTCTTGTTCAATCAGTTGATGATTATAGTTCTTATTGAGCGAAGAGGGGAAAACTCAAATGCTCTGACTGATCTTAACTTCTTTCCCCCACTTTTTTCCATCATCGAATCGTTCACATTATGGGCGAGAGCTGTAGGTAAGCATCAGTTTTCTCTATTTTCTTCGCTTATAAAACTTTATTCAGCCTGGCGACGCGTTTCGTATTTTGAAAGAAAATTATTTTTCGTCTTCATTCTTCAGTCTTGTTTCTTCCGTATGTATTGAAAATCGTTTGGCCGCTCTATAGTTTTTATCGTGGTTTTGTCCAATACAAAATGTAGCTTATTATACTTAAAATGTTTGAATTGAAGTAAAAGATAAAAATCTCGTGACTTGAATTCCAGCCATTACGCGCGCTCCGCTCATTTTTTTGTCGAGAACGCCCGTTTCGGTTTTGAGACTCCCTAGTTATTTATGGTAGTATTAAAATACAATGGGAGGGCATTCATTTAGTTAAAAGAACTGACGTAGTCTTGAACGGTTGGAGAAAGGGGAGACTGCCTCTATGGGAGCGTAAACCAAATGAGCTATGCCGCTTATCCTTCCCTTTCAATGACCTTGAGAGATTGAAACAACGCTTAAAGCACACGTTCTCTAGTGCACTTACCGGTTTTTTTTATTTTGAGCGTCACTTTGGCGCTTTTGTTTTTAAGTTCACACGAGGAGTTTCGGTGGTTACGAGATAGATTTACAATTTTAACATGTAGTTCGTTATGAATTACATAAAATACAGTTTTCAAATCAATAAAAAATGGAATTATATTATCTATTGGTCAATTTGACAATTTTTTATGGTCAAAAGGAAGTTAACCTGAATATTAATATAAAATCGAAGGCCTATTCTAATAGTATTTTAATGACTCTATCAAAATTGTCAACGGATCAATTTGTACTTATAAGCAGGGTTTCAATTGCTATGCTAATTTTAAATGCTATGCTTATACTTTGCTTTTGCTATGACAAAGGTTTAGACTAAAATGCTCAACTGTTCTATGCTGTTAGAAATATAATGCTTAACTATACTATGCTTGTAAAAAGTAAAACATTCAAAATGCTTTGCTATGCTATGCTGTAAAAGAAAAATTACAGTAAAAGACTAAACTGCGCTTTGCTACAAAAAAGGGCATACGGAATATGCTAAACTGCGCTTTGCTATTAATTTTGAGTATGCTAAACTGAGCTATACCGTTAAAGAAATAAAAAACTGAAGTACTATTCTGTGCTAGGCTCTTAAAACTAGTAGGTTAGAAATACTAAACTATGCTTCACTCGTAGAAAATTGAACGCCCTCTATGTTAATTTCGCTATGCTATTTAGAATTGAGTGCTTTATAATGCTGAACTTTGCTATCAATTGCTATTAGAAACGTGGAGCTTTAGCATTTAAATTTTGATTTTGAAAGGCGTTGTCACGCAGACGACCATTAACGGTTGCCAGGGCCGTGCAGAGGGAGGGGGCAAAATCTCCGGAGCGGGGGTTAAATAGTTCCCTCCAACAGGCTTAATAGGGGACTGCTACGGCCGGGGTCCGCGGCTGAGTACTTTCCCATCGACCCCTTCCCCATTTTTGATCTTTCAGTCAGAAGAGACCGAGTTTACGTAATGTTGCTGTTCCATGACCTATACTTCTTACAACTGGTTACCTAGCATTAGAAAGAAATAGCGGCCAGTGCCGTCTTAAGGCATGGGCATTGGGGGCGTATGCCAAAAATTTTGATTTATGGACAACAGTAACGAGATTTAACATGGTTTTCCGTAACAATTAAATTTCCTTTAGTAACTATATTTATGATGATTAAAAAATGCATCGGAAAAATCGTAGTTCCCAATATTGAAGTGTATTTAAACATAGATAACCACACTGTAAATATATTGAGCCAAATTGGCCCCTTAAAGATGCATCTTATTTAGCACCCTATGATGCACCGGGCTCGAATAGGGGCCCTATGATGTTCAGGATTCGGTGTTGTCCATGGCCCGTAAGGGGAACGCTCTGGTCTCAGTGGTCCGTATGTTGGGCGGATGATGACCAGGGCCGTAAAAAGGCCAAAATATGTTCAGGTCCTAGGTCCGATGATATCCGAGACCCTTAAAAAGGCCGGATGACTTTGTTTTGACCAGTAAATAAGCTATATTTATTTATTTCACCCTCATTCTTAAACTTGTTTGTTCAAAGCAACCTCTGATCCAGATGGACACCTTTTTTTCCGGGAAAAGGTGAATTAATGAACTTTTTTCAATGTTTTCATTTACAGTGTATCTAAAAATTTGCGTTTTGTATGTTCTTACCTAAATTTCCTTCCCTTCCCTCCACTTTTGTCTAAAGTATGGTCCCACCCAAAATTTGTCTCTCGAATCGCGCCCTAAAAAGGGCCTACGCTTAGTTTTTGTCCGAAGCCCCCAAAACCCTTAAGACGCCCCTGCCCCCTACCTCATAGCGTTTTCTCGTTCGTAGTTTTATCACCATTCTCTTAAGCTTAGAGGGAAACGACGGAACAGACGTCTTCATGACGTAAGAGAGGTAACTATCTTCCTTTCATGGCATTATACAAATCCCCCCCCCCCCCACCCCACTAATATGGGGTGACAGATATTTCAACGCAACTCATTATCTGTAGCGAAGCGCCATCTATAATTACGTGGTGTAATTTAATAGCAGATAAACGGTCGATACGAAGTACATGTATGCAAGTGCGATACCATTACCATAGGTTAACGCTTTTACCGCACATTCTTCGAACCTTTAAGCATTTTTGGTTTTATGTGATAACTCAGAATACTATGGAATAATAATAAAAATAATAATCATATTTATTTCGACAAGAAGGTGACCACAGAATGGGACGTCAACAGCCCAGCAAAACTTGAAGTTCACTCGCGTTGTTACTCGGACCTAATATACAATCATAAACCATTTTCTTGTTGGTGATTTTCCTTGAAATTATTATATATATTTTTTCACTTTTCGGCGGTAAATAAAGTAGAAATTGAAAATCATAATAAAAATGGAAAACTATGATATTATAGGAAAATAGGTCGACTTTGCCCTCCACTCCACTTTAATAACTCATTGAATAATAAAAATTAAACATTAAACATATTTAAATTTATACTAACACGTTGAGAATGTAACTAACGAGCCCTTGTTATCAGGTTTGAATATTGTTATTATAGGGGGTGCGATGATTTAGGGTGTAAAACAAATAAGTGGACCTCACCTGACCAAAGGTCGGCACGCTCCTATCGCTACTGGTTAGTCTTATAAGCTAGTTATCTCAAAGTTGAATAACAGAAATAACAAAAACAATGTTATATATCACATTTGGAAATTTATTTTCTTCACCAAAATAAAAAAAAAAATTAATAAAATGATATATTTTAAACACTTAATTTGCTTATATTTCATCTGAATCTTCAGACCTCTCTTGAAATAGTACTGCAATAGCTTCGTCTATAAAACCGCTGTTTAATTTTACTAGAAGTATGTCTTCTAGTAAATCCGCTTTAAGTCGTCCTCTTAAGTCTGACAAAACTAGCTTGAGAGCGGAAAAAGCCCTTTCTACAGTGACTCGCGTAGGGGGTATTGCAAAAACAATTTCAAATAGTGTGAATATTTCCGGGTGACTTTCTTTACGATCTTGCCAGTATTTGATAACATCGCTTTTACTACTTACACTTTCTAGTTTGAAGTTACCGATTTGAAACATAACATCAAATTTTCTCCTTTTGTTCGTTGATCGAAATTTAGACAAGTAAATGTCTAAAATGTCGTCGTCCGTAGTTTCATTGTTTCGTGGATCTGAAATACTAGGTGTTGCTGAGTGCGGTTCGATTTCGTCTGGGTTCATTTTCCGAATTTGTTTCCATAACTGTTTTAAGTATTCCTTCGCGATTTGTCTTTGAGTTGGCTTTAGAGAAGACTGAAATCTGGGATCCAAATATAGGCACGCGTAAAAACCATCGTTGCTCAAGAGAGTTGGTTCACGTTTATCAAACGAATCGAGGAGGGACGAACTGATTAGAAAAACCCAGTCAAAATCTTGATTAACACTGGTACATTGTAGTCGATCATCCACAATTCTTTTCACTAGCAACTTGCATTTTAACCACGCAGCGTAGAAGTCTCCATAATTTAACTGTTCTTCTTGAAATTTCAAAATTATGTCTTGCAGGGGCTTAAAAACAGAACAGTGACTCTCGATGAAGGACCAAAAGTCATTTGTGATATCGAAATCTTCAGCGCTTGATTTTGTGGTAATAGAGTGTAAGCCACTCAAAATTATTTTGGCTTGACATAAATCTAATGTTGGCAAACGAAGGGAATTGGCTTCAAAGAGTGGTTTATAGCCACTGGAGTTAGACCGCAAAAACTTCACAATATTGCGACTTTGAAATAATAATGATTTAACTTATTTTACTTTAGTTACATCACACGCGCACAACTGGGCTGTGTGGGCGGCACAGCGACAAGGTTGAAGCAGTCCTAATTTCAAATTCGTTCCAGGACAACTCTCGACGAATTCTTGAATATTTCGCAAGTACTCGTCGTTATTTTCCTCTCCCTGAAAGTCGTTAGCGCTCACAAGTCCCATAGATAATAATTTTGACGTCTTTAACATGTTTGCTCCATTATCCGAGGTGATAGATATTACTTGATCCAAGTTAATTTCGTAGATATTTAGAGTCTCAATAATCTGATCAGCTAATTTAACGGAAGTACTGGATCCCTCACCCTTTAGCTCGACCATAGATAGCATGCGCGATAACACTTTACCATTATCCATGAACTGAACGCTAACACCGAAGACACTACGGGATAATCGAGACGCCGAGTCTATTTTCAAGTATATTAAACGACGTTTTACTTCACTTGAAATACTTTTCCGAATTTTTGCCGCAGTCTCTTTAATGGCCGAAGCAATATTTTGAGAATTAATTCGAAATTTAGTACTTGAATCATTATCCGATAAAGAGTCACAATAGGGATCTGTAAGCGCTCGAAAATTTGGTTCGTTCATCAAACTTATAGGGAAATGATTTTCAGTGACCAATCCAATACATGCTCTTATCAATGTAGCTTTGTCCATTTCAACTTTTAATTTCTTCTTTGATCGTTTTTGTTTGGAATTATTTTTACTTACTGAGGAAATTATTGGTGGGCTGTTCGTGGCGAGACCGGAGTTTGAGATGTTGTGAGCTTTCTGAAGATGTTGTTTCAAGTTATTGGACCGTTTCGAGTCGTACTTTGACTCGCATAAGTTACACGTTGCCTTATTAGTTTTAGAATCGATGACGTAATGAGCCCACACTGGATTATCTGGCCCCCGTTTCGATGCCATTTTTCCAATTGAAACCTCAAAAACCTGCAACTAACTAGCCTAAACGGCTAACTAGCTGTGTTAGAACGCGTGTATTCTACAAACACAGAAATACTAGATTACGTAATCAACTTAAAATGTTTGTTTTTGTAATCCAGCGAATATAGAAATTTATTTGATTATCTAAAATGTCTAATAATAACCCAAAAAACAAACGCAATCCTGGATTTATGTAAGGGTATTACCAGAAGTCTATAATAACCACTTTTGGGGGGAAGTATGAAACTTGCAATACCCGCCATGTAAAAAATCGCGAACAACAGAGTTTCGTCATAAAAGATAAAATCAGCTTTCAAGATAGGATTGCAAAAATAACGAAGCCTAAAAGCAATGCCTTCGGCAGGTGGCGACATCTCTCGTTGCGTGTTTTGAATACATAAAAGAAAATGTGTAATTCTGGAAAAATAAAACATTTAAAATTATAATCATGATAATGTTTTTATCACAAAAACACACTTTGAAAAAATTCTACCTGGTCCGGGGCGGGATTTAAACCCGCGATCTTTTGATCGACAGAAACATAGGGGAACACACTCACATAGAATGGAAGTCCCTATGGAAGCGCATTAAACATTCAAACGTTCACCTATTAGGTAAAGTTATAGAAACGTAACGCGAAAAATTACTGCATTCGCCGAGTATAATACTGCATTCGCCGAGTATAATACTGCAGTTTTCTCTCAAATTGATAGTGAAATTTAAACGCGATAAGTTATTTTGCTAACTTCGTTGCTGAAGCCCAATTTCCGCAGCTAAATGCGGGAAACTAAATTCCAAACGTGGTTGTGGACAGCGCTCGTATTAACGAAGTGGAAATACTCTAGGACTTTCTCGTTGCGTTTAATCTTGAAATAATATTATTGTATTATATGTGTATATCATTTTACTAAATATCGATATTACCATTACACATTAGACCCCCTCAATCATAGTAGAAACTAACAAAAATTACAATTATTATATTTTTGTATCGGTTGCGCAACTCAAACATTTCTGTGTTGTAAAAGCTTAGAGAAATAGCCAAAGTTCCAAATAATAAGAAAAGTGTAACGAGCGGGTATCGCGATCCAGTAACATTTAAATATCCTAATTATTGACGTGTATATTTATTTTATCAGCAGTTGCTATGAAATCAAGGACAGCGTATCACCAACCAGAGTGTTTAATGACTTTCCACTCATATACCGTTCATATTTATCGGTTCAGCGGTATTACCAATGTGATACATTTTTATATCATCTGTATTACATATAATATAAAAGTTTTGTTTTTCAAAATTGAATCACATTAAACATCAGATTTCAGTGGCGGAATAAGCAATAGGCTGAATAGACTTTGGGACCCGAATCTTAAAAAAAAGGTGAACCAAAGACGAAGCTGAACTCGAAAAATTATTTTGGGCGCCTAATAAAGCCTAAGCTTAGGAGCCCAGGTAGTTCTTAATCCACCACTGACAATTTTATATAGAAGAGACCCCTAGAATGGCTTCATTGCGTTTACAGATCATTTATTTGGAGTAGTTTGATAATGGTATATAAATATAGGAATGTCGTCTAAAATTGTACATAGTATATTAGCAAACAAGGAATGAATTCTATAGTTTAGCATAAAATCAGTTATATCGAAGTAAAATGTTATAGCAAAGCATGGAAAACGGATTTTCGTGCGTGAAATGCTAAAGCACAGTATAGCAAACTGGGTTTTTGAACCCAAAATACTATAGCAAATGTAGTTTTTGAATACAAAATGCTATAGCATAGCATAGTAAACGAAGTTTTTGAATACAAAATGCTATAGCATAGCATAGTAAACGAAGTTTTATACATATAATGCTACTGCACAGCATAGTAAACTAATTTTTGAAAACCAAATGCTATTGCAAACAGATATGTTTATCGTCATTTGCTATAGCATAGTATAGTGGGCTCAGGTTTCAAACGAAAAACGCTATAGCAAAGCATAGCGAATACCATTTAAGAACTGAACTTGCTATAGCAAAGTATAGCAAAATTAATTTCAAAAAAGCGTTTACTATGCTTTGAAATGCTATGAAGTCAAAACTAGCATTGCTATGACTACGATTTGCTACGCTTTTAAACCCTGCTTATAAGCTTTAAACTATAACGCAAATGGCTTTAATATCCATTACGATGGGCTGAGTGACTTCCTTGATAACTTAAAGGGAATATAACCTCAGGTATTTGGTGTGGAACACAAACGGTTGCGGGTTATATTCCCTTTAATAGTATCATAGTGTCTTTGATGTTTAGTTTACTGATAACTTAATGTTATACTGGTAACAAATAAATGTTATATAAATTTCAGCTCCAACAATAGTTTAAAATCGTCCTAATATAAAACCATTTGTGTTTAGACAAAATCATTGAGACGACCTTTAAAAGAAGCTCGTCATAAAACACGGTTCGAAGACAATCGAGCCGAGCTGAGCTACGAACAGGGCCGGAGTAAGACCTTGTGGGGCCCTAGACCCAAGCTAATTTTGGTGTCCCCTTTCAGTGGCGAGCGAAGCGAGCTAGGCGCTCCTGCAATTTATAATTGACAAATTAATGGAAAATACAATTTCATTGTAGACTTTGCTAATATTTTAGTGAAGTTAATAAATGATTGCTTTACATAGCATCGAAAAATGTAGACACATTTACTAAAATTACTCCGTAAAAAAAATTTGTGAAAAGTAAATGATAAAACTTCCTGGTGCCCCTTGTAGGCTTGGGGCCCTATTGGGTAATCCGGCTCTGGCTACGAATACCCGATTCATTCCAAAACATACTATAAATGAGGCATGGATTAAAAAAAACTAAGGATGTTCAGCAGAGCTAGAAACATTAAAAATACCTGTCCAGAAAGCTATCTCGCGGGCGAAATCGTCAAAACGGATGTAATATTTTTTTTGATGCGTCACACGTGACCTACGCTCAAGGTTCCTAGAATTGCAATTGGGAAATCGTCTAAATTACCACTAGCTCGGGTAGCGTTACGACGACCTTCTCCGTAAAGTAACTCTAACATATGAGCGCGCTGATCTCGAGTGTATAGAACCATACTTGACAGCAATCGTCCAAGCTGAGAGAAATATTTAATTTTAAAATGTGAACGCTTTAAATACTAAACGTAAAATTGTCATTTTACGTTTATGAAAAACCAAAACATTGTTAAAGAAAACTGAACGTTTGAAGCGTAGTATTGGGTCCACAAATCTTCGTTTGGAGATCTTACTCCAAACCACGTCGAAATGGAAGACGCTGTCTTTGTCTACTCTTTCTAATTAAGTGTTGGACGTTTCATTTTCTGTAAAATTACTTTTTGCAGATTTGAATATTTAAACATAGCTGTAAGCATAAGGTCCCTACAATAAATGTACATGAATGTTGTGATTATTTAAGATTGTTTACGTTTAAGGCTATTGGCTAGTAGTACAACTTGTTTTTCCCACGACCTCGAAACTCAGTGAAAAATAGGGCTTTTTCGACCAAACCAGATTTTTTTTTTAAATTTTCGTCTATGCTCTATAACTTTTCCATTGAAACATTTTGTATGACACCTACCGATGAAAAAATAAATTTTCCAAAACCGCGAAACATTGTTCGATTTTTCTGAAATTTAGAAACCAAAACCTTCCATACCTAAAAAATATAGCCTTAAAATTTCGTAACACTAGGAAAAACACTTTTTGAGAAAAAAGCCCTGATCGAGCAAATTGAAACACCCGGTATAAACTGTGAAATAAATTGTGATAGAATCTTTAAGTTAAGAAGACTCAAGAGTTAGCGGACGGCCGTGCGGGTTCGGCAAACGGAGAGCCCAGTGCTAATAGGTCAGTAGTTAATACTAGGCGAAGTAGAAGTGTCTGCAAGGTGTGAAGACAGTGGTGCGTGCGATAGTTATTAAGTGATTTGACTGAAGTCCAACAGAACTGTAAGACTGTTTTGAACTTTGTACTTATTGTTAGCTGGAAAATCAGATTGAAAATTAGAATGATTGAACTTAGACTAGATAGTTGGTCCTGAAGATCAAGAGCAATTGATAACAAAACGAAGTAAAGGCATGAACTAAGTTAGCTCAGGGGCCAAATGTTTATTTAAAAGTAATTATTGTATTTAGCATAGTGTAAGAAATAACATTAAATCTATATGGTATTAAGTAAGATTAAGATACGACTTAAACCCTAACTCGAGTCCTAGGTTATATAGTTTATAACTTTGTATTTCAAATGTGATACTACGGACCAATGACCAAATAAAATTTTAAGTTGCAATTATTCTTGACTCTGCTAATCTTAGCTCAAGCACGATTATCGTGAATTTTATAAAAATCGTTTATGAACGGCGGAAGAGTTGCAGTCTCGTTTAATTCATTCGCGCGATTGTGGCGAAATAAACTATCTGTAGATACCTCCTACAGTTTCAGCAAGATTTTGTTTTAATTTTGATGAAAACTGAAACGTCGTTATCGAAATCCTACGACCAACTAGATTTAAACAGGAAATAATGTTTTTTTTAACAGTGTGGGTACTGAAGTAAAATCAAATCTTTTAACCTAATTTTTAAAGAAACAGCATTTATCCATTTGATCTTTTTAACACCATAACATTATCCCTAAAACAGCTTTAGTATATTCAATAAAATGGTAAGATTCCGCTAATTTAATCAGATAATTTCATTTTCATCAACATCAATTTTCTGGCACCAACAAAAGCCAGTAACTTTTGCTTTTCTACAACGTTTTTTCTTCTGTGTGTATCTTTTAACGTTTTCATGGGCTCTTGGACTAAAACAAAATGCAAAATAAGAAGTAAAAATTCCAATGTGTCACTAAAAATTAGAAGTATCTTATTATTAAAAGTGTTTGAGTCGAGGGAAATTAAAAGACAATCCATATGGTAAAAAGGGGGAACCCCACCTCCACTAAGAAAAGGTATAAATCCTTTCCACACAATTACTATTCAAAAATCGCGCCTTAACCTTGGTTTCCACTTGAGTACGCAGTGGCTCAACGCACAACTTTAGGACGCACAAACGTTCTGATGTGCGCAGAGAAAAATGCTTTATGACGCGCTAGTGGAAACCAAGCACTACTCCGTCTGAAGTGGAAACTTTTCCTTTCACTATAATGAAACAACCATTTCAGTTAGACTAAGCTCATCTTTGACCTTTTGACGAATATTGACCACAAGCACGCGCAAAGGATCACAACGACAAATTAATATAAAATAAAAACTCGCGTCAAAAGTACTCTAAGTTGTCCGTAGAGTGCAAAATAGTCTTTTATCCACAATTTTATCTTAGATAAAGGGCCTTTCTAGTTTTAACTCTAGTGTAACAGAATACTAGATTACGGATAACTTTCGCCAAAATTCCTTTTAAGGAAATGTAAATAATTAAAAATATGAAGGGTTAATATTAACAAATCTATGATATTTTAAAATTAGATTTTTTATTTCACGAAAAACATAAAACGAACAATTACACTTTTTAAATAATGTTATAAATCCAATTTATTTTCTTCTACACTTCTAGTCAGTTAATATATTGAATATCAACCACATTTCTCGGAAAAACAATTCTTTCTAACTTTCAAAACCGGATAACGAGAAAAAGTTTGAATTAGTATGTAAGTCTATGCAGTGTTGAAAGAGTCTGACTGTAGCAAGAAAGGTTCTACTTCCACCAATACTGGGAACGGAAATTGGAAGTTTCTTCCGAAAGTACTTAATTTAAAATCTAAGAATAGAACTGCGTTTAACTCGATGTTATCGTCATAATTCTAACCATTCTCCCAAAAATAAGAGATGTAAAATAATTGCTTGTTTTCCGTAGCAATGTTTTGTCAATGCCACTTTAAAATGGATTCATATTTGATTAGTACAGTAAATTACCACAAATATACATTTTGTATTATGGTTTCATTTAGGAAAAAATTAATTTCAATTCGGCTTTTTAATTTATATTTAATTCTGAATAAATACACACGAAACAATTTTTTTACGCTTTACATAACATAAAATAACATAACATAACATAACAAGTTATTGTATAATAGCAATTTAAATATTGTTCCAAATGGACATCGTTATTGAAAAAGAATTAAAATGTATTTTCTTTGTGGTAAAGTTCCTCGTAGGTTGTTAAGGCTTAGTGCCTATATACTTATGATACAGGACAGGTTAGATAATGCTTATTTACAGGTTGGTTGGAAATTGTTGGTGTTTAGTAAAGGTAAAGATCCAGTTATGGTTTAGTGCTCTAATTATGTTAAAGGGTTAAGATATTGTTCTGAGAGTAGTGTGTTTCAGAATCCGCACGTTTTGTTAAATTTTTTGTTAGGGCTTTATTAAGTTAATGTACACAATTAGTGAAAATTGGTTCTAAATTTAACTTTAAATAATATGCAAGACATAGCTAACACATCGGGGTGGGGTATTATGTGCAATCAAATGTGAGTGTCATCTTTTAAACATAATACATGTATATTATTGTAATACGTGTATATACAATACCTCGAAAGACCAGGAGAATTACACATTTCATGGGATCGTATGCGAATGCACTACTTTGTACCAACTTAATTTCAGTGGCTGGTAAGGGGTTTATCATACGGGAGTGAAAGAAGGTACACTTATATAAATTATTTTTATTTATTAATTTCTAGTATTGTATACTGTATTTATTATTGATCATTGATTATTGTATACGGTATTTATTATTGATTATTGAATATTGTATACGGTATTTATTATAGATTATTGTTTACTATTTTTATTTAATATTGATTATTGATTTATTTTTACTCATTTTTATTATTGATTATTTTTACTAATTTTTTATTATTGATTATTTTTACTCATTTTATTATTGATCATTTTTACTAATGTTTTATTATTGATTATCGTTAACTATAGTTTTTTATTATCTATTATTGTTAACTATTGTTATTTATTATTGATTATTGTTAACTATTGTTATTATCCGTTATATATGGGCGGAGCATCACAACACAGTTAATCTAAAGTGGAATTATGACTTACTAACTGTACCATAAGGGGCTCTGTGTGTGTGGTTTTTTCTTTTACCCAAGACACTTTCTCAGGCCCAAGTCATCTAGTGAATTTGTGAATTTTATTCAGGTAGCCGTATTACACTGCGTACGATGGTGGTCAACAAGTTTTTATTGAAAATGAAACCGAAGAACTCGGGGTAACCCAGAAAGAACTTGCGAAATCAACGCGGAAGGCGTTGTTCCGAGTTTTCACCCAATGCTAGGATTTAACCCGGCTCCTCTTGCTTCGAGGCTGAAGTGCTTAATTTAAGATAATGGACTACGCCAAGAATGTATTGAAGTTACTAAGAATATTTCAGCATAGAATTAACCCCTGGTACCATCCTCACAGCTTTTGTGGAGAAGTTCGTTTGCATTTAAGGCGCATTCAAGGTTATACCATATAGCAAACCTGAATGGGAAAGCAGACAAATTTAAGCTACAAAAGCTGCGAGGATAGGAATCAGAATCCTGTAGTCCAATATTCTTAGTAACAATACATTCTTGACAACGCTTATAGTCTTACCATGTTAAAATATATCTAACTTTACTTAAAGCAAAACATCGAATTTCCAGTTGAAATTAAAATTAGCTGAATAAGGAAAAAAAGTTTATCTCTGGAGTTAAAAATTACAGCTATATACAGTACGTAAATCGACGAGCTTTCAAATGATTTTAACGGTTGACGTTATAAGAATGCATTTATTTCTATTTAAAAGGAGACTACCCGAGGTGTTACACACCGATTTTGTTCAAACTCGGGGGATTGGTAGACCTTCATGTAACTTGAAAAATCCTAAAGGGATTTTATTCAATGGGCAACGGTTTTGCCATGGCAACAAAAAATGATTTGACAACATAAAATGGAAATTTTCCCCTTTAAAATAGCAAGGGATTTTGACCGATTCCCTGTGAAAAATTATAAAAAATTGATAAAATTGACGAAAAAAATCAAAATTGGTCACATTTTGATCAATTTGAACCAAATGGGTGAAAATGAACCGATATAGCTAAAATTTGAAAAAATGTGAGAAAAAATAAAAAAATACAAACATTGAAAAAAATATTTCAAAATTGATTAAAATAATCTTTTTTTCAAAATTGAAAATAAATGGGAAAAATAAAAATTGAAACATAAATAACTTTTTAAGGGTTTTTAATGTTGTTTACTTTTTATCGATATAGAATGTCTAATATAAGTAAACATACTACAAAACATTAATAGTGTTGCATTATTAATCAGTTTAAACTAGTCTAGAGGTTTAGTTTTACTTACAACCAATATATTAGACTAATCGTGGAATGAATAGTGCTCGGAATTGTCTATTCATTATCCACAAAATTTCCGATTTATTTAACAAAAGTTGGTAAAAAGAATATAATTTTAACTTATTTAATTATGTTTTTTACGCAACCAAGCATTTATTTGAATTAAAATGGTATTTATTTAAATAATTGTTTGTTTTGTTTAATTAATAGGCTTATCCACTTTCGATTATTTAAACATTTTACAATTATTATTCAAATATTGGTTATTTAAATAAATATTATTTAAATATCGCCGAGCTTATTTTATCCATGGATAAAAGTTAATCGAAAGCCGACCGGAAGCCTTTTTTTATTTTTTTCTGAAAAATATGGAACATTTTCCGGAAAAAAAGTCTCAGTTATTTTCCGGAAACTTTTCCGAGCGGGAAATTTTCCGACTTACAACACTAGTTCTGATTGAAGCACAAGTGGGTGACCTTTTTTCCTTCCCCCACTCTTGTGTTGGAGAAATTTCGACCATAATGCCCTAGGATTGTCTCAAAATAGTCATTCTCCCGACAGTACATACACACGTTTAAGACATTTTCAATTGTTCCAGAGCAAAGCGTTCAATTACCTTCGGCGAAGAGGGCGCGTGCAGGCGAGAAAAATATGTCTCGAGTAAAAGAATAAAAAAAGAGAACGAGTGAAATATAACAAATGTTTCGAAAAGGCACCTCATTTCGTGAAACTGTATGTAGTGAACATCAGTTGCTGTCCCGGTGCAGCTCGGTTCTGTTTTCATAATCCGCGAAAGTTTGGCTTCGTAACGATTGGCGTCGTTCTTATCTTCCCTCGCCAGCAGACCAGAGTCCACAATGCGACCTAACCTAGAACGAGCAATTTAAAGCTAATGTATTAAAAAAGTTCCATATTTATTCGTGATAGTTTAATCTAAGCGGCGAAGGTCAATTCTAACTCTCGCCAGAAGCTAGAACTTCGCTTGTAAGGATATTCTCAGTTTATATCAATTAGGGTTAAATTGGTGTTTCAAAGAAAATATAACTTCTAGTATAGCGCCCGAAAAAAGGTTCCAATATTAGTTCGTGGCGGAGGTTATCCCAAAACAATTTGCGAAAATTACACTATTATAGTAAGCATATTAAGTTCATGTACAGTGTGATTGAAATATTGTTCGTAATTAATAGACTGAATGATTGATGTTTTGTGAAGAACGCCTTGTGGGTTGGTTATATTCCCTTTAAAATAATAGAAGTTTTTCATTGACACTGAATACCAATAATAAAAAAATAAAACATAAGTTTTACTACCCCCCTTTGATAAAATAGTATAACTTTCAACAAAATGGTTTCAAAGCAACATTTTACTTCTTTCATCGTTCAATGTAAAAGCAAAAACGGAGAAACGTACTCGCGATCAAACTTTTCTCTCCAAGTGAAATTTTTCCTGAAGCCGATTGACAAAACGGTGACATCGAAGGGTTCTTTGGCGAAATGTAAACAATGAATATTTTTCTCTTTTCTGTAGATATCTTTAACGAAAAAATTTACTATCCCGATATAAATGAATTTGCTGTTTTCAGTGTAAATCCTGTTCAACGCTTCGTCGCCTCCGTCGATGTCTTCTATTTTGCTCGTTATGGCTTTCAGTTTCTCACTCCCTACAGTCTTCAAATTGAAAATAAAACCATAGTATTTTAGTAGCTTTGGATTTTGCTCCGAAAACAATTCTAAAAGCTTGTTCACACGAACCGATATTTTTGAAAAACATTGTTGGTCAACCCGATTTATTTTGTGTGAATAAATAAACTATTTTCACATCGTGTTGACCACACAAACGCAATTGTTGAACAAGTTTTGAAAAACGGACGATTTTTCAGGCCGAGGCTTAGCTTTAATAATTTTTAAATATTGCGTTTCGTACACGCCCTTTCGATTATGCCAAACTAAATGATTATACTAATAATAAGTAAAATCATTAATGTATATTAACATATTTTGCAGTACAATCGGGCGAAATAAAGCGAATCAGAGTCGAAAGGAATGCTCAGAAACAGATTTTTGTCTCGTGTTTAGTGAACTAATTTTGTTTTTAAAAATAACACGTGAAAGATTCCATCACATAAAAATGTTCTATGGTGCAAATATCTACTTTTATCTTATTGATTTTACGATTTAGTAATTGTAACCAAAAGATCGTTTTTTAAATGGTTTTCAGTTATATGAATAATGCGTTGTTTAAAATCAAGTCGGATATCCTTTATCCTAGGATATCAGATAAACTATTTTAAAAAATTGGATATCTAGCAAGGTAGAAAAGAATGGATGCCTAAATGTATCAGTTAGACGCACCTTTACGATTAAAGCACAAATAAATGAGCTCATCAAATTAATTTCCTTCCAAATTTTACAAACATTTAGACATAGCTAAGAAACTAATAAATATATCGAAATTTTTGTTTCAAATATTGAGAAACCAAATTACATGTGTATCATTCATTTCATTATATATTTATATCCTTTATGATTCGCGGGGCTACCAAAGCCGTGCTTCACGGTGGGGGAAAGGTTTGCACGGGAAAGCAATTTGAAAAATAAAACTATCAGTCCTAAGCCAGTGACGTCTGCGTGTATAATATTTTCTTAACATGTAGAAAAGGGAGTTAACGTTGTACAAATATATATATATATATATATATATATAGGAATGATGGGTATAAAAGTGCGTTCCAAAATTCACCTCATTTAGATACGGTGTAAGAGTCAAACGTGAATAATTATCCCAAAAAAAGTTCTACCTTTAATCTGTCTTTCAATTTTGGACCTCTCTTTGATTTTAACACCCTGTATTTTCGTTTAAAAATTGCTTCATGAACTTCATTTATTGTATCAAGTGGCTTAGCATCCATTTTCAAGCTGACCTCCGATGAAATTTCAGAGTCATAAAAAATTTGCAATACCAATATTAAGAAATGTATAGCCAACGAAATGGTTTTGAGAAATGGCGTAATATTTTGAATAAAATCTATTTAAAAACATTGTATTAGTTCACATTAAATTATTTGATTACAAACCAAGTTTTTAAAAATTTCAAAGAAATTAGTCTTGAAATTTAAGAATTTAATTAATTCCATTGTAATTGTTAGTGGCCAAATTTACTTTAACGTGTTGCATATTGTCAGAATTTCAAACCATTTGATTTTCATGAAATCTTCACGCTGATTGGTTCAATTCCAAAGAATCGTTTAAAACATTTAATAATCAAAGCTACAATTAAATCAAATTAAATTGCAATTTAATACAAACATTAATGAACTTAACGGTGAAAATGGCATGAAAATTTCGATACAGCTGTTAATTTAACATTAAAATCTACTCTAACGTAAGCAAATTAATGAATAAGGACACCAAATAAGATCTCATTAGATATTTGAGTTTATACTTGAATAAAATAATATTTAATCAAAGAGAACAGTCTCACCTTTTTCCATTATGTATGTGAAGGGCTTGCTTAAATTAAGATTTATGTGTTTCAAAAATAATTTGCCGACCAAAATTCCAAACAAAGACAACGTGAAAGAAGCGAGCAAAATCCACAATTCCGTTGAAAATGGTTTTAAAAAATAGGCTTCTCCAGCCGTCAATTGATAATTTGGTTTCCTTGAAATTAATCCGTAACTGCCGTAAATCATTGGAATTGAAAAATCGATCACATGGTCGCGGTTTTGAGATTGAAGTATAAATAGTGGTGTGAAATCCGCATTCTATTCATCAAACAAATTTACATTAACATATTTGTTAAACATTTGAATAGCATTTGTCATGTGGCAAAATCATTTACAAAAATTAACAGGGAAGGGTGTGAGCTCGAAACATGCGCTTATGAATCACCACGAGAGGGGATACCTAAGATTAGATTTTCATAATTTCACATAACAATATCGTATTTTATTTCGTAGTACATATTTTGCACTCATGCTTTTGTTACAGAACGGTTCAAAATTAACGTAAATAATTTTACAATTATTAAAATCAGAAGAAGAAATTGTAAAACAATCGAATCTTATATCTTTTTTTCACCAAATATCGTCAATTTCGAAGCACTTAAATTAAAGCTTTAAATATGGTTTGACACTTTCCATCGTACAAAGAAAGCAATAAATGTGCAAAACCTTTTATTAGAGCACTGAAAATATGGTGTAGATTGAAGAAAGTGCAACACTTTATAAGATATTACGTTGCAACGGCAGTTACAAATGAAAGCCAATTGTTTACTTGTTTTTCCAGCAATCCGGTAATTCCGTTCCAACCATTATTTGTTTGCCTTCCATAATCATTGATATCAGGATACACCTCTTTACTTCTAAAGAAAAAAAGGTGAATTTGTAAGATATGGTGTTGTTCACAACACAAGATTTCTATGTACAAAACTCCGGGACCTATTTCAAATCGAGGTTGAAATATCCATCGTAGTCTATTGGCAAAAGGTATGGTACATTCAGTAAAATAATGTCTTTTCTTTCCTAATAGTTTGGTATGTTAAGAAAATTTACAACATCCAATTCGGGTGCAATTGCCGGCCATCTTTGAAAATTTCAAGCGAGTAATTCGATCACTAATCGAATATAAAAATCGAAGTGTCGTTCTTTTCTACCTATTTTAATTCAAACCTAAAACTAAACAAGATCTAATTGGGACATTTTTTAAGGTAATAGTTCAAACCAGTTAATATCATCACGAAGATTGGTCAAAAGTCACCGTTTTGCTTGTTGTGAGCCATAATTAAAAACACAAACTCCATCTCAATACTTTGACAACTGCCTAGGGAGGTTTTATGGGTATTTTATAGAAAATTATAAGCAATTGTTAAAATGACGAATTTAAGTAAGAAATAAATCCTAAACCCATAAATTGTGGCTCTCATTACAATATAGCTTTTGGCATACAAATATATAAAAGCTTAAAACGTGAGCACCAGTACTAAAGAGTACCAAGGTTAGTTTTAGGTTAATTTTAATTAATTGGCCAAGAAACCAATATCGGCCAAGGTGTGCCATATTTTTAATAATAATAATTATCAGCTAGGTTAATACCCAAAAAAAGGTTTTATTTTTACTCCTTCACCTTCATTTTAAGCGGAGATCCAGGGCCTTCTAACGTTGTTGCTAGTATTAAATTGTATCTCACCCCACTTTTAGCGCGCTACGAAGCAATTTCGGGTCTTTATTTGAAGTCATTATGGTTGTATGGTTTCAAGATTGTGTCACTTTCCCTTCGACAGTTTCTTTTTGACGATATGAATTCCTCAAATTGTGATAGCATTGATTACCCAAATTTTAATAATATTGAATACCTAAATTGTGATAAAATTGAACACCCAAATTGTGATAATATTGAATACCCAAATTGGGATAATATTGAATACCCAAATTGTGATAATACTGAATAATAAAATTGTGATAATATTGAATACCTAAATTGTGATAATATTGAATAATAAAATTGTGATAATACTGAATAATAAAATTGTGATAATATTGAATACCCAAATTGTTATAATATTGAATACTCAATTTGTGATAATATGGAATAAAGAAATGTTCTATGTATTTTATATTAAAGGATAATCATTAGAGTTATAACTGTTACACCAATTGTTTTTCAAAAATAAGGAAATTTCAGGAATAATCATTGTTTGTCAATTTGCAATACCCAATTGTTGAAACGTCAGTAGTTTACCCTATGCGTACGAGCCGAGACGGGCAAAAAAAATTCAAGAAACAGTCAGATAAGTAAAAACTGTGGTAAGATTGTAAGAAATAATTTCAATGTACAGTTCATCGCTTTTTCAGAATATCAATATTTTGAAACTTTACATAGAAATACTTACGAAAATTTTAGGTTTTTCTCTAATGTTAGTAGAATTATTTGAATAATTGGAGACTTTTCCTGGTCAATACGTTTTTCCAATACACTAGCATTTGTTTTTTTATCCTGAATCAAAACAGAATACCCAGTAGTTAATAATCCGTGTTACCACGGAAAATGTACGAAATACTTTATTAAATTTATTCATAAAATAATATTAAATAACTTATTAATTTAGTAATTTAAGTATGTCGTACATTTGGCGTTCCAAGCGTTCGCGTTTGTTATATTGCGAAATTCATGAAATGAGGTACATTTGAGGAACGATATAGGTTTAAAAAGTACATCTTTTTAGTCAGTGATGCAAAAACTTCACTTATTGCCTTGGGATGTCCCAAAATCATTTAAAGAACTTTCATATAAATAGGTTTTCCAAATCGAAATATTTCTAGGATCAGAGTAGTTTTCGAGTGTTTTCATGCCCATGCGTGGAGTACGTAACTTTTAGAGCAGGGTAGGTAATATATTTTGAAATTATTTAAGGTTTACATTGGTAACTTATGAATTTATAATAACAGCAATGCGAGTGCTCCTTGATAGGTTTTACCTTATTTTTAAATAAGAATAATTTAATTTTTAATTAACTAACGAGAGGAGACAAGTAACGTTACACTTTGTTTAATTTTTTTAGGATATTATATTCTTATATAAAGCTAATTTGTCTAATATTTAGAACACAAAACAAATTTCTATTTAACAATAAATAACATATTTTAAAAACAAATTCTAGTTCCTCTTACCTTAAAAACCGCAACATTTATAGTTAGGTTGTTCATTTCTACGGAATTGAGATAAGATTACAAAAATATTTAAATGGATAGATTCAAATTAACGAATAAAGAAATGTAAAGCTAACCATTTGCTTTAATATTTGTTGATTATAATTAATTTTATTATATTAACACTATTTAAGATTTCATTGATGTTTCGTGCTTGATACATCTAACTTTTACCCACTTAGTTTTGAAATCGGATCTAACCTTATGTAGCATTAAACATTTATGTAAGAAATTCATAATATAGAACTTTTTAATTTTGTTGCACGCAAGTTGAACCCTTATATTTAATTTAGTTTTTATATACGGTCCAAATTACTTGTTTTCAATTTTTAGCAGTCCTTTGTAAAAAATCTTCACGAACTTACCTTAAATTTTAACTTATTTAGAAGAGAACTCAAGAAATTTAGATTGAATTAGTGGTTTCAATATCTTGGTCTTCATAGCATGCACATCGTTTCCGATATATTCCTAAATTCGTTTCGAATGGAAAGAAGATTTAAAATAAATTTACTTAAAAGTGAAAAATATTAGATAGAACATAATGATGTTTATTTCGAATATGCCTTTTTTAAAGAACATATAATGGAAATATATTCATAATAGCATTATTATCGATTTGAAAGAATCGGCATACTCGTTATATTAATGATTTTTATGATCGGCACCATGAAATATATACTCCACCAGTATTGTTTTCTATATGCATGACTCGTTAAAGTTATCTTAAAAAATAATTTATTGTTAATGGTTTTTGTTTTGCTTCATTTACTTTGATTAAAAGTTGAGTTAAAGACAAACACAATAGGTATAATCAAGAATGGATCTATATATATATATATATATATATATATATATATATATATATATATATACAGGGTGTTCACTGAAAAACTATACAAGCCCAATAGCTCCAAATGTATTTTAGCTAGGAAATTGAAACTTTCAGGACACGTAGAACGTGCAGGGGGTCACTTGACTTCTAAGGACGTCCTACTATGAGTATATCTAGCAAATTTTGGTACTCTAGCACGAGTACTTTTCGAGTTATTAGCCTGGTACATAATTTTCATCACGACCTTCCTGTTTTCGTCTAAATTCACTAGACTTGTTACACGTCGTATTAGGTGGTATCAAAGCTATTTCGACCTCAAATGTGACGGAGAACACTTTACAAATTGAAACCAACTTTGTGATTTCTCAAATTCTAATCAGATAACTTCTTTTTGCCTTATCTGAAAACGTGATCTGATCTAGTTTAGGCTGATTTGCTAAAAATTGTTTAAAATAGTCTTTCTCCCTTACGTTGTAAGTGTAAATAAATACATTGTATCCCGGCCACCTGAATTAATGACTTTAATAGTCGCTTGATGACTTAGGCTTAAGGTATTAGCCTAGCTGATGATGGTTATTATTATAAAATTCAATTTTTATTTTTAAACAAAGGGTTTTTTTTACATAGATGTAAGGGACTAAATCGAGACGATTTGAGTGATTTTCACACTGATAATTGAAGACTCCGTTTCATTTATACGAGTGTTAAGACTCTTAAAGTCAAGCTAGCTATAAAATAGACAATTCGATTTAATCCTAATTGATTGTACTAAAAATATCCTGGGAAACAATTGAGCTTAGATATGTAAATTTAGTGACGTGTACGCTTTTTCTCAAATAAAGTTTGAGCGATTGGACAACTCATTTAATTTGTCTCAAGAAAGTAAAGGAAAATTCATTAGTTTATTTACGTTCATTCATTTAATTGTCTACCTGGTATACTCAAGAACAATGTCACTCGAACCAAAACATTTTTGATGTTTAAAAATGAAGATCAATTAGCGTTATCTCTCTTATATTGACGTAATATCCTTATCTAAGAAATATATTGATTAGTCATTTTACTGTAAACCACGCGATGAAATTGATCCATTTTAATAATACCTCTGATAATATAATAGTTTTATAGAAAATATATATAATAGATTAGAACTTTTTCCACAAATAGCTAGAAATACATATACAAATAGCTTAAAAAATTAACAAATGGGATAGTTTTCCGAAAATAGTGATTTCTAAAAGTGTTAGTCTTACATGACAACATTTAATCATCTACGTTTAATCTAGTAGCAACAGCACCCTACACAAGGAGAACTCAACCCGTCAAAAGTCGTGCATTTTCTTGAGTACATTTTTCATTGGTTAGACGCTTTAGCGCCTGCTACCGTCGGAAGGGTAAAATTCGGAAATTGTCTTCCCCCTGGCCGTAAAACGTTCAGCGTAAAGGTTCGCCCAATGAAATTTGTACACAACACTGTGTTAGCGTGTTTAATGACTAGCCGCGTTCTCCTTGTGTTTGTTCTCCTAGGTTTAATTATAAACTCGCATTTCAACTTTATAGCTCGTAAGCAGCCCTTTTAGGGGGCACAGCATTCCATCCTGAGAAATACAGATAATTGTTTTCCACGTAGCAGTAATCGATCAAAGGTACGGATCATGGAAAAGTAAATACACTCGAGAGTTGGGAGGTCGCTGATGATTATTGCAGAATAATTCTTCTAAACGCGCAAATGGACGCAAAAACAGTTTGGCGATTTGGAATTATTCAGGCGAGTTTTTTTGTAAAATTTGGTATTAAGCTAACCACTAATTTCTGGCCCCCAAACTGTGCACCCGTTAAACGCTACAATGGTTAATAATTTTCACACCTCGTCCAATCTAAATATAATTTAATTGAAACATGAAATTATGTTTAAATCGATACAAAGACCTATGGATGATTGAGATATGTTTGCACTTCTCACTCTTCACGTTTGTATGTAATCACACTTGATTGCTAAACTATTTTTGCCGATTTGATTGTTCATACAAGCATTTCTAAAGGCACCAGAGATTCGATAAGTTCATATACCTTTCTGTTTAATTTTGTTTTTTTGGAAGAGTACCAATTTATTTATGGATTTGTTTATAGTTTGAACCAATGTTAAAGGTGGATCCTGATGGTACAATGCACGGGATAAGTGCGCACATTATTTCGCATCTGTCACAAACATTTAATGTCAGGTAAGCTTTTAAAATAATTATTCCATCCTCGTTATGTTTAACGAAATATAATTCCGCATAATGTTTTAAATGGCAATGTTAGAGAATTATAATTAGGTTTAAAATCGGGTCTAAATCCACTCAGACCATTAATATGCATTAAGCGAATTGAGGTCCTTATATTTATATATGGTAACTACGGGTAACTCCGAAGACTTTTCGCTTTAAAAAACATATAAATATTGGATTGATCAAATTCGCTAAGAAAGATATCATTTAAAAGATTAAATATCGAGGAATTTGGCACAAAATAACTTTAAGTCGTAGATAATAGTCTTAAAAAGAATCGACTTAAGATAATGCAAATTTTTAAAGAGGTTTGGAATCACTTCATAAGGCCTGGTAAAAAAGGTTTCACAAATGATAGAGAACCTAGACAATCTTGTAACCACGAAAAAGAGCCAACTCTTTTCTACATTATCAACTATTTAGTCTTTAAATTGATTCAAAAATTATTTCCAAAAAATTTTATTTTTACAAATAATTGAATTTCGTAACTCCGAGCTAGAGAGTGAGGTTGAGAAAGTTACCATAATTTGTTCGGAGTAAGCCAAAATTTAGTTATATTTAAAATTTGGCTAACTTTGAAAGTAAAAGATTTGTGAGTAAAAAGTAATTATTGTATTTAGCATAGTGTAAGAAATAACATTAAATCTATATGGTATTAAGTAAGATTAAGATACGACTTAAACCCTAACTCGAGTCCTAGGTTATATAGTTTATAACTTTGTATTTCAAATGTGATACTACGGACCAATGACCAAATAAAATTTTAAGTTGCAATTATTCTTGACTCTGCTAATCTTAGCTCAAGCACGATTATCGTGAATTTTATAAAAATCGTTTATGAACGGCGGAAGAGTTGCAGTCTCGTTTAATTCATTCGCGCGATTGTGGCGAAATAAACTATCTGTAGATACCTCCTACAGTTTCAGCAAGATTTTGTTTTAATTTTGATGAAAACTGAAACGTCGTTATCGAAATCCTACGACCAACTAGATTTAAACAGGAAATAATGTTTTTTTTAACAGTGTGGGTACTGAAGTAAAATCAAATCTTTTAACCTAATTTTTAAAGAAACAGCATTTATCCATTTGATCTTTTTAACACCATAACATTATCCCTAAAACAGCTTTAGTATATTCAATAAAATGGTAAGATTCCGCTAATTTAATCAGATAATTTCATTTTCATCAACATCAATTTTCTGGCACCAACAAAAGCCAGTAACTTTTGCTTTTCTACAACGTTTTTTCTTCTGTGTGTATCTTTTAACGTTTTCATGGGCTCTTGGACTAAAACAAAATGCAAAATAAGAAGTAAAAATTCCAATGTGTCACTAAAAATTAGAAGTATCTTATTATTAAAAGTGTTTGAGTCGAGGGAAATTAAAAGACAATCCATATGGTAAAAAGGGGGAACCCCACCTCCACTAAGAAAAGGTATAAATCCTTTCCACACAATTACTATTCAAAAATCGCGCCTTAACCTTGGTTTCCACTTGAGTACGCAGTGGCTCAACGCACAACTTTAGGACGCACAAACGTTCTGATGTGCGCAGAGAAAAATGCTTTATGACGCGCTAGTGGAAACCAAGCACTACTCCGTCTGAAGTGGAAACTTTTCCTTTCACTATAATGAAACAACCATTTCAGTTAGACTAAGCTCATCTTTGACCTTTTGACGAATATTGACCACAAGCACGCGCAAAGGATCACAACGACAAATTAATATAAAATAAAAACTCGCGTCAAAAGTACTCTAAGTTGTCCGTAGAGTGCAAAATAGTCTTTTATCCACAATTTTATCTTAGATAAAGGGCCTTTCTAGTTTTAACTCTAGTGTAACAGAATACTAGATTACGGATAACTTTCGCCAAAATTCCTTTTAAGGAAATGTAAATAATTAAAAATATGAAGGGTTAATATTAACAAATCTATGATATTTTAAAATTAGATTTTTTATTTCACGAAAAACATAAAACGAACAATTACACTTTTTAAATAATGTTATAAATCCAATTTATTTTCTTCTACACTTCTAGTCAGTTAATATATTGAATATCAACCACATTTCTCGGAAAAACAATTCTTTCTAACTTTCAAAACCGGATAACGAGAAAAAGTTTGAATTAGTATGTAAGTCTATGCAGTGTTGAAAGAGTCTGACTGTAGCAAGAAAGGTTCTACTTCCACCAATACTGGGAACGGAAATTGGAAGTTTCTTCCGAAAGTACTTAATTTAAAATCTAAGAATAGAACTGCGTTTAACTCGATGTTATCGTCATAATTCTAACCATTCTCCCAAAAATAAGAGATGTAAAATAATTGCTTGTTTTCCGTAGCAATGTTTTGTCAATGCCACTTTAAAATGGATTCATATTTGATTAGTACAGTAAATTACCACAAATATACATTTTGTATTATGGTTTCATTTAGGAAAAAATTAATTTCAATTCGGCTTTTTAATTTATATTTAATTCTGAATAAATACACACGAAACAATTTTTTTACGCTTTACATAACATAAAATAACATAACATAACATAACAAGTTATTGTATAATAGCAATTTAAATATTGTTCCAAATGGACATCGTTATTGAAAAAGAATTAAAATGTATTTTCTTTGTGGTAAAGTTCCTCGTAGGTTGTTAAGGCTTAGTGCCTATATACTTATGATACAGGACAGGTTAGATAATGCTTATTTACAGGTTGGTTGGAAATTGTTGGTGTTTAGTAAAGGTAAAGATCCAGTTATGGTTTAGTGCTCTAATTATGTTAAAGGGTTAAGATATTGTTCTGAGAGTAGTGTGTTTCAGAATCCGCACGTTTTGTTAAATTTTTTGTTAGGGCTTTATTAAGTTAATGTACACAATTAGTGAAAATTGGTTCTAAATTTAACTTTAAATAATATGCAAGACATAGCTAACACATCGGGGTGGGGTATTATGTGCAATCAAATGTGAGTGTCATCTTTTAAACATAATACATGTATATTATTGTAATACGTGTATATACAATACCTCGAAAGACCAGGAGAATTACACATTTCATGGGATCGTATGCGAATGCACTACTTTGTACCAACTTAATTTCAGTGGCTGGTAAGGGGTTTATCATACGGGAGTGAAAGAAGGTACACTTATATAAATTATTTTTATTTATTAATTTCTAGTATTGTATACTGTATTTATTATTGATCATTGATTATTGTATACGGTATTTATTATTGATTATTGAATATTGTATACGGTATTTATTATAGATTATTGTTTACTATTTTTATTTAATATTGATTATTGATTTATTTTTACTCATTTTTATTATTGATTATTTTTACTAATTTTTTATTATTGATTATTTTTACTCATTTTATTATTGATCATTTTTACTAATGTTTTATTATTGATTATCGTTAACTATAGTTTTTTATTATCTATTATTGTTAACTATTGTTATTTATTATTGATTATTGTTAACTATTGTTATTATCCGTTATATATGGGCGGAGCATCACAACACAGTTAATCTAAAGTGGAATTATGACTTACTAACTGTACCATAAGGGGCTCTGTGTGTGTGGTTTTTTCTTTTACCCAAGACACTTTCTCAGGCCCAAGTCATCTAGTGAATTTGTGAATTTTATTCAGGTAGCCGTATTACACTGCGTACGATGGTGGTCAACAAGTTTTTATTGAAAATGAAACCGAAGAACTCGGGGTAACCCAGAAAGAACTTGCGAAATCAACGCGGAAGGCGTTGTTCCGAGTTTTCACCCAATGCTAGGATTTAACCCGGCTCCTCTTGCTTCGAGGCTGAAGTGCTTAATTTAAGATAATGGACTACGCCAAGAATGTATTGAAGTTACTAAGAATATTTCAGCATAGAATTAACCCCTGGTACCATCCTCACAGCTTTTGTGGAGAAGTTCGTTTGCATTTAAGGCGCATTCAAGGTTATACCATATAGCAAACCTGAATGGGAAAGCAGACAAATTTAAGCTACAAAAGCTGCGAGGATAGGAATCAGAATCCTGTAGTCCAATATTCTTAGTAACAATACATTCTTGACAACGCTTATAGTCTTACCATGTTAAAATATATCTAACTTTACTTAAAGCAAAACATCGAATTTCCAGTTGAAATTAAAATTAGCTGAATAAGGAAAAAAAGTTTATCTCTGGAGTTAAAAATTACAGCTATATACAGTACGTAAATCGACGAGCTTTCAAATGATTTTAACGGTTGACGTTATAAGAATGCATTTATTTCTATTTAAAAGGAGACTACCCGAGGTGTTACACACCGATTTTGTTCAAACTCGGGGGATTGGTAGACCTTCATGTAACTTGAAAAATCCTAAAGGGATTTTATTCAATGGGCAACGGTTTTGCCATGGCAACAAAAAATGATTTGACAACATAAAATGGAAATTTTCCCCTTTAAAATAGCAAGGGATTTTGACCGATTCCCTGTGAAAAATTATAAAAAATTGATAAAATTGACGAAAAAAATCAAAATTGGTCACATTTTGATCAATTTGAACCAAATGGGTGAAAATGAACCGATATAGCTAAAATTTGAAAAAATGTGAGAAAAAATAAAAAAATACAAACATTGAAAAAAATATTTCAAAATTGATTAAAATAATCTTTTTTTCAAAATTGAAAATAAATGGGAAAAATAAAAATTGAAACATAAATAACTTTTTAAGGGTTTTTAATGTTGTTTACTTTTTATCGATATAGAATGTCTAATATAAGTAAACATACTACAAAACATTAATAGTGTTGCATTATTAATCAGTTTAAACTAGTCTAGAGGTTTAGTTTTACTTACAACCAATATATTAGACTAATCGTGGAATGAATAGTGCTCGGAATTGTCTATTCATTATCCACAAAATTTCCGATTTATTTAACAAAAGTTGGTAAAAAGAATATAATTTTAACTTATTTAATTATGTTTTTTACGCAACCAAGCATTTATTTGAATTAAAATGGTATTTATTTAAATAATTGTTTGTTTTGTTTAATTAATAGGCTTATCCACTTTCGATTATTTAAACATTTTACAATTATTATTCAAATATTGGTTATTTAAATAAATATTATTTAAATATCGCCGAGCTTATTTTATCCATGGATAAAAGTTAATCGAAAGCCGACCGGAAGCCTTTTTTTATTTTTTTCTGAAAAATATGGAACATTTTCCGGAAAAAAAGTCTCAGTTATTTTCCGGAAACTTTTCCGAGCGGGAAATTTTCCGACTTACAACACTAGTTCTGATTGAAGCACAAGTGGGTGACCTTTTTTCCTTCCCCCACTCTTGTGTTGGAGAAATTTCGACCATAATGCCCTAGGATTGTCTCAAAATAGTCATTCTCCCGACAGTACATACACACGTTTAAGACATTTTCAATTGTTCCAGAGCAAAGCGTTCAATTACCTTCGGCGAAGAGGGCGCGTGCAGGCGAGAAAAATATGTCTCGAGTAAAAGAATAAAAAAAGAGAACGAGTGAAATATAACAAATGTTTCGAAAAGGCACCTCATTTCGTGAAACTGTATGTAGTGAACATCAGTTGCTGTCCCGGTGCAGCTCGGTTCTGTTTTCATAATCCGCGAAAGTTTGGCTTCGTAACGATTGGCGTCGTTCTTATCTTCCCTCGCCAGCAGACCAGAGTCCACAATGCGACCTAACCTAGAACGAGCAATTTAAAGCTAATGTATTAAAAAAGTTCCATATTTATTCGTGATAGTTTAATCTAAGCGGCGAAGGTCAATTCTAACTCTCGCCAGAAGCTAGAACTTCGCTTGTAAGGATATTCTCAGTTTATATCAATTAGGGTTAAATTGGTGTTTCAAAGAAAATATAACTTCTAGTATAGCGCCCGAAAAAAGGTTCCAATATTAGTTCGTGGCGGAGGTTATCCCAAAACAATTTGCGAAAATTACACTATTATAGTAAGCATATTAAGTTCATGTACAGTGTGATTGAAATATTGTTCGTAATTAATAGACTGAATGATTGATGTTTTGTGAAGAACGCCTTGTGGGTTGGTTATATTCCCTTTAAAATAATAGAAGTTTTTCATTGACACTGAATACCAATAATAAAAAAATAAAACATAAGTTTTACTACCCCCCTTTGATAAAATAGTATAACTTTCAACAAAATGGTTTCAAAGCAACATTTTACTTCTTTCATCGTTCAATGTAAAAGCAAAAACGGAGAAACGTACTCGCGATCAAACTTTTCTCTCCAAGTGAAATTTTTCCTGAAGCCGATTGACAAAACGGTGACATCGAAGGGTTCTTTGGCGAAATGTAAACAATGAATATTTTTCTCTTTTCTGTAGATATCTTTAACGAAAAAATTTACTATCCCGATATAAATGAATTTGCTGTTTTCAGTGTAAATCCTGTTCAACGCTTCGTCGCCTCCGTCGATGTCTTCTATTTTGCTCGTTATGGCTTTCAGTTTCTCACTCCCTACAGTCTTCAAATTGAAAATAAAACCATAGTATTTTAGTAGCTTTGGATTTTGCTCCGAAAACAATTCTAAAAGCTTGTTCACACGAACCGATATTTTTGAAAAACATTGTTGGTCAACCCGATTTATTTTGTGTGAATAAATAAACTATTTTCACATCGTGTTGACCACACAAACGCAATTGTTGAACAAGTTTTGAAAAACGGACGATTTTTCAGGCCGAGGCTTAGCTTTAATAATTTTTAAATATTGCGTTTCGTACACGCCCTTTCGATTATGCCAAACTAAATGATTATACTAATAATAAGTAAAATCATTAATGTATATTAACATATTTTGCAGTACAATCGGGCGAAATAAAGCGAATCAGAGTCGAAAGGAATGCTCAGAAACAGATTTTTGTCTCGTGTTTAGTGAACTAATTTTGTTTTTAAAAATAACACGTGAAAGATTCCATCACATAAAAATGTTCTATGGTGCAAATATCTACTTTTATCTTATTGATTTTACGATTTAGTAATTGTAACCAAAAGATCGTTTTTTAAATGGTTTTCAGTTATATGAATAATGCGTTGTTTAAAATCAAGTCGGATATCCTTTATCCTAGGATATCAGATAAACTATTTTAAAAAATTGGATATCTAGCAAGGTAGAAAAGAATGGATGCCTAAATGTATCAGTTAGACGCACCTTTACGATTAAAGCACAAATAAATGAGCTCATCAAATTAATTTCCTTCCAAATTTTACAAACATTTAGACATAGCTAAGAAACTAATAAATATATCGAAATTTTTGTTTCAAATATTGAGAAACCAAATTACATGTGTATCATTCATTTCATTATATATTTATATCCTTTATGATTCGCGGGGCTACCAAAGCCGTGCTTCACGGTGGGGGAAAGGTTTGCACGGGAAAGCAATTTGAAAAATAAAACTATCAGTCCTAAGCCAGTGACGTCTGCGTGTATAATATTTTCTTAACATGTAGAAAAGGGAGTTAACGTTGTACAAATATATATATATATATATATATATATAGGAATGATGGGTATAAAAGTGCGTTCCAAAATTCACCTCATTTAGATACGGTGTAAGAGTCAAACGTGAATAATTATCCCAAAAAAAGTTCTACCTTTAATCTGTCTTTCAATTTTGGACCTCTCTTTGATTTTAACACCCTGTATTTTCGTTTAAAAATTGCTTCATGAACTTCATTTATTGTATCAAGTGGCTTAGCATCCATTTTCAAGCTGACCTCCGATGAAATTTCAGAGTCATAAAAAATTTGCAATACCAATATTAAGAAATGTATAGCCAACGAAATGGTTTTGAGAAATGGCGTAATATTTTGAATAAAATCTATTTAAAAACATTGTATTAGTTCACATTAAATTATTTGATTACAAACCAAGTTTTTAAAAATTTCAAAGAAATTAGTCTTGAAATTTAAGAATTTAATTAATTCCATTGTAATTGTTAGTGGCCAAATTTACTTTAACGTGTTGCATATTGTCAGAATTTCAAACCATTTGATTTTCATGAAATCTTCACGCTGATTGGTTCAATTCCAAAGAATCGTTTAAAACATTTAATAATCAAAGCTACAATTAAATCAAATTAAATTGCAATTTAATACAAACATTAATGAACTTAACGGTGAAAATGGCATGAAAATTTCGATACAGCTGTTAATTTAACATTAAAATCTACTCTAACGTAAGCAAATTAATGAATAAGGACACCAAATAAGATCTCATTAGATATTTGAGTTTATACTTGAATAAAATAATATTTAATCAAAGAGAACAGTCTCACCTTTTTCCATTATGTATGTGAAGGGCTTGCTTAAATTAAGATTTATGTGTTTCAAAAATAATTTGCCGACCAAAATTCCAAACAAAGACAACGTGAAAGAAGCGAGCAAAATCCACAATTCCGTTGAAAATGGTTTTAAAAAATAGGCTTCTCCAGCCGTCAATTGATAATTTGGTTTCCTTGAAATTAATCCGTAACTGCCGTAAATCATTGGAATTGAAAAATCGATCACATGGTCGCGGTTTTGAGATTGAAGTATAAATAGTGGTGTGAAATCCGCATTCTATTCATCAAACAAATTTACATTAACATATTTGTTAAACATTTGAATAGCATTTGTCATGTGGCAAAATCATTTACAAAAATTAACAGGGAAGGGTGTGAGCTCGAAACATGCGCTTATGAATCACCACGAGAGGGGATACCTAAGATTAGATTTTCATAATTTCACATAACAATATCGTATTTTATTTCGTAGTACATATTTTGCACTCATGCTTTTGTTACAGAACGGTTCAAAATTAACGTAAATAATTTTACAATTATTAAAATCAGAAGAAGAAATTGTAAAACAATCGAATCTTATATCTTTTTTTCACCAAATATCGTCAATTTCGAAGCACTTAAATTAAAGCTTTAAATATGGTTTGACACTTTCCATCGTACAAAGAAAGCAATAAATGTGCAAAACCTTTTATTAGAGCACTGAAAATATGGTGTAGATTGAAGAAAGTGCAACACTTTATAAGATATTACGTTGCAACGGCAGTTACAAATGAAAGCCAATTGTTTACTTGTTTTTCCAGCAATCCGGTAATTCCGTTCCAACCATTATTTGTTTGCCTTCCATAATCATTGATATCAGGATACACCTCTTTACTTCTAAAGAAAAAAAGGTGAATTTGTAAGATATGGTGTTGTTCACAACACAAGATTTCTATGTACAAAACTCCGGGACCTATTTCAAATCGAGGTTGAAATATCCATCGTAGTCTATTGGCAAAAGGTATGGTACATTCAGTAAAATAATGTCTTTTCTTTCCTAATAGTTTGGTATGTTAAGAAAATTTACAACATCCAATTCGGGTGCAATTGCCGGCCATCTTTGAAAATTTCAAGCGAGTAATTCGATCACTAATCGAATATAAAAATCGAAGTGTCGTTCTTTTCTACCTATTTTAATTCAAACCTAAAACTAAACAAGATCTAATTGGGACATTTTTTAAGGTAATAGTTCAAACCAGTTAATATCATCACGAAGATTGGTCAAAAGTCACCGTTTTGCTTGTTGTGAGCCATAATTAAAAACACAAACTCCATCTCAATACTTTGACAACTGCCTAGGGAGGTTTTATGGGTATTTTATAGAAAATTATAAGCAATTGTTAAAATGACGAATTTAAGTAAGAAATAAATCCTAAACCCATAAATTGTGGCTCTCATTACAATATAGCTTTTGGCATACAAATATATAAAAGCTTAAAACGTGAGCACCAGTACTAAAGAGTACCAAGGTTAGTTTTAGGTTAATTTTAATTAATTGGCCAAGAAACCAATATCGGCCAAGGTGTGCCATATTTTTAATAATAATAATTATCAGCTAGGTTAATACCCAAAAAAAGGTTTTATTTTTACTCCTTCACCTTCATTTTAAGCGGAGATCCAGGGCCTTCTAACGTTGTTGCTAGTATTAAATTGTATCTCACCCCACTTTTAGCGCGCTACGAAGCAATTTCGGGTCTTTATTTGAAGTCATTATGGTTGTATGGTTTCAAGATTGTGTCACTTTCCCTTCGACAGTTTCTTTTTGACGATATGAATTCCTCAAATTGTGATAGCATTGATTACCCAAATTTTAATAATATTGAATACCTAAATTGTGATAAAATTGAACACCCAAATTGTGATAATATTGAATACCCAAATTGGGATAATATTGAATACCCAAATTGTGATAATACTGAATAATAAAATTGTGATAATATTGAATACCTAAATTGTGATAATATTGAATAATAAAATTGTGATAATACTGAATAATAAAATTGTGATAATATTGAATACCCAAATTGTTATAATATTGAATACTCAATTTGTGATAATATGGAATAAAGAAATGTTCTATGTATTTTATATTAAAGGATAATCATTAGAGTTATAACTGTTACACCAATTGTTTTTCAAAAATAAGGAAATTTCAGGAATAATCATTGTTTGTCAATTTGCAATACCCAATTGTTGAAACGTCAGTAGTTTACCCTATGCGTACGAGCCGAGACGGGCAAAAAAAATTCAAGAAACAGTCAGATAAGTAAAAACTGTGGTAAGATTGTAAGAAATAATTTCAATGTACAGTTCATCGCTTTTTCAGAATATCAATATTTTGAAACTTTACATAGAAATACTTACGAAAATTTTAGGTTTTTCTCTAATGTTAGTAGAATTATTTGAATAATTGGAGACTTTTCCTGGTCAATACGTTTTTCCAATACACTAGCATTTGTTTTTTTATCCTGAATCAAAACAGAATACCCAGTAGTTAATAATCCGTGTTACCACGGAAAATGTACGAAATACTTTATTAAATTTATTCATAAAATAATATTAAATAACTTATTAATTTAGTAATTTAAGTATGTCGTACATTTGGCGTTCCAAGCGTTCGCGTTTGTTATATTGCGAAATTCATGAAATGAGGTACATTTGAGGAACGATATAGGTTTAAAAAGTACATCTTTTTAGTCAGTGATGCAAAAACTTCACTTATTGCCTTGGGATGTCCCAAAATCATTTAAAGAACTTTCATATAAATAGGTTTTCCAAATCGAAATATTTCTAGGATCAGAGTAGTTTTCGAGTGTTTTCATGCCCATGCGTGGAGTACGTAACTTTTAGAGCAGGGTAGGTAATATATTTTGAAATTATTTAAGGTTTACATTGGTAACTTATGAATTTATAATAACAGCAATGCGAGTGCTCCTTGATAGGTTTTACCTTATTTTTAAATAAGAATAATTTAATTTTTAATTAACTAACGAGAGGAGACAAGTAACGTTACACTTTGTTTAATTTTTTTAGGATATTATATTCTTATATAAAGCTAATTTGTCTAATATTTAGAACACAAAACAAATTTCTATTTAACAATAAATAACATATTTTAAAAACAAATTCTAGTTCCTCTTACCTTAAAAACCGCAACATTTATAGTTAGGTTGTTCATTTCTACGGAATTGAGATAAGATTACAAAAATATTTAAATGGATAGATTCAAATTAACGAATAAAGAAATGTAAAGCTAACCATTTGCTTTAATATTTGTTGATTATAATTAATTTTATTATATTAACACTATTTAAGATTTCATTGATGTTTCGTGCTTGATACATCTAACTTTTACCCACTTAGTTTTGAAATCGGATCTAACCTTATGTAGCATTAAACATTTATGTAAGAAATTCATAATATAGAACTTTTTAATTTTGTTGCACGCAAGTTGAACCCTTATATTTAATTTAGTTTTTATATACGGTCCAAATTACTTGTTTTCAATTTTTAGCAGTCCTTTGTAAAAAATCTTCACGAACTTACCTTAAATTTTAACTTATTTAGAAGAGAACTCAAGAAATTTAGATTGAATTAGTGGTTTCAATATCTTGGTCTTCATAGCATGCACATCGTTTCCGATATATTCCTAAATTCGTTTCGAATGGAAAGAAGATTTAAAATAAATTTACTTAAAAGTGAAAAATATTAGATAGAACATAATGATGTTTATTTCGAATATGCCTTTTTTAAAGAACATATAATGGAAATATATTCATAATAGCATTATTATCGATTTGAAAGAATCGGCATACTCGTTATATTAATGATTTTTATGATCGGCACCATGAAATATATACTCCACCAGTATTGTTTTCTATATGCATGACTCGTTAAAGTTATCTTAAAAAATAATTTATTGTTAATGGTTTTTGTTTTGCTTCATTTACTTTGATTAAAAGTTGAGTTAAAGACAAACACAATAGGTATAATCAAGAATGGATCTATATATATATATATATATATATATATATATATATATATATATATACAGGGTGTTCACTGAAAAACTATACAAGCCCAATAGCTCCAAATGTATTTTAGCTAGGAAATTGAAACTTTCAGGACACGTAGAACGTGCAGGGGGTCACTTGACTTCTAAGGACGTCCTACTATGAGTATATCTAGCAAATTTTGGTACTCTAGCACGAGTACTTTTCGAGTTATTAGCCTGGTACATAATTTTCATCACGACCTTCCTGTTTTCGTCTAAATTCACTAGACTTGTTACACGTCGTATTAGGTGGTATCAAAGCTATTTCGACCTCAAATGTGACGGAGAACACTTTACAAATTGAAACCAACTTTGTGATTTCTCAAATTCTAATCAGATAACTTCTTTTTGCCTTATCTGAAAACGTGATCTGATCTAGTTTAGGCTGATTTGCTAAAAATTGTTTAAAATAGTCTTTCTCCCTTACGTTGTAAGTGTAAATAAATACATTGTATCCCGGCCACCTGAATTAATGACTTTAATAGTCGCTTGATGACTTAGGCTTAAGGTATTAGCCTAGCTGATGATGGTTATTATTATAAAATTCAATTTTTATTTTTAAACAAAGGGTTTTTTTTACATAGATGTAAGGGACTAAATCGAGACGATTTGAGTGATTTTCACACTGATAATTGAAGACTCCGTTTCATTTATACGAGTGTTAAGACTCTTAAAGTCAAGCTAGCTATAAAATAGACAATTCGATTTAATCCTAATTGATTGTACTAAAAATATCCTGGGAAACAATTGAGCTTAGATATGTAAATTTAGTGACGTGTACGCTTTTTCTCAAATAAAGTTTGAGCGATTGGACAACTCATTTAATTTGTCTCAAGAAAGTAAAGGAAAATTCATTAGTTTATTTACGTTCATTCATTTAATTGTCTACCTGGTATACTCAAGAACAATGTCACTCGAACCAAAACATTTTTGATGTTTAAAAATGAAGATCAATTAGCGTTATCTCTCTTATATTGACGTAATATCCTTATCTAAGAAATATATTGATTAGTCATTTTACTGTAAACCACGCGATGAAATTGATCCATTTTAATAATACCTCTGATAATATAATAGTTTTATAGAAAATATATATAATAGATTAGAACTTTTTCCACAAATAGCTAGAAATACATATACAAATAGCTTAAAAAATTAACAAATGGGATAGTTTTCCGAAAATAGTGATTTCTAAAAGTGTTAGTCTTACATGACAACATTTAATCATCTACGTTTAATCTAGTAGCAACAGCACCCTACACAAGGAGAACTCAACCCGTCAAAAGTCGTGCATTTTCTTGAGTACATTTTTCATTGGTTAGACGCTTTAGCGCCTGCTACCGTCGGAAGGGTAAAATTCGGAAATTGTCTTCCCCCTGGCCGTAAAACGTTCAGCGTAAAGGTTCGCCCAATGAAATTTGTACACAACACTGTGTTAGCGTGTTTAATGACTAGCCGCGTTCTCCTTGTGTTTGTTCTCCTAGGTTTAATTATAAACTCGCATTTCAACTTTATAGCTCGTAAGCAGCCCTTTTAGGGGGCACAGCATTCCATCCTGAGAAATACAGATAATTGTTTTCCACGTAGCAGTAATCGATCAAAGGTACGGATCATGGAAAAGTAAATACACTCGAGAGTTGGGAGGTCGCTGATGATTATTGCAGAATAATTCTTCTAAACGCGCAAATGGACGCAAAAACAGTTTGGCGATTTGGAATTATTCAGGCGAGTTTTTTTGTAAAATTTGGTATTAAGCTAACCACTAATTTCTGGCCCCCAAACTGTGCACCCGTTAAACGCTACAATGGTTAATAATTTTCACACCTCGTCCAATCTAAATATAATTTAATTGAAACATGAAATTATGTTTAAATCGATACAAAGACCTATGGATGATTGAGATATGTTTGCACTTCTCACTCTTCACGTTTGTATGTAATCACACTTGATTGCTAAACTATTTTTGCCGATTTGATTGTTCATACAAGCATTTCTAAAGGCACCAGAGATTCGATAAGTTCATATACCTTTCTGTTTAATTTTGTTTTTTTGGAAGAGTACCAATTTATTTATGGATTTGTTTATAGTTTGAACCAATGTTAAAGGTGGATCCTGATGGTACAATGCACGGGATAAGTGCGCACATTATTTCGCATCTGTCACAAACATTTAATGTCAGGTAAGCTTTTAAAATAATTATTCCATCCTCGTTATGTTTAACGAAATATAATTCCGCATAATGTTTTAAATGGCAATGTTAGAGAATTATAATTAGGTTTAAAATCGGGTCTAAATCCACTCAGACCATTAATATGCATTAAGCGAATTGAGGTCCTTATATTTATATATGGTAACTACGGGTAACTCCGAAGACTTTTCGCTTTAAAAAACATATAAATATTGGATTGATCAAATTCGCTAAGAAAGATATCATTTAAAAGATTAAATATCGAGGAATTTGGCACAAAATAACTTTAAGTCGTAGATAATAGTCTTAAAAAGAATCGACTTAAGATAATGCAAATTTTTAAAGAGGTTTGGAATCACTTCATAAGGCCTGGTAAAAAAGGTTTCACAAATGATAGAGAACCTAGACAATCTTGTAACCACGAAAAAGAGCCAACTCTTTTCTACATTATCAACTATTTAGTCTTTAAATTGATTCAAAAATTATTTCCAAAAAATTTTATTTTTACAAATAATTGAATTTCGTAACTCCGAGCTAGAGAGTGAGGTTGAGAAAGTTACCATAATTTGTTCGGAGTAAGCCAAAATTTAGTTATATTTAAAATTTGGCTAACTTTGAAAGTAAAAGATTTGTGAGACTGTGTTTTAAAAATACTTTGTTCTTACCAAGATTTGTAAAAAAAAATCGGTGTTGCCACATCCTACCCTACTATTAATACTAATACTTAACTTTTACGCTATTGATGCATAATTGATCACACATTCAGTACATTTAAGTGAGAGGCGGAGTGGTTAGGACTTTCGCTTCACAGCGACAGGAGCTCCTTTCGCGTTGGGTTTGCAAGTTCTCTCCCCCTGGTTAAAGGAGTTTTACACCGATTTCTTCGGTTTCCCCGTTTCATATAAACTTGTTGAGGTTAATAGTACTATTTAGTGTAGAGAGCTGGTGGACTCGCGTGGCATGAAGGGCTTGCCACCACTCTCCTACGCATTGTAACCGGCCACCTGAATAAAAGTCGATAGATGACTTGGGTATTAGCCTAGTGCTTGATGAAGGCCAAATATAATATCTATTAGGATTATGAAAAGTTTGAAACCCTTTTTCTGCGTAACTAAACTGCTTGTTATTTTTAGAATGCACTGTGGCTCTGTTGTTTTTGATTTAGCAGAATTAATTACCTTCACTCGAACATAAAGCTAAACTGATATTTACGCTAAGAAACCATTTTAGCTTCGAATTAGTGACTCCGCCAGACATTGGATTCGGAAGCAAATTACCGGAAGGAAACTGGAGTGGAATTATGGGTTTAATAGAAAGAAACGTAAGTTCAGTTTCTTTTTCGATCATATTGAATCATACTGGGTTTCATTTTCATATCATCAGATGTAAATACGAAATCTTGAAATATAGATCCCTTACACAGTTAAAATATATCACTTACAGTGGGATCCATTTGTTCGCTGAAATATCCTTTTGATTTGGTATATCGGGACAAGATAATTAACACCGATAACCAACAAAATCAATTCAGAATCTTTAATAGAAAGATAAAAACTTTGGACTATTCAAACTTTAAAAATATAAATTGTGTTCAGTAGTGTAGCCAGGATTTTTGTTCGGGTGGTTACACGATTGAAAAAATTAAAAACAAAATACAATTGTACGTACAACCATTCGTTTCGGAGGGAACCTAAATAGAAACTTTCTCTTCGGCTTCATATCTAATTTGGCAGGAAGCGGATATGTTCGGCGTTCCAGTTGGAGGAGATCCCCAAAAATTGGAAATTGTTCAATATTCTCCACCGTTGCACACCAGCTATCTTTTAATAATTACCGCTCTTAAGACTGAAATATCTGAAAATTACTGGGGACTCTTTGCTACTTTTACACTGGAGGTAAGTTTTACTAGTTTTTAAACTCGGCAATAAATAGTCGATAATTCAGTATGATAATTAAGCATATATTTAAAGTCCAATGGAATATATGTTTGAAAAATTATAAAGGAGTATCTGACGATGAAACTGAAGATATTTCTGATGATGAATGAGCGAGAATTTGCTTTAAACGATAAAAAACTCTGAAATTTAATTTAACATTGTTTGTCACGAACATGCCTGTAACATTTGAACGGGGTGAGGAAATCATTCTTTTACATAAGGCGATACTATACTAGATGGTATAAAATTTTAAAACATAAAAGGAGTTTTGGGGTTGTTTGATAAGTTTACACGAGCTCAAAAGCACATTATTATTTATATTAAAATTTGTATGAAAAATTATTTTAATACAATTTGTGTGTCACGGAAATGCTTGTAACAATTGAAACTTCGACCCATATATCATTAGATTGATATTCGTAAGACGTTTCTTAGGTACACTCTGTCTAAAAAGTTTGTTCGTCCTATAATTTAAAACTTTAAATGGGGATAACATATTTTCTAGAAATGCTAGAAACAAAGTTCTAAGCTTGCTGAAAAGAACAGAAAAAGCCCTACAATTCACATATTTTGACATAAGGAAACGCATAGGTTTTGACCTATTTTCGTCTAAACTTTCCAAAATGTGGAATAGTAACTTTTTTGGCCGTTTAGAAATTTGATGTTTAATCGTGATTTTCATATTCCTCTGGGTCGATTTAAATAGGAAAAGTGTTTGAAGTTTTAAATTTCGACCAATAGCTCGCGAGCTACGGCCTTTTAAATATTAGGACAGAATACGCATTTAACTAATTGGCGCAGTACGCAAAACTAACATATCAAGAAGTCGGCGAATAAAAAAGCGACGCCGAAACAACCTTCCGTAACGTATAAAAATAAACGTCATAAATTTCGATAACTATAAATGTTAAAAGTCATAAACGTAAACAAATAATAACACACAAGGCGATTGATATTTATCGATACACGCGCTGTTTCTTCTCCCAACAACTACGAATATTCAAGTTGTGAATAATGAACAGTTAAGGCGGGCTTAAAAAGGAGCGAGAAAATGCAAAGAAGATTGCGCGTGAAGCCGAAAGCTGTTATCGAAAAAGCTTCCGGAATCGGCTTCTGCTCAGAAGTCTCCTGCTGAGCCCGTCGCTCAACTTGACGTGTTCTCGTGGTTTGTGGCTCCTCTCGGATTCCAGAAAAAATTGTGAAGAAAATGTAACAGACGATTTTTATTGCGTCATAGAAAGGCTTGCCATATTACTGGTTGTGAATAACGATAACGTGCCTTAAAGCTAGAATTGAAACCCTAGAAAAATGAGCGAGAATATCAAACGGAAATTGATACCGCCAGCGTCGGAATTCGGCGTAAGCTGTCTGCTACAGCAAGTAGGCAATCGGCTCTCGCTAACGCATACGCGAGAGCAGACACCGATGAAATATTTTCAGTTTCGTGTAAAATCTTCGGGATTTCGCTCGCTTTGAAACCCGCCTTGAGCGTTCCATTTACTTTAACGGATATTAGAAAACTTAAATATGATAACACAATACACAGCAAGAAACAGAAACGTTTAATTATGGCTTTTTTAATCCGTAACCATAAAATCCACACTTTTTAACTATTTGACCCAGTTTGAATGCCAATAGGTTTAATGGCGACGAACACCAGGACGTCATTGGCGAGGTTCCCTGTCGCTACGTAAATTACCCATTTCCTCTACTCGTCTTATAACCGTTTTATTCTCAAAGTTTTGCTTGAGATTATAAAGATATAATTATGTAATTACTGAGAACGAATGATTTGGCGGATGTAAGCAAATTGTGTGATACCTAGCTTCGTTTTGGTCGTATCTTACATCAAAACCAATATTCTGGTCATTTTCTTTGCACGCGCTGTTTGAAACTGGAATCGTCCAAAACAAAACTGAGCGGGTTAAACAGGAAATGATGCTTAATACTGCAAATTATTTAAACAACCACCACAGCGTTTGATTTCATTCTAGAGATATTTTAAAGAGTTAATTTCCGTAGTTACTCGAAATGCATAACATTCACGCTAAAGTTTCTTAAATTGGATTAATAAATTGTATTATTTTGGCCACCTTGAGGTCAAACCAATTCTTAAAAACAAAACCTATTATGTGGGCGTGTGAACTTGAGAGCTAGGCGACAACGAAATGAGTTCGTTAGCTTCCTGAAGTAGCCTGGAGGAATTTCTTCGAACGCTCGCCAGATGATGTTAGCGAGGTCATCTTGATTTTGCGCTATGCGTTCCTCCGAACGTGCTGCCAGAAAGGACCACAAGTTTCCAATTGGATTTAAATCCGGAGAAATCTAAAACTTCTATGTTGAGGGCTGCCAGGTGCTCGGTGACGATCCTTGCTTTATGACACGGGCAATTATGGTGCATGAACACGAACCTAGAAATTTGGAACATTCAATGTATTACTAAATATTAATTTTTGAAACAGCTTGATAGATAATCTGAACTACAAACCGTCCTCCATTTTCAATTCCGTAAATTGTCGCCGCAGATGGAATTATGGCGTGGTCCAGAATCTCAATATAGTTTTGAGCATTAAGCCTTCTCTGGATTCTGCGCAATATACCAGCTTGGCCGTCACCAATGCAACACCATACATTTACTGAAAAACGGCCACTTGTCTTGGTTCTATGAATCATTTCGGGAGCTGATCTCTTACCTCGCCTTCTCGTTACCCAAACGGTGGGAGACGCTGAAGAACTTTGAAAAGTCTAAAAATATTATAAAACAAAAAGGATAAGCGAAGAGTTATTTTATTTTACTTTCAATTTTAATCACCCAATGGATTTATTTGGCTAAAAACCTTAAAAGAAAAATATAGATAAAGCAAACAAACCTTCTCGTCTGAAAACAGTTTAAAACGAGCCAAATGTTCCCTAGGTAAGTGAAGAATTTCACGACACATAGCTAGGCGTAATAAAATTATGTTAATTGTAGGGCTTTTTCTGTTCTTTTCAGCAAGCTTAGAACTTTGTTTCTAGCATTTCTAGAAAATAAGTTATCCCCATTTAAAGTTTTATATTATAGGACGAACAAAATTTTCAGACAGAGTGTACGTGCTTATGTGCGGCCTACTGTTTGAGAGTTAAACGAAAAAAAAATAATTATCCAAGATGGCGGCCATTTTTCCGCGGTTCCTGTAACCAAAGCCATTGTAATTTTCTTCCCATAATCAGCACCACCATTACTTCCAATAAGCGTTGGAATTTGCTTGTTGCTAATTTGTTCTAGGTAAAATGCCAATTTCCCTGCGATATATGGAGCATTTTGGTTTAACCAAAATGTTTGACCGCCGAGAAGAAAAGCGGTAGACATATTTTGAAACTTTAAAGTTTAAATTCCTTAAAAAACTACAAACATTCTAACGATGCTACACAAATTCCTTTAAATGCTACATATATTCTTTTAAATGCTACATAAATTATTTTAAATGCTACATAAATTATTTTAAATGCTACATAAATTATTTTAAATGCTACATAAATTATTTTAAATTCTACATAAATTATTTTAAATGCTACATAAATTATTTTAAATGCTACATAAATTATTTTAAATGCTACATAAATTATTTTAAATGCTACATAAATTATTTTAAATGCTACATAAATTATTTTAAATGCTACATAAATTCATAAAATTAATTATACATAAATTCATAAAAATAATTATACATAAATTCATAAAATTAATTATACATAAATTCCTTCAAATTAATTATACATAAATTCCTTCAAATTAATTATACATAAATTCCTTAAAATTTATTATTCATAAATTCCCGTCAAAAAAAGTCGCCAAATATTTTTAAGGTTCCAAAACAAACTATTAGAATTGGCCTACGTAATCCAAAAATCCCGGCGGCGCCACTGAACCAGTAAAGTATAAAAAGTATCTTTTTAGGTTTGGGTGGGAGTTCTCTTGTCTATTCTATTCCTCGTCCTATTCTGCGTGATAGTTGATGTTGTCTTGAGTTCGTCTCAAGGTGAAAAAGTCACGATATCGAAATTATTTTCCGAACATTTCTGGAATTTCTTGGCTTCTTTTTTCTCAGAAGGTGAGTTTTGTATTAGCACGCTTCATTTTGTAGCACCCATTCTTTGTTTTCAAGGCAAGATAAATATATTAAACATTAGCATTGCGATGTTTTGATTTCCATCGCCGACGGTGTTGTGGAAAAAAACTAATCATACCAAACCCAAATACCGCGAATTTATCCCACGAAAACTGTATAAATTCTTATAACATAAAAAATAATCATAGTTACGTAAAAAAATATAAATCCATTCGGTTTCCGAAAAGTAACTGGCGCTAGGCTCTACAACAACCGCTATTTGGTTGCAGGTTTTCCTTTACATATTACGATTCGCGGAGAGGGGGTTAGTATTGAATATTCTTTCCCCCAATATCTCCGATACAAGAGAAACGGCCTAACCCAATGAGATTCCTAAGCCCCGTTAATTCCCGTTTGGCACACTAGTGGGCGCCACTACCAGAAATAAAATTCAAATCTTTCTCTCTTCGATTCTCTCGAGGATTTTTCGCGCTCGCGAAGGCCCCCTGAACCACCTTACGTGCTGACGTCACGAAAAGGGGGAGAACACGTCCTAGAGAACAGCTTGTCTTGGGTACTTAGAGTAATACCACTTATGATATTACCATAAGAATAATATATTTATTACGCGATAAGTATCATCTAATTATTCTAATATTATTAGTTTGAAAGATTTATCTTCGCACGCTTCTAATGTTTTTTCAAAAGACGATTCGGAAAATAATAGCGCGGTTGAAGAAATCATTAAGTGAAACCCTTTAGAAACGGTAAATATTATTTAAATATGAATATAGTTAGCTGGACTAGCACCTAAAGCACTACCGTAGGCCTAGGTCCGAGAGCAATGTATTTTCTATATTCCACATCTTTAGGAGATGTGACACACAGTATATTTTTGTGCCGTGATGCGGTGTACTCATCCGTGGTTTGAAGATAAATTCATGTCCATTGAAATCTGGTTCAAGCCTTCACATTTCGTTTTAATGAATACATCTCTTGTAAGAAATATATTATAAACATCCGATAATACACCAAATATTTACAAATACAGGAAAATATCATTATCGGAACTAAATCGGGTCTATAACGTGGAGCCTAGCTATTCAAGATTTGCCCAAATTAAATATAATGTACCAGATGTTAATAACAAAAATGTAGCTTCTTAAAAGTATGTTTACGCTATTCAGGTACTCCTAAACAACCGAAAAGAGGCATAAACAACTGCTTGATCATTGTCTGGTGCTTTTCCGTGCTAACATTAATGAACGCTTTCACCGGTCATTTCAAAAGTCAACTGACAATAGCCCCAGTCCCATCTCAAGTTGAAAATGTCAACGACCTTGCAATGGAGAGTGACAGTCTCAAGGTCATGGTGTGGAAAGATTCAAGTTTCGAAAATATGCTCAGGGTAAAAATGCTTTTATTAACAAATACATAAAATATGACTTTTGCTTTCCTTGCTCATGGGCTATGGAAATTTAACGACTTTTGAGTTAAAAAGAACAACATTAACAGTATCTGCTTGTTTAAAACTTAAGCTGTTGAAGCATATGCTGAGATTATTCAAATTAATTGGGAACAATGTTTTACTTATCTAAGTAGAATCGGCTAGTAGTTGGTTATAAGAGACTTTGGAAATGATATATTTTTATTTTACGAAACGGTTGGTAACATTAGCTTAACTGAATTGAAATTTTACAATGACCAATTTTAGGATTGTAGTTATTCTCAAACCACATTAACACTCTTGTCTCTGAATGTGATTTAAAAAGGCACCAAAGTTAAATAAGTGCACGAAATGTACTGTAGGAAAACGATTTTTGATTAGTTTTGGGTTCGGCAAACTACCACTAAACTAAAAAACACAGTTGCCCTAATTGGTTTTTCAAATTCACCATGTGAAAATGCATCGATTTATCTGCAGCTTTCATTTAAAGATAATTATTCAATCTAAAAATACAAGGGGATATGAACACCACAAAACCACCACTCAACTTACAATAGACTTGTTACTTTTCTTTAGCTAATTACCGCAGGTAAAATTAGATTCGTTTAATCAAACCTGACTTTTATTTACTTATCTCGCTAATTTTAATAAAAGGCTTATTTTTAATATATCTTTGAAAGAAATCGGACCATCCATCCCTGCAGAGTATCACAAGAAAAGCGGATAAAAACCATGGCTTCATCAACATCAGAGAGTACTTCACGTGGGAAAACTACGAAGACACAGTCAACGGCAAATCGGCGTTTGTGGTTGAAGGATCTATTTTCATGTTCTTTCTCGGGCTGATGTGCGGCATCGCTCCTGAAACCAGAGTGCACATCGCCCAGGAAGCCGTCATCCCATTTCACTGCTTCTTCCCCTATACGAAACGCTTCACCAAGGAACTTCAGGATCGAATTGACAGAAGGTAGGAGTTATCGATTTCCGTAAATCATTGGCGATAAATTTCAATTTTGTTAGATTATTGACTTTAAACGTTTTTGAAGCTAAAAATAGTAATCATAAATTTTAATAACTCTTAAATCAAGTTATGCCTAATGTACAAATTAGTAGTAGGATAAAAAAATAGTAGTAAAAGTAACAATTTTAACTGGTAATAATTTTTTTAAATTATCGTTCATTATTGACGAATTATAGAAAATTAGTGTTCTTTATAATACGCCGTTGAAATATTGTGTATTCCGAAAATTGACTTAAATTATCGCCGCGTGTACAATAATTATCGTACGAATGGAAACGCCGCAAATTGGTCTTTCGATTGGAAAGAAAACTAAATGAGCAGTAAATTAATAAATAAAAACAGCAGTAGGATATATACCAGAAAATAAAAGGAAATTAGCAGTTGGGCGCAAAGTAGTTAAAAAACGTTTTTTTTTAAATTACGTTCTGTTAGAATTTAAAAATTCTTTATTCGACAATCAATCCTTTTGTTATACCTTTTGGTCGGCGTCTTTTACGTTTTGACCAATTGCAATTTGTTTTGACTCAGCAGAAAAATAACGCATATCCTCTAATAACAAAAATTTAACGCTACCACTAATAACACAATCAGGTGTTTGAAAAATTTGCCCGAGATCGTTTAGAAAATCATCATTTCCACTTGGCGTAAAAATGTTTGCCGCTGCCGAACATGATTTCTCGTGTAATTTACAAAAAAACACAATTTCCTCACCGCTTTTAGTCGAACCTTGGCTTTTAGTGACGTTCCTTTACCTTTTCGACCACTTATCACTAGTATACTGAGGGTGGTTTTCTTAATGGGCTGAGGGTGGTTAAATAGTTGGGATAGTGGATGTTAAGATGCTGGCTCTGTAGAACCTAAACATTTCCTAAAAACCAGGTGTTGGCCACATGCTGCTTTGTGTAAAATCGCGACTACTTCCCAACTCTAAAAACGACTTTTGGCCAAGTAGGACATCACCAAAACCACAGCTGCTGGGCCAACGTCCATAGGCTACTAGGGTAAAGGCATAAGCGGTCGACGAACTTGAGAATATTTTATTTGGTAGCCATTATAACCTTCTGCGTTTCCTTTCCTGCCATGCAGTCCTCGTCTGACTCGGATACAGTACACATTAATCATTATAATTAAATACTAAACTGATAAAATTTGTTATTTAATTTAAGTAGAATTTTTTTTGAAATATGCTTAAGAAATAGGACTGCTAGTTTTCAATTCAAACTGCCAAATTCATTTTCTAACTACTTTGGAATAAACCATTTTCCTTTTATTAAATTTAGTTTACCTGATGCTTATTTCCTCTACTTATTTAAAAAAAATTACTGCTGTTTCAATTTTTATTACTGCCTCATGAATTTATAGCCTTTCGAAATATCTAACGTGTAGTAAAATTGCATTTCCTTGAAATTTAATAATTAAGTACTGCGACACTTTTTAATGGTATTACTAATAAAAGGGGGATAAAATAATTGATACGTTGTCTAGGGAATATTTAATTAGCATTATAGCTTAGTGTAATGAAAGCGTCGACATTAAGATATAATAAAAGGTTTATTTGCACACTCATAATAAAACATATTCAAACATTAAAAACCCGACTTAAAACTAATTTAACCGAAACAGTCAGCTAACTTACAAACTAACTTAAAACTAAAATCTTGATATTGGCTGGTTCCCCAAGTTACGTAAATGTTTATACGGTACCGTATTTTAGTTCAGCGATCTGGCGAATCTGGATTCCAGCGAAATAATTCGGTCCTTGGCAGAACGACACATCAGCGTCTCTTGGCTGTTACACTTTTCAGCGTACCACTCGTACCACGTTTCTTCGCTTCACTCGCGCATTACTTTTTCACGAGGACTTCGCTTCATTTTTTTTTAAAGAGAGAACGTAGCTCGACTATTCTAGTTGGTGACCAGCTCTGCACTGCCTGACCCTCTCTTCTTTTTCTGGGTCTTTCCTATTATTTTTCTTCCCGACCTCCTGTGTGCTCCGAGGATGACCATCCCCTCGCCAGGAACACATTTTCGGGGAAACTTCCATGACGTAGTTCGGGCGTTCGAATTCCATCTCCAGGTGGATGCGATGTGCCACTTGTCACCACTGGCTCGTATAAATATATATTTTTTGAACGTTTAAAGGGAACCAGATTTTAGGGGTGAACCAGCCATTTTATGAATAAAAAACCGTTACAGTACCTTAAAAATTCGTTAGTTAAAGTATTCATATTTTATCCGAATTCCGTGTATGCTTTAATTTAATAAAATTGTTATTAGTAACTATCGACACTTCTGCGCAGAACATACTTTGGTTATAAGTTTATAACCGACATTTTATTTTAATTTAAGACTGCATGTACTTTCTATTTAGACTTTGTTTGGCACTAAAACGTGGATGCCATTATTATTGCGGCCACTACTTCGGCCACTGTCCATCATGTAGGACCTGATTTTGGGAAATATCACTCATGTTTCTATCAAAAATTATGAAATGGCATTTTTCACGTTTTAACTAGGTGCAAACAAAATATGATGTATACTAACAAATACTTCTTAATTCGAAGTTTCATTTAAATCAAGGAATACTTCTGCGTATTGTTCCATACCAGAGTGACTGAGAAAAATCATTTCACCTCGGGTAGGAATCGAACCTACGACCTTTGGGTTACCGTCCCAACGCCACTACCATTGGACTACCGAGGCCACGAATAATCACGCCTCGGACATCCAATTTAAGAATGACTCGATCTGGTTCACATTATTGACGGGATATATTTAACCCGTTGTTGACGGTGCCGTAGCATTTAACGTCAACTAATTTATAACAGGACCTTGATAGCCTGTAGTCATAACATAGAGATAATTATATTAATTCCTGCGTAATAATAAAATAAAATTATCTCTATGTAAATACTTTTTAAATTTGTGTGGCCGTTCAAAATGGCGGCACCCACTTTTTGACGTGATACAAAGTCCAAATGTATTAAGGGGTCTTGAGAGGGTAGCCAAGCCAAAGGCTTGCAGGTTCGAATCATTAAAGTAGTTTTTCAATTAATAAAAGTTTCAAACGGTGAGATGAAAACTTTTTATGTCACGCTTCTATCAATTTCCTTGCTTAAATCTGTCATTCAAACCGACTTAAACTGCGTTTTAAACACTAGTTTGACCGAAACTTTATTTTTCTCATTCACTCTGGTATGGAAACAAGGGCCGATTATAAAAAATGGAGTCCATATGTCTTCAATCCCGAATCTCTCACGATGTATTGAATTTAATATTTTAGGTTGTATCAATTTTTCGAGACTGGTTTGAAACACAAGTGGCTCGACGATGTGACCGACGACAGCGATGTCTGCACTAGCGGCCTCGATGCAGTATCTGCAGAAAGAACGCTTGCCTTCAAAGATCTTCGAGCCGTCTTCGTACTCTATTTGCTACTGCTCGGATTCTCAATTATAGTATTTGCTTTGGAACTATGTATGGGTAAACCTAATGGTATATAACACATACAAGTCATTATACCCCCCTAAAGTAGAGGCAGTACTAGGTTTGTAATTTTTTCTAACGCTCTAAATGCCGCTCTCTAATTCGCCCGAAAATATCAAATGAAGCTTTTTTTGGTACGTCGTCATCGGATCAGCAATACTGAGGCGTCATTGGTTATTCTTTGGTTAATTCTTATCTCGACACGTGGTTTAATTTCCTTTCGGCACAGTGATGGTGTCAGTATTTTTGGGCAAATAAATGTAAAATGTATCTAGATCAGATAAAGATGTATAATTTTTGCACACTGGTTTTAGATAATTTATGACAGCAAGAAGTTAGTTGAAATTCTTGCATGGAAAGGGTTTAAGGTTCTTTTCAAGCTTTTTCGGTTAACCAGGTCCTTTTTAAACCTAAAAAGAAGTATGATGGTTTTAAATAATTTTAAGGACGCCATATAGGTTGTCCAATTCCTTGGCCTTTGCAGAAAATATATTTAAGTATTCTGACATTGAGTGTATAATTGTGATTTATCTGTAGAATTTGCTGATGGTCTATGTACAGCATTATAATTTACCTTGCCGTATTTTAACTAGATGAACATTTTTGTAGAATTTAATCGACGGTTTCTTTGACTTAAATTACATTTGTGATAGCTTTGTAAACGAATAATTAAATTATATTTTAAACCACTCTTCTCACCGTCAAGGGCTTCGTTCTGTTAATTAGTAGGAGCTTGGTCAATTATTCTAAATCAATTTATAACAGCTTTTAGTTAACCGAACTGGAATAAATTTCCTTGTTTGGTACGTCAAACAAAGTAAATAAAATAAAATCCGACTTCATCTTGGAAAATGGCGGATACCATAATCTATAACTTCCGTTGGTTATCCTTTCCTCTAACTTGGAATACTTCTTCCCGCCAATTAAATCTCTAACCTGCTGAAAGAATTGGATCGTCTTTATACTATTAATCTAAATTTTTGAACGAGTTTTATTGGTTCAAAACTCTGTGATTGAGAAAACACCAACACAGCGTGAAACTACTATTATTTTCCACCCACCCGTTCAAAGTTGAAGGTTCCTGTTTCCGTTCATATTATACGATTTGACAGAAATTTTTTGGGAAGAACGAGATTCACACTTTTTGGTTAAACTTCGGGGCCATTAATTTTCGGTTCACTTGGTATTAAATAAAAGAATAGGAAATCAAAATTTATTTTTTCTTGAAACCGAAAAAAACCTTTTGGTACAAATGAGTATTAATTTCATTAAGTTTTCTTCTCGTGTTCACATTAATGTATCATCCATTTATGTGAGTAATATCTCTAGTCCAAATACGGCTATTTCCCACCCCTTTATAGCGCAAAGAGTCGATTTACGGTCGGGCTTTGGTCGAAAAGTCGCTTTTGGGTCTTCTTCTTCTTCATTTGTAATACATACTTATAATCATAGTCAGTTTTGAGTCGGAAATGTTCAATTTAATGCTGAAGTCAGCCCGACAACGTTTCGGAGTCGGCTAACCATCACTTTTATTATCGGTAAAGAGTCCCATTTTTAAATTGGGCTGACTATGGACCTACGTCGTTTTGGATTAGGAAACAGGTACATTTTTAGTCGGCAGAAAGTTGACCCTTAAAGGTCGGCTACCCCTAACTCCCCTAGGACCTTTCGACTGTTTAACCGATTTGTAAATGCGAATAAAGTATTATTTGAAGCACACGCAAGCATAGGACCAAAGCTGAATTTCACGAGAAATTAAAGTATCTGCACTCAAAATCTCTTATATGATAGAAATGGCACCATTTAATAAGGAAATCAAAAAATTAAAATAATTATTTTCAAAGATATTTAAGAAATAATATTAGTTTTCGAGAAACCGACGAAAGCGGTCAGAAATCGCGCGAAACTTGATGGGGAAGGCACGCGCGGTGTGACGTCATCGAAAACTTCACCGGCTGCAGCTATAGCTTGTGTGTTTACGAGATAATTATAAGCCTAAATTTTGCGTTATATTTTAAATGATTTCATAAATTAATAGCGATAAAATTATGGCAAATAATGTGGTATTATCAATTGGAAACCTGAAGAAAGTTCTTCGGATGAAGAAGAAAATAGGGGAAATGATAATCATTAACTGATTGCGATAGTACGGTAGGAATTGAAGACAGGTTACTAAACTCGAATTGGTATGTATTTCAGTCCTAGGGTTTTGGATTTTTGGGGCAATCTAATTTTATTTATTTTATTTATAAAGGGGCGATTACCAAAATTGTGTGATAATGGATGCAGTGCAAAAATGTCATTGTCGTCATGATGCGAAATCTGGGAAAACTAGAGCCATGGAAGGGGGTTTTAACTGCATCACTGAACTAGGGGGATTTATACTCAATTGTTTAGAGGAGGGAGTTCCTAATACTGCAGCCTATGTTAGTGGGGAGATGCAAAGGTTAAGTAACAATTTGAGAAACCTCCCAATTGCAGTGTAAGTGAGCTTTTGTAAAATTCCGTACCATTTCTTAAGTTGTGTTCAATATTTGCTTATTAATTAGGCGATACAGATATACAGCGTACCGACAATTTATAAGATGGAAATTTTGGCAGCCAGGGGGGAGAGTAAGCGGTTATGAAAATGAGGCAAAAATTTCCTGCTTCAAACAAGATTTATGTACGCCTACGACAAATGGTATTTTGCTTATCAATAGCATCATTAATAATTTAATGAAAAACATTTATTATAGTATAATTTTCATTCTAAATAAATTATTCACTCTTGAAATCACGAAAAATGTTTTTTAATGAAATCTAATTTAATAACCTGAATTATTAATTTTATACCTATAATTGAAATGAAAATAATATATAAAACATTATAAATATTAAAATTCAGTTCCATGATAAAATTTAATAAGTTAAGTTTTTAAAGAACTGCTAATTCAAGGTATTTAAAAACTACGGGAGCTTTCGGACAGGAGGCCTTCCACAGTCAGCGTGTCGTTCATAATTAACGCTGGCTGAGTCCAAAAGCTCCCATAAATTTTAAATTAATTAAACATTTTCTGAAAATAACAGTTCTTTTAAGACTTTTATCTGATATAATTCATATTAATTTTATTTACCATAGGTTGGATCTTCTTTAATTTTTGTAACTACACAAGTCCTTTTTACACACAATCCTAAGTATTTGTGTGTATTAGTCTCACGTACAGTGAAGCCGTTGCCGCCGATGCCGCCGATGTCGCCGTGTCGCTCATACCTCTTCAACGGTTAAAACTAGAAGAGTCAATGATATCTCGTTCGAATGTACAGTCCCGGACAAAGGTTCCGGGCCGTTTAGTTTTTGTTGCCATTTTTGTGCAGCTCAAGCTAGAAATGTCAGTGATAGCTTTTTGGAAAGAACAACGTCGTGACCGTACAAATCTTTAAATATATTTGCGGTAAAACATATTGCGCCAAAATGAAACCGGAAGTGAACACACCTCTCGAAGTCAGCTTCTCATAACTCCTCAGGAACGTATCCAGAAGGGTTGCATTATACGCGCCTTGTTGCCCTGAATTCAAATATCTTTACAGATTTAAAATCGCTGAGGTATTTCAAAAGATATTAAACAAAAAATTCAGCTTTTAAACTACAATTTAAGCCTTATGGTTATTTATTATTGTTTTACCCGTATTAACTTTTGCTACATAAATAACATTAGGGTTAAAATTTTAGTTTAAATGCTGAATTGTTTGCTTAATATCTTTTGAAATACTTTAGCGATTTTAAATCTGTAAAGATATTTGTATTCAGGGCAACAAGGCGCGTATAATGCAACCCTTCTGGATACGATCCTGAGGAGTTATGAGAAGCTGACTTCGAGGGGTGTGACCACTTCTGGTTTCTTTTTGGTGCAATATGTTTTACCGCAAATATATTTAAAGATTTGTACGGTCACGACGTTGTTCTTTCCAAAAAGCTATCACTGAAATTTCTAGCTTAAACTACACAAAAATGGCCACAAAAACTAAACGGCCCGGAAATTTTGTCCGGGACTGTACATATACATTACCATTGATAGCCTTTCATAAAGTTTTCAAATCGGAACCCAAGAAGTTGGGCATTTGCCGAATTTACTATTTTCGGTGATTTCGCTTATGTGGTAGATATTTTCTTTAAAATTAAGTCCGATAACGTTAAAAAAAAACATTTATTGGATAGGTTAGGATTCAGCGGACCTACAACTTCGGTTATATCAGTAAATATTAAATTTAAGTATAGTTTTCAGGGTAATTCATGGGACCCCAATTTTCGTGTTTTTATATTTTCGCCTAAAAATCTACATACAGTTCCTTAATTTAAGTCCGATTTTCATGAAAGTTATATTTTTGAATAGAGCTCTGTGGTTTACATATAACCTAGAATTGCAAAAACGTTCTTTAAAGGCCTAGGTTTGCTTCTGCCTGTCTCCCTTTAAAATATCTTGCTTGAAAAGCAAATACCCTGGTGGTGGGCCAACATGTTCAGCGGTTGGCCTACCACCAGGGTATTTGCTTTTCAGGCAAGTTAATTTAAGGGGCACAGGCAGAAGCAAACCTAGGCCTTTAAATTTAATTCTAAGTAAGGTTTTTTGGGCAGCGTATACGGACCCCCGCAATTTCCAACATTGTAAATCCGCGTGTTTATAGAGGTCTACGCGCCCGTTTCCCTCTGGCGTTTTTCAAGGCCGTTCAGAGTGGGCCGCGCTTTCAACGTATAACCAGAAGTAACAATTAAGTATGACACTGATCTACCTAGTCTTCGGCGTATAACCAGAAGTAATAAGTGTGACACTCAACGTAACAAACACGTGTGATCAGAAGTAACAAATAAGTGTGATCAGAAGTAACAAATAAGTGTGATCCGAAGTAACAAATAAGTGTGATCCGATGTAACAAATAAGTGTGATCCGAAGTAACAAATAAATATGATCAGAAGTAACAAATAAGTGTGATTAGAAGTAACAAATAAGTGTTATCAGAAGTAACATATAAGTATGATCAGAAGTAACAAATAAGTGTGATCAGAAAAACAAATACGTGTGATCAGAAGTAACAAATATGTATGAAACTGATCGAACTAGTCTTTGTCGAATAACCAGAAGTAATAAGTGTGACACTCAACGGCTGACTAGTAGTAACAAATAAATGTTATCAGAAGTAAAAAATAAGAGTGACACTGTTCGAAGGAATCTTCGATGCTTTAAAAGTATTACTAGAAGTAACAAATAAGTGTAAATTTGTATATATGTGTGACCGTGGATATATTTTGGTTGTGATACCGGCGTTGCAGGTTACTGTGAATAGCTTAAACAAACTTAACACATTAGAAGTATTGTGTGTATTCTGACCGTCGTACGTCTTGTTTAAATTTAGGAAAGCGTGTTCATTATTGTGGGATTTCTACAGTGGTTAGTTTGGTGGCCTATTATAGTTCACAATATTATGCAAGGCAGCCAATGCCAATCTTAAAAATATATAATTTGAGAAAAAACCATTTTGAAGCTTTTAAAGTACTTAGACAGCATTCCTTCTTCAGCCCTAGCTTCTTGCCCAGATTTGGAGTGATTAATCAGATCTTTTACACTCTATGAAAAAATTAATTACAAATCAAAAACACCTGATTTATCTCCGAATATTATTAGTAAACATAGAACCTACCTTATATCTTCGCCATTTATCAACACCACCTCGTCTTGAATATTCCGATTTAGCAAAATTAAAATTAGAAGTTTTTTGAACAGCGTTTGGTTTTGGATTACGATTAAATACAAGATTTCCACTCAATTAGTACTATCAGATTCGAAATGCAAATTGGAAATGCGTGAGTGTATTTCCGGTGTAATGTTTTTTAGTTTGATCTTGGCTAACCATTGTCTCAAATGATTTTTGTTTTTCAGGGGAAATCTAAAGAAATTAAAACACTAGAAGACGTGCAGGAAACGGCACAACAACATATCCAAATTAAAATTAAAATAATAATAATAATAATAATAATACCATATTGATCACATGCACACTAAGCAAACGCACCTAAAACCAAGGCTGAATTCAGCGCCCGATAATCTTTGGTTATCAACGTTGACGTCACAATACATTCTAAGCGCGCGCATGCTAAATAGAGAGAGATGCTCTAAGCGAAGGCTATGCGGGAAAGCTACGCGGGAAATAGGAGACGATGCAGATATACTTTAAATGAAAAATATAAATTCGCAAAGTTTGAAGCAGCTAGGAGCAAGAAGCACAGCACCCCACACAAGGAGAACGCAACCCGTCAAAAGTCGTGCATTTTCTTGTATACATTTTTCATTGGTTAGACGCTTTAGCGCCTGCTGCCGTCGAAAGGGGAAAATTCGGAAATTGTCTTCCCCCTTTCCGTAAAACGTTCAGCATAAAGGGTCGTCCAATGAAATTTGTACACAACACTGCATTAAGGTGTTTACAGGCTAGCTGCGTTCTCCTTTTGTTTGTTTAATATTCAGTACGAGTTCAGTATAATCCACTCAGAGATAGATGTATTTCCACGTGTTTTACAAAGGCTTCCAGGTGGCAAAAACGGTAGGTTTACCTCTGTATGATTGAGCACTGTACGCTGTATACGAACGTTATGTCTAACAAAGTAAGTCACCCTCAATGGGAAATAAATATCACTCTGATGGTTGAAGCTACATAGTTTACTAATGTTTAATTTGCATCGATGGTTAAAGTTCATATAATTAAAGAATTGTCAATTTTTGAAAAATGAGTAAAATAGAGAATTCAAACCAACGTACGTTTCAAAACGTCCCGCTGACAATGTCAGGGACAGAAGAGACGGACGTGAGAATTTTGAACTGCAACGTCTCATTCCTTGCGACATACAAAGGGATTGTTCTCAGTTTTATAGCAGGATTCCTAGCAACGCTAGTGTCTGTGCTGTCTAAAAAAATGCGTATACATCCAGGTACGTTTTGTTTTAATTATTTGAACCTGATCGTCCATTGATTGAGAGCCGTACGTAAATGACGTGCCAGTCCGACTTGAGAGTGATTGCATACAGTGACAGTCAATTAGGTGTTTTTAATCATACCAAATGTATGTTACCTCGAAAATTTGTATTTGACAATATACCGTTTATTTATTAAAGCCATTTTAGAAACCTTGAGACTCGATCATAATAATAAGTTTAAGAATATTCTCCAAATTAAAATAACGGTTATAGATAACGTAACTTCTTTCATTGTGTAAATATTTGACATTATTTCTTGGAATAAAGAAAAAATAATCATATAGGAATAGAAATTATCAACGGAGCAGGGTGCGCCCACATAACTTAATTAAGGCCCTACAGGCGCAATACAGGGATCGTACGGGGACCCCGACCCCGATAGTCGCGTACCCCGGGTTTTCATCCCCGTCCCCGATCGGGTCGGGGTTTTTAAAAAAGTCTGGGTTTATTTTTTCGAAAAAAATATTATCGTTTTCTAAACGTTTAGACTAATAAAAAAAAACTGATTCTCTTCATTCCAATAAACGTTTTTTAATTAAAATACGTACATATTTAATTACTTACAATTTTACATTATTACATATTAATTCAAAATTTAATTATTATTATTTAATTATTATTTATTATTTATTATTTATTTTTATCTCCCCGTCCCCGACCGCGTCCCCGACTAAAATATCTCCCCGTACGATCCATATCGCCATAAGATTTTGTACGCCCTCTAGATCGATCACAAAAAGTTACGACATTGAAGACATGGGGCTCTTAAACATTAAGGGGCCCTTAGGCGAGCTAGGTGTAATATCGTCACTGGTTGAAGGAGGTGTAGAATTTTAAAAATTTGTGACACTATCTAAAGAAATTAGAATGTAAGATATTTACTTAAAAAGCATACCGTGGCTTTAATAAGAAATTTCTTATTTCAACAGCTCACGTGGTTGCGTGCTGTAATTACGGACACGTGATAACAGTTTTACCGTATATAATATTTAAAAAGAAAGTAATATTGCACGGGGCTAAAAATAACTCGTACATTTTATTATACGGAGTTGTGTTGGCGGTCGGCACCTGGGCCAAAGTGGAGAGCATGCAGAGACTGCCCCTTTCCGACGCTGTCGTGATCGCGTTCCTCACTCCAGTTATTTTCCCGCTTCTGGCTTGTTGTTTTCTAAAAGGTACGTATTGGTTTTTTATCGTATCTTTGCTCCATGGTTGGCCCTTTTTTTATTTACGCACATACTTATCCTTAACGAAAATGACTGGATGAAATGCCCAGATAGTATCAAGACACATTCAATTTCAATACAATTTTGATCATATCAGAATAAAGTGGATTTCAAACATGGTATTTGGATCGAATGTGATACATTTTGGACCAAAATTTCGATCAAAATCTAATTTGGATTGGCCTAATTTTGAATATAGTTTTAGAATTCAAATTGATATACCATTTTCTTTAGGGGTATTCCCCATTTACAATAAACCTTTAATAAATGTATTATCATTGAAATAAACAGATATTTTCGTGTCCGTACAAGACGGATAAACCGTACTTCGTCTGGGCCCGAGTTGATCGGCGAGTTGATTGCATTTCTTTCTCAGCTAGCTATTGATAAACCCCTCACTGTGGGTAACGTTTTTAGTCTTGACGAGCCTAGTATACACTCTTTTTCGCGACATTATTTTACCCCTCTTACTTGCCTCCCGAGAGAGAGAGAGAGAGAGATTGAATAGAAGCTTCGAAATTATTTTTGGCGGTTGATTTGCGAAATTGGCATGACCATCTCGCTGTGAAACGATTAAAAAGAGTTCCTAAGAACGGAGTTTTGTCCGAGTCCGTGATACCTGGGTTATCAAACAACGGAATGTTGGCCAGGGCCTCCACGTCAATGTTATCAAGAGAATGGTTAAACTTTAGAGCAGCTAGGTTTTCAGAAAGCGAATTATAAAATGGAGAATGACCAGGCCGAGTTTTGTTAGTAAGGCAGTGATGAGAAAGCGAATAGGTAAAAACGTGGATGAAAATGGAAGCGGTAATATGGTTAGGTTGAGTAGGAGCAGTTTGCAAAAGAGTAGCAACACTGGCGACGCGAAAACTACGATTTTTTTCCGTGATCGAAACGAGTCCTAAACCTCCAACTGGTTTGGGAAGAAGACAATGTTCTCTTCTCACGCAACGAACCTTATCCCAAATAAAAGCCTCAAGAGCAGATTGAGAACTGTTGATAAAATCGCCCGGAGGATTCAATACTTTGAGTTTATGCCACAAGACACTGGCCGCCAACTGATTGGTGATATTAACACGGCCGTAAAGGGAACAATGGGGCTTAATGGGCCTCCATCGAGCGAGGACACGATGAAAGGCCTCTTCTAGTTCCGTCCAATTTCGGGAAATAACCGACGGGCTGTGACCGAGATGGACGCCGAAGAATTTGCAGCCTTCAGAAGACCAAACAAAACCCAGCGGAGAATCCATACGACCACGCCAACTACCACACCAGAGACCGACAGTCTTCAAGTTATTAACATTTGCTCCAGAATGGACGCAGAAAGTATCCAGGCAAGTTATCAAAACCTGGAATTCAGTTTCTTCTCGAATAAAAAAGGTAAGATCATCAGCGTACGTACCACTAGTCAATCGGCGGTGAGGAGTTAATTCATTGGGACGAGAGAGCTCAGAGTCCAGAAGACGAAGGATTGGCTCGATCGCAATGAAAATAAAGCGCCAGACAGAGGACAATCTTGGCGAATTCCACGGTTGAAATTAACGGATGGGGTCAGCGAGTTATTAATTTTAAAGTGAAAAGACGAGTTGGAATAAAGTGTGGCAATAGAGCTGGAGAATTCAGGAGGGAAACCAAAAGTGCGAAGAACATTGAAGAGATAATCATGATGAATGGAGTCGAAGGCTTTCTCGGAGTCAATGTTTACGAAAGCGAGGGGCTCATCATTAACGTCAGCGAGATCAATAAGATCTCGAAGAACATTTAAATTGTCAAAAATTGTGCAAAATGGGACTGAATAGGATTGCGAAGGCGAAATTATATCACAAAGAACAGAATTAGGTCGAAGGGCAAGTACTTTGGCAAGAAATTTGTAATCGACATGCATTTGTCAAAGAAAGAGGACGTCAATTGCGAAGATCGCGAGGGTGTCCCTTCTTAGGCAAAAGACACATCACCAACTTCGAGAAAGCCTTTGAGTATGAAGATCTTTCAGCAGTTCACGATATACTTGAAACAGGGCATGGCCTAGCACGTCCCAAAAGGTAACGTAAAATTCCGTAGGGAGCCCGTCCAAAGAGAAAGACTTTATAAGTGAATCGGCCGATGATGGAGAAAGTTGAGGCAAATTTTGAAGAAAAGGCGGTAAAGCCGAAGGTAGGACTGTGTTAGAATTGGAATTAGAGTAAAGATCAGAATAAAAATTAATAACCGTTTCACGTACATCTCGAGGATTGGAGACCAATTATCGAATTAAGTCAAAAACATTCTCCATAGGTTTAACGGCAGAAACGCGAGAAGTCCATCGCAACGTGGGCCATTCGACTCTTCAAAAGAGCGTCGTTCGCGCGATTGTTCAAAAGATCATTCAATTGGGAACGAAGTTCCCTCGCTTGGGCACTTTCGGGGTCATCAAAATTGTGTACTTCACGCTGCAATTCACATAAACGAGAGCGCTTCAAGTTGGATAAGTGGTTACAGAATTCCCGACAAACTGCTCGGACATTTGATTTGAAATCGTCGAACTACCACTGTGACCAAGAACGGCCAGTGAAGTTCGAGCACTGATCATTCACGGATTTACTAATGACATTTTTAACATCACTTACAAAATCAGAATCTTCAAGCGCCTTAATGTACAACTTCCAATTGGCCGGTTTAGACCGAACTTTCGAAAGTGGATTGGCGATACGTAAAATAACTGGTCAGTGGTCAGAGAAGGGGCACACTTCGTGAACACACGCTCTGACGGGGATGGCGCTGTCGACGTTAAAACGGTCTAAGCGTGCCCGAAAGACACGACCACGCTGAGGAACGAAAGACCAAGTATAAGAACGCGTATAAGGTTGGAAAATTCTAAAATCATCTTGCAAATCCTGGCCGTTTACGAGGGAACGGAGGGCTTGCTAGACGTTCGTAGGACGATCGATACAGTCACGACGGTCTAGGGATTCGTGGAGGGTGCAATTAAAATCGCCATTTAAAATGACGGATTCACAAGCAGGTAAATTTTCAATCAGAATTTTTAAAAGATTTAGAACGTCTAACGCAACTTGATCGTCGTTAGACGAATAAAAACAGAGAATACATGTGTGAAATTTTGAGGAGAAAAAGCTACCAGGGGCGAAGCAATGATTTAATATTTAAATTCCTAGTTAAAAGACCGACTTATCCTGAAAACGCGAAAATAGGAGTACTCTCATGTAAAATGCACTGCCAATTTTATTTTATTTAATGAGTAGTTATTCGTCTGTTAAGACGTTCCGGTTTGAGCACAGACAAACCAAAAAAGATACAACATAGTAATACATTCATAAATGAGATCAAACTGAAAGATAAATAATATTAATACATGAAAATTGCAAAAAAAAATTAAAAACAGATTTAAAAAAAAGTAAAACACGGGGCAAAAGAATCACCAAATACAATTAAAATAGAAAAAAATACAAAACCTAAAATTGAGAAGTACGGGTCCTAGTTAACGGAATATGAAGAAATGTTGGGCGGGCTTGGGCAGGAAGTTTATTATGTTTCGTAGTAAGTTTTATAAACCGATTTTATTCTTTTAGAAGTAAAAGTTTATCATATTCTAAGCGCGGGGTCCAGATAAGAGAGCAGTACTCAAATAGAGGAAGAATTTTAAGAATTTGTAAAATGTAAAGAAACTAAAGGTAATCTTAGTAGAGTTCTGTGATAAATTCTTTAATTATTATTTAGTGCCTCAAACATTCTGGCCCTTTTGGACAGTTGTAATTTCAAAATATTTTATTAATATTTTTGGGAGATCGGAAATACAGGTTACGGTGCCAATTACCAGAAGTAATTATGGATTTAGACCCAAAGCCCATGGTCTAATTAACAACTTGAGAAAAGAAATTGTATATTTATATATATGTTAGCTTCATTTTGAATGTTTGCCATATGTTGAAATTTGTAAGCATTTTGTGGGAACATCATTATATGCTATAGTTGATGGCCGAAATGACAAAGTACTTTTCACTATAAAAATTAAATGGAAATTTTTTAAATTAAGATTAAACAAATCGAGGTAAAAGTAAACTAAAACAGTATTTAAAGTCCCTGCTGCTTGGATTTGCGCTTGTTGCCGCCTACTTTGAAGCTCTCAAGCGCTCTTTTAACTCATGGTAGGGAAATGGGAAAAAACAGGCATACTTCTCAACTCACGCCCTACAACTCCTTAAAATTTTTGCATAAGCTTATGAAACACCCTGAAACAGTCTTGGAAATAACACACGCCCACTGGTCCAAAACCAGTTTATTAATTGCTTGGACCATGTTTTTAATTAAAATACTGGGGTCACTGGTCCGTAGGACCAGTTTAATAATTAACTTTTTTTATGGGCATTGAGGCGGGACCAGTTTAAAAATTCAAGCTTTCTTCCGATTTCTACTCCGACTTTTTTCTTTCTAACAAAATAAACGTCACACTAGAGATGAAGGGCTTACGAAGTTACCAGCAACCTTTAGTAGTGGTATTAAGTTACAATGAATAATGAAGTAAAACACCACGCGGCGCGATTCACGATTCGCGCTTTCTTGAATTATAAACATTTATATGGTTTCTAGAGTCTAGACCTATCCACATTTCACATTCCATAAAAATAATTTACAATGGGACCAATAGAAAAAAAAACATGGTAAGGGTCACTGGTCCTAAGGACCAGTTTATTTTTGTAGACAATAGGGGTCACTAATCCTAAGGACTAGTTTAAAAAAATTCCTTATATCCAAGACTGCCCTGAAAGCTAATTATTGACCATGTACTAATCTCGGACTACCGTATAATATTATTAAAAACTGAGGAATATGTTAATATATATTATTTCCAACAGAAACTTGCGGATTGACCTTGGCTCTATCTCTGGTGTTCACGACGACGGGTATTCTACTTACCGTAAAACTGCCTACTTTGTTCACCGAAGGCTTTCACGATTGGAGCTACATTTACGGGTTATTGTGCGGTGGGGTAGCAGTCGTTTGCGGATGCGCTTTACAAATGATGAACGCCACAGTTATGAAAGTATACCACGAAACTGTTTCCAAATTACTCACATCCGTAGTTTGCGCGATTATAGTTTCGGTGTTTGCTCTCTCTTTAGGATTCTTCTCGCGACCTTCGTTGCAAGATTCGTGGCTTCTCTTCGCGCGCGTCGCAACAAATTTACCAGCGACTATGTTGGCAATAAGAGCGATGAGATACGAGAACGCGGGTGTGGTTGTGATCGTGAGCAGTGTTGCGCAGATTTTGACGGCGTTTGTTTTCCATTCGCTGATGTTCAAACACCCGATTGATGGCTATTCTCTCAGTGGGGCTGTTTTCGTTTTCTTCGGTGGATTCTTTTTGAGCCTTCAGAAATATTTATTAACGAAGCCCGAGGACTCTAGTATAAGAAGGTTACTAAGGTGTTTCTTAAGGTAACCTCACACTTTCAACTTTAAACAGTGTTTTGCCTTGGAACCAAATATTACATTTACCAGCTCTATTTATCTTTTTTTGATCGTTTGAATAATTTGTTTATAACCTTCTTGAAACGGCAGTAGTACAAAATGTTTTTTAAACCGATTGGTTTGTTAGAATATTTCCGGGTTGAATCAATATTCCAAATTAAATAAGACCTCAAGGTTTGTGGTCCTTATATTTTTATTTCTTATATGATGAAGTGTTACCCTCTAAATTGGTTCGAATAAGAAAATTGGAAATAAATTGGCAAATTCTAGAGGTAAATGAAATAAGGGCCACCCCTAATGTTTATTAGTCAGGCCTATTTTAAATTATAATCTATACACTTTAAAAAATGGTTTTTTAATGGTATATTAAGGGTTTAAAATATATAAAAAACACTAATTAGGGCTAATATATCCACCGTTGAAGGTTTTTTCTTGTCGCAAATTTAAAACTTGATAAGGGGGCGTCCATTAATTACGTGAGGCGTTTAGGGGGGGAGGGGGTCGTGCTGAATCTCACCCAATCTCACGTGGGGGAGAGGGGGGGTTTCGGAAAATATCACGTAATTTTTTTTCGCAAGAAACAGCGTAAAATTGAGAGCCAACTGGGCTAAATTTATAAGTAAAACATGTTTCTCAACTAAAATATGGCAAAATGCTACACAATAACACCTTTGCGCAGTGGCGTAACTACGCCGATGCAGTGCATTGGGACCCACCGTAGATAGGGTTCCCATAAACCTTCACTTTGTCGACTATCCGATCGGTGTTCCACGAAAAAAACACCGTATAAATAAAGTCAATTACAGAGAAAATTAAAGAAGACCATACATAATAAATATAAATGCGTCTAATGTAGTATTGTCCAAGATTCCAATTACGAATTTTTCCTTTCTAAGTCCTGCGGCTACCAACGTAGTAATAACCGTAAGTTATAAATTCCATCAAACCGCGTCGAGGTTTTAGCCGATCGACGATCATATTCAGTCTTCTAGATTAACGAAACCTGATTATACCGTTAGAAATCACTCATTTGACTCAGTCGAAATTAAAATTGTTAGTTCTTTTCTTTTCTGTATTTTTATTACTTCATTAATTAAACATAACAGTGATAGTGCATATAGTTTAGAATTAAGCTTAATAATCCTGAATTAAGATCAAAAATCTTAAAATTGAAAGTGAAACTAAAACTATTGCTTTCCTCAAACACCCCATATTTTTCTGATGTAGTAGGGTACACTACCACACAAAATATAATAGTTTGTTTAGGTAATACTAATATACCATTATATAAAACCCATTTTAATTCCAACTAATTCTAAGGTTCTACGTAGGCTATGATGGGAAAATATAATAATAAAACCTTTATAGTTATTCTCTTTACCGAAAAAACACGTTCAAACAATCTTATTCGGTTAAAATACCTTGGAACGCATGTGCATTGTGCACCTTGTTATTTGCAATTTAAGTTCTACTTTACTTCACTTTATTTTGCAACTGCCTTGAATTTGTTCATAAAACGGAATACACGACGGTGGCGTATTTACATGTTCTGTCTATACTAGTCTTATTAAACTAGTCTTAAATATAAATAATAAAGCAAATTGTTTTTTTAAATAAATTTAACGCTATCAAACACATACTAACGTATTTACACTAAAAATACGCATTTTGAAAATCTCACGTGATATTAGGGGGGGAGGGAGGGGGTTTAGCCAAATCTCACGACATCTCACCAAGAGGGGGGGGGGGTTGAAAAATCGTCAAAACCACCTCACGTAATTAATGGACGCTCCCTAAGGTGTATAAACGGTGTTATATTAACCCGTAAATAGAGGGATTTAACATCCGATAGGGTGTAGATTAAGGCGGTAGTTTAGTATCCTAATGTCAGTACTTAAACACTTTAAAGGGAGTATTGTAGAACCATAAAAGCAGTAGTTTACTACCATAAAGGTACTAATTTAACATTTAAAAGGGATTATTGTAGATTCCTTAAGGGAGTAGTGTAGAACCCTTAAGGCAGTAGTGTAACACCCAGAAAGGAGTCGTTTAGTACCCTAAAAGGAGCAGTCTTGTATCCTAAAGGGAGTAGCTAAGAACCCTAAAGGTAGTAGTTTAACATTTAAAAGGGATTAATGTAGATTCCTTAAGGGAGTAGTGTAGAACCCTTAAGAGAGTAGTGTAGAACCCTTAAGAGAGTAGTGTATAACCCTTAAGAGAGTAGTGTAACACCCAGAAAGGAGTCGTTTAGTACCCTAAAAGGAGCAGTCTTGTATCCTAAAGGGAGTAGCTAAGAACCCTAAAGGTAGTAGTTTAACATTTAAAAGGGATTAATGTAGATTCCTTAAGGGAGTAGTGTAGAACCCTTAAGAGAGTAGTGTAGAACCCTTAAGAGAGTAGTGTAACACCCAGAAAGGAGTCGTTTAGTATCCTAAAGGGAGTAGCTAAGAACCCTAAAGGTAGTAGTTTAACATTTAAAAGGGATTAATGTAGATTCCTTAAGGGAGTAGTGTAGAACCCTTAAGAGAGTAGTGTAGAACCCTTAAGAGAGTAGTGTAGAACCCTTAAGAGAGTAGTGTAGAACCCTTAAGAGAGTAGTGTAACACCCAGAAAGGAGTCGTTTAGTACCCTAAAAGGAGCAGTCTTGTATCCTAAAGGGAGTAGCTAAGAACCCTAAAGGTAGTAGTTTAACATTTAAAAGGGATTAATGTAGATTCCTTAAGGGAGTAGTGTAGAACCCTTAAGAGAGTAGTGTAGAACCCTTAAGAGAGTAGTGTAGAACCCTTAAGAGAGTAGTGTAACACCCAGAAAGGAGTCGTTTAGTACCCTAAAAGGAGCAGTCTTGTATCCTAAAGGGAGTAGCTAAGAACCCTTAAGGTAGTAGTTTAACATTTAAAAGGGATTAATGTAGATTCCTTAAGGGAGTAGTGTAGAACCCTTAAGAGAGTAGTGTAGAACCCTTAAGAGAGTAGTGTAGAACCCTTAAGAGAGTAGTGTAACACCCAGAAAGGAGTCGTTTAGTACCCTAAAAGAAGCAGTCTTGTATCCTAAAGGGAGTAGCTAAGAACCCTAAAGGTAGTAGTTTAACATTTAAAAGGGATTAATGTAGATTCCTTAAGGGAGTAGTGTAGAACCCTTAAGAGAGTAGTGTAGAACCCTTAAGAGAGTAGTGTAGAACCCTTAAGAGAGTAGTGTAACACCCAGAAAGGAGTCGTTTAGTACCCTAAAAGGAGCAGTCTTGTATCCTAAAGGGAGTAGCTAAGAACCCTAAAGGTAGTAGTTTAACATTTAAAAGGGATTAATGTAGATTCCTTAAGGGAGTAGTGTAGAACCCTTAAGAGAGTAGTGTAGAACCCTTAAGAGAGTAGTGTAGAACCCTTAAGAGAGTAGTGTAGAACCCTTAAGAGAGTAGTGTAACACCCAGAAAGGAGTCGTTTAGTACCCTAAAAGGAGCAGTCTTGTATCCTAAAGGGAGTAGCTAAGAACCCTAAAGGTAGTAGTTTAACATTTAAAAGGGATTAATGTAGATTCCTTAAGGGAGTAGTGTAGAACCCTTAAGAGAGTAGTGTAGAACCCTTAAGAGAGTAGTGTAGAACCCTTAAGAGAGTAGTGTAGAACCCTTAAGAGAGTAGTGTAACACCCAGAAAGGAGTCGTTTAGTACCCTAAAAGGAGCAGTCTTGTATCCTAAAGGGAGTAGCTAAGAACCCTGAAGGGAGTAGCTAAGAACCCTGAAGGGAGTAGTTTTATATCACAAACGGTGTAATAAAGGAAGCAAAACCAAGGACAAAAGAACCCAAAACAGAGTAAATACCCCTGTAGCAAATCGGAGTCGGGCCGACGTTAGCAGTCGACGTAATTCGTGGAGTCGGGTGAACGTTGGCCCACTGCACTATTTATGGTCAAAATGTCCTACTTGATATAAAGTCGGCCCGACGTCGTATATTAAGACTTCTGCCGACGCTAAATGTTCGTCGTATGTACTCCGAAACATCGGTGGGCCGACTTCCCCGATAGAAAATCGGAGTCAGGCCAACGTCGACGGCAGACGTAATTCGTGGAGTCGTGTGAACGTTGGCCCACTGCACTATTTATGGTCGAAATGTCCTAGGGGTAAACTGGTCAATCGACCTGGAATGTTTGACCCTTAGTCGACTACCAAAAGGCACTTGACCGACTGCTTAACGGCGTCTCGACGACTTCCTTTTTGATATTTTATCTGACTGAAAAATGACCACGTAAAGTCGTAAATATAACTTAATAAATTAGCTATATATTTAGTTAGTGTAGTCCCTCGAACGGGAGTGAAACTATGTATTTCTTTCCGTCAATTGGAAAGCTCGATTCTACGGTATGGAGTTCTAAATTTGCTAGGGGTTTAGAAAAAGTAACAATTAAATCTTCATTAATAATATATGATCCTAACATGTTTAATGATACGAATGTAACCTACTCGAGTTGAGAGATATTAAAAAAGCAAACAGTTACAGATTGAATATATGATATTTTCCGAAACAATTGAGTACAGAAAAAAAGTTATTTAAAAAATATTTCAATGTGTTTTATTAAATCGCAATGTTTCACAGTTTTGGGCGATTAATTGGCCAATAAAATGTCGGAGATAAGTCGGTCGTTGGTCAGCCTACAAATGTGTCATGTAATTTTCAAGTCACGACAGCTATTACAATTTAAGGTTGGCGTTCGGACTGTAAATAGCCCCAATGTTAAGAGTTTTAGAGTCGGTAAGTGGTACAAAATGATAGGTCGCCATACCGACTTGAAAAGCGACCAAAAACGTACTTACGTTGAATTATCTCCAAAACGTTTAGGACTTTTAGAGTCGGTATTTGGAACAGGACCCAAAAGCGACTTTTCGACTAAAGTTCGACCCTAAATCGACTCTTTGTACTACAGGGGTAAACAAAATAGGACAAACTAGCACAGTAAATTTTATCGATTTAATCGTTTATCTATATACGTATTCAAAAAGTTAGCACAGTATTATTTGTAATATTTTGGGTTCATGAAACCCATAAGATGCCCAAAATCTCAATTATCAAAAAACAGTGTAAGTCTTTTTTAAGTCGGAAATTGCACTATAAATTTCGGTCGGCACACTGACTAAGAAAAGTCTGAAAAACGTACATATATTTTTTTAAGATTAAACTTTTTTGGTAGGTTTTTGGTCATGGACCTAAAACGACAAATGTTTCGACCCAAAACGGACCCGTAACCGACTCCCGTGTGCTACAGGGGTAAACACCCTAAAAGGACAAATGTTTCGACCCAAAACGATCTTGTAACCAACTCCCGTGTGCTACAGGGGTAAACACCCTAAAAGGACAAATGTTTCGACCCAAAACGGACCCGTAACCGACTCCCGTGTGCTACAGGGGTAAACACCCTAAAAGGACAAATGTTTCGACCCAAAACGGACCCGTAACCGACTCCCGTGTGCTATAGGGGTAAACACCCTAAAAGGACAAATGTTTCGACCCAAAACGGACCCGTAACCGACTCCCGTGTGCTACAGGGGTAAACACCCTAAAAGGACAAATGTTTCGACCCAAAACGGACCCGTAACCGACTCCCGTGTGCTATAGGGGTAAACACCCTAAAAGGACAAATGTTTCGACCCAAAACGGACCCGTAACCGACTCCCGTGTGCTACAGGGGTAAACACCCTAAAAGGACAAATGTTTCGACCCAAAACGATCTTGTAACCAACTCCCGTGTGCTACAGGGGTAAACACCCTAAAAGGACAAATGTTTCGACCCAAAACGGACCCGTAACCGACTCCCGTGTGCTACAGGGGTAAACACCCTAAAAGGACAAATGTTTCGACCCAAAACGGACCCGTAACCGACTCCCGTGTGCTATAGGGGTAAACACCCTAAAAGGACAAATGTTTCGACCCAAAACGGACCCGTAACCGACTCCCGTGTGCTACAGGGGTAAACACCCTAAAAGGACAAATGTTTCGACCCAAAACGGACCCGTAACCGACTCCCGTGTGCTATAGGGGTAAACACCCTAAAAGGACAAATGTTTCGACCCAAAACGGACCCGTAACCGACTCCCGTGTGCTACAGGGGTAAACACCCTAAAAGGACAAATGTTTCGACCCAAAACGGACCCGTAACCGACTCCCGTGTGCTATAGGGGTAAACACCCTAAAAGGACAAATGTTTCGACCCAAAACGGACCCGTAACCGACTCCCGTGTGCTACAGGGGTAAACACCCTAAAAGGACAAATGTTTCGACCCAAAACGGACCCGTAACCGACTCCCGTGTGCTACAGTGGTAAACACCCTAAAAGGACAAATGTTTCGACCCAAAACGGACCCGTAACCGACTCCCGTGTGCTATAGGGGTAAACACCCTAAAAGGACAAATGTTTCGACCCAAAACGGACCCGTAACCGACTCCCGTGTGCTACAGGGGTAAACACCCTAAAAGGACAAATGTTTCGACCCAAAACGGACCCGTAACCGACTCCCGTGTGCTACAGGGGTAAACACCCTAAAAGGACAAATGTTTCGACCCAAAACGGACCCGTAACCGACTCCCGTGTGCTACAGGGGTAAACACCCTAAAAGGACAAATGTTTCGACCCAAAACGGACCCGTAACCGACTCCCGTGTGCTACAGGGGTAAACACCCTAAAAGGACAAATGTTTCGACCCAAAACGGACCCGTAACCGACTCCCGTGTGCTACAGGGGTAAACACCCTAAAAGGACAAATGTTTCGACCCAAAACGGACCCGTTACCGACTCCCGTGTGCTACAGGGGTAAACACCCTAAAAGGACAAATGTTTCGACCCAAAACGGACCCGTAACCGACTCCCGTGTGCTACAGGGGTAAACACCCTAAAAGGACAAATGTTTCGACCCAAAACGGACCCGTAACCGACTCCCGTGTGCTACAGGGGTAAACACCCTAAAAGGACAAATGTTTCGACCCAAAACGGACCCGTAACCGACTCCCGTGTGCTACAGGGGTAAACACCCTAAAAGGACAAATGTTTCGACCCAAAACGGACCCGTAACCGACTCCCGTGTGCTACAGGGGTAAACACCCTAAAAGGACAAATGTTTCGACCCAAAACGGACCCGTAACCGACTCCCGTGTGCTACAGGGGTAAACACCCTAAAAGGACAAATGTTTCGACCCAAAACGGACCCGTAACCGACTCCCGTGTGCTACAGGGGTAAACACCCTAAAAGGACAAATGTTTCGACCCAAAACGGACCCGTAACCGACTCCCGTGTGCTACAGGGGTAAACACCCTAAAAGGACAAATGTTTCGACCCAAAACGGACCCGTAACCGACTCCCGTGTGCTACAGGGGTAAACACCCTAAAAGGACAAATGCTATTTAAGGTGTAGAATAATATTCATTATAAACCTGTTAAGGGTTTAAATATGAGACCAGAAAAATCCTGGAAAAGTGATTATAGGTCTAATGTTGTGTGTCCGTCGCGGTCTCGCCTTCCATTTCATTACCTTGGTTTCCTGGACTTTCTCACTGTCACTGTGGCTTAGACGTTTTTTCCAACCAATGAAATGCGTAAGAAAATAATCGTATGAATGGACAATAGACGGAAATAAACCATTTCTAGGTCAAGTTAAGGTTACCTGATTCGGAAGATGTTCTGAATTCCAAAATTAAATCTAATATCCCCATCAAGCGAACCAAGCGAGAGGGTAGTCACTTAAGTAATCAGGTGAACGAATCATAGGTAATCATGGGAATTCACTGATAAATTGCGAGTAATCACTGTAAATCACTGAAAAATTACGATAAATCACTAGTAATCACCGAATATTTTACGGAAATCAGAAATCAGGTGTACAAAATATTTACGAGTGACTACCCCTTCGGAACCAACATCAAAGAATATTAAAACGTTGAGCATTTCTAGGGTCTGAAGAGGCTGTAGGGGGCAAGGCAGATCAAACGTTGATGTATTAAAGGGTATAATTATAGGAAAAGCTCAGGGTAAGAAAAGGATCACTAAAATAAATCAATTGGGCCCTATAGAAAATATAACGGTTATAGATAGAAGCACTATCAGCCATTACCACCTCATCTGATTCCAGTAGATCCAGGAACCCTGAATCTTGAGTTAGCTCAACATCAGACATACGACCGGGAACTAAGTTAGATACGAATTTAATAAAGACATTCGGGGTGATATCTAAAAGTCCTTTAGCTGTATTGTGGGTTTTGCAGCACGACCATGTGTCACTCATGTGTTTTGTCAGAAAAAAACCTGAGAACTGATTAAAAGAAACAAACAATTATTATAACTATTAAACTATTTATCTATACCTTTAAAAAAATTGTTCTAAAGATACATATTTTTTAAATAAAAACCTTTAATCTTGTCGGTGCTATATTTTGCATACCTTGAAAACATATAAATCGCCATTAAATATAATGGTATGCCGTTGGTATCGTAGATTATTTCTTAAAGTCTTGGAAAATAATCCGATGTTATTGGAAATTACGAATTAACACCAGTTGCCGCTAAGTATAACTAATTAGTCTAACTTCCTAAAAAATAAAATTATTTTTCAAACAATATTAAAATACTTTCAAACAATTTGACAACACAGAACTGCCGATGTTTAAAATTTAAATTTGGGGGGGGGGGGCAGTTTGAAAGTGTCACTTAACTGTATGCGTGAATTTCGACTGAACCTTCTCTTAAAACCAACTGTCGTGTATAATTTAACAATTTGCTTCTGTGCTTCGGCGTAATTTATCATTCGAGCTGAAGGACCACGGCTCGAAAGGGTCTGTAAATTTGAAGTTTTAAATATATTTATTTTAATTTCCATCAAGTATCAATCGTTCACAACTTCTACCTTCGAAATAAAGAATGGTTTCACACAATCTCTCATTCAGTCAAGTTGAGTCAACGGTGGTTTAATTAATGCATTTCGGATAAATTTTCTTTTGCAAACTTAAAAAAAACCTTAAGAATAGAAAAGTATGAACTAGACAAACATTTAAATTCAATAAGCCGGACAAATATGCTAAAAATACTTTCTTTTTAAATTTTACCAACGTGAAAGAACGATAAAATGCAATTTTAGCTATACCCTATGGCGTTGCCTTACGTGCTTAAAATAGGTTCCATTCTAAGTTGATTAAGATCTTTAAAGTCCATTGTACTAATTTAATAATTGAATAATTTGGTTTTAATCTGCGGTGGTTAAAAGAGTTATAGGTAAAATGTGTAAATAATATTTGTAAATGGTTTCTTGAGCTGGACCATTGAGAATTAAACACTTGTTATCAATATCAGACTTATTGTCCTTAGGCACTGCATTTTGATCTAGGTAGCCGTAGTATATACAATTCTTAGGTTATATTTGAGCTTATCACTATTGTCGGTCTTAACTAACATAAATTATAAATTCCTAGTTTTATGAGCTGTTGATGACGATATTCAAGCGATAAGATATAACGCGAGTACAAATATTAATTCGAAACAAAGTCCTTCACAATGCTTTCATATTTCGATAAAGTATTTAATCCGGTTTTCCTCTCGTATCTTCAGTGTAATCTGAAACGAGGGAGTTGCGCTGTTATCTTCAATGGTTTTAGTTTCAAAATAGCGGTATAAAATACCACAATACGTGAGCCCCAACACTTTTATATCAAAGGATACGTAAGGTTCGTATCGTTCTTAAATGAAACCCTCCGATTTTTACTTTAATTTCCGTAAAATTTAATAACGATAAATATCAGAATTTTTTATTTTTTGGTAATTAATGTACTGGCACAAAATTTTTAAATATTAAAAAGTTACATTCTAGGGTAAATATGTAGATAATACTTCATTATTTTATTTTTCTTAAAGGGAGCATGAACTAAATCGAAATGAACCTCTGCTAACACGCGCTATGACTGGTTTTAAACGTAACTAACGCCAATCAAACCTAGCTTCTTGTAAAGCTAGTGGAAGAAATGTGAAATTCGTTCATAATTCCTTTAAAATATTTGCTTTAGAATAGGTAAACCTAATAACTATAGAAATCCTTAAGAACGACTATTTAAAGATTTTCTTAAAATATATTCTTTGAATACTTAAAAGCCTACATATCGTCTCTAAAAAGATCTTAACAATTCTTTAGAATATACTGAAAAGGGGACATAGTCCCAATGAGTAAAAAATGTGAAATTAACATGGACACAGCGTTTAAACTGACGAACTTTATTCTTACTTGAACCAAATTGTTTTCATAAATTGATCAGTTGTTTTTTATCAAAGCAGCGATAAAATTTATAACATGTTGCAGAAATTAATTATTGTGCTTTTAGAGGCCAGATAAGTCTGACAAGGGATACACGCTATTGTGCAGTACAGTATTGATACTGTTCCAAATAAAGTTAAAATAAAATTTGGTCGTCACTAATGCTTTTAATTATCAAAATTAAACATAGAAATACCGATTAAAGAAATTGATTTACAAATTTCAACTCCGGTCTGTAGTTAATATGGCACATTTTGCCAGTAACAAATAATCGGATAGGCGCTTATTGTACGGATGGCCTTAAATGGGTTTAGAAACCAATATCTTTGAAAGGAAACACTTTATGAAGCCGGTTCATGATACACATTTTACCGAGGGGTCGGACGCTTGTCATTATTTTGTACGGGATTTCAGGATTTCGTAGAGATTTTGGCGATTTTATCTTTATTTTTTAAGTGATTTTGGGATTTCAGTGTTAATTTACCATAGAGAGAGTTAAAAGATTTTGCGATTTTAGACAAAGTGTACGGGATTTTGGAAAATGTCCGAGCCCTCGCATTTTATAAATTGGGACCCATAAAACATGTACCCTTAAATACTTGCCCGTAACGCATTGTATGGAGTAAAAAAAAGGTTAAATAATCGCTTTCTCAAAATTTCTTTCTTGAGAAAAGTAGGTTGGCCGAGAACTATCCAATCCAGTTAAATAAACCCTGATTTATAAATTAAACCACATCAAAATCCGAATTTTTTCTATGTCAAAACAGTGGACTGGTTTCGCGCTTTCGAGGCTCATCAGAACTGCGAAAAACTTCTGTCTTCACTTGAATTTCGAGTTTATTAGAAATTAGATTGCCCTATAAATCCTAGTAAAGCCAGAAATCCTTCACAGGACTGACGAGAAACCAAATACCTTTGGATTTTAATTGATGACTTTTATAGATAAAGCAGGATATGATAGAAGCACAAGCAGAAAGTCTTAAGCATTTAACCGCATACAGTACTCACAAGGAGACGACCCGAGGTGATAATCACCGATTTTGTTCAAAGTCGGGTATAATGTACACCTCCATGTAACTTGAAAAACCTGCAAGGGGAAAGTTGCGTCGGGCTTTCGTTTTGCCATGGCAACCGAAAACGTTTTTGACAACATGATTTGGAATTATTTCCGTTGAAAATAACATGGGAATCTGAAGGAATTTAAGGGACCCCCAATTGACCAAATTGCATTTAAACTTGATTAAATTTAATTTTTAAAATCAATTTAATTTTTTTTAATGTTTTGGAAATATTCAATAAATTTCATTTTTTAAAATGTTTCACAGGGGGGGACCCTTAAAATCCTTTAGATTCCCATGTTATATTCAATGGAAAAATCCCAAATCATGATGTCAAAAACGTTTTCGGTTGCAATGGCAAAACGAAAGTCCGTCGCAACTTTTCCCTTGCAGGTTTTTTAAGGTACATGGAGGTGTACACTATACCCGAGTTTGATCAAAATCGGTAATTATCACCTCGGGTCATCTCCTTGTCAGTGATATAATATCACAGAGACTGTTTTTATATATAAGTATGTTTAGATTGTTTAATAATATTTAAAGGAAAAGTCCAGGTTGGGTAAAACTTGGATCTATTTGAAAGAGCATGTTTAAATATACTCAAAAATATCAGTCGTAAAATTGTTTATTTTTTAATGATGATAAATTAATTTTTAAACGAGCGAAATTTACCTGCCAAGCAATCTGCCATTTCCTTTCACGGTGACGTTTTAGGACTTTAATCCCGCTTCTGTTCGCGCTATAACAGCACTCTGTTTCCTGCGCGCGCTTGCTCCGCGTGCGGTGTGCGAAGGGAAGGCGAAAGAAAATGGCAGCTCGCTTGGCGGGTAGATTTCAGTCGTTTAAAAATTAATTCTCGTCGTTAGAAAAAGATACAATTTTACGACTGATATTTTTTAGTATATTTAAACATGCTCTTTCAAATAGATCCAAGTTTTACCGAACCGGGACTTTTCCTTTAACTAGAAAACGTGTTTAAAATTTATTATGTAGCATCCGTTTTGGCATTTATATTTGATGTTGAGATAAATGTTAAATTTAACCAGTTTCTTCTCCTTTTCACAAACATGTCAGTTACGCATTTTGTTCCAAACTATCCCATAAGTTGATAAGCTAAGCTCGCAACAGGGTCTATTTAGAAATTGTCAAATGGCGCCTCTATTGCTGTAAAAGCGGGATGTGTAAAAAATTGTGAACTAAATTCTAGAACTTTTCATTTAGGTTCGGCCTTCTTTCAGTTTCAGTGCTAATAGGAATACTAAAAAAACACGTGTAAAGATATCTAGTAGCTGAATTTAGCCGTACATGTATTGTGTACAAACCTCTCTTCTACAAGTTTCGAAAGAAGAGTTCACCTGTATAATATTAACCATAATTGAGAAAATTGCAGGCCGAACACTACCTTTTAAAAATCCACGACAATTTGGTAGGTAAATTATCAATAATATCCGGATATAGCCGAATAAATCCACTGGTCTGGGCATTTTATAAAAAATTCTGAGTGTATCCAACCAAAACTTACAAACCATTTTTCACCGACTACACTATTTAATCTAATCTGTAGAAATTCGAAACGATGTTTTGGAAAATACTACCATTGGTCTGCTTCTTTTTGACGATTGTGACTGATAATCTCGCCCTTGAAAGTGCGAATGATTTTCAGGAGTATGCTAAAGAGAGAATTAAAATCAAAGGGACCGTGGTTTCGGTGCATGACGGCGACACCTTGCGATTTCGGCCGGCGAACAGCACAAATGAAAACGACAAGACCTGGAAAGTGCGCCTGATGGGAGTGGACGCTCCCGAAGTGGAACGACAGGGTCTTCCGGCGGAACCTTTTGCCCTGGAAGCCAAAAAACGACTTTCCGATTTGGTCCTGAACAAGAGTTTTACAATGACAATCTTTTCGAAAGATCGATTCGATCGATATCTCGCCTCTTTTGTCGTTAACGGTGAACACGTGTCGCTGACCTTGGTCAAAGAGGGTCTCGCCAAAGTTTATCGGAAAAGTGGCGCTGAGTATGGTGATATTCGGGTAGCGTTGAACAACGCTGAAGCCAAGGCCAAGAAAACCAAAATAGGACTGTGGAGTGTCAAATTTAGCGCTTTCTTCGAAGAACTGCTAGGTTCCAAATAATTTTATTGCTTAGATTACTTTAAATAAGTAACATTGACTATTAATTTTAAATCGATCACATATTATTAATTTTAAAATGCTATTAGGAACTTTTAAACAATTTAATAAAATATTCTGTTTAACCGTTTCTTATATTATGTTTTGTATGTATTTATAGTACACACAAGTATGTTTTATAAATAAAATACATTTATGGCACATAATAACTTGTAGAGTTTATTAGTGATTGTATGGAGCTGTTGGCGTGGCATGAAGGGCTTTCCACCACCTTCGTTCGAAGTTAACCCCGGTCACCTGAATTATAGGTATTAAAATTCGCTAGCTGACTTGGGCTTGTGGTGGAGCATTGGGTATTAGTCTAGCTGATTATTATAAATAATTATATTACATGTAATATGCATTAAGTATAATTTACAGGTAAACAAAATTTAAATCACAAACAGAATTAATAAAAATTTTACTTTTTCTAGAATATCAATGTTTTATACAGAAAATGTTGTGAGAACATTTTTGACTTTGCTTTACTGGGAATAAAGTACAAATGTAAGGTTTTTCTGATAGGCCATATAGTTGGGATAACCAAATATTTGGAATAAAACTGTTCTTAGAAGACCTTACAAATTAATTGGTTTATTAGAATCGCAAGCGATTGAACATTGATAAATCTACAGCCAAAATTATGTTCATTGACGATTATTAAATGGTTTAGCCATAATTGATATATTTGTATAAATACTTGTTTTGGTAAGGTCTCTCAGTAACCAACTTTTTAGGTACATTAATTCCCTAGCCAACTTAGATTAAATATTAAAATCATCTTACAAATAAAATAAGACCATAAAAAATTTCAACTTTTAATTAACCGTGATATAGGTTTCAGATGTACCTTTTAGAAGCCAATACCGACGAAGGTTTTGTCAAATATGAAATCCGTGCTTAAATTTTATCGAATATGCGGGTGAGTGTGCCGTTAAGCAGTTAACAACTACGTCGTTACGTCATTTTCATAGGCCATTTCGCTGATTGTACTTACATTGAAAAATAAGTACTTTTTACCCACTGGGCAAACAATATGTACATATTGCAATGAGGGAAATAACGCCAAATCGAACTCCCTTTGTTTAATCAGCTCTTTCGAAATAGCCGGGAAAAGCCGGGTTTCCACTCCAGATTATCTCACTTTCGACGAGAATGAAGTACAGTTCTTCGCTATTATTTTAAAATAGAAACGACGGGAAAATGTGGAGAATTAGAGACACGTCAGTATGGGTATCTTTCGTTTTAATGGTCGTTATTTTGGCTAGAAACGATGTTCAAGGAAAAATGAAATACGAAAACCGAAAGAAGCTCTTCAAGCGTGTTTGCGGTAAATTAATTTTTTCAATATATTTAGTTCGTAGTCGATTTATCTGTTAAGAGAAAAAAAACGCCAACTACGAGTAAAATAAATCCCTAGACTCTAGACCAGCGGTTCCCAAAAGGTGTTCCGCGGAATCCTGGGGTTCCGTAAAAGGGTCACAGGGGTTCCGAGAATTCGCAGCGCGACCATCTTTGTTTGTGTCAAGAGTTTAAAATGAGTAAAAAAAATGAGTTGGGGTTCCGCCAGAATTAGGTGGATAATTTAGGGTTCCATAGCAAAATAAAATTGGGAACCGCTGCTCTAGACATTTTGGTTTTAATGCTGTGAGTGTTTAACAAGGAATAAATCGTAATTAAATCATTTGCGTAGGGAAATTAATCAGCTAAAGGCGTTTTATTGTATGAAAAAATCTCTATTAATTAAAATATTGATGCGTAGTTGTTGCAATTTATTCAACGTAATCTACAATGGCTTGTATCTTTTTAAATTGTACGTATTAGCAAGAGTTTTAAGCAACATTATTAAAGAGAAAGTACCAAAAGCATTGTCAAGTACCAGTTCAAGATCAAGTACAACGTTTTATTTATTTTTAATTCGAAATATTAGTCTCGAATAGAGAAAGCTCTCAGTTTTGAAAATTTGGAATAGTGAATTAGCCTGACCGTTTTTATTGAGATCCCACCAGACGTAGGAAAATAATCTTGATTCACGCCAAATACACTTAAATAAACAATTAAAAATGACTGCTTTTATTTGGAAAATAAGAGGAATGCTAGGTTTGAGAAAAACACTTCAGCGTGTAAATATTAAATCATAAATTTTCTACTTCAGCCCAAAAGTACTCTTCCCTCTTAAAACTATTAAAAATTCCTTTGTAACAACGACATTAGTTATTCTGTTCCAACTTAGAAAAACATTATCAATTAATATAAGAAATATTAGGTCTCAAGGTAATTATTAAGTATGATTCAAACCTTATTCCAAATATACAGTGTAATTCCATTTTGTTAATTTTTACTGAATGTTATTTTGAAGTACAAAATAAGGTAAATGATCCATTTAGAAATCGTTTATTGGGCAAAAAGGCTTAAACGAGGTGATTTTCAATAAATGGGAAACCACGCGATTATTATATCCGTTCTGATACAATATTCTAGCTTATCCCAGCATCTAAGATCTTGTTAAAAAAAGAAAAAGTTACATGTAAGTCATCTATGTTTTGGAAGGGCCCCAATTTACAAAATGCGTACCACCATAGCGGATAAAATTTGTTTCGTGAATTTGGTTTTTCATAGGGTCCATCCACGAGTGTGGGTGGTTTCACTGATTTAAATTTTTGTGGTAAATTTTACTTGTCTAAATTTTAGCAATGTCAGCCACTCAAGATGGTCTCCAGGTGATAAGCGAATGTGTTGATAAACACGCTCCTGAAATAGTAAGTCGTTACTCTAATACAATGTCTTTTCTACATCCATAACAATATGTCATTTAATACGTTCCTATATAAGTTTGACCATAACGTTTAATAAAAATTATTTTTCAGTCAAAGAAAATTATGGCAGCTTGCAAACAAGAGGTTTACCCAAACGAAAATATTCCAGAAATAATGACCAAACTTTGCACGAATTACGAGGAAATGATGAAGGTATATTCTTCCATAGAAATAGTTGTTTCTGCTAGAATTCGAACACATAGCGTTATACAAACATTGTGTTAGGTTTATTTGTACAGTAACATCATTTACTGACAAATAATGAAAGCTCAAAACACATTTTACAGACTTGTACCTAAAGAATTAGACGTTTGATATAAATTAAATATGTAGGGTGATAATTTAAAAGTCAATAATTTTTTGGTTGGTTTGAAAAGTTTTTAATAAAAATACCTTAAAACAATTAATAATGTAAGTAAGACTATTAACATTTGTAAGGAATCGTCATCTTCCGTTTTGTGCATTTTAAAAATTGCAATGTGTTCTGAGAGAGTAAAAAGTGATTTATTTTTATGGGAACTAACTGTGGTGTTTTAATTAAATATTCTTAGTACGTAAGGTGTCATTTCAATCAACGAGAAAAATTGAAGAATGAAAAAGTAAGAATTTATGAAATGAAATTTTGTCTGACATCAAATAATAAATACATTTGAATTTGTTAGCATCCCGAATCCAGAACAGCCGAAGACAGAAAGGATTTCAGAGCGCAGAGGAAACTGGTTAAGGTAAGGTACGGGGAGATATTTCATAGCAGCGAAATAACTTAAGATATTTATTATTTACTTTTAGAAATGCCTGATGACAGCTGGTGGAGACCGAAAATAGTAGTGCATAACTGAAAATGGTGACTACACCTAAAATAACACTTTTTATGAAATCAAAACACACCCATAGCGGTGTTGTAACATTTTTTCTAAGTCAAATAAAATATTTATGAGTGAAGCCAATTTTAAATCTGTAATATCATACGTATTGTGCATCACTCGTAATTATACCTTAAAAGCATTTTCTTAAATGAAACCTTATTCACGGTATATGAAGATAATAACGTCACCTCCAACGAAAAACGTGTCAACATTTTTTAAGAAGTTAGTGAAGCCGATTTCGAAAACATGCCGAATTTCTGGCTTTGGAAATCCATAGTTTAGCTCGTACCTCGCGATCACGAGATTTCGTTTCCATGGTAACCTTTTCAATAGCACAAGGATTGTAAGAATCTTATATTTTGGCGTCTATTTATTGTACGTTCCGTGTGAAACAAGGTTACATTTAATTTTTTTTATATGAACATTTTATACAGAGGCCCACTTTTGAGTTATTATGCTACAAAGATTAATATGTAAGGGGTTCAAATGCGAAAATCTCTATAATCCAATCGTTTTGGTTTTTAATCTACTTTCCAGTACAATTTGTACGCTATAGACTTTGACAAAATGTGAGTGCCACGATTACCGCTCATTTTGATTTTGGAAAACAACCACAATAGTCATAAGTTGTACAAAAAGGCGGCTTCCTCATTTTAAGGTTGAACAAAGTCTATTATTGAATGTCCTCCCTATTTGAAGTCTGCGTTGGAATTCCTGGAGGCTCTCTATATACTGGTATCAGGCGATTAAGGGGTACAGCGAAGGGGATATCCTCTCTCAGGTATTACCGTCATGCATACACTTTGTTTGTCGTTTCAAGGAGTGTTTCCACGGTGAACTATTACACCAGGAGTACAAATTGAGTTGGATACAAACACTCAATGGGCGGATGAACCACGGTCGTATTGGGGGAAACGCCACCGAGGCAGATAAGGTAGCTCGAGTGTTACGGCAATGTCACCACTTAAGGGGTAATGTAATCACCACCCTGAAAGAGTTGTCACAGGAGGCCAAGATTATTCAATCTGACGTTCTTGCGCAAGCCATTTATAACCCCCCACCTAACACTTCAGAATCTCTATAGCCAACTCTGGCTTAAAATAGAACTTCAGAACAGTTTGGGCCAGCGCTCTCTGTTACTGGTAGTGTGGTGAGTTAGACAGCCACTGTATCTCTGGGTGCGTTGGGTGCTATGGGAATAGGCCTAACGGATCAGGATATTGGCATTATCGGATTCAGAGACAGTCTGCTAATTGGTTGAGCGTTGCAGTCACTCCTCAACCAACTCAGCAAACTTTTCATCAGAATCCTGTAGGAAAATCTAGGCAGGTCCATCAGAATTTGGTTTGTTATGTCGGAAGCCTGTATATATCAAACGACACTGTCCCGAGCCGGGAAACGGGGCAGGCAGGCCTTCTACTTAAATGGATGTACATCCATGAAAAGAAGTGAGCATCGGCAATATTCTGACGTTTGAAAAGCCAGTAACAAGGGAGGAATTCCGAATACTCCCTTGGTAAAACGTTTGCTGTCGGAACATTTGGCGGGAAAAGTCCCTCATTGTTACGGTTCCAAGCTTTGGAACATTAGTTTCTAGGCTTGTTACACTCTGGTTCCTCCGTCTCTCTCTTGGGTGATAATTTTATCCCCATTTTTGAGAAAATAAAGGGAGGGAAATGAGCGAAAACCGTTAGATTTGGCCGTATCATGTGTCGTGTCGCAGGCAGTATGAGACTTTCCATAAAGTGGGCCAACGGCATTCGCCGGCAGCGTTTTCTTGTAGTTCAACGTCTGATCCCAGTGGCGCCGCCAGCAATAGGCACGAGTAGGCACGTGCCTACGTGGAAAACTAGAGGGGGCCCCAAACGTATTAAAAAAAGGGGGCCCTATTTTTTCATATCAATTAATGCACATATTTTATGGGTTTATATTTACTCCATTTAAAAAGGATAATACCCATTTATAATACCAGGGGGTAAGCGCGTAAGCAAAAACGCAAGGGGTGCCTTACGCGGCCGTCACTTCTCCTCCCGCTGAGGGGGAGTTACGCGCGTGGCTAGACGAAACACGAAATCGCACAGGTGCGACAGAGAGAAAAATAATCAAACAACAAGCTATCTGGTGAGTAGATTTAAGGCTTGTATATAGTTCTCTTCGCTATTTTTTGACGACTATTTTAAAATGACCGTCAGTGGCAGAGATGTAGACATGTAGTGTATTATTTCAAAACAAAAAGGTGACTCACTTACTCGTTTTTGTTAACAGTCTGTTTTTAGGTTTGTAGAGCCTATTTCAAAAATGCTTTACCATTTTCAGATATCTTCATTTTCAAGTCTGTTTTCGTACGATAAAGCAGCAATTTAGAACTCGCGATCATAGTTGTAAAATAGTGTAGGATTAAATTAATTTTGAGACCTCTATTGAGACAACCTAGTTTAAAATGAGTTTGAGAAAAATCTCGTCTGGTTTCCAAAAAAGGAGAAAACGCAAAATGGAAGACACTCTAATTAAGAGCCAGTCTGGATCTATTAAACGATATTTTGAGTCCACTATAATGACTAGCGATGCCGTTCAATCTCGTGATTGTTTCGAATGGGTAGGTAATAAGCTCTGAAATAGTTTTTTCCTGCTTCGTGGGTGCGTTTTTACAGCAGCCTACTTCCAGGGGGTAGTAGGTCAAACTTTGAAGCCCTCTAGCGCTCTTTAAACTCGTCGCAGAGAAACGCGACAAAAACCTGCATACTTCTCAGCTCATCCCCTACAACCACCAGAAATTTCTGTACTGACTATTGAATCACCCTGTATATAAGTTGACAAAGTAACTTTGTTAGTTATAGTAGTAGTATAGTTTCAGATGGTTATTCATACAAGCGAACACACATGTTTTAAATTCGAAAATAACTAGCTAATGTTTAATGTTTATAATAGTTATTTTTATCTCTTTATATAATAATGCATACATATTTTCACACATAGTAGGCGTTATTTACATTTTGGAAAGCATTTCAATTTTTAATGGGCCTTGGCTGTATCACTCGGCGATTTCCAAAGACTAAGAGGAATTCGCGGAGAGTTATTAGTCTTTAGTCACATAATAATTTACAATGTCGAAACAGACCATTATTAAAAAATGCATTAGGTAAATAGGTAGTGGCATACTTATGTTTATTATGTTACTTATGGTTAAAGTAGATATATTAAAAATTAGTGGGCAAGAGGGGGCCCAAAATTGAAGTGCCTACAGGGGAAAAAATCCTGGCGGCGCCACTGTCTGATCCCCTCTTATATTGGGTAGAAATTTTATTCGGGTGGATAGAATAGACCTAATAATGAGCGAGGGAGGGTGGTCAATCTCCCCCTACCCCAGCGCGTCGTCCCCTTCGAATCGAAAGAGGAAGGTGAAAGGGTAAATTATTGTCAAGTGGGACCTTCTCAGCGTTGGAGACGTTTGTTTCGAAGTCTACGTGCAAAGATGGGGAGAGAGAAATTGTGTTGCAAACCATCTTGGCATTCTAAGAAGTGTTTACGACCGGACGAAACTTTTATCATCGAACAAGCGATATAGAAACCGGCTATGAGAAGCCGATTTTCATTTACCCCCCTCCCGCTAGTACGAAAAGAGATGAGATATTGACAAGACGTTTAATGAGTGGTTGGATCTAGATTTTAAAGAACCCAGTGTCTCGCCTATTGTACTAGTAAGCAAGCCCCATGGTATCAAACGGCTTTGCATAAACGTAAAGGGTATCAACGTGGTAACGGAGTCTGACTGTTACCCCATGGATTCAATCCCAAATATTTTGGCGTATTTGGGAAGCGCGAAGTATTTCACCACGTTTGACACTCGAAAGGCTTTTATCAAGTCAACGTTAGGAAGTGTGACAGGCCGAAGACCGCCTTCGTCTGTCATCGGGGGCTTTTTCAATTCAAAAAGATGCCTTTTGGAATGAAAAACGCATCGAGCACGTTCGTGCGACTGGTGGATACCGTTTTAGCTCCTTACAAATGGAAGTTTTGTCTTGGGATTTTACGACGATTTCGTCGTATATAACGATCGAGTCGTTTGAAGATCATTTGAGTCACATTCAAAAGGTTCAAGAGCGTATAGCCGAAGCGGGATGAACAGTTAACCTGGACTATAGGTGCAACTCTACGCTGACGAGGTGTCGCTTCTGGCCTATAAGGTCTGATCGAGGTACTGCAACCAAATCCTGATAAATTAAGGGCTATAGAGGAATTCGCTCAGCCCAAGAATGTAATGGAGTTGCAGCGATTCCTCAGAATGGTCGGGTAATATCGGCAGTTCATCCCGAATATGGCGGTAGCTGCCAGATCGTTGTAAAACTTGTTGAAAATAGATGCAAAATGGCATTTGGGACACACACATACGAATACTATGCGGGATTTAAGTAAGCAGATTAAAAACACGGCGTATGTGTGGCTCTTGTACTTAAATAGAAATTTTATCATTAAATTTGATTCGAGTTTAAAGGTCTTGCTGTGGAAGACGCCCTCAAGAAATTCCGAATGTAAGTCGAGGGTACGGTATGTTCCCATTTATCCCAATTTTATCTTCTCCCAAAGTTATCAGTTCTCCCAAAAACATTTGTCCCAATTCCATTTCTCCGAACCGGAGTTCATTTAACCCAAAAATATGTATTCCCATTTTTCCCAACGATCAAGTTTCCCAAAAAAATTGATTCCCATTTCTCCCAACGATCAATATTCCCAAAAATATGGATTCCCCTTTTTCCCAATCATTATTTTCCAAATATATTGTTATTTACTTGGCGTTAGGTTAGGTTAGGTTAGGTTAGGTAAGGTTAGGTTAGTAGGCATATCCTAATTGTAGTAATATAAAGAATTACTTGGACTTATTTCGTGTAATATATATTTTTATGGTAGGTTCATAATAAAGTTCGTTCAAGAGATAATTACTTGCATATTAAAATAAAACTTAGATCGATGTTTATACCAAGTGTAATTTTGGGACAAATGGGATTTGGGATTGGGATTTGGGATAACTATTTTGGGACAAATGGGATTTGGGATAAGTATTTTGGGACATGGGATTGGGACAAATAGGATTGGGAGAAATGGGATTGGGAGAAATGGGATTGGGATAAATGGGAATTGGGAGAAATGGGATTGGGAGAAATTAGAATTGGGATAACTATTTTGGGCGAAATGGGGGTAAACCCCGTGTACTGTCTTTGTTATCGAAACCGATCACCCAGCGTTGACATGGCTACGACACCTTAAGGAGCCAGTGGGCAGACTTGCTCGCTGGGAATTGGAGCTGCAGCCGTATGATTTCGAGGAAATTAGACGTTGTAGCGGATGCTTTATCCAGGGCCCCTCTCGATTCCGAGAATGGTCAGGGAGAGGTGACGGTGACGTTGGCGGTTTCTAAGGAAAATTCTACCAAGGAGTGGGGGCTAGCTTTTGACAGGAGAGCCATCATAAGTTCGCAAGTTACCGATCTAGGGTTAGCGAGGATTTTCGCTAAGTTAGAGTGGGTTAGAAGCTCTGTAAGTGAAAATACGGCGTTGGAGGCCAAGGTAATACTAGAAATGGGGTAGCGGAGTGGTTAGCACTTCCGCCTCGCAGCAAGAGGAGCCGGGTTTGATCCCAACTTTTGGCACTGGGTGAAAACTCGGAACAACTCCTTCTGCGTTTAGTTTGTAAGAAAATTTCAAAAAGCTGCACTAATGTGTTAGTTTTAGAATAACAGCGCTCAATAAATAAAAACAAATGATTTGATTTTTTTTCACATTAAGGTGTAAGAGTTATTCTATTTTCTATTTAATTTATAATTTTATAAATAATCTAGCATTACAAATTCTCCCCACTGGTTTAAGGAGTTTTCCCTCGAGCTCTTCAGTTTCCCCTTCCATAAAAACTTGTTGTGGTTAACGATAATAGTTAGTGTAGGAAGCTGTGGCTCGTGTGGCATGAAGGGCTGGCCACCACCCTCCTACACATTGTAACCCGGCCACCTGAATGAATGGCTTTAAAAGTCGCTCGATGAATTAGCCTAGCTGATCGGTATAATGGACAAAGTTGGCTTAACACCGTGGGACGAAGAGAATAAAGACATGTTTGAAAATGCTTCGAAAGTGGTGGTACCTAAGAGACTTAGCGTATCATTTATTTATCAAGTATTAACAGTTAACCCCCGGGCTACTTTCTAGCGTACCCAATGTAAGGCCTTTTGAATTGGTAACTGATTTAATGGGTCCCTACACTCAAGGCGCGAAGGAAAATCAGTACCTACTCGTCATACAGTGTAGTACATCATTTTACAAAGTGGGCTGAACTGAGTCCGCTTACGAAAATGACTACGGATAAAATAAGGGAGAGAATGTGGAAAAATTTCCCAAGACAGGTGATAACTGATAATGCATCCGTATTTGTTAATAAAAATTTCAAGAGCTACTGTTCGGAATTTGCTATACGCCCTAAGACGAAGGCCCCTTATCACGCTCAGGCAACTCTCACTGAGCGGAAACTATTAAGCCAATGATAATATCTTATGTCGAACGACATAAGGATTGGGACGCTCGTCTCCTTGAATTAGGCTTTGGTTTGCGTTCAGGTGAGAGCAAAGCGACAGGAGGACGAGATGGCGTAGATGAGTTGGTTGTGGTGAAGACACCTCTAAGCATCACTAAAATCTGCGTTCTGAGGTAAACGCCTAGTTACACTTTTTAGGGGGGGGTCTTGCACCCGATGCCTTATTTTTGGATGTAGGTGTGTAAATCCTGTATTTGCAATCTCAAATGTAGGCTTTGTTACTAACCACCTTTCCCGTTATCTCGTTGTTTTGGGTCAATTCTGCACGGGAATTTTGCCCGCATTAAAGATTTTTAAAATATATCCATGTTCCATCTCTTTTTTCTAAATTACTCTATATGCGTTTTTACCATGGACCAAAATAGATTGCACTCTTGGTTTTGGGTTCATGTTAACATTTTTTTTATCTTTTGAGAGAGACGTTTTAAGATGTATCGGTGAAGCTAGAGTGCGATATCAAGTAATCACTAGCTTATTTTATAAATGCAATCGCTGGTGGCTTTCAAAAAAAGTGTGTCCTCCAGTATTTTATGCAAAAATATATTGCAAGGATTTGTTTATGAAAACCATGATTTTTATTTTTTGTAAGAGATTCCTGATCACACGAAATCAAGATCAACAGGTATATTAAGACGACTTAATATTCAGGCAGATAATAAGATTAAAATGCTCAAGAGGCTTCTCAAAAACTGTCAATGAGAAAGAACCAAATGGATTCCATGAAAGAATTGATGGAGCTATTAAAACAAAATAGCTCACTTGACACAGAAGCATATGATGCAATTGATTCCATATTGTATCCCGTTTCCATTACTTTATTTAAACAACTAAAAATGAATAGCCCTAAAATTAATAATTTTCCATATCCCGAAACAAAAAATCAATTTTTTATGTTGATGAATTTTATCTCACCAAAAGCATACTGATTTTTGAGAAAACACTTTCTATTCCCACACCCGTAAACCACCAGAAAATGGTCAGCTGCACTAAATGCAGAACCATTAGTATCGTGATTAGTATGCAATAGGGAATATTCCAATATTGAGAATTAGAAGAGTTTTACATATTCATGTTTGTTGTTTGTTTAGTTGGTTTACTCACATTCGTTAATGCTATTTACAAGTTGCTTGCTTTGTTTTTGTTGCTTATGCCCACTATTATAGGGAACAACGGAATTTTGGCCGGTAGGGTATAACTCTTACACGATTGCGTATAAATTGTTTATCCCAATTTCCTTTTGTTTATTATATCTAATTGTATGAGTTATTGTAGCCGTTTCTATAAGGAATTGGTAGAGGCCCAAAAACGCAGTCGCGGGGAGCGTTACGAAAGGCGGAATCTCCTCTTAAATAACAGTATGCCTTTAGCATGAAGCCCCGTAGGAACCCCTCGTAGGAGTCGCAGTTTGTCGCCAGTTAACGGAGCTTTAACCGGTAACCAGCCACTGGTTATACCTATAACAACGGCACCCATTGCCGTACCTAACCCCAGTATGTCGAGTGCAGACTCAATTGCCGTATCTTCAATTGGAGGGTTCCCAATTGCGGTTAATAACCCCTCCTTTAGTTTACCATTAACCCCACAACCTCAAGTCATCCAGTCTCATACGGCAGGGGCGAGTATAAGCTATGCAGGTATCAGTGGGGTTGCAGCCACTGTAGTCCCAAGCGTGTTAGATCAGATTTTACTGCAATTAAATCAGTTGGCTAGTGAAAATAAGCTACTTCGCCAAGAAATGGCGCAGATTAAAAAACAATACACCCCAGCTAATAGCGTTCCCTCTGGTACGCCTTCGCCCAGCACGGCCTCCATATCAAATCCCCTGCCGATAGTGAACTCCACAGGGCAAGGCAATTCTTTTGTACATAATACCTCTTTTCACTCTCCTCACTCTCCTGCGCCGGTCGTGCCCTCGTTCGGCGGCATAATTGCAACCCAGACGCAGACAAATTCCGCGAGTGGTTATACACCCCAAATGTTTGGTACCCCGTTCTTCCCGTATAGTGCTCCGATGACCACACCAACATTTGCTGGTAACCCCGTAGATGCCGGCCCAAAGAACTTTTTGCGCCGCGCAAAACAAGTGTGCGTAACTAATAGTATCCCCGAAGATGTGTTCGTACAAAAGTTTATCCCCTCTATACTGACGGGCCCTGCCTTAAATTGGTTTTACGCAGAGCCCCCTTTTACGTCATGGCCTGCTTTTGAGACTAGAATTAAGCACGCTTTCGAGCGTTCGGGAAATGACGAACACATTAAAGATAAGATTGCTGAAAGGATGCAAAAAGCCCAGGAGACTGTTTGCGAATTTGCCACGCAAATGCAAAAGTTTTTCGTACAGCTCAATGACCCATTGTCTGGAAGGGAACAAGCGCGGTTAGTTTATAGGAATTTAAGGAGCGATATTAAGGTGGTGTGGTTCTTTTCTTACCGGTACACCGGGCTATAAATTCTGACAACATGGCTACGCCATTGGCCATAGCCAATCATGCAGTGCTTGACGGAGGTTTGCTCGGAAAGGACGGAAGTGGTGGTGGAGGTCAAGAACTCTCCAGACATAACCCCTTGACAATCCCAAGTCATTGCTAGCGGTCCTGACGTTTTCTCGAGGGTAAGCAACAAAGTACACTTGAAGGATATTTTCAAGTTGACGTGATGGTGGCCCGGTCCTCGGAACCTCGGATTGACATTACCATAAATTTGAAAATCACAAACTACGCCGGAGGACAGTGTGGTGATTAGGTATACTATAATAATATCGCCTTCTGGACTATTGGCTAACTCTAGAAGCATTACGATTGTCTTCACCAAGAAATAACTCTAGCGTAAACGCGCGCTGTTCCAAAGAATAACGAGGTACACTCAACTTAAATAAATTACTTGTCAGAATGACTTTAAAATAGAAGTCGTGACTTTAAATACTAAATGAAAAAAAAATTACGAAGCTAAGTTATTCGCCAAAAATTATGTTTTGTTGTATCTATTAAGTCTTAAATGTCCAATTGTTTGATTGAATAAAAAACTTATTCCTTCGTGCTTTGAATAAAGTTTTGCTTATAACTTAATTAAGAAATGGCTCTGTTGAATCAAACAATTGTTTGCTACAAATTTTAGACAAGACTATGTTGACTTAATATTAAACTGTATTTTTAGAAAAAAAAAATTGTCTAAAGTAAATTTTTAAAAAGCATTACAACGTTTAATATTTGATCTGATATCTTAGATAAAAAGAAAATGATTAATTCGGAAAGGTATGATTAATTATTATTATTTTTATTCAAAAAACAGTGAACATTTTGATAAAGTGGCGGTTGTCAGACAAAATAACGGATAACCTAGAATGGCTGTTAGCATTAGAAGAAACATGCATTTCAAATATTTTTAAGTTGTAACTCGACCTGTCATAGAAAATAAAATTGCCTATTTTCACGGAACCAACTTTATTTCTAAGTATCAAAGCATGATCTACAAAGTTATCTTCGAACCCTTTTGTCTTTCGGCTACCGGTGGAAAAATAAACTATCCAAACCACGAAATATTTTCCTAGTTAAATTAAATAATTCCTTTACCATTAAACAAACACTGACAATATCAAAATTCTATTTCAAGTAGTATTTCAGAAAAATGCCTGATATTTGCGTGTCTTTCTTAAATGGTACGATTTTTAGCTTTAAACTAAAAGAATTACAATTTCCTAACCTTTACTTACAGGTGGACCACAGCCTTGAATTTCTTAGTCTCCACATCACACCGTCACCTTTAAGGCAGTGGAAATTTTCTGTGTAATTATGAATGTATTTATTTCTATTTGGGGATAATATGTTGAAACGATTGAAGCTGACGACGGTGACGGTTTTCCTTCCCCCTCTTGTTGCTGGGATAAATTCGATCATGATGGCCACGGACTGTCTCAACATAGTCGAGCTATTCTGAAAATCATGATGGCAACCCTATTTCTGAAGTGATTCTGTGAGATCATAATTCCCCATTATTACGTTGCTGATAGCAAAGATAATATAGAACTCCGGACCCTAGATTCGAATTCTGAGAGCTTTCTGTTTGACGGTTTTGTAACGAAGCGTTTACCCACTTCCAGCAAGTGACCTCCGAAAAATCGACCTCAGTGCGTTATCAAAAATGGCCGTGGTCTCATTTATAGTTGGTTACCATGGTAACTATTGAGCTAATATTTTCGGAGTTCCGGCAGGAAGTGCGTAAACGCTATTCACTACTCGCGAGGCAGTTATTTCGAATCTAGGATACGAGGTTTATATTATCTTTGTTAAGAGTAAGAAATTTTTAAATTTAAAGAAAGTTCCTGGAAATCAAAATGATAATATTAAGCATTTAACCATTAGACAGGTTAATCAAAGCGCTCTAGGCATTTGAACGACAACGTCGAAATAACCTAAACCTTTGCAATGCAAAATTTCATTTAAAACAGTTCGATTGTTAACGAAATCGACTACGGTTCTAATAGAAATTTTAATACATTTTATGCGTTTAACTAAACTAGGGTACACGACAAAAAGAAAAACGGGTTTAAGCAATACTAAAAAGAGCTTTGTTAAGAGCCGTGAGCCTTGTCTAAAGACCAAGGTTTTCTCCTAAAAATAAATTTGACAGTTATAAAAAATTATCATCGAACTGTGTTTCAGAGTTTATACGCAGTCAAGCTTTAGTTCAGTTAACAGCCCTCTAGTGTCCAAATATGCCCGAAGCGAAATATACTACTACAAGGACGATAATATACTACTCACAATGTCAGTTGATTTGCGAGTAGAACTTGGAGCCGGGCGAGAGTGTCAGTGTCGAAAATAGGTTCAAAAATTTAGCTTAAGAAAGTGTCATACTTTCTGTTATTATGTTACTTAGGTCGTACCTATTTTGAATTAATTATACAAAGCTTAGATGCATTTCAATCTGAAACCGATACATGTAAGCTATACTTTTTTACTATAATTAAATACCATTTAAATTTGGTAAATTCTAAAAGCACTTTCTTATTAAAATAAAAAGTAAAAAAACAAGGTTTTAATAGCGCTTTTAGTATTAACCAAATTTTTATATATATTCTGCTAGAAAAATAACAAGCTTATCATAACTCCCCCTCGATTTTTTTACTGTAAAATTGTAATATTAATTATTTTATTTAAACGCTCTAAATATTAAACCCGACAAAATATGGTGACGCCTTCCAGTTTTAAAATGTTTGCTTAACCTCTCTATCGTATATGCGTGGCAAACATTCACACCGGGTGCAGCAAAAAAATACTGCCTTCAAGAAATAAAATGTACGTAACACTCGATTTCTCTGTAGGAAACTGCTTCTAGATTGAATGTCAAATACTTAAAAACATCGACGCGTAAAATAGCGGTTCATTGAACTTTTATTCCACGTAAAACGACGGCTATCACACACTACAACACACGTAAGTCGGGTTACGAGGGCAGGTTTCTATTACACCTTCCTCTCACCAGGGCCCTTTTCGATTTGGCAAAGACTCTCAATGATGATTACACAAATTAGCAAAAGTAGATCCCGTTTATCAACTACGAATCGTTTCAAATCAATTTTTCTTTAACATTTATAAAATACGTTTACTTCAACTTCGATAGTGAATTTAATTTCACGGACTACAGTTTCGCAGTGGTGGCAATGCGTTCCGCCGTTGCAACGGGCATTTTTATTCATTTATTCTTTAGCGGTAGTATGTCGGACGCGTTCGAAAGTGGTCAAAAATTGATAATTGTGTTAATCGACGGTGTGAGATGGAACTACCCGCAGGAATCGTACATTCGAGGATTCAACGAAATAGCGGAGAACGGGGTTCGTTCGGAATACGTGTATCCAGTGTCACCCTCCAACTCTTGGCCTAATTGGTACAGTATCGCCACTGGTAAGACTTTAAACATTTATTATAGGGGGAAATCTACATTTTATAATTAATTTAAATTAATAATTTCCAAAATTGTAGGTGAAATATTTTAATTTCGCCTCAAATTTAAATATCTATTAAAGGATAAATCTCGCGAATGTTTAGTATCGGTTTCTGCCACCAGATGTGCTACGGTCTCTCTCCGCGTCTCGCTGAATTGTTAGATTAACGCCAGAGGCTATTAATTAATTCATATCTCAGCCGCAAAATAAAGAAATTAAAAAATAACACTTGATACGTATCAATCTTTAAGGAGCTTCAAGTGTTGTGAACGATGGTTAAAGTGTGACCTAAAACGCCTATTTTAAATAATTATTATAAAATAATTAAAGGTCTTCATTGGAAATGTGCTCTGAACAGATTTTAAATTATTACCCATTTAACAAAATAAAACAAACTTACGCCGTTCTAATAAAAAATTAATTAAAAATGTGTAAAAAGGTACGAATTTGAGTTCGTTCGTCAAATTTCAGATTTAAAAAAATAACTAAAGGGTTATCAATAATTGGCTCTGTAAAATTTGACGATACATGTACGTAACATCGTTTTATCTGCCTCAAAAGACGTATTCTATCAAAAACCAAACGCCAGGGAAAGTGATCCGAAAATATCAAAAATCGTAATATTCACATTAGTTTAACTTTCAAAATTTCCGTATATGGCTAGTGCTAGTGCTAGAATGTATTTTTTTATACTTTGTTAAAATAAATCAATTTTTGGCAATTTCGGAAATGCTCTTGCTGCGATAGCATGTAGGAAAAAAAATTCTTCCGCTCTCCAAATACTTAAATTTCTTTGTCTAAGTTCTGTCAAAGATCTTTCGGCTGTGGCACGTGACCGCCGATGCTATGCTCTAGCTTGACCATATGATAGGCAATCTTTAGGTCCAATCACAGTGTTACATTTAGCCACGTAGTTATGGATGCATCTGAAATCGGTCACGGATTTCGGCTGTCAGCTATGTGTTTGATAATTCTTCCTTAAACCCTTAGTATAACACCGAACGATTTCGGATATTGATATTTTTTTGATTATTGATTAATAATAATCATAATAATACCCAGGGCACCATTACACCTTAGGCCTAAGTCATCAAGCTACTTTTGAAGCCATTAGTTTAGGTGGCCGGGTTACAATGCGTAGGAGGGTGGTAGAAATAGTCCAAGAGCCCATGACAAAATAAGCATGGGATAAGGTACACGATGGGTCAAGATATTTTTTAATTAGGTTAGTGATTTGTAACAAAGAACTGTTTGTCTTACGGGTCAAAGTGGGGGCTTTCCGGAAATACGAACCACGTGACGTCACTTCCGGTGACCTTGAAAATTGATATGACCCGATATTGGTATCATTCGATTGGTCTCAACGTGGTGTTACCAAATATTGCTAAATTAACCTTCAAATCTGAACCAAACGGCGTATGACTAAAAAACTAATTTTGAGCCCCTCCCAAATTTACATGTATAAGACAAAATTAGTTTTTTAGTCTTATACGCCGTTTGGTTCAGATGTGAAGGTTAATTTAGCAATATTTGGTAAGAGCACGTTGAGACCAATCGAATGATACCAATATCGGGTCATCTCAATTTTCAAGGTCACCGGAAGTGACGTCACGTGGTTCGTATTTCCGGAAAGCCCCCACTTTGACCCATAAGACAAACAGTTCTTTGTTACAAATCACTAACCTAATTAAAAAATATCTTGACCCATCGTGTACCTTATCACATGCTTATTTTGTCATGGGCTCTTGGACTAAAAGCCCTGAATGTCACGCGAGCCAACAGCTCCCTACACTAACTATTACCGTTCACCTCTACAAGTGTTTATGGATTACGATATCGGAATAGGAAACTCGTTCTTTGGCATAATTACTACCAGGTTAGGGTGGTGGCAATGAATACAAGCGAAAATGTCTATTCAATAGTTCATCATTATTTTTCTGGTGAAAACGTTTCTATTTTCACCTTGGCTGTTTCTTCAAATAGGCTCGCACAGTATTTCGAAATCGACTTTTTGGGACAAAATTAAATATGAATAAAATATATTAAATGTGTATATATTTTTGATCAGATTCATTAGCTCTATACGAATATATAACTTATATTCTTGTAACTGCCACCAGAGGGCCGAACGTTCCCTTCTTGGAATTTTGGTAAATTACTTTTTTCATTGAATGTATAGACTTAAGTTGAACGTAAATTTAAAATTTCAATAAATTTGGTTGAACAGAAGCTCTGTAATAAGCACTCAAAGGTACAATTTTAACCAAAATAAGGGCTTTTTCAAAAGGCGATTTTCCAAAATATCGCAAGTTGTAGCAATACTTTGCAACGCTGTCTTGTAGAGTAGTTTCTGTAGAATAACCTGCAAAAAACTAGAATGCGACAGCGATCGAACTTCAAAAGATATATCAACATTTATCAAAAGAATTAAATTTGTTTGTAAACTCTATTTTATACTGTCTCTGCTCATCTTGTTTTTGTACTATCCACTATTAACTATACTACAGTGGATAAACTTCTATTTTGTCCTACTGCTAGTAGAATTTATTATTCGTTTCATTAGTTCTCACGCACGCCTCGGATTCCAATATAATGTTAGAAAACTCTACCTTTGAGGTTTAGGTGTAGGCGGAACATCGAAGGAAAAAACTAAATGAGACCAAACTAACACTTTAGCGAGCTTTTTTTGCTGTTTTCTTCGAAATTGTTTTGTTAATCCCGTTATTTTCAAGATAATGTCGCAGTCGCGGTGATTTTGTATGATTAAAAAATAAAATTAAGTAAGGTGGCGTTTTTTAAATAGCTAAATAATGCTGCAGTATGTTTTGTTTTAATTCACACTCGCTCTCTGTTTTCCGTCACGTACCTGCTGTATCTCAATATTGACACATTCTTTAATTTCATTGTTACACGACAACCAATTGGAATCCGTGGCGTGCGTGGAAACTAATGAAACGAATAATAAAATCTACTAGCAGTAGGACAAAATAGAAGTTTCCCCACTGCAGTATAGTTTATAGTAGACAGTAAAAAACAAGATGAGCAGAGACAGTATAAAATGGCGTTTACAAGCAAATTTAATTATTTTGATAAATGTTGATATATCTTTTGAAGTTCGATCGCTGTCGCATTCTAGTTTTTTGCAGGTTATTCTACAGAAACTACTCTACAAGACAGCATTGCAAAGTATTGCTACAACTTGCGATATTTTGGAAAATCGCCTTTGGAAAAAGCCTTATTTTGGTTAAAATTGTACCTTTGAGTGCTTATTACAGAGCTTCTGTTCAACCAAATTTATTGAAATTTTAAATTTACGTTCAACTTAAGTCTATACATTCAATGAAAAAAAGTAATTTACTGAAATTCCGAGAGGGGAACGTTCGGCCCCCTGGTGGCAGTTACAAGAATATAAGTTATATATTCGTATAGAGCTAATGAATCTGATCAAAAATATACACATTTAATATATTTTATTCATATTTAATTTTGTCCCAAAAAAGTCGATTTCGAAACACTGTGGCTCGGTCCGTATTTATATGGTCATTGCCGAAACAGACTACTGTTAAAAGAATAGAATCGAGAGTAGGATATGTTATACGTGTGCGTATTAAGTTACTTCTGATTATAATAATATACAGTTTTAACATCAACAAAAATTTGCAAAGGTCTGGATGTTTGTATAATTTCACTCAAAGGAAATATTTAAGGTGAAGTTTGTTTGTTATTTAAGTTCTAACGCCTAGATCCCAAACCATTGTAAATTTGGAGTGGGGTGTGCTAATATTGTTTAAACTAGCACGAGAAATGTCAGCTCGACCCAAGCTAATTGGTTAAAGAATGGTTAAAGCAGCAACAGACTTCGGAACCGTAGGTCAACGGGCTCGGACTGTCTTCCAGGTGTGCCAGTGATGCCGTAATGGAGCTCGAAAACCCTAATTGGGCTATTTAATAAATAAATTGTGCGATTAAACATCGAGCTCGAGCTTGAGCCTTAAGTAGTTTTAAAACATAGTGAGACCAAGCTCGAGGCCACCATCTTATTTGTAAGTAACTATAGTGAGCCTGAGCCCGAGATCACATGTCGAATTGTAATTGTGGCGAGCCCAAACCCAAGCCCAAGCCCGAGACCACCCCAGGGCCGGTGTTAGGGGGGTAAGCGGGGCAAAAGTATCCCGGGCCCGGGTTTTTAACTAAAATTTTCTGACTATTTCCTAAAAACAAATTTTGGAGTAAACCAATTTCTAGCGCCGGCCGTGGACCACCCGTCGATTTGTAAATATATTGAGCGTGAGCCCGAGACTGCCCGTATATTTATATCTACAGTGAGTCCGAGCCCGAGACGGTTTGTAGGTTTTAAATTTACTGAGCTCGAGACCTTACAACGGCGGGGAAATGACATTGGGAGTTCGAGCTCAAGTCCCCGCCAATGATTGGTGAGAGCAAGGTTAAGCCCAAGAGCAACCGTAAGCTCATATACGAATTCGGTGAGCTGAGCGCGAGCCCAGCTCTAAACAAAAATCTTTTGATGAAGCCTCGACCCCGTGACAGGGGCGTAGGAACGTTCTAGAAATGTAAATTGGCCGTAAAAGACTGAAATTTAAACACAGTTGAGGTTCTATAAGCTGTCTATGCTTTTAAAATGATAATTTGAGGCTTTGAGCCTTTTGATGATTTCAACTGACCAAAAAGTTGGTGGGGCAACAACATTACTAACCCCTCCCAGCCAAATTCTAGGGAGGGGTATTGCCTCCCTGCCCTCCCCCCGTTCCTACGCCCCTGCCACTTGATAAAATCCGACGCTACGAATTGAAGATACCTTATCAAATGTACTAGAAATTTACGAAAGCGAGCGTGAAAGTTTAATTTAGTGTAATAATTTAAATTCGCAGCCGAAGTAAAATATTAAAACGATGATATATTTAAGAGCTCGAGCTTATTTATTATGAATTGGAACTATCTTAAAAATTAAAATCAGTATGGCGCTAATCACAAGATCCGCGGGTCTGGTTTAATTTTAAAGCGTCATCTGCCGTTAATTATTTATTTTCTTTCTCTTCGAGCCAGGTTTTCTCACTGCTGCTTCCTCGTTTTAATACAGTGCCTAATTGGCGTAACTGAAAAATTAACGTGTCATTTCGGGTACATTTATACGCAATTTAAACTCTCTTCGTCGCCTCACGAGAGATGTCGCTCCAACCGTTAGTTAAATGTTAAAACGATCAATAGGATATGTCGAGCTGCCAAAAATGTCGGTTACAACAATTATACTGCGATTGTTCCATATTATATTATTTAGCCCGTGCTAACGCGCAATATATTATAGCATGGCACATTAGATAATAAATTAGAGGGTTAAAAAAACGTTTGACAAACCTACCATCTATCTGCAAAATCATAAATTTCCGTCTTTGATCAGAATGAATTTTGATTTACAGAAAAGGGACAAGCAACTCTTCAGCAGCAAATGCTTTATTGATAAAATGAAAGGTTAAAAACAAGGTTAACAAACGTTAAACACAATTTGTTGTAACGTTAAAGTAAAATTTACCACACCAATGACATAGACATGGATAATATTAAAAATAATCTATCTTTCAATAGGTTTTGCTATGAAGTAACGTACCATTCTGGTTATAAGGTAGTTATTACGTGTTGGTCTCTTATTTCTTCAAGTATCCAAGGGAATCTAGGATTTTCTAGCGCGTCTTCAGAACATTTTATATTTTCAATTTCGTTCATTTAGTTTCGTAGAAACATCTATTGTAGCTTTTAAATATAAATTTTGGCAAATATTTTGCTACCGCCTTAATTTTTTATCTCTCGATTTGTTGAGGATAATTTGGCGAGTATTGCAAATAGTTATGGCACAATTATTTTGTTAATGAACATTTAGAAACGTTATGAGGAAAAAATTTAAACTAAACACATTCTTTAAACATTAAAAGGAACCACCTATGGACTGCAGTGCAAAGGATGAAAAATTAAGCTAATAAGTAGATTAGTCCATTACGAAAAGGGATAAAAAAGCTAAACCCTCAACAAATTTGAAGAAATTTAAAAACTTACAAATAGCTCGTACCGATAGGTCTTCGAGCAGACAAAAAGACGCCAAACTCGGACCAAATAGATCTTAGAGTGAAAAACTAAATTAAATTAAATAACTCAGAAATTCCAACAGTAGACCGGTTTCGTCCTATTTGGGACTCGTCAATACCGAGTGGGAAATCTGGCTTGCGACTATAACACCGAATAGAGAAACTAAGCCTAAACATAAAAAATTTCAAATTTAATTTAGTTTTTCACTCGAACATCTCTTTGGTCCGAGTTTCGCGTCTTTTGGTTTGCTCGAAGACCTATCGGTACAAGCTATTGGTAAGTTTTTAAATTTCTTCAAATTTGTTTAGGGTTTGGCTTTTTTATCCCTTTTCTTAATGGGCTAATCTACTTATTCGCTTATTTTTTCATTCTTTAAACATGAATTACTTCCCACACAAGATATTCTTAAAACAGGAATTTCTTCTTACACAAGATATTCTTTAAACAGGGATTTGTTGACACAAGATATTCTTTAAACAGGGATTTGTTGACACAAGATATTCTTTAAACAGGGATTTGTTGACACAAGATATTCTTTAAACAGGGATTTGTTGACACAAGATATTCTTTAAACAGGGATTTGTTGACACAAGATATTCTTTAAACAGGGATTTGTTGACACAAGATATTCTTTAAACAGGGATTTGTTGACACAAGATATTCTTTAAACAGGGATTTGTTGACACAAGATATTCTTTAAACAGGGATTTGTTGACACAAGATATTCTTTAAACAGGGATTTGTTGACACAAGATATTCTTTACACAGGGATTTGTTGACACAAGATATTCTTTACACAGGGATTTGTTGACACAATATATTCTTTAAACAGGGATTTGTTGACACAATATATTCTTTAAACATGGATTTGTTGACACTATATTCTTTAAACAGGGATTTGTTTACACAAGATCATAAAAGAGGAATTATTTAACACAAGATCTTCTTAAAACAAGAATTACTTTCGATTACACATAACTTATTTTTAATACAGGTATTACTTTCCGCACAAGATATTATTAAAACAGCTATTACTTTCCGCACAAGGTATTATTAAAACACGTATTACTTTCCGCAAAAGATATTATTAAAACAGGTATTACTTTCCGCACAAGGTATTATTAAAACAGGTATTACTTTCCGCACAAGGTATTATTAAAACAGGTATTACTTTCCGCACAAGGTATAATTAAATCGGATTATACTTTCCACACAAGGTGTTATTAAAACCGGGATTAGTGTACATGCTCGATATTATTGAAACCGGAATTATGTGTACTCTATTGTCTTCTTGACTTCTCAGGCTTAACATTTATAATTCGTTCAACTCCAATTAATTGCATTTGGTCCAAAGCCCCAAGTGGAGACTTGGGAAGGTCGGTGATAGTAAAAACAAATTTTCTATTAATGTGAAAACTACATCTTACCCTAAATGCCAACTGTTGATGCCGTTGAATTATCAAATATGTTAATTTAAAAACGAAATAATTGAGTGACAGTACGTAAATATTGCCTTTTTCCAGGTCGCCTTCCGGAAAATCACGGAATCATGGACAATTTCATGTACGATCCCAGAATCAATGCAATATTTTCAACATTTACTCGAGCGTGGGACATCAGATTTTGGAATCAAGCTGAACCGCTTTGGATTACGGCTGAAGGGCAAGGACTGAGAACGGCGGTGTTGTGGTGGGATGGCTGCCAGTTTGAGAGGAGAGGCATCAGAGTAAGTAGGTGTTACAACAGGCGATGGTACGGAATGTGGCCCAACTTGAACAGAGACTTCACCAGCGAAATGTCGCGTGTTCTGGACGAAATGTCCAGGAACGAACTTCAACTGGCCATGGCTTACTACGAAGCGGTCGACGGTGAAGGTAAAACACTGCTTACTTTGATTTGACTAATAGGTTTGAGTTTCAATCAATGAAATGATTTCGCTTATTAAGATTTGATTATGTAAATGACTTCGCGCCATTTGATTTTATTAATGATAATTACATCGCGCCATTTGATTTTATTAATGATAATTACATCGCGCCATTACGATTTGATTAATGATAATGCCATCACGCCAATACTATTTGATTATTGATAATGACATCGCGCCATTACGATTTGATCACTGTTAATGATATCGCGCCATTACGATTTGATTAATGTTATTGACGTCACGCCATTACGATTTGATTAATGATAATTACATTCCGCCATTACGATTAGATTAATGATAACGACATCGCGCCACTACGATTTAATTAATGTTAATGACATCGCGCCATTACGATTTGATTAATGTTATTGACGTCACGCCATTACGATTTGATTAATGTTAAAGACGTCGCGCCATTACGATTTGATTAATGATAATTACATTCAGCCACTACGATTTGATTAATGTTATTGACGTCACGCCATTAAGATTTGATTAATGTTAAAGACGTCGCACCATCACGATTTGATTAATGATAATTACATTCCGCCACTACGATTTTTAATGTTAATGACATCGCACCATTATGATTTGATTAATGTTAATGACGTCACGCAATAACGATTTGATAAATATTAATGACGTCGCGCCATTACGATTTGATTAATGATAATTACATTCCGCCATTACGATTTGATTAATGATAATGACATCGCGCCACTACGATTTAATTAATGTTAATGACATCGAGCCATTACGATTTGATGTAATGGCGCGATATAATTATCATTAATCAAATCGTAATGGCGCGATGTCATTAACATTAATTAAATCGTAATGGCGCGATATAATTATCATTAGATTTGATTAATGATAATTACATTCCGCCATTATAATTTGATGAATGATAATGACATCGCGCCACTACGATTTGTTTAATGTTAATGACATCGCGCCATTACGATTTGATTAATGATAATGACATCGTGCCATTACGATTTGATTAATGATAATGACATCATGCCATTACGATTTGATTAATGTTAATGACGTCGCGCCATTACGATTTGATTAATGTTAATGACGTCGCGCCATTACGATTTGATTAATGATAATTATATCGCGCCATTACGATTTGATTAATGATAATTACATTCCGCCATTACGATTTGATTAATGATAATGACATCGCGCCACTACGATTTAATTAATGTTAATGACGTCGCGCCATTACGATTTGATTAATGTTAATGACGTCGCGCCATTACGATTTGATTAATGATAATTATATCGCGCCATTACGATTTGATTAATGACATCGTGCCATTGCGATTTTATTAATGTTAAAGACGTCGCGCCATTACGATTTGATTAATGATAATTACGTCGCGCCATTACGATTTGATTAATGATAATTACATCATGCCATAACGATTTGATTAACGTTACTGACGTCGTGCCATTACGGTTTGATTAATGTTACTGACGTCTAGGCAGTCTCTCATCCTGGTAACAGAATGTCCGTGGAGAAACAAAGGTGGTTTATTGTTACCGGATATCTCACTTCTTCCTTATGTCACAATATGAGTCAGTGAAATGAACGTGTCTAATTACGTAAGTGGACCAAAAAACGATATGCTGGAAATGCACTGAGTGTAGAATGTACACAATAAAGCTACCCCTAAACTCCGACACGTTATCCCTACTATCTAGAGTAAGCTTAACCCCTTTTAAAACAACTATACTACATATGCAAGATGAAATTATGCTTAAATCAATTCAGAAGCATCAATGATCGCCTGAAACGTTTATGAAGGTTGCAAACTTCGTGTCCACTATGCTTCTATTGATATTCAAAAAGTCGAGCAATTTGGATTCGCTAGCGAACAGCTGGAAATATTTCGGAAATATTAAAAAAAAATTGGGGGATGTGAAATTGATAGATAGTGCAAAGGGATATTCAAACAAGAAAAGAGACAAGACGAAAAAAGGCGAAAAGTAGGTCAGAGAAAAGAATATTTAGTAAACGATCAACTTTAATCCCTTCCCCAAAGTAGTAATAAACCAGTCAAGAAACCGAATGCTACCCAAATAGTTCCAACTGAATCTTCATGTTTTTACTCTGCAGATGTGGAAAAGTAACGAAGACCAGAGGGTCAGAAATATAACTTCATGAATCTTGCATACATACCAATAAAAACTGTGGTATTGTTAAACAAAGTAAATCAGTTTTAAGTAATTGAAATTTTTAGTCAATATTTAACATTTCAGAAGAGTAACACTTCCTTCTTCAAAAATATGTACATATCAGTGAAAAAATTAAGAATAAAGCTTTATAAAAATGCTGAATTTTTAGATTTCTCAATCTAAAATGTCTAGACCAACGGTTTTAAATTCAGACTCTGACAGATGTAATCGTGCATGCAGTGATGGCTAAAGCAATCACTCAGCTTTTGTAGGTCAAACTAGTTGACTGAATAGAGCTTCAACAGATGATTCGTTAATTCTTACGGTGTACACAATTTGTGTTGGATTTCTTTCAGTTTAGCCAGTAACTAATCAAATGAATCCAAATTAATGTACATTATTCAAAGTGTTTCCGCCATTTAATCTTTGCCCAGCCCACTTATTGAAATATTCCAAGCCTTTAGGCATATATTTTATTGATAAAGTAAATCAATGGTAATAGAACGATTAATTGCAATAAGAAAAAAAGCAGTACTTCGGCAGAATATGTCTTCGAGGCGGTTATAAAATTAAGATTTTATTGACTATGAATCCATGGATTAAGCTGCTTATTACGACAATAACCCTTCGTCAAAGATTTTATGACAGGCATTCAAAATATTATAACCACCTTCATCTCGATCACTAGGTGGGTTTTCATCCAGTGGATTAGCGTTATTTTCAGTTCAACTAACATAAGAAACTGTTGCATAATTCATAGATGATTCTCTATCGAAATAAGTTTTGCAAAGTCCTTAAACTTACTTATTTCTGGGGTTATCTTCTCGTTTTTGGCATTTATAAATTGTAACCACCCAAACGATAAGTCGTCCACCACAAAGTCCCAAGAGTATTTCTCCTGCGAAAGATAAAGGTGCGTTTATCATGTTTCTTAGCTGGTGTTTGGGACACCTGATACAAGAAATCGAAAATTTTAGTTCATACTATTCTTTAAATCGAGAGCCAATAGAAAAGTCGAAGGTACCATCTTCTTTAGAAATATGCTAGGGAGGTTTCTCCTATCGTAAATTGTGACCTAAAGATTCAATGTTGTTACTTGCACCATTATTAACTAACAAAAAAAATCAAGACTGAAGATTTGAAATACACAATTCATTTAAAACACCATTGGTAATAAAACTTTTCGCATCGGCTTTAGACAATTTGATATAAGGCTCGATAATGTAAATCTTGGCTGCATTATCCCTCCACAGATATTCTAAAATATATTCTGTCTCAAGAACGCATTTCAGTTGTTGTCAAGGCACATCCTACGAACTCATAACAGCGAGAATTACACATCAATTTGCTTAGAGGTACCTACCTTTCAAATATTCAGGTGTTTTACTATGGGAAAGCCTGGAAGATGTAAAATTTCAAATGATGATAATGCTTCATACGAAGGCAGCCTTTAATCGACTATGTACAGCAAGCACGCTATCCTATATGTGAGATGGCTCGATCTGTTGCCTTTAGAACTAGTCAAACAACGGTTTTGATACTTAAAAAAGTAACTATTTTTAACATCATTGTTCCAAGCCTTTCTCAACGCAACACCCAGAAACTTGCTTTTTCAACTTGCAGTTTCAAATATCTCTTATATAAATTGTTGCATTTACTTGTTTGGTTTTCGCCAAGCACTTATATTGTACCAGAAACCACTTTTACTAATAGTATAATTTTCCCATTTAGATTGTAGTTGTGACGTTGGCTATTATTCAACCTTTGGAAGTTTACTTCGTAGTCAGGATACTTAATTTACATTTAGGAAAAATTCCAAGTTATACGATTTCTTCAAATTTATTATTCACAAAATTTCATAGCTTAATTGGTTGTGAAGAGTTGTATATCGTAGAAATAGAAAGAGTCGGTCAGGACCATGTAGATGATAATCAGAAATTGGAACCAAGCCATTTACCTTAGTTATTTCCACAGTCTGATGAAAGTTACGTCTAGCATCCAATTTTGCATTTGCTAAAAAATATTAGTCCAATAATTTTAATGCAGTGTCAACTTTTTTCTTTAAACCACGTGACTAGAGTTTCACGTTCTTATTGGCTGAATAAATGTCACCATTTGATTTAGCCATTAGCTTCTGGCTAATTAAAATATGCCGTCTGCGAGACTTTCTGCTCTAGAGATATCATTAAACACTTAATGAGCTAGAGTGAGATATTTTTGTTGGTAATCAGCGGCGAATTGCAATGTGGTGTTAAAGCCGTATTAAAAGCAATTAACCATTGATACGAAAATACAAAAGCGAGACGTTTTGGTTTGCAAACCCGGGAACCCCACACCTTAAACATTTCCCTTACGTTTTAGAAAATGTCAGCTTCTGTGAAACAACGAACAAATCAAAATGAACTAACACAGAACAAAATAAGAACATTTACATAAGGAATAACTCATGAAGTGTTATTTTATTTAAGTATAAACACAGTTATTTAAAATTATTAAAAAATACATTAACAACCAAGTTTCTCAATAATAATATGTAAAATTGAATCGTGATTGTTAAATACCTAAGTGGTGAACTTTTAGTATTTATAATAAATTACAAAACATAACAATAAGTATTTAAGCTAAAGATTAGACATTCTGCAGGCGGTTCTACGGTTACAACGTATGTCATATACCAAGACCAAAAAAATAACTATTGTGTATACCGAAGAATTTGGTTTTCTTCTTGCATTCAGCAAACAAACGGTCTACTTAGACACTTTTTGACAAATATAAAAATTTTAAATTATAATTCTATAATAAGGAAAAAAATAATTAAATTAAATTTATAGGACATCAATATGGACCGAACTCGCAACAGAGAATTAAAGCCACAAAGGATATCGATTCCATTTTACTCTCACTCCAAGACGAAATTAAATCGAAGAATCTAATTGATAAGGTTGTTTGATCTTTGAAGTATTACTATATCTAGAAAATCCTTTTGTACTAACAAGGAGACGACCCGAGGTGTAACACACCGATTTTGTTCAAACTCGGGGGTTTGGAAATGTCTCCATAAGCAACCGTTTTGGCATGGCAACCAAAAATGTTGTTGACAAAACAAATAGGAAATTTTCCCATTGAATATAACATGGGAATCTGACCAATTTTACGGGTACTCGGTGTAAAAATTTTAAAAACATTTAAGCAATTTCGAACTTTTGCATTATTTTTTTATTTATATTTTCTATATTTAGCATTTTAAAAAATTAAAATTTTTACACCGGGTACCCGTATAATTGGTCAGATTCCCATGTTATATTCAATGGGAAAATTTCCATTTTGTGTTGTCAAAACATTTTTTGTTGCCATGGCAAAACGGTTGACTATGGAGACATTTCCCTTTAGGGTTTTTCAAGTAAAATGAAGGTCTACCAAACCCCCGAGTTTGAACCAAATCGGTGTGTTACACCTCGGGTCGTCTCTAGGGGTGTGCGAGCACTCGCTTAAATCGATTACTCGAATCGAGTTCGAGCTCGAGTACTCGGCTCGAAACTCGATAAGCCTTGTCCAGAAACTCGCCAAACTTTCGAGTTTAAAATTGGTTCAAGGTTAAACTCGATAAAGACCCGTTAAGCAGTTTTCGTATTAACGAGTTTCAGGACTATGGGAGCACTCGTATAAACCGATTAATCGAATCGAGTTTGAGTACTCAGAATGGAAAAACTCGCCCAGCTTTCGTTCTTCTTATGAGTTTCAAAAATATTACATCATAGCTCTCCACCAATTAGGGCTCACAAAAAACATTCGACGTCATACTTTATCAGCTACTTTATTTTCATTGGATCATGTGACAGATTTCGAATTTTAAATTGTCATGTGATGTTTAAAACAGCTAGCATTGGCTGTGTTGTTTTATTTACTTAGAACTATTGTGTGGTAATAAATATTATGCAAATTTTGTTTTTTTTACGAATATTATATCTTAGTTATCTAATTAACTCTTTTAATATATTAAAACTCCCAAATGTAATGGTTCAGTAGAAACTCGTTAAGAATTTTAAGACTCGTTAAGGGCTCGAAGCTTAGAAAAGGTGATATTTTAAAACTCGTAAACTCGCTAGGTTTTTGAAACTCGAACTCGATAAGAAAATTTATAAAAACTCGAACTCGACTCGGTAGTCAAAAATTGATACTCGCACACCCCTAGTCGTCTCCTTTCAAGTTAAAACTTTAAGGTAGTTTTAAGCCAGGTTTTTTATATTGCTAATTTAGCTTATAGGTATATACCAAGAATGTAATTATCTAAAATGAGGGAGAATGACTATATTCAGACAATTTTTTATCAACCTACCGAATCCAATTCAAGCTCTAATGTTAAGCTCCTTCACCTAAAAGGGAATAGATTGGTTCCCCAAAACTAACGTCTGTCCACGCGATCGAAGCAGACGCCGGTGACGTTTTCCCTTCCCCCTTCCATGACGTGAGAAAACTAGACCATGCTGTACGTGGATCGTCTCAATATAATCATTCTCCTGAACCATAAATAAATACTTTCTTGTACAGGGTATGTAGCTTTAAAAAACTTGGAAATTGGCGACTTCTTGATTTCATTTTATCGGGGAAAGGTTGTATTAGAATTAAACTAGAAAATGTTATCGGATAGCAAGAACAATAAAATACGTGGTTGTTCTAGCCCTGAGTTCGGTATTTCTGAAGTAAATTGTTAAACTCTTACTTTTAGTAAGCCTGTTTTACACATTAAAGGCCGATTTTTAGTAGGTCCAAAATGCCACAGCAGCAACCGTCGAGATAAAAAATTGTCTATGAGCCTGAATTCAGGGTCGATTGTTATCCGTAAATCGGTAAAAATCGAAGCCCTACGCCAGTGATGACAGTCGAATTTTTTCTCTCGCCTCGCGGCTAGGTCCGAATGGAAAAAGTTGAGGCAAACGAGAAGTATTTCGATTTAAAAGAATTGATTGGAAATATTTCGAAGAAAATCTATTTTATATTTAACTAGTTCATTAACTTATTTAGGTAAATCTGATAGTTGTATCAGATCACGGAATGGCTGATACATCGTCCGTGAAATACATTAATATCAACGATAAAATAAACTCGTGGCATGTGACGTACATGATCAACGGAGGAGCCAATGCCTGGATTCTACCTGATTCCGGAAGAGAAGACGAGGTAATTATTTATGTACGTTTACATAATGCGGAGAAGCTGGTCTCTTTTCAAAGAAAAATAACATATAGATATACAAAGATTTGATGGCGGCTAACATATCCGGGTTGACGGTGTACAAGAAAGAAGATATACCAGAACAGTACGGAATGAAGCGCAATAAGAGAACCATGCCTATTTTCCTACTTGCAGATCCTGGGTATTCCATAAACCAAGTTAGTGCTCTCTTATTCGTAAAGTTCAAATCACGAGTGTTCTATTATTCGTAAAGTTCAAATCACGCGTGTTATCTTTTTCGTAAAGTTCAAATCACGCGTGTTCTCTTATTCGTAAAGTTCAAATCACGCGTGTTATCTTTTTCGTAAAGTTCAAATCACGAGTGTTCTCTTATTCGTAAAGTTCAAATCACGAGTGTTCTCTTATTCGTAAAGTTCAAATCACGAGTGTTCTCTTATTCGTAAAGTTCAAATCACGAGTGTTCTCTTATTCGTAAAGTTCAAATCACGAGTGTTCTCTTATTCGTAAAGTTCAAATCACGAGTGTTCTCTTATTCGTAAAGTTCAAATCACGAGTGTTCTCTTATTCGTAAAGTTCAAATAACGAGTGTTCTCTTATTCGTAAAGTTCAAATCACGAGTGTTCTCTTATTCGTAAAGTCCAAATCACGCGTGTTATCTTTTTCGTAAAGTTCAAATCACGCGTGTTATCTTATTCGTAAAGTTCAAATCACGCGTGTTATCTTATTCGTAAAGTTCAAATCACGCGTGTTATCTTTTTCGTAAAGTTCAAATCACGCGTGTTATCTTATTCGTAAAGTTCAAATCACGAGTGTTCTCTTATTCGTAAAGTTCAAATCACGAGTGTTCTCTTATTCGTAAAGTTCAAATCACGAGTGTTCTCTTATTCGTAAAGTTCAAATCACGAGTGTTCTCTTATTCGTAAAGTTCAAATCACGAGTGTTCTCTTATTCGTAAAGTTCAAATAACGAGTGTTCTCTTATTCGTAAAGTTCAAATCACGCGTGTTATCTTTTTCGTAAAGTTCAAATCACGCGTGTTATCTTTTTCGTAAAGTTCAAATCACGCGTGTTATCTTATTCGTAAAGTTCAAATCACGCGTGTTATCTTATTCGTAAAGTTCAAATCACGCGTGTTATCTTATTCGTAAAGTTCAAATCACGCGTGTTATCTTATTCGTAAAGTTCAAATCACGCGTGTTATCTTATTCGTAAAGTTCAAATCACGAGTGTTCTCTTATTCGTAAAGTTCAAATCACGAGTGTTCTCTTATTCGTAAAGTTCAAATCACGAGTGTTCTCTTATTCGTAAAGTTCAAATCACGAGTGTTCTCTTATTCGTAAAGTTCAAATCACGAGTGTTCTCTTATTCGTAAAGTTCAAATCACGAGTGTTCTCTTATTCGTAAAGTTCAAATCACGAGTGTTCTCTTATTCGTAAAGTTCAAATCACGAGTGTTCTCTTATTCGTAAAGTTCAAATCACGAGTGTTCTCTTATTCGTAAAGTTCAAATCACGAGTGTTCTCTTATTCGTAAAGTTCAAATCACGAGTGTTCTCTTATTCGTAAAGTTCAAATCACGAGTGTTCTCTTATTCGTAAAGTTCAAATCACGAGTGTTCTCTTATTCGTAAAGTTCAAATCACGAGTGTTCTCTTATTCGTAAAGTTCAAATCACGAGTGTTCTCTTATTCGTAAAGTTCAAATCACGAGTGTTCTCTTATTCGTAAAGTTCAAATCACGAGTATTCGCTTATTCGTAAAGTTTAAATCACGAGTATTCGCTTATTCGTAAAGTTTAAATCACGAGTGTTCTCTCATTCGTTAAGTTCAATTCTCGCATCTTCTCGTATTCGTAATTGTTTTCGTTATCCTTGTAACTCCCATGGTAGTGAACGTTAATATTTGCATCACAGGTTCGTGTGCTGTTTTGCATTGCAATCTGTAATGCGAAATAATGACATGGCTGCCGTTTCAATCTGTGGCTTAACTACAGCTCTACGAGCAAGTTGCAAAAACAATTTTTTATTTGTTTCAGCTGAGGAATCCTTTTAAGAACATACCAATGTTCATACCAAACACTCTTGGATCACACGGATACGGACCTGATGAATCGGATGATATGAAAACTATATTTTACGGCCGTGGACCAGGTAAGTTCGGTTTCTAATTTATGTATATTTCTGCACGAATCATTCTCAGCTGCTTGAAGAATGCTTCCCGTTTTGGACCTTTTCGACATTACCGCTATGCTGCACCTCGTTTTTAAATTATATTTGATATGTCAAATTCGGTTGCTCTTAAGCATTAAAGGGGTTAATCTAATAGGCGCTTCAATAAAAGAACCTCTCTTTTTACTCACGTGGTGAATAGGGGTCGCTGAGTGGTTGTTAATAGATAATCCTTAATTGCTAGACAAAAAAAGCCAACGACAAACCATAGTTGCATACTCATGCCAAACCAGGAAGGGCATTCACTTTATAAACGCATGTTTTTCCTTATCGCGGATTTATTTTTTCGAGATACAAATATGGTGCCATGTCGAGCGTCAACGCAAAACGAAGGTTTTGGTAAGGCCTAAAACAATGTTTTCGCGTCGACGCAAACAATCGGCGTTACCCCTTACCCAATTTTTTCGCGTCTATGCTTTCACAATCGCGGCGTTTTTTCCTTTTAAAAAAACAGCTCTTACAAAGCCCAGTAAAAAGTTTAGCTTTCACTGAATGGGTTTCATTGGAGCGTCTATTCGAGCATATCAGGTCTAGTGGCGAGGTGACGACTATCAAAACAATTCATGTTTTTCTTACATTATTTTAGGTCTAAAACGAGGATATGTGGGACCACCAATAAGAATTGTTGATCAGTACAATTTATATTGTTCTTTGCTGGGCATTAAGCCTCTGCCCAACGATGGAGACCTTTCGAAAATCATGCAATTCACGAGAGAATAATCACGAGCAAACAATTCATATTGACCAATGGAATATTTCCATATTCTTCATTTTATTAAATATTGTACTATTATTTATTTAAAAAATAACTATGTATTATTATGTTATAATAATAATAATAATAATGATAATAATAATAAAATAATAATTATAATAATATTAATACTTATTTTTCTTATAATAACAAAAAAAAACCTAGGCTTATACCCAAAACACCACGATAGGCCCAATTCATCTAACGATTTGGCATCAGACTCAGTTGAGCTACTTCAGAATAGCATTACCAGTTTTCTCGAAACATTGGTTAAAACATGGACACTGTATCTCTAACCGGACGTATTAGCTGGAAGAGTCGGCCATACTCGATTCGCAGGACCGTTAAGGTCATTCGGAAGAATGTAAACCCCCATTTCAAACGGAACGTTTTGTCGACCACGTGACGAATTATATGGCCTTGACAGCCCGAAACTTTCAAAATTCTTGAACCTCTCCCCCTTTACAGAGAGACGGTGGTGGCGGCAGGTGATTTTGTATGATGGAAGCTACAGCTTTTCCCGTCCGGTTAGAGATACAGTGTCCATGGTTAAAACTACAGATAATAAGAGAAATTAGCTACTGCATGCCCGTTTCTTATAAAATGTAATTTTTTCTGTCATTAAATAAATATAAGGTTAATCCAAATTACGATAATTAGGTGGGCTAGCGCCCCACAAACTTCCACTATTGATATTTGGATCCAGCTAATTTTTTCTGAAGAAAAGGACACTACGCTATATTCTCGAAGATATTTCTCGACCCAACCAAATGGGCAATGCATTGCGATGTTTATTTAATAATAAGTTTTAGTAAGTCAGTATAAAATATATTTTATTTAAAGTTCGTTAGATGCTTTGCTTTGGAACAATTTGCCCTCTGGCATCAATGAGAATGTTCATTTCTTCAATTTCGGAATTTTTTTTCTAATTGGCTTCTAGAAAATTACTAATTCTTAGTGTAATTTTATCTTTTAAATATCATTTATTTATTTCATAATTGTTAGGCTATGACTCGGTGATTATCTGCAAAGTACATAAATTAAATTAAATTATTATTATTTTCTCCGCACGATTTTTTTCTTCAGAAACTTGCATGTATTTAGAAAACTTGGTGGCCTCGCAAAGGTACGCGTTTGAAGTGAAAACATTTGCAGTTAAAAGAGAACTGGTTACAATACTAACACCGTAACCTGAGCGATAAATTTCGTAAATAATCTTTATAGACTTGTAAGTAAAAAAATGTGTAGCGTTGCTTTAATCCGCTGGCATTGTGAGTCAAATATATGGACGTTTAAAAGCTGTTTTGTCCTATTTTCAGAACAAAAGCTGTGATGCGTCTTAATAGTGTAATTCGGCGGAGTTTGACTAACGATCGCTCCAGATTTACCCCCTTTTGTTTTCGACATAAAAAGTCTCTCTAGACACTTAATGGAAGAAAACTAATCAATTAATACATTAATAAAAAATACTCGCCTTCTCAGGGTAATAAACCCGGGCTTTGCCAGCCGGCTTCAAATGAATGTGAAAAAAATAATACTTCCTTACCAAAAGAGTGTAATACTACACAAGAGTGGAGGTTGGTGTATATGGGTAAAAGCCTTCACACCATGCGAGCTGTTGAAAAATAAAAAATGCCGTCGAATTTTACGAAAGCGTTATAAAAAATTAATTAACAAAAGTTAAACCCTCGAAAATAAATTAAAAAATACTTTTATTAAAATGAAAGACGTAAGTTCATGTATGTGTAGCAATTCTGCCCAAATTGTGGAAGTCGAGATCGTCCTGTTATTAGCATTTTCTTTATTATAAGATTTTAGTATATTTTTGGGATAATCATTTTGAAGGTTGAAATCGCTATTTATTAAAAATCGCACATTTAGGGCCCCTGCTGCCATAGGCGGAGAATTATTAGTGAATTCATAGTTCATTTATGAACGGGACAGATGTCACGTTTGCCCCCTGCATGGGCCCATGAATTCTGTATTGATTTTTGCCAAATATGACAACTAGTAAATTACTGAAGAAGAAATTAATTACATCGCAGTCATACTTTATTTTGTCCCTGCCTCAGTTACTTTCCGATTTCACTTTGTAAAAATTGTAACGTACAGTTTGGTATGTAGGCTAAGATGGTTTTATTTAAGAGCTATGGTTTTCAATGTTATACCTGAACTGCGTGTTACAGTGCCGTTTACTTATTAAGTCAGGAAAGGCACAAAATGAAGGCGCATTTAGGGAATAACATTCAAACTGAGAGTGCACAAGTGATTCCTCAATTGTTCATTCTTGTCTTTTTGTTGGAAATTCCAATACGAACGTAAAACAATGTTTTTTTTTCTTTTCAATTTGAAAGGCTTGCACCTTCTGTTGAGGAAATAGTGACTGCGTTTTCGGTCGCGTTTCAGATTTGTCATTTAAACTGTGGTTGTGTAAGAACGACGTGTCATATAATACATTTAAATAAATCCATTTTTTTTCCAACTCTTCTCGGCATACAAAAATTGTGCTTACAACCAAATAAGAGGTAGAAAGTCGTAGTTAATAAAATTAAGAATTTAGGATAGATATTTCGTTTTTTTTTAAACAAAACGGGTTGGGTGGGTTCCGGATGAAACCCGATATTTGATTTTGTATTTTGTTTTTATTTCTAGTGAGCTTTAGAGATATTTGAGGTGAACATGTTAGTTTCGTTTATACACATTTTACATATACTCTGATTAAACATAAACAAAACGATAAAATTAAATATAGACAGTCAAATGCATAGAGTAACCCACTCACATAGAGTGGAAGGCTATCAGCGAAACTTGTAAACACTTTTCCTACGCAGCGTCTTGTTTTCGAGGCGTGAAATAAACAAGTTTGCCGAAAGGTAATGTACAATATCTGGATAAAAAAGTAAGTTAAAATTCTAATAAATGTAAAAACAACACCATCGCTCTTCCGACTATACTTATTCACGCCTCGAAAACCAGTTGGCCCGTTAGGCTTAATGTTTCATGAGCTTCCATATATATGGCCTAACACTCTATGTGAGTGGGTTACTCTATGGTCAAATGAGTCTTAACATTTTAATTTTAAAAGAGTTTATTTATTTATACTTAGGTAGAATGACTGTTTAGGCGAATTTTGGCATTGTTGAAATCACGCGTTATGTCCAAAGAATAAGTTCCTACCCTAAAATATCAAAAAAGCCGGTTATTTCATTTAAATTCAGATAAATAATAAACTCGCAAATAAAAACAAAGTATAAATATTTAAAACTCGTATTTTCCCACAGCCCTAAATAAAATAACTCTCTGCTCTCAAATTTAAATATTTGAATTTTTAGCTTCACGTTAAAAATAACCAAATATATCGGAATTTTATATAAAAAAATCAAGATTTTCTTTAGTCATAACATTTACCAGAGCTATAAATAATCAGAAAATAATATATCGAGTGAAGTTTCTTCGCGAAGTTTCTTTCGAGGTTTCTTTACTGCGGAGAAGTCATATAGATCTCTGAAACTCAGCCCTGACGGATCTCGAGGGGGATATAGGTCTTTATTACCATCGGTGTTTATTGTTTCCCATTTTTTTCCCTCGCTCTATTGAAGTCTATAACTTAGCTCAATGCTCTTCAAAACACGAAAAGTAAATTTTGGACTCTCGAAGTACGTCGCATCTTTTTCTGGCGGATCAAGAGGGAATTCGATGGAGTTGCCGGAGTGATGAAGTGTTTCGGAAGATAGCCCCACTCCGCTTCCCGTCTCTTTCTCGGAAGTACAAGTTGCTGTGTTTCAGACAAATATGATGCTTTCCCGCATATTCCCTCAAGTCTTCGAAATTGAATTTTATTCATAAATAACACTGTACACCATAAAAGCCTTAGACGAACGTAGACGTTGTGCTAAGAGAGTTTCGATTAGGGCTGTGCGAGTACTCGAACATCATCGATTACTCGAACATCATCGATTACTCGGCATTTTTGGAGGTCGAGTTCGAGTACTCGACCTCCAAAAATGCCGAGTAACCGATGATAATAATTAATTAGTAAAAATACTCGTCGATTATCTAGTACCAAAACCTTGCATAGTCGGATACTCGATTACTCGAATAAGCTGAATTCAAAGAAGGTTTTTTGCCACTTTTTGGGGTGGGAAAAATAACCGGTACCTACAAGACGTAAAACCAACAAACGCTTTGAATGACCTTGAGGGATGGATCACGGTTTTTAAAACGTTGTGCGCCGGCATGGTTTTTCTCCTAATATACGGACAGACGGTACATTAATCATTTAAATTAATGTACATTGTATTGCCATTTTACTATTAATTAGGTCTCACTGGTCACTACAATGTTATTAAAGTTCTGGAAACTGCACGTGGTTCATTTGAATTAAAGAAATAATTTTTAGCATTGAAAGTTAATTTAATAAGATAAAAATTCCTCGATTACTCGTCTCGACTTCAAATTATTCGACTCGAATACTCAATGAAATAAAATTGGTTCTCGATACCCAACTCGATTGCCTAAAACGACTTCTCGCACAGCCCTAGTTTCAATGAATAATTACCAAGAAAGTTTAATAGAAATGCTAACTATCTGGTCGAATCATTCATTCTGAACGAGATAAACTAGAATTTTCAGTTGGGGAAATGGTCTAGCACCCTTCTGTAACATGGGAAGGCTACAGGATTCAGATAAAAAGCAGAATTGTATTTCGACAAAATTTTGAACAGCTAAAACTATAGTTTAAAACATTCAGATTAAAAGATCCATTTTTCTCTAAAGTTAATTATATTTTAATTGTTTGTTTATAAGAGAATTTAACTTACGTTTCCAAATTACTAATAAACTATAGTTCAAATACCTTTTTTTTGCTTTCATTTAAAACAACTATGAATTAGAACTATCAACATTAGTTGTTACACAACAGAAAAAGTAAAATTATTGTGTTATCCGGCTCATAGATCATTTGTATAAAAATCTATCAGCATTGTTTAAAAATATCGTGGTAGATTAAATCTTGTACTTCTATATCATAATTTAAACGTACTTTTGATTATTTCTATTGCTAAACGAGCATGAATTCCTAAAAGCAAAAACTAAAGAATTCCACGGCGTTTATCAAAAGCCTCATTATAGTTAACTTTCAAAATCTGTTTCATAATGTTTCAGTTTCTTCTACATGGATAGCATTAACTGCACTAAAAAGAGTGATGATCAATAAGCGCTTTTATAAAACCACATGTAACATAATCACTCCTAAGTATGTCATTAAAGCATTTTCTTTAGTGAAATCTTGACCCCGGATATTACATAAATTACGTCACTTCCAACTCAGTGACTAAAAACGCGTCATCAACGGAAATTAATAAAGCGCATTTTGAAAACTCGCAGAATTCCTCGCGCACTTCTAACTTTAACAATATATAGTCTAGCTCGTGCCTCATTGTTAAGTATTATAATTAAATTATTAATTAATAAAAGAAATCAGGCAGTTATTAGCCCTACAGCGTGGTCTCTGGTACATTAGTTTCATCACGACTGAAATCCATCTACTTGTTTTGTTTATTTTTTTTTCAAATTAGGTGGGTCTTAAGCTATTTAGTCCTAAAATGTGACGGGGATCACGTTTCTAATTAAACCAATTTTGTATCTCTAATGGTTCTCGAGGTAAATTTGGAATGACCTTGAAGAAATGATTCAAGGTCAAGCGACCCCCTGCTCGTTCTATGTGTCCCGAAAATGTCCATTCTGAGCTAAAACACATTTTGAGTTACTGGCCCTGTATCGTTTTTTAGTTAAAATCCTGTATATCTTGTATTAGGCGCGAATTAAATATTTACAATTCCTGGACGCCCTTCATGGGCAATTGCTATGGCTTTATGGTTGATTCAAACTTGTTTCAATGTGAAGGATCTTGAAGAGCCGTAAATACGCGCGGGATTATTTTGTCGATTTCTCTTTCGTGTTTGACTTCTGATGGTGTCAAATCGCCCAACGGTAACACACTGGCGATATATGCTTCCGTAGTAGTCGGTGGGATTATATTTTTAAGGCTTATGTCTAACAGTGAATAAGTACTTCTATCGCTGAAATCTTTCCGATGCCATGGATTTTGGGTTATTAAAAATGTTGAGAAGAGGCTTTGTGATCAGTTAAAACTTCAAATAACACTCCCGCCAAGTACATGTCAAAGTGTGCGCAACCAAATAGGGTAGCCAACGCTTCTTGCTAAATTTGGGAATAGCGTGTTTCCTGTGAAGATAAGGATTTACTGGTAAAATGGAACAATAGCCCCGCCACCCCCTTTGCCCCCCTTTCTCGACCCCCCTTAAAGTTGTTTTTAAGGAGATTCCAATGGTGCGAAAATTATTCCCCGCAAAGCATTATTTAAAAAGGTAATTAAAAAATGCCCAAAGACTATACCTTGGCGGCTGACGGCGCAGCGCACTCGTGTTGGATGAGGTAGGACTGATGACGTGGACGGTTCTTTAAATTCCTAGATTTTAATACTTTTTGGATAACGTAGGACTGATGACGAAAAAGGAGAAGGCTGAAATGCAAAACAGTACTAATGTTTAAGGGTTGGGATTTTCCCCCGTATTTCAACGCATTTAAGGCTTTTTTAATCATACTATGTCATATTATATGTCTTCAGTGTGATGTAGACTTATAGAACGTCGAATGTATTCTAAGTAATGGCGCTTGACGGCACCGCGCACTCACTTCGCTCGAGCGCTGGTGGCGCATGGCGCCTCCCCAACCCCATACTAAAAAAAGCTATGGGCCATCTATAACGCAACCTAGAGGACAGCACCAAGCCTGACGCATCAAGTATCGTCAACACGATATTTATACAACTAACCTAATAATATAAATAATCTAACCTATTTTCCCCACCAAAAACCCCTAAAATTCGTTGAAATACCGCGAAAATACCGAAAATAGTAAGTTAGTAATGTTTTGCATGTCCACATTTTTCTTTTTCGTCACCAGCCCCACGTTATCCAAAACGCATTAAAATCTAGGAATTTAAAGAATCGTTGAATACGGTTTGGGAAATTTTTCTTTCCTACCTATATAGTACCCCCCCCCCCCGTAATTTTAATCCTTTAACAAAAGCTTTGTTTCGGGCACCGTCATTTTAATCCTTAGACCCCACGTCTATTACAGCAGCATATTTCGCGAATATTGCAGTCCTACTGGCTCCATTACCACTCCCAATAAATAAAGAAAGGCTGATTTTCGACCAGGAAAAAACGGCGCGACGGCGAGCTCTCTTCGCCGCGGAGTGAATTCTACGCCCCGAACCGTTCAGTTCGTACATCTTCAAATTAGAATATCTTTAAAATTAATTATTTGTGGCTTATAATTTTTGCACCATTAGATTCCCCTTAATAAGTACGTTGGTTTGGTGTAACTAAAAAGTGGAAACTAGGTGGCGGGGCTATTGTTCAAATTAGCCGATTTACTCGCGAACGCTACCACGTATACCTGGCCAGATTCATCGTATTCAGAAAGCTTTGCACCCAAACGTACTGTACTGGCATCTACAATAACCTCTGCACGACGTGACGGGTTGAAATAGTTGAGATTGACGGCAGACTTCAAACTTAGTTTTATGTTTAGCATTGAGGTTTGCTGCGATTCATCCCAAACCCACTCAGCATTTTTTTGTTAGATTTCTTAAAGGTACAGCTATGATGGATAAATACAGCATGAAACGTCCACAGTATGTCGCCCGGCACAGGAAACTTCAAACTTTTGAATTTTGTTCTTTTTTGGACCTGGTAGTGGAGTGTCGGAGGGGTTAGCACTTTCGCCTCGCAGCACGAGGAGCCGGTTTCGATCCCAGCTTGTGGCACTGGCTCGGAACAACTCCTTCTGCGTTGAGTTTGCTAGTTCTCTCCCCACTGGTTTAAGGGGGTTTTCTCCCGAGTTCTTCGGTTTCCCCTTCAATAAAAACTTGTTGAGGTTAACGGTAATAGTTAGTGTAGGGAGCTGTTTGCTCGCGTGGCATTAATGGCTTGCCACCACCCCTGTTCGTGTATTAACGTATGCAGACTGAAAAACTCCCGAGATACAGAACTAAATATTTATTACTTAAATACAATTATTAAAAATATTATTACAAGCGGTGAATATTTGATGCATTCAGTTTAGTTGTTTACCGATTCTAACCTTTTTTCCTCAAGCCAAACTTTTGGTTTCGTTTTCAATATAGAGGCGAGCGTATATGGGGCAAAGGGCGAAAAGACATAAAAACCGCAAAGAATTTAGCGGGTGTTAGACTTACAAGTGGTGGCTTATGTATTTGCTATATTAGTATGTCATAAATGAATATAATTAAATGCGCTTTAAATAATTAACGTTCCAAATTGGACGGAATTACACTATGAGTTAAACTCGTCTCATTGTTACTTCTCGAAGAACTCCAAACCAGCCCGCCATCTTCCTTCTTGAAAGTCGTACGCCACGACGAACGAAGTTATGATGTTCCACAAAACCAAGCTGAAGGACAATAACCTCTGTCAAATGTTGGGGACAGCAACGTGTGCGAGTAGGTATTAATATGTCAGTTTGATAGACGCTTTAGAAATGTTTCATGGCAAACAAAACACAACCTCGTTGACCGTCGTATTAGCACTTTTGGAAATGTTGCTGCTAAATCATTTTTGTTTTCAATCACTTATCTAATTCGCCTATCGCCATTTAAACCAGGGTTGGCATAGAACCAGCCATACCGGTTAAAGCCACCAGGTTAAATCCGGCTATAGCCACTTGAAAAAAATCCAGAATTATTTAGCTTTTTTTTTTAAAAATTACAATATGAATATTTTAGTAAATTAATAGAAATTTAGTTTATTTTTTGTTTCATATTTAGAAACCGGTTTACTTTTACCAGTTTTTTGGTAGGGTTAAAGTTCCAAAGTCCGCTGCCTCGCTTCTGTCGGTGCGTCATACACAAAAACTAGGGGGAATTTCCCGAGGAAATCAAAAGAATTCAGTTGTTTTATATAGTTATTTCGCTTTATTTGTTTAGCTCCTTTATTTACGACAATAACGGCAGACAATTTCTACTTACATATGTAAAAGGCACTGTTTATATTTTAGCCGGTTATAACAGTAAAAACCGGTTATAGCCAATTAAAACCAGTGGTCTGGATTTTTTCAAAAAAAGCCGGCTTTTTTCCAACCCTGATTTAAACAAAGACAGTTTTGCAACTGATTTTCTCGATGTTCTCTTTCAAGATCTAAAAGGCATTGAATAATATTATATCATAGACCTACTCCGCTTATATGACGATTTGCCTTTCTGATGTTGCAAACAAAACAGTTAACCATTATGATATACGATAAAGTTAAAGTAACCCAGAAACTGAAATACTGTCTTGTGAGGCTCAAAAATTACTTATCGCTGTATCTAAAAACATATATAATGCGTACAAAATAGCAATTTTGTTATTCTTAAGTTTGTAATAAAACGCATGACGCGAGAAAAAAAATGTTTTGGATGCCAGACTAGAGTGGATAGCCATTGGGCCAACTTCAATTCGAAACAGCTAAAAAAAAACGGTTTTTCACTGTCTAATCGGTTCACTACTTATTTTAAAAATAGCTATTGAAAACCGTGTTAATGCTTGTTTATTTAGAGTAGTTCAAACGAAACTTAAAGCACGAAATACGACGTAGACATAATATGCTATTTCTATAGATGGCAGTCCTATAGTATTATTATCATTTCTTTAGTATATTATAACAGTTTCGTAGAATAAAAATGAAAGACTACTATTGCGTAGAATTAAACCGGGTATTTGCGAGGGGCTGATCACTCCGCGTAATCGGTGTACAGAGCCGTACCTTTGACTGTACTAATGGGATTACGCGTAATCTTTGAAGTCCCTGCCTTTGGCAGTGCTAATCTAAGCGTAATCTGGTGTACATACTTTCTAAGAGTGGTTAGCCCCTCGGGTATTTGCCTTAAAGTGGCCGACGCAACTGGTTTCGAGACCCTTCGGTTCCCTCATCAAGTGACATATTATTTATATATTTAAATAAGAGATGGGTTAGAAAGTTACGCCATCCCCAATAAAAGATTATTCTATAATAAATACTGAATTTGGAAAAACCGGAGTGAATGTTTACGTTTATATTTTATTATTTAAATGGAGCCATTTCAAGTTGAGATTTGTTTTTATAATCTTATTCGATTTTATTAATAACAATGGCAAGAAATACGAAATTATTTTAAATAAAAAGGCTTTTATACAAGTGCTAAATTAATTTCTGTATGCCTACCCGTTTACTCCAAACGACAACGCTAGCTGTTAGGAAACAACTTTTAATCACGATGGCCTGCCAGTATTTTGTGATAAAGCAGAATTAGTAAAGCAGAAATAGTAAGGATATATCTTTCTAAGGCCCTTTCACGGCTGCTTTAGTTAAGTGTAATCATATTTATATTTTCTTCTTCTACCCAGGTTTACCCCTGAAAAAGCAAGTGAGTGCTTTTACCGTCAGAACTACCGGCTAAACCCTATTCGGGGTCTTCCCAAATCAAAGGGTCTGATTTAGTTTCGTTTTGATCATAGAAATAGAAATGAAACTAGAACCACGATCGGACTGTAGGAGATGAACCAGCTAGAAGGCCGCTATCAGAGTGAAATCTCGCATATCCACGAGAACCAATAAAATAAATTGAAACTAAATATGATCACGTAGCATAACGTCGTATGTTTTGTTTATATTCTTTGATCGGTTTTCGACATTGCAGCGTTGTAAAATAGACTGATTCATTATTTCAGCGACATTTTATAAGTTATTTAATAACTATGAAAATCATAACGTTCACAAGAATCTACATTACCGTAAATTACAGGTTAGCCACTTTCATAAACGTTTCCACTTTATTGGCCTTGAAATAAAATAAGCTTAAAAATCCTTATGTCTAATTGCTTTCCCTTTCATTTAAAGGTTTTTGTCTCTGGCAGGTTTTTTTCAGGTGAACTTTGGCATAGAACGTAAATATTTTTCTAATTAAACTATTGCGATAATGGCCCATTCCACGTCAAACATCAGGTCAGTAAATAAATAGATAAATATTGAGTTTAAACTGTCGTGTGACCGTGACTTTAGATGATTGTGTGGCTCAAATCGATAAATAAGTGTTTGATCTGTTGTGGTGTAACTGTTTATTTCCTATCAGTGAGTGTTGAATGTGGGATTAAACGAAACGGTTAATCATTTATATTAAGTATTTATATTCTGTTATGTTATGTTTTATTTTATATATTGAATAATAAACAATTCCACGTACGAAAATTCATCTCATCGAATAATAAGTTGGGGGAAAATAAATTATGAATAATGAAGTTGAAGTGTAAAAATCTTGGCAAGAAAACTGTAATGATAATAAGTCAGGACGTAGAACGCTAACCGATGAGCCTTTACTTCTTTTAACGAAAAGATTATACTAAGTTTTGTCCACTTTTGTCCACTTTTGACCACTGTAGTAGTATTGCCAACAATACTACAAAACATCGACAAATTTGTAAATACTGCACAATGTTTTCTACGTCAGTAGCATGTTTATTTTTGTTTGTTAGGAGTTGACTTAAGTAATATCGCTTATTACTATTAAAAATGAGCAAATTTCATATGCTGTATCCCCAAATGGCTATCTCGATCATCAAAATTTTTATAATGGAAAAGGTAGTAAGATCTTATAATGAAAATGATTACTATAAGCATGGCGATCTCGACCTGGACCTTCAAGATGGCGACATTTTAAATTGCAAATTTAGGTGCTTCCACCATACACGAGACAACGTTCGGGAATATCGACGGTTAAAGAAAACCAAAATAGGGACTAGACCACTAAAGAAATATTTATGTTATGTATAAATAGCAGTTCAAACAAGCACGTATAGCGTAAATGCACTGTTTGAGAAGCTATATTCATTAATAAAAAACAGCTCGTAATAGGTGGTCGTCGGAAAAGATGATAGACCGTGAAAGCAAAATTTGTTCAGAGCCAAGAGGGCAGTGAATGTCGTCGTTTGTGGATACTAGCGAAATCACGTTGCCTTTTGGGTGTTACCGTGTCACAATAATAACGGCGCTATGGAAAGAGAGGGCCCAATTTAATATCAAAATTGTAAGGGCGGAGGGACTGCTCGCTGAAGAAAGAGGTATTATATTATAAAGACTCTCGGGAAATCTAAGATAGAGGCTTCGAGATATTTCTTATAAGGCTGCAGCGTTCGCCTTTATAGGATAGGTGGATGTCTGATTTCTGCCGTCATCTCGCTCAAAGCGTTCTGCCGGTTATTTCGGAGCCTAAATGGACCAAATACCCGCGCAGAAAGGTATTTCCAACATCCTCTCTTCCCCAACGCGAATTGCCTTCTAAAACATCCAGAGCGAAGAAAAAACCCAGGGAAATTGATTTTCTCGTGCTATTAAACCCTAATCTATTACAGAGAGGATAATAAATATTGGTCACCATTTTCCTTTGTCCTAAATTAGCGGGTTTCAAACTTTTGTGGGAACCCCAGTGATACGTTCGTTGGTTCCAAGGGTTCTGGGAAGTTGATTTACCGAAATCGCAGAGTTCGAACTAACAAAGAAAATGGATATAAGCAGGAAACTATTTAGGTATAAACTAGGAATGACTTAGGTTCCAATGGCAAGGTTTTATGAAATAGCGTTGAGAAAACGGTGGGGCTTAAATAACGTAGAGCTAAACCCTAAACAAATTTGAAAAAATTTAAAAATTTACTAATAGCTCGTACCGATATGTCTTCGAGCAAACAAAAACGCGAAACTCGCACCGAATAGATCTTCGAGTGAATAATTAAATTACATTTTTTTATTTAATTTAATTTAATTTAATTATTCACTCGAAGATCTATTTCGCGTTTTTGTTTGCTCGAAGACCTATCGGTACCAGCTATTAGTAGGTTTTTAAATTTCTTCAAATTTGTTTAGGGGTTAGCTTTATTATCCCTTTTCATTATGGACTTATCTACTTATTCGCAAATTTTATCATCCTTTACAATGCAGTCCATAGGTGGTTCCTTTCAACTTAACATTAAATAACGTAGAGTTTAAGACGTAAAATGAATTTGAAATTAATTGGCTCTTACAAGTAAGTGCCGTGTTTACATTTTATGGGAAGGGTGTCTTGTTTATTAATGGATAATTTGGTGGCTGGCAATTTAAATTTAAAAGTCGGAAAGAAAGTATTTGAAGTCACTATTCTATCTCTCATTGAACCATTCGACGATTTAGAACTATCCAAAGAAGTCAAGGTTTAGTAAACTATTAACTTGGTCTACTGGTGTTGACAGTGTTTCTGATGATTTTTCAGAAATAAATTGTGTAATGAATCAAGTTCGAATAATTGTTTGGTATTCAACATGTAAAGCAAGTTTGCAAGTTTTTAGACATAAAATTGAGTCTATATAACCGGTTATTGCGTTAATTACGAATATAACTGCTAATGAAGAAACTGAAGGTGTTCAAAGTTTCTGGACTTTAAACAAAAAACTATTATATTTCATTTTAAAGTTAACAAAGTATAGGAACTACAGACTGTGTGAAGGACTGCAACCGGATGATTTTATAGCATGCCACCCAGCGTTGTAATAACAAAATGTAACGAACATTTAAATACACACAATCCCCCGATGTATTAATATATTTCAAGTATTAAATTTTAATTTAAAATTAATTGTTAGACTAACCGAATTGTTTGAGTTACTTGGTGTTGTTAATAGTTTTATTTGTGAAAATTGCCAAATAGATATAGGTTAACTAGTATTACGATTTTAAAATTATGTAATATAAATATTGAGATTTATAAAACAAATACTTAAATGAAGCTGCGATACCGGCCTATGCTGTAGACAAGGCAGTAGATTCGACGCACATGCGCACCTAGCGGAAATTTGCGGCTAATTTGAAAGACCAAAAATTTTATTTTTTCCCGAGCATGCACGGGTAGGGTGGTTCAAAAAAATGCACATATCGAAATGTTTTGGTGCACATGGATTTTCTTGTTCATTTAGATGAGAACATGACCCACGAAAAATTTTAAGTAAATTCATTAATGTTTAGGACTGCCTCAACGAGGTAAAGTTTTACCACTATGAACTAACCCATTTATAAGCAAAAATCAGTTATGTCACTCAAATACTTTACTTGAACGAAACATTTAATATTTATTACTTATTTAAGTTTTTACAAGTTTTATTATAGTAATAAGTACCGGTACACAATAAAATATTTGCCAGAAAGCCCCACTAAACCAAGTCATAACTGCTGAAAATCACAAGTTAGGACCTGGTTTTGGGGGGATTTCTGCAAATTATTTTATTGTGTACCGGTACTTATTTCTATAATAAACCCTGTGTAAACTTAAGTAAGTAATAAATATTAAATATTTCGTTCAGTTAAAGTATTTGAGTGACATAATTTTTTTGCTTATAAATGGGTTTGTTTATAATGGTAAAACTTTAGCAGTCCTAAATATTAATGAATTTACGTAAAATTTTTTCTGGATCATTTTCCCACCAAAATGAACAAGAAAATCAATGTGCACCAAAACATTTCGATATTTGCATTGTTTTTGAAACACCCTAATGCACGGGCCTTGATTAATTACGTAGGTAGTGCCATAATACCAAAAGTAAATAGGGGGCAGAAAGTCTATCACTGCCTTCAGATTTTACCTTCCACCAGGTTTGACAACCTTTTTAAAGAGCTAGTGACCACGTGATATTTCTAACCAATTAGGATAGCACATTACGCGTGAAGTACTGCATTTGTGGTATTCCGGTCGCCGATCAAGATGAAAATTTTAAATTTTATTCTCTGGCAACCATGTCATCGCCTCGTGATTTCAAATAGTAAATCTGTCAAATGCTGACCATTATTTCCTTCGATAACGGTTGATTTTAATTAATAATTACTATATCAATTGTAAAATAAACAAAAAAAGCTCGTAGCTATAGCTATTATTTCAGTTAAACTTGCAAATTGTTAGGCCTTAACATCGTAGATATACCAATTAGTCCCGATCTCTGCTCTTAGATGGCGCCACGCTCTCCACGATTTAAGTGAGCGTTATCCTAGTTACGGTTTATTTCTTTTCAAAAGTCGTGTTATTATTTCTAAAATGTCGCATTTTAGTTTCTATCATATATCTACTTTATTTAGGAATTAACCAAATTATCGAAAGCAAAAGTTTAATATTCACGTATTTTATAGAGAACTATTTTTCATCGCGGCGGAGTACAACCGATACCTTTGTGTCCCTGTAAAGAGGCGAGGGGGAAGTCATTTCCGAAGCCCAAAAATTTTACCCCTCAAATAAGACGTCGTGCAGTTGGACCCAAGTGCCAGACTTTCTCCCTCTATTTACTTTTGATAATACTTAAAAAAGCGTCATATCTTCAAAACAGTTTCGGCGAACATTATTTCAAAGGTATCACTTTAAAGTCAAATACCTAATGAATAATGTTAATTATTCAGAGTTGTTATTGAGGGGCATGAAACTCGATTTTTATTCCCTTTGGCCCAAAATTACTCATATCTTTGAATTAAATGATCGCAGAAAGATTTCAGATACCTCATTTTACAGATAAATTATTGACGAATATCAATTTATATTGCAGGTTTGCATTTGGGGGCTGACGGGAGAGCGAAATTGAAAATTAAACCCTTCGGGCGTAGAATGAATAAGGTATACACTCTAAGAAATTACCGTAATTGAACAGTAATTCCATGGTTAAATTGACAGTAATACGATTGTTTCAAATTGTGCCGTTAAATAAACTGTCCAATTAATGTTGTGCTATTTAACAGTAATCTGACATAGAAAATTACGGTGAAATGAAACTTCAATTTTTTACTGTTACATTAACTGTCAAATTAATGTTGTCATATTTAACAGTAATCTAATATTAAAAATTACGGTGAAATATACCTAACTTTTCTTTACCGTTAAATTAACGCTCAAATTCATGTTGTACTATTTAACAGTAATCTGACATTGAAAATTACGGCGAATTAAATTTAACCGTTAACTTAACAGTAAAATGATTGTTATACCACTTAACACTAACTTGACATTTAAAATTACGGTGAAATGAAAGTTGAAATTTTTACCGTTAAATTTATTGTGAAATTAATGTTACGCTACTTAACGGTAATCCAACATTTAAAATGATTGTGAAATGAAACTTGCATTTTTACCTTTAAATTAAGGGACAAATGAATGTTATGCTACGTAACGGTAATCTAACATTTAAAATTATGGTGAAACGAAACTTGAATTTTTTTCGTTAAATTAACGGTCAAATTATGTTATGCTACTTAACTGTAATCTGACATTTAATATTAGGGTGAAATTAATCAATAACATTTTAACGTTAAATTAACGGTCAAAGTAATGTTATGTTACCGTCCTTAATGATAATTTTGCATTTTTAATTTCGGTGAAATGAAACTTTGATCTTTACCGTAAATTTAACGGTAAAACTAATGTTACGCGACTTAACGGCAATCTGACATTTAAAACGAAACTTTACCGTTGTTTTTTTTACTCAAATCAAAAAATGAACAGTTTTTCGTGTGGAGAGGCGAAAGTTTTTTCATTTTCGGGCTCAGCGTATATGGCTGCCATATTTACTATTTTGGAAATTTCTCGGCCTTTTAGCGAATCTTCCTTGCGGAAACAGAACTCTAGTTAACTCTTGCCAAGGATTCTATATTTTAACAAATGGAATATACGAAGAAAACATAATTTTGAACATGAAAAAATTCATAAATCGAACTAGAGCAGCCCATAGACATAATAAAGAAATAGACAGAAATATAAAGATTCTTCGGGCGGTTAATACCGAAGCGACGCCAAGCGGACAATCATTTCTTCCTAGGGTACTATGCCTGTCGAGTGGGTGATAAAATAAAAAATTATCACGTGTTCATGTTTGTATTTTTTTAGGGACTCTCACATGGTTCGCGAATATTTCGCCGTTAGGTGGAGCTTTAAAATTGTTTTTCACGGGCGCGAGTCATAATGTTATTTTCTTTACGAGCGTAAAAACGTTTGTACATCTCAAAGCTGAGAAACGCGTCGTTACGGCCACTAGTGGAAAACAAGAATATGGAAGTGGAACAGAACACTAACCATGACGGTTGTCTGCCAGTTATCGCCCCCATATATTTCAGGCGAATCACAATCCGTGTAAGGTATCTATTTCTTTATTATATAATTGGAGCAGCTACAGAAAGCTTATAAACTGACCGTAGACAGTGTTGCCAATGTGTGGGATTTTTAACTTTTTTTTGCTGTGAGGGCTAAAGAGATTTTTAGGCGAAAATTATTGATTTTGTAGTATTTTTTTGAACGTTAAAGGTTTTCACATTTTTTTTGAGAAAAACCACTATCTCAAAAAAAAATATATATATCTAGTCAATCTATTTGTGTATTGTATAATGCCTTAAGAGTTTTGTATTTTGTAAGAAATTTTTGTAATTCATGATTCATCTAGTACTTGCCCTCGCTAGCGTATGAAAGATATGTTTCCCTTAGTTTTGGGAGAGGGCGTGGCTAAAATGGTTTGGTTTGGCTGAAAATTTTAAAACTGCCAGCGTAAGGCAGCGTTTCCAGACCAAAACCTCGGTCACACTTACACCTCGAAATCGTTTCGAAGTGCTTTGTTACTGGTTTTCAACGCGTTCACACTTGCCAGAAACAGCTTTAGAGTGTTTCAGAGCGGTTTCCAGGTGTTCGTGTGAACACTCGTTTTCGAGGTTTTCTATAATTTTAACTGTATACTATATTCCGCCAGGACAGGGCCGCGGTAAAATAAGAATTCAGGCAGTTTTCTTGGGGCCCGGGGCAAAAGTTTTACTTGCGGGCGCTTCGTTTTGCACCCTCCATTGAGATTTAAAATCCTCTTTAAAATCTTTCTGATTTGAACCCCTCTTGAACTTTTTCGGTGGACCCCTACAGCTGCGGGCCCCCTACCAGTCCCTCATGGGCCCTTTTTAGCCGGGCCCTGGGGATTTTGCCCCTCTGCTCCCCGTCTGCATGGCCCTGAATTCAGGGCCGCAAGGCTGCCGTTATTACTAGAAGTATCTCTATGATTTCGGAAGACACCAAACCCGGGTACCTCACCTACTCGACAGGCGTCGCTTAAACGTAGTACCCCAGGAAGAAAATAATTGTCTGCTTGGCGTCCCTTCCGTATTAAACGCCCGTAGAATCGTGGGTCTATTTCTTTATTATGTCTATGGTTGCGAAGTTTTAAATTTTCTGGACGTAGTACGTTAATTTCCTTGACCTGGCAACACTGCCAGTCGTGAAATTTTGGTCCTGAAACATTGGTAACACTGAAAGTATGGAATTGAAACAGTCATGTAATGCTTGTTTTCCACTGGCGCGCGCAACGACGCGTTTCTCAGCTTTGAAACGTTCGAACGTTTTTACGCGCGTAAAGAAAATAACATTATGACGCGCGCTAGTGGAAAATAAGCTTAACACGCTGAAATTTTCTGTTCTGCGTGGATATTTAAAATTGAGGTAGTTATAATTTTATTTTAAAATACGTTTTTTATATTTCATTAATTTTACTCTAATTTAGGAAGACTGTACTCTAAACAAAGTGTTCTGCGGACAGTTGTAACTGGTAAAACCGAGGTCGTGGTAAGTAATTTTAGCTAAGGCCTATTATTATGTAAGGTCAGATTTCCTTAATCTTAGATCCTAAAAAGTAAATTCGAACTTTTTCGCCTACAGTATCTAAAATCTATCATTTAGGTAACAAGAGGGTAAATATTTTATTAAAATTACCAACAATTTGTTTACTTACTACAATTCGTGGTCATACTATTGTAGCCAAAATAAATTTTTATTAAATTATTTATTACCTTGTTTCCACTTTAATTTCTCTAACAATTTTTCGTGTCCAGTAAGTTCATATTATTAAAGAAACTAAACGTCAGGTTCTTTAGTTATATATACTTATAATTTGGTTGGAAAATGTCTACAGTACCAGAGTGGTGGTAGGAAGTAGTGGATTTGGTTTTGTTTTATTGGGAGTTGTGTTAACAAATTATAAGTACACCACACAGGTGATATTAATTTTTTTGGTAGTTGGGTAAATTAAATAATTGATCTGGCTAAAGTGGAAGTAGCGAGTTGACTATTGTAGTTTTAAGTACACCACACAGGTGTCGTGGGTATTACATTTTTTAGGAGTTGAGTGAATAAATTATATTTTCCTGGCTAAAGTGCCAGAGTTGAAGTAGTGACTATGTTAGTTTTAAGTATACCACACAGGTGTAGTGGATATTATTGTTTTTGGTAGTTTTTTGAATAATTTTTTCTGACTGAAGTGCCAGAGTGGAAGTACACCACACTGGTGTGGTGGATATTTTTTTTTGAGTTGGGTGAAAAAATAAATTTTTCTGCCTATTTGGGACTCTGTTAGCTTGAAGAACACCACACGGGTGTGGTAGATATTATCAAGGTAGCATAAACTTAAAAATTTCGATGTTAGAAAAAAAACATTATTAAAAAATATATTGAATAGCTTTCCAATTTTGTATAATTTCACCAAATGATTTTTCATGCAAAGTTGTACTTCTGAAGTTAATTTACAAACAATACACTTTTAGCTTTAATACGGGTTTGTACAGAACCTGGAAACCTGGATAAACCAGGGATCTGTTAAATAGAGGAAGTCAGGGATAAGTAAAGGATTTTAGTTAGACAAGTAAACCACACAATGCCGAGAATGTTTCTGTTTCATTAGAATACATTCAGAGGTATGTAAAATATTGTATTATTGTATTAACATGTTTTTCAAATATTGACCAATTTTTACGTCAATAGTCGTTTTATCTAACACTTTGTATTTAGTTTCATGTTATTTTTCCAGGCGCCTCTTGGGTATTGACCCTCTCAATGGAACCAAGGGAATGAAAAATGGTGTAAACAACATTTTAACTTTAAGAAACCGACTTTCAGTTTCTCAAAGAACAGATATCGATGATCCGAAATAGAAAGGTTTATTTACTTATGTCCTATAATTTTCAGATCTCTTTTTTTATATTTGTTACTCTCAGTTACCTCGCCTAGAAGAATAAGTGTGTAGTTGTCTTACTTATCTATTGGTATATTTAAATTCTTAGTCATTTGTTACTTTATTGCGCTACCTAATAAGGTAGCTATTTGTAATGATAACAAATAGTCTAGTTAATTAAAGAATTGTGACTAAAGGACAACTTTTTTAAAATAAGAGATCTGGTAATCATTACAAGCCCTTCTGTTAAAAATAATAAGGCAATTTTATTTTTAGACGACACTCGTGGTTGCAAATATTCAAGATTCCTATTTTTGTTTTAATGTAAAATTACTGCATTAAAGGTTATTTACAACAGTGTGATTTGTTTTTTTACCAAATTAATAGAATATTGTTCGTATTTTGAATATATAATTTTGATGTATTATTACTGTTGATCATGTAAAGCAAATGAAACCAAAGTAAACCACTCTTTAGTAAAAGAATAATCTTAAACAACTTTGTCTAAAAACGTGATTTACAGTTCAACTGCTTAACATTTCACTGTGTGATTGAAAGAAGGCGATTTCATTAAAATAATTCATAGTTTTGTGGCATTTATGCGGTTTAATTAAAAATTTAAATTATTATAACTGAAATTTACATTTTGATTGCAAATTAACGGTTTGTATGAATTTAATTTTACAGGTTGATTGAAAAATATAGGTTTGAGAAATTGATAATTTATGGTTTGAGTATATCTAATATTACTGGTGAATGTACAATGGATTTTACAAGAACAGTAATATGAAACATGTCTCACCCGTTATTTAAACTGCAAAATCAATGTAAAATTAACTGTCATGTCACCGTAACATTCGGTTAAGTCAACGTACAAAGCATAGGCACGTCACCGGAAAATGCACAAGCGTGTCACCGTACAAAGCACAGTCGCCGTAAAATATACAATAGCGTCAGCCTAAAATGCCCAGTCGCCTCATCGTTAAATGCACGGTCACCTTAAAATGCACAGTCGCCGTAAAATGCACAGTCGTGTCACCGTACCATGCACAGTCGCCGTAAATTATACAATCGCGTCAGCCTAAAATGCCCAGTCGCTTAATCGTTAAATGCACGGTCACCGTATAATGCACATTTGCGTAACTGTGCAATGCACAGTCACGTCACCGAATAATGAACAGTCGCCGTGAAATGCATAGTCGTGTCACCGTACCATGCACATTAGCGTAACCGTACAATGCACAGTCAGGTCACCGCACAATGCACAATCTCGTCACCGTACAATGCACAGTCGCGTAACCGTACAATGCACAGTTACGTCACCGTACAATACACAGTCGCGTCACCGTACAATGCACAGTTGTGTCACCGTGCAATGCACAATATCGTCACCGTACAATGCACAGTCACGTTACCATAAAATAAAGGTTTCAAAAACTGTTACTTAGAAACTCCTTACACAGTAATATAAATCTCATTGCTACTGTATTTTTTACTGTAATAGGGACATTAATTTTAATGATCAATTTGACATTTTTTTTAACAGTCAAATTGCTGGCAGCTAGCTGCCAGCAATCTGACTGTAAAATATACGGTAATTTCTTAGAGTGTAGCAAATAAGACACCACCTATATTTCTAAGATATTTTATCGCTAGTTTTTATTGGTACTTTAATTCTTCAATTATGAAAATAATTAATAAAAATCCAATTTAATATCCAACAAAATTATAATTATAAATGGTTTAAAATTAAACGTTTTGTAATATTATTACCTGAATCTACTTCATCAATATCGAAATAATCTTAAGAGTCCCTTATTGGTACGTTGGTGCATTGAAATCCGATTGTTTCGTCAAAACACTTGCGTCTCACGTCAGTCTTTAAAAACTCGACTTTCAGTCATTTTCAATAAGACGAGTGCCAAAAATTGTATTTCTGCATAAAAGCTGTACCAAAATTGGAGGCGAGAAGTTCGTAAACTCTCCTTCGAACTCCCAAACATTCATATTTGCAATATCGCGTCGCAGGAGTTTGCTTACTTTCCTTATGGCTCTTATGTCGTCCTCGGTTATTTCATTTAGAAATGTCTCCACAGCTTCATTCCTTTTTTCCTTTGATACAATTTGTTCTGGAAGTCTTTTAGAAGCGGGTTTATTAAAGTGAACATTCGAAATGTTTTCCAATAGAAGTTTCTTGAGATAAGGCTCATAATATATTTTTACTTTCCCGTACTGGAATACAATTGTCTTCCAAAATATTGATATAGGTAGTTTACATATCATTTACATTCAAACTCCCTCCTTCGAGCTCTTGCCGAATGACATCCAAATCAGCTGAGAACTGCTCATAATGAAATTTCACTCTGGGCTGCTCCGTAGTTTCCATTTTCTTCCCCCAAATGCTTTCTTTCACCAAGCCTATAAGGTGATTATAAGGTGATTATAAGGTGATTATAAGGTGATTATAAGGTGATTATAAGGTGATATTTCGTATAACGCGCGACAGCCGCTGAGGAATCGTTTGAAGTCAGTTAGATAACTTAACCTTAACCTTAGGCAATAAATTGAAGCTACACGCCCATATATATCAAATATTCCTGATACTCTCATATTTCTTGTACTTATCCGAGCACCAAAAAGTCTGTGAAATTTATAGTAAGTGGATTATTTTGTATCGGACGAAGCTGAGTCGCCCAATTAGTGATTTTATTTTCATTTCCAAAAAAATTGACATTTATTTCGTAGAACCAATTTGTTTATTTTGAATATTTGCCACAATCTCATATACTATTTTACGTATGTTGCGTGTATTTATGCAATAGCGTTACAAAGGCGAAATAAAATAAAACGGCAAAGTGGGCGCAGTCATTGTTTTATTGGAAGTGAATTTCTGTGTTTTTCCCTTCTTCGTATATTTTGAGAAGGAGGACGTCCGATTCGAAGTGACACCCTTTCGCTGCGCATTTTTATGGATCTCTCTCAAATCTAAGTTCTTCGCAAACATGACGTTTCATTTATTTCCCTTAAACACGTTCGTTCGCTGTCAAAATGGGATTTTCTATCCCCAATTTTAAACAACTTGGAAAGGATTTGTCACGGATATTTCCTTTAACAAGTAACAAGTAGTTTGAAAATAAAGGGATGAAGGCATTTCCCCAAAAAGTTGCGAAATAAAATAACTCAGTTCTAATGATATAGCTATGTCCGACCTTGTTTCGATTCGAATTTATTGGTTCTTAAACGTTTAAGGGGCAAAAAGCGATAGTTGGCATTGACATTTGAAAGGAATTTAATTGAAATAACCAATCTGAATTTCATTTATAGTTTGTTATGAACGGAATTTTAAACTCCTTGAAATTATTTATTTTTTTGGAAATTAATCTTAAAATACTTGTTAACTTTTAGTAACAGAAAAATTTAGCCAAAATAAAAACAAATTGATTGTTGTGATTTTCTAATGTCTAGAGTCTAAGAGTTTCTAATTTAATCAGTTAAATTATATTAAAATACAGTAAATAAAGTAAGTTTAAGTACTGTGTAACAGACTACTTTAGTAAATTTAAGAGCTCTGTACACTTCACCGTTTCCGTTCTGGAACTCATGATTCAATAATTAAAACGAAACTCCTGTAAATATAAAAAATTATATTTTGAACTTCAATTTTCGTGGACCATTCATTGTAATGAATTTAAGAATAACAAGATGGTGTGTTTGGGAAATTAATAGTTAACGGTAATATGCAAAACACCACGTCTAATTTCCATACGTAAATCTTTCTGGTAAACTGATTTTCAGATACGTTATTTCTACAATCGTCTACCTTTAGTACGGTATGTGTTATATTATCCTAATATTTTCAGACAAGGACCGTTTCACCATTATCTTGGAAATCTAAAACAAGATGGCTGCGACCACAGTAATTGTTTCGCAACTGCTCTTCACAGCACCAAAGATAATATAGACCTCGTACACTAGATTCGAAATAACTGCCTCACGCGTAGTTAATAGCGTTTACCCACTTCCGGTCGTAACTCCAAAAAAATTAGCTCGATAACTACCATGGAAACCAACTTTAGATAGCGTATTACAGTAAAAGATGGACTTCAATTTTTCGGAAGTGGGTAATCGCTTGGTTACAAAACCGTCCATCAGAAAGCTCTCAGAATTCGAATCTAAGGTACGGAGTTCTATATTATCTTTGACCGGACGAACATAGTACAGGAGTATATTATCAAGAACATATTCAGGTTAACAGAGAATAAGAACTACAGCTTCTGTTTTCAAGATTTCTGGCAGATATTATCCGTCTACCCGGAAAGAGAGAGAGTATAAAAAGGCTTTATTATTATAGCCAAAACATAGTCAGTTTTACAAGATATTAATAATGAACAAAAACACGTCTTTGCATTAGCGATAAAATCGATAGAACACTTAAATTACTAATTTAGGAATACAAAATATGTGAAATGAATAAATAATAAAATTGGAATTTTAGATTACAAGAACAAATTAAAAGTAAACGAATAAATGTACACTCTTAAAAAAGGGTGTTTTAATGGTATATTATTATTATTAAGCTTCTAAAGTAGCGATGGATTCTTCATTAGAAAGGACTTCTTTTGGTGTAGTATTTGTTCCATGATCTTGGCCAGGAATATCTTTGGTTCAAACGATGGCCTCCGGACAATGGTCACGGTGTGGCCTGTTTTATGGCAGCGGTGACATTTTATTTCCGTAGAAATGAAGAAGGTGTAGGGAACATCGTCTAACTCAACAAACAGACGTTATGGAAGTGATTCACGGGCTTTCGTGGCGGGGAATTTCATCACGACTTGTCTACGGAAACTTTGTAGAGATGGAAGATCCGGATCTGCGTACGAGGCACGCAAGGTCTTAATTGGGCCGACCAAAGTTCCGTCGCCGGACATTAGATCTCCTAATTCGAAATTCTCAAAGTGAGAAGGAACATCCGAAACGACTACTCTCGTTGGAGGAATGCCGATCGGATGGCACTGAATGAGCGTCGCGTCAGGCATAACGAGACCATTGGTTATTAGATCCGTTGCCCAGGTCGAGTTTGTGAAGAATAATTGGAAAAATCCTTGAACCCTCGCAAAGGAGTATATTTGAGCGGGATTGGTGGCATTTTTGACGGCATCGATTAATTCTTTGTTAGAATAGGAATAAATTGTTGAGTCAATTAAAATACCGTTCGAGGCAGTAATTTTCTTGTTGGCTTGGCTGTTCGTATTTGGCCAGGATCGAAAGACTTGTTTCTTTGGCTATTGATGAGTAGTTTGGTTCGAGTCGGATGAGTGCATATTTTTAGAGGTGGCTCTGGAGTATGAAAATCGGGTTGAAGATGTAGATCGAGTAGGGTTAGGATGAATCGTGTTAGAAGAAATCACGGCGTTAGGTTTAAAACCAGTCACCATGGCACGCGATTTGAAAGTTAAATTCGACTTTTTGGCGAAAAACCGAAAACCGAAAAACGGTCGAAAAACCGAAAATATCGGTTCTTTTGAGAAAAATTTTCACCAAAAGCAAGCAGGAACGTTCTCGAACGGAAATATACAAAAATAAAGCCTGTACGGCACTTTAAACCAGCGGTTCCCAAAAGGTGTTCCGCGGAACCCTGAGGTTCGGTAAAAGGGTCACAGGGGTTCCGAGAATTCGCAGCGTGGCCATCTTTGTTTGTGTCAAGAGTTTAAGATGAGTAAAAAAAATGAGTTGGGGTTCCGCCAGAATTAGGTGGATAATTTAGGGTTCCATAGCAAAATAAAATTGGGAACCGCTGCTTTAAACAATAAAAATACTCTAAGAATCGGGAGCGTTAACAAGCGCAAACTTTATAAAACGAGCACGAGAGAGAGAGAGAGAGAGAGAGAGAGAGAGCCAGCAATCGTACCGAAGTGGGTGATAATACGATGAAAAGAGAGGGGCGTGGTTTTTCTTCGCGTAATCACAAGTCGAGCTTGGTACCGCCCACGTATTCTCCGTGGGCTCGAGAATATAGCTCGAAATTACTATTCTTATATTAGACACGCGAGTGTGGAAGCAGGGGCCGGGATATTATGATATAAGCTTTCTTTTACGCTGAGCATTCTTCGTCGTATAAAACCTCAATGTCTCGTTAAAGGGTGTTGGGGGAGTCGCTTGGCGAACTTAATACGCTTTTATTATTTCTACTATTAAAGTAGTGGGGTCTTTTATACTGGGATAATTTTGGGCCTCTCGCTTTAGTCTCGTTTCACGAAGGACCCCCTCTCTATCGAGAGAATGGGAAAATCATTTTCCTACTTTCTCTTTGGATAGATAGAGAGATACAGTGGCCGCGCGTCTCGAGCGAGATCCGAGCTTTCTCCTGGCGTCGACGTTTTTTCCGCTTAACCGAATTCGTGTCTTATAAAGCGTTAAACGGAGCCAAAAAAAGGAGCGTGCTCGCGGGGTTTTTCCTTTCAGCGTCGTCCGCTACGTCGTCGTAACACCCGTCCAATATAAGTCCATAAAAGGGGAAAAGTTTCATTGTTAACGATGTAGGCCGGGGAAAATTGTTAGGTATGGGACAGTTTTCTTTTCGTCGGCGGTTCGCGCTGCCGGCGTCGTGATAATGAGGGTTATTTTTCGTCGTTAGAGGACGCGTTATTATGGGCAAACCTTTTCAGAAGTCGTTACGATACTCTCTCCCCAAAAATATAGAGGGCGCTTACTCAATTTCTTTCTCTTTTCTTGACTCTCTCTTTCTAAGTCGCCATAAGCATCACCGAAGACGAGATTTACAAGGGCGATATTGAGGTGAAAAGATCGCGATAAAAATATCACTGAAATAACTGAGAAACGACCCTTCTCGATAGACGAGTACGTATGTCAATGATTTCCGTTTCGCTCTCCCGTCTTTTTTCCGAGGTTCTCCTTCATGTCGATCCTTAAAGGTTTTGCTCGCAATTATTTCACCATCCGGTGTGCTCGTTATTTTATCCGAAAATACCTATCGAGGCTTTAAGCTTCTTTTAGTATAGGATAGATACGCTTTGACCTCAAATCTTTGTGGGAAAATGCTCTGATTTCCGAACAAAGCTGTTTACCGCCGCACTTCAGTTCTCTTTTGCCCTTTATAGTATACTCCTAAGCACTTGAAATTTATTCCATAACTTTTTATCTAATTAGGGAGAAGACTACTGTGAAATTAGGGATGCAACGAATAACCGGAACAGGAACCGGAACCGAGAAGAACCGAGTAAATTCTAGGAATAATATAAAAATTTGATAACCGTATCCGGAACCGGAACCGATATTTGTAAAAAAAAGATAACCGAAACCGGAACTTTAACCGAGTTTTTCATGGTTTTAAACGGTTTTTAAACGGTTCTATAACTTTATTTACCAACATTTGGCACTTGTTGAAATTTAGTAATTAAACTTCCTAATTTACTTTTAGTTTTTCATATAAGCTCATCTTTATCCTATCTCAGATAACTCTATGTGGGTTTCTACGTCACTGTCAACTGACACAACCTTACGTATTCTCAATTGAAAATGGGCTCGTCCTTCAAATGTTTGCTTTCAAAACTGGCATCATCCGGAAATCCGCGATAGTTTTAGTTTTATTTTCTTCAGTCAGAAAACTCGACACAATTTCACAAATGTAGCAAAGGCCACAAAAAATATTGGTCGGAACCGATAAATTAAAATTTTAAGAACCGGAACCGGAACCGATAAAGCAAAAATTTAGGAACCGAAACCGGATCTGGAACCGAGATAGTTAAAAAAAAAAAGTGGAACCGTTGCATCCCTAGTGAAAATGGTTTAGTTTTAGGGAGCCTGAATGTGTTGAGACGATTTTGAGCGTTTTTCCCAGTTCCCTTCACCAGGGCCGCCGAGATCGGACCCAGGCCTCTATAATATATAAGTTACGGGCCCCAAGAGAGCCGTTGCTTCTGGAGATAGCTATACTTTTTCGGAGAGAATTATACCTCTTTTGTTCCAACTCCGACCATTTTATAAGCTGCACAGACCGCGTTCCCTTGTATCGGCTCTTTATAAAAAGGACTTTAAAAATATCTTATTCGATAATTGATGCCATATTCCAATTCTACAAAACATGTTTCTGTATAAATTTATTTTAACCATTCAGCAGATTATCAAGTCTTAAGTTGACCTCACACTCTTATATTTTCAGAATCACTCTTAATTAAGAATGTTTTCAGTGTAATCGTGAAATTTAAATCTATCATACCGAAATATGGCTTTCGTTTGTGAAATAGTGAAGAGGTTTAAAAAATTAACTTAAAGAATTTTAAACGGAAACTTTGGAATGCAAAATATAGCTACTGAAAAATATTGATTCCGTTTTCAAGATTTAGGGATCAGATATCAATCTAAAAACTCAAACCGTCTGTACTCAATGCTTTTCCGATATATCGTTAACTTTCTTTGACAGACTGTCATTTAAAACAAAATATATTTAACCTAGGGTTTAGTAAAATAACTTAATTTAACGGAACCAGACCTTAAATTTGTTTTCGTATTATCTCTGTTTATTGTAGAAAATATATTAAATTACATATACCAGAAAGCTATATATGATTAACTTGGAATGTCTAAAGAAGACTATGGCAGCTAGGAGCAACAAACACAGCACCCCATACAAGGAGAACGCAACCTGTCATAAGTCGTGGATTTTCTTGCGTACAATTTTCATTGGTTAGACGCTTTAGCACCTGCTGCCATCGGAAGGGGAAAATTAGGAAATTGTCTCCCCCCCTGCCCGTAAAACGTTCAGCAAAAAGGCTCGTCCAATAAAATTTGTACGCGTGTTTAAAGGCTAGCTGCGTTCTCCTTGTGTTTGTTGCTCCTAGATGGCAGCCCTGATGACTCGCCTAGAAACGGACGTGGTTTATAGCGGAGATTTCGCTCGCGACGTGCTAAGCTCGGGTGTACCAAGGTTAAATGAACCATAGGCATTTTGGTAATTTTGAGATATCGAAACCTAAAATATTTTCTATTTAGATCAAAATGTGAAAATAATTTTCGTATAGTATATAGTACAATTTGCATCTGGTTTCAATGGTGTTATTAATATTAAGTTCTAACTGATCATTTTTAATGATAAGACATAAGTATGTTTTTCATCTGTGGAAAAAAAGACTATTTTCGAATATAGTTAACTTTTAATATGATATTTATTTTTTCTTGTGAGTGGTTTAACGAACTAGATTTTGATTAAGGCCGTTTTTCAAGTAGTGTTTTTGGGAGCAATTTCAGTAAAACGAACTATATTATTTTGTAGTATGTTTTTAAACTGGATATTTTATGGGCTTAGCTGTAAAAACAACCATATTTGCATAGGATGTTTTAACGGTAGCGTTTTAAGCACTTAGACAGTTTTATTTAGATGGATATGGCACAACAAACTATACTTTATTTTTTAAATGTGTTAAAGGACGTGTTTAAGGGAAATCTTATAAATCAATGAATTTTTCTGAATCGTAAATATTTAGAAAAACGTTTAAAATTGGCATTTTTTGATTCAAATATAGGAACAGTCTGATATTGTTACAAATCTTTTTTATTACGGTCATACGCAGTGGCGTAGCAAGAAATTCGTCCAGGGGGGTCGAAGTATGTGAATGTTAAGAGGGGGTCGAGAAGGGGTGGAAATTTAGTACAGTCAAAGGTCTGGACCCGGAAACCCCCCTTGTCTACACCACTGGTCATACGTGTTTTAAAAAAACGCAAATTTAAACACACCACCAAATATTGCCATTATTCAAAATAAAATCTAGTGTAAACAGCAAACAGATATCGAATGAAAGTAGTTAATCAAAAATGAACAGTTATCAAAAAATCATTAGAATAAAGCTCCAAAAGTTTGATCGGAAAATATCCAATTCTAAACTCAAAGGTAAAAATGTTTAAATAAAAGTGCGAGACGCGAGACTTAAATACGCGACGACAAAAAGGCTATAAAATTCTAGAACAGGGCTGTCATAAAAGGGGAAGTTTGACGAAGAATCAGGTAGAAAAAGAGGGGAAGACAAAAAATGGGAAAAGAAACATCAAAAGCAAGCAAACAAACCCCTACGCGATGAACAAAAAAAACACACATTTTGTTTGTTTGCATGCATTTGATTTAAACATTTTATCTTTTGAAATTATTTTTGTCGTTAATCTTATGCTTTATATTAGCCCAGAAGGTCTATAGGCCGAAGTACCGGGCTTGTTTCTCTAATAAAGCTTAGTTTCCCCAAAATGTTGGTTAGTTAGTTTTAATAGTATTTGCTCATAATATATGTTTTTGATACATGGTAAAGGTAAAACAGTCTATAATAATATATGGTTTGTTTCATTTTTTCGAAATGTTAAATATCAAAACAGACCTAAATATGCGTCTGTTTGGATATAATCCCTCTGCGATAGCAATGTTGTGTAAAAAGAACTCACAACGTTTTTAGATCGTTTTAAAAGATATTTAGTAATAAATAAATTTAGGTAAATTACAATTGCAAAGACAAAACTATCTATAAAACAGGTTTTTAGTGCGTTTTACCTTTGGAAAACTGAGAGTTTGATCATTTGCATATTACCGAACTTAAAATTACAGAAAAATTAATTATCTTGCAATTTAATTAGATACATTTTTGACTTAACACCGATTGTAATAATATTATTTAAAAACAATGCCTGTAGTTCGTTCTAATAATCAGCTAGCTAGGCTAATACCCTTGGCACCACCTAAGGCCCAAGTCATCTAGCGACTTTTGAAGCCAATAATTCAGGTGGACGGGTTACAATACGTAGGAGGCCTAGGCCGGTGGTGGCAAGCCCGTCATGCCACGCGAGCCAACAGCTCCCTACCTTTGTACAGCCGAGCTAGACTCGGCTCCTAGTCCATATTAAGTGTTGTCTCGTGATTTTACGCTAACTTAACCAGTTTCTCGAAGATCATGTGAAATTCTCCGAGATCAACATTGCGATAACTAATCTGGGTTCCTTAAATGTATTTTCCTTTAAGTCTATTTTCTGAATGGTGTCCTTCATTTTTTTCTTAGTGACGCCTGTTTCTCGAGACATTTTTGCCGCATTTTGGCAATTTCTTCTTGGATATTTCAAGTGTATATATGTATAGTTTTCTGTGTTTGTTTCTTAACCTTTTACTGTTGTTACCGGTATGGGCTGAATAACATCGACGATTTTATTTTAAATCGTATAATGTTCCAAGATTTTCTCAAATACACAACTTGGTAATTACTTGGCTTTATTTTAATTTAGTTACTTAAATTTACAATGAATATATTGGAAACGTACATATTTAATATGGTATGTGACTTACTGCAACCTCTGAAGTATAATAACAACGTTTCGGGTTTTAAGTGATAATATAATGAATATTGTATTCAGATGTTCAAATTGGTAAAAGTTTATATTTAAATTTTGCAGTTTAATATGTGATATTAATTTAATGCTAGATTTTTTATGCAAAATTTCAGTTGAATATTCTTAAAAGGACGCCTTTCAATTTCGTTAAATCGAAATTTGGAAACAGAAAACTGAAAAAATATCTCAAAATTTAATAGTAAAAAATCTTTTGTTAGGAAGGGAGGTGAAGCCGTATGTTTTAAGAATTAAAAAGGATGCTTCTAAAAGCATCCCGAATGGTCGGGATAGAAATTTTCGATATGAAATGTCAAAAATGAAGTTTGCACTTACCCCACAAACAAACTTGGTGCTTTCTGTAACATCCATATAACGAAGCCAAGAAATCTTCTTCACCAGCTAATTTACGCTTTAGGCCAAGAAATATTTCGCATTAAAAGGTTTAATTGGCAATATGACAAATATGAATATTATATTAACTGTTATACGCACACACTTCGTTAATAAAGGTAATTATTTTGAAATTTGATATCAAAAACGAGTTTTCAACCATAATTATCAACCTGGTAGCCCTTCTGCTAACATAGAGAAACAAACTTGTAACTTGTATCCTGTAGATGAAATAGTTTCAAACTTTTTTAAGGCACCCGCGTATTATCTGTGATATAAATAGATCTGTGACCTACATAAAACGTATTTGTCTTTGCAAGATTTATCACAGATGTCTCAAGAGCCCTTGGAAATCCATTTACTCAATCCTACCTACCTAAATGGCAATGAGGTTCAAAGTATTGTGGGGCTCAATACGTATACTATTCAGTAGAGACAGGCAAAATTAACAAGCGGGTTTTCTCTATTATCGGCAGATTTTGTATAAACAATTTGTTACGATGAAAAGCTATAGGCGAAAAGTTCATAGGGGTTTTTAGCATAGTTGACATATAACCTTGCGGAACTTTCATTCACTCAGTGCTAAACAACGCGATGTTTAAAAGAAATAAATCGTGTAGTGAAATTTACTTGATCTATAAACCCGTACAAAAATATGTCTATAGAAAACCCACGTTTTATCTCCATAGCTTTTCCGTGGTTTTTCAATGGGTTTTCTTTAGAAATTTGGGTCAATTTTCGGTAAAAAAACCCTTTTAAAGTTTTCTCTATAGAATTATCTGATTGGTTTTTGAGGAAACAAACACTTTTGAACTGGTAAATATAGTTAAATTTCTATAGAATTTACCAAATGTTTTTTGTTTGAAAATATAAATTTTTCAATTTTAAATAGTGGCATTTCTATAGAATGGGCTGATTTAGAAAACACCAATTTTTTACTGTTAATTATAGTAGAAAATCTATAGAATTTACCGAATGTTATTTCAGAAAACATTATAACCCATCGAAAGATGTTCTTAACAATATCTTAGAACACTAAAGGTTTTTATTGGTTATTTTTATAGAAAAACTGTATAGAATATCTATAGTATAACTTTCGAATTTTATTAGAGTTCTTATAGCTTTATTTATAGAATTATATTGGAGTGTGTTAGAGAATTCTTTGAATATTATAATATCCTTTTACGAAAACTTTTAACAGCTGGCAGAGTAGCTCAGATTGACTTGGGGTAGATGCCGCAACAAATAACATCCGAGTGAACCTAATTGAGAGTATTTAGAACACATATACTACACTTTGGTCTTAACCAAAAGGCCGGTAAGCTAACATTAAGTTCGAGATATAAATATTCATAACAAATGATTCAATTTATGCAAACGGTAAAATGCAAAAGAAATAAAAAATTACGACGGATGTGGCGAACCGTGGCATCCACATTTCATACGAAATACTAGGCCTGAACAATCTCCTTCGCCGGCTTGATTTTTAAGAAGATCCAAAGTCTATTAGTAATCGAAACGGTTTCAAATATTAAATTAAATTTCACTTAGAAAAACAATTGTTGAAAAACCGGAAACCAAGACTTTCAATTAAGACGAAAGACCGGAGACTTGTTACCAGAACAAAGTGGAAATTAGATATCAGAAACCGTCAGAAGATGATCTTCCTGGCGACCAGACTTTCCGGCAGAGACCTGCAGAACTGACTTTCCATCGGAGACCTGGAGACGAGACCTACCGACGTAGACCTAGTGGCCAGACCTTCCGACGGAGATCTGAATACCCGGAGATCAGATCTTTCGGCAAAGACCTGGAGAGTAGTTTTTCCGTCGGCGATTTGGAGACCCAAGTGACCCAATCTTCCGACTGAGACCTTGAGACCATATATTCCGAATGAGACCTTGAGACTTGGATATCATATCTTTCGGTAGAAACCGAAAACTTGTATTCAAAGACTATTATACGCTATGTCAATTAAATGCACCTTATTTCTGATACACGACAAGCTGCTTAATTACGTAAAGTTGAGGGTATTTTCTTGAAAAGCATCACACTGTCTGCAACAGAATAAGTCCCGGGTCTATGCTATTAACTATCGTTTCTTCCGTTAGTTGTGATAAATGTAAATAGGCGAAAAATGTGTTTAAAGGATGATGCTCATACAGTTTATGCGATGTATATTTCAACAAGCCAAATCTGGAACCCGCTACCCGGTTACTTATGCTGTTTTCTAAAAAAAACAATTGGTAAATCGTGTAGAAATTCCACTAAATTTACAAATGAATAATTGCTGTTTAAAAAACGGCCAATTCTACAGACATTCTACTATATACCAGTGAAAAACACAACAAAAAACACAATAAATTCTATAGAAATTGAACTATAATTACCAGTGAAGTTTTTTAAAAACATTTGGTAAATCTATATAACTTTAATAAAAAGTTCAGAAATTAACTCAAATATCGAAATAAAATCTACTAAAAAGGCAAAGATAAACCATTAAAATGACCTAGGAAAAGTATTAAAAACCAATGAAAACTATAGAGTTAAAACTCTAAATGATCTTTTGTTATAGAAAATTGACCGAAATAGCTAAAGAAAATCTATTAAAAAGCCAAAGATAAACCATTAAAATAACCCAGGAAAAGTATTAAAAACCAAGGAAAACTATGGAGATAAATCTCGGGTTTTCAATAGACATATTTTTGTAAGGGCTTGATGGGGTAGCTCGAAAACGTATAGAGTACTTTGGGAATATCTATAGATATTTGAAGTTTTTAAAACCATAAACATTTCCCAAAAAAAAATAGTGGTATTTTCTTCGAAAATTGTATAGAAAAAGATATTCCTATCGTGTCCCATAGCCTTTCTATAAACCTCTATATATTTCTATAGATTTTCTATACACGATTTTTGTACGGGAACTCTCTACGATTATTGTTAAAGGGAGTACAAAAAGACGGGAACAGTCCATAATGCAAATGAGCAAAACAGTTAACCCTAAATAAATTAAATAAAGACGCGAAACTTGGACCAAATAAATCTTCGAGTCAAATCGAATTAAAAATTAAATAAAATAGCCAGAATTTCCAACGATATACCGATTTCGCTATATTTGTGGCTCATCAGTACCGTGCAGGAAATCTGACTAACACGCCGAAAATAGAAGGTAAGTCTAATCGTAAATATTTTAAAACTCGTTGCTAAGCAACGGAAAGCGAAATACGGGGATAGTGGTGCATAATATAATCTATAAAAAGTTCAGTTAATGAGAACCATATATGGACTGCAATGGATTTTTTGCGTTGCAGTCTAAAGGTGGTTCGTATTAACTAAAGGGAGTATAACCTTAGCACGCAAGATCAAGCTTTCATCACTACAGTCAGAAACCTAGTAGAAACTTCTAATGTCCCATTGCTAATATCGATGAAAGATGTAAGCTGGCGACAGTATTTTCTATTATGTTCTAGACTGTAGCGCCACGAGCAGGGTTATAGAGAGATGGTTCGATCACTTAGATTTTTTATTTGGCTAAATATATTTCTACCACGGATGGCGCCCCTACAGATATTTTGTAGGCTTTACCTCATTACACAGGAGTACCTACGGAAAGGAAACACTACCAATTTTTCGTGTCGATCGATCACGGTTCTTTATGATCTCTAAATTAGTTAATTGTCGCTTTGTTATAAATTGATTAACAATTTAATTTTTGAAATTGCGAACAATCTAAGCAAACCGAAGCTAATTAAGAGCCAAAAGGCAAATCTACGGTCAGTGTTATTCCTTTATTAATTCAAGTACAAAATTCGTATTTCAGTTCAAATAAATGTCTGATAAACTGAAATTTAATGTTCGCTAATTATAAATATTAAAAAAAATAGATTTCCTTAAAATTCACACGTGTAAAAATGACACAGAAATTAAAGCGATCCTAGTTAGCTTGTAAAATTTAAATTTCCCGCTGTTTCCTATGAATTAGGCTGCACCTCGGTACTTCTTTGCATTGGGGGAACACCCATAAGTATCTGAAGGGGCAACACAGTGTCGGGCGCGCCATCTAACGGTCACTTTTTCTTTAGCCAAACTCTCCTATGGTATAATTGATCAGTGATCGAACCATCTTTAACGTTTCATTTGTTACGTTAATAATAAAAAAGTTATGAAATTATGTATGGAAACAGTGATTAAATTCAATATCCCATTTATTAGTATACATAAAGAAGGGTGATAAAGTAATTAAGATGAAGGTATTTATGAAAGGGGCCACGTGCGGGCCTGCAATAGGTATTGAGCTCCTTCAGCGGCGGAATATCTTTTCCTTTTTTCAACATAATCTGAAAAGGTGGCGCCGCTTTTAAGATGATAACCTCATTCTCCGAAATCTCGTTACAAATGGCAGAAGCCAAACAGGGCGCTTTAGAAAAGCAATAAATGGCATATAGATGAAAGTCGTTGGAGGAGGGGGGGGTCTCAACGAGGATTGAAAATTTACTTATCAGCCGCACACTCCGGCGGTAAGCGAACGGAAGTCAAGCGGAAATTAAAACCTCAGGGCTGCGAATCCCCGCTCGCCGACGCTCGTCTTTTCTACGTGTGTGTGTATGTGTGGGGGCAGGGAGAGAGGGAGGGAGGAGGGGCAGTTTGCACCCGCGAAATGAAATCTATTTTTGCTCTTTGAAAAGTTCTCCGGCTCAGCCGCTCTCCGACTCTTTCCGCGCTATCGTCGACGAATCGAATACAACTTCTCAACTATAAAGAGAAAAGGCCAGAAACAAGGCGACCGCCGTCGACACGTTCATATTTTTGTACCGAGGAGACCGAACGCGCTCTAAATTTTAACATTCTACTCTTTTATTTAATCATAAATAAGACTAGCTTTTTCAATGGGTGCCCGTTATTGATATTCAAGCTAAAGTAATACGCGAACGACTACGATTACGAAAATTGCGTAACCTTCATCCCAGTGACGAGCTCGGCGTAAGGAAAAAAATAATCGGGAAAGAGAGGCGACGACATCAGCGGTCGCGGCCGCCCCACATTACGCCCGTAATAAGAGTTCCGTAATCTAATTATTCCTGGAAAAATACTTTATTCAAACATTTCCGTTGAAGCGGTATTAATATTTATCTGTCCGGACCAAATGGTCGCGAGCTTATCAGGCATTAAATTGCTTTTCAAATTTCTCGCTGCGAAGTCAAAAAGTGAACAAACCGGAGTTGGGCTCCCTCGGCTCGGACAATGTTGGTTTAACGAAGGCCATTTAGGACAAGTACGAGCGTCACGTTTGCCCGGAAGCTTGATAAAATGCCTTCGTATAATTGTAATCGATACATCGATTAACTTCGCTCTAATATACAGAGTGTTTTCTTGACAAACCGCGATACCTTTTATTTGGAAACGCAAATAAGCGGAGATGCCCGTTACATTGACGCGAACAGCACTCATTCTCAGTGCAACAATTTGGAAACGCAAATAAGCGGAGATGTCCGTTACATTGACGCGAACAGCACTCATTCTCAGTGCAACAATTTTGAAACGCAAATAAGCGGAGATGTCCGTTACATTGACGCGAACAGCACTCATTCTCAGTGCAACAATTTTTATACACACGCGTAAATATCTCCCAAATTAATCAGGTATGGAAGTCCCAGTTCAATGAAGCGGCGCAAAGTTATCTATATCTAGATTTCCCTCGAGTTCTTCGGTTTCCCATTTCCATAAAAACTTGTAGAGGTTAACGGTAATAGTTAGTGTAGGAAGCTGTTGGCTCGCGTGGCATGAAGAGCTTGCCACCACCCCCATACGCACTGTATCCTGGCCACCTGTTTAAAGGCATTAAAAGTCGATAGATGACTTAGGCCTAAGGTGGTGCCTTGGGTATTAGCCTATAGCTGATTATATATTTGGAAAGGTCAGTGATGTCAAAGAATTCATACTTGCTACTAAGAATACGTTGCATGGTTAAGGCTCTGGAATTAAAATCCTAATGATGAAAATTAAACTGGAGAGGGCATAGTTTTACTTTGCCGTATTTGTGGGTATTCTGCTATTATAATTATTATTTAACTTAGAAACAAATTGTTAACCAATAATTAGGTCTTAAATAGCCGTAATAAAAACATTAGCAAAGTGACTTAGTGAAATCAGTTCACCTCTGGCAGCAATCGAACTTACGACCTTTGGGTGAACACGCCTCGGGTTGGTTTGGGTCAGTGGCGTAGACAAGGGGGGTTTCCGTTTCCAGACCCCCCTTTAGGCTTACCTTTGACTGTACTAAATTTCCACCCCCTTCTCGACCCCCCTCTTAACATTATAAATATTAAAAGATTTTAATCTATCCATGGAAATTGTTAACTAAAAATTTTTTACTATTAACAGATAGACACGCATGGATTTTTTTTATTATAAAAATATTATTTTATCAATTATTGGGGTGTAAAGAGCCTACAATTTTTGTGGGCACTGGTTTGGGTTATTTTCAGTTGGGTTACATTTATCCCGTTTTGACTGTGCACTAGCATAGAAATCAATTAGATTTTAAAAATAGTTCATCGACAAGTGATCGTTTAAATTAGCCTAGCTGATAATTAACAACTCAAAATGAAGTTGAACTTTTTTAAATTTAAAATAGAATAGTGTTTATAGTCTTTTGGGTTGGTTTAGGTTGTTCCAGGAAGCCGAGAAAGAGAATGGGCCCAGGTAAAACTAATGCCCCGTTGACATAGAAAATGATGCCTCATAATATGTACCAGATTCCAGCAACCAACCTCTTTCTCTATGTTACAATGTTTTTAATTTTATTTTGTTACTTAATCTAATTAATTACCCCTATGTAACAAAAGTCCGTTTTCGCCAAGATGTTTTAAAGGTCTTAAGGGTCTAATTGACCTACATTTGATCCTCCAGTATCGGAAAAGAGTGGAATATCCTCCCCCCCCCCCCCCCCCGTTGATAGCGATGGATTAATTTGGTCTTCGCGGTTCTCAAGGTTATTGCAACTGCTGCCAATTTTGAGTTCGACATGGTGAGGTCGGGAGAGCGAGCTGACCGTCGCTATCAATAAAGAGGTAATCCAAAGCGTTATCTGGACCAATCAAATAGATAGGTTTCCATTACATTTAACGGAAAATTCCATGGAGTATGATTCATTGCCCTTCGAGATTAAATGTAGTTACGTAATCTTTAATTTCAAACAGAACCAATTTTAACAGCCAAATCCATGGCCGGTAGTTTGGCCGTGGAGAGATACATTCGTTGAACAGGTTATAAGGTGAGGATAGATACTTTCGTTGGCGAGGTTTTTAGGTGCAGAGAGATACATTTGACGGCGAGAAGAGATACTTTAGTGGGTGAGGAGAGATAATTTAATTTGTGAGGAGATATACTTTCGTTGGTAAGGAGAGATACATTCGACGGCGAGGAGAGATACTTAAGCGGGTAAGGAGAGATACTTTCGTTGGTGAGGAGAGATAATTTAATTTGTGAGGAGATATGCTTTCGTTGGTGAGAAGAGATACTTAAGTTGGTGAGGAGAGATACATTTGTAGGCGAGTTTTTTAAGTGCAGAGAGATACATTCGTAGGTTAGGAAAGATAGATTAATTTGTGAGAACAGATACCGCCCTTAACGGGTGACAGTGTGAAATAACTTGTAGCTTAACTGTGGAGTCGGGGTCCGGCTCTTGTAACCCAGAATGGTGGTGGTGCACTGGGAGATGTTAACTGTGATCAAATGGTCTTATCTCCACCTCCGACTAAGCTCAGGTAAGGACTGGAAACTACGTTTTGCTTTGGGACGGCGGGTCTCCGTATGAGGCACTGTGACCGTTCTTCCCAGCCTTTTGGAGCCCAACGGGATCTCCGGTGCCAATTGTGCCGGGCAACGCTGGGTTGCAATATTCCCATCGTTCCCCTTTAGGAGCCTTTTCTAAAGGGATAGGATCTCTACCTTTGTAGGTAAGGTGTCGGCTGGAGATGCTAGAGCATCCGCTCTTATTCCCACAGCTGTGCGCGAAGTGTAAGCGCTGCTGTTCGCTCCATTGATGTGTCTTTTGTCGGGATGAGTGGCTTGCGTCACGGGTGAGATAGTCAGTAGTAGGGTTCTACTACCTATATGGCTGTTTTGTCACCTATCCGTGCTCGTGGACGCTGACGTAGGACATTGTGATGAGACTACCGGTGTAGCAGGCTGTATGATTCGCTTGGAGCACCGGTATTTTAATTTCTGACAAACTGTGAGGACAGTTACATTCGTTAGTGAAAAGATATGCATTCTTTGGTGAGTCGAGATGCATTACTTTGCCGTTGACACCCGTTCAAGCGGAGGTGAGAACTCCGGTTAGGGGTTTGGAACATTTAATTTTTCAGCTGTTAAATATTTCATTTGGATAATAAGGAATTACATTTCCGTTGATGGAAATTTCACAACAATTTTTATATCGGCGCCTTCTTAAGTTTTCTATATATAAGAAAAATCTTTATATTGGTCTCTTCTTAGATTTTCTATTTAAAATAATAACTTTAAAACTGCCCTTTAAATGAACTAGTTAGGCTTTTTTTTCCACTTTTTTTGTAACTGAGAAATTTTTAAATTGCTATTTAAAAGGAAGAACATGTTATTGTTCCTTCCTTTTGAATAATATCGTTCAGAAGTATGTGTTTCAAAACTAGTTTCTGCGATAAATATTTGAACAACCCACTGTTCCACCTGAAACGGCAAAGAAGTCAAAGAAAGGACTGTATTATTATCAAGTCGAATCAACAAGCAGAACGCAATCTTTTGATTTTTCGAAAAGCAGAGATACGGCATTGCCGCAACAAAAACCAATACAAAATAGCGAACTATAATAAAATTAACGTATAAAAATGTACGTATGTAATTTCGTGATATATTTCTCGAGCTAAGGTTTAAAATCGCGTACGCCCCGGGAATCTGGAAATAGAATAACGGGAACACCGAGAGAAACTTCCCACATGTCTTAAAGATAGCGTGTAGAAAAAAAACTTTCAATTTTTATATTCTTTTGTGTCTGAAAAGTTTCTTCGTGCTGCCAACTCGAGTAAGAATTTCATTCTTATCGCGCTTCCTCCTTTCCAATGAAGGAGATAAAAAGGCCAAGTTTAGTCCAAGGTGCGGGCCGCCTTGGGTTCGGCTCGCGCGTCCATCCTAGAAGGTATTCTGATAGAAGAAATGCGCCGCCGACTCTATTCCTTTCTGGCTCTGCGCGAAATCGATTTCTGATGTTTTTCGGCTCGTTCCGTGTGCCCGCTTCCAATTTATGGCACTCTCCCTCGCCTTCCGAAATTCTAACTTCATTCGCGATACGGGACACCCGGCTTTTAAAACAATTTTCGGGAATTGACTGCCTCCGCTTCGGCGTTTTTGGTTTGTCGGATCCGGACTCAAAAAGTATTTGACTAAATTGACAAACGCGTCCGAGCTAGCGCGCTATTAAATCAACTTTGGGATTGACACTTTTTAAAAAGGAGACACTTTTAATGATGATTCTAAAGTTCGGTATTTCAATTTTTTACTTTTATATCAGAGTTGCCCAAATTCAAATTTAACAAGTTGGCAAGCCAAAATATACCTCTCGTCGGAAGAGTTTTTAATTTTCAGTGAAGCGTAACTGTATCCGTGGTTCTGCGGAAGAACGCTCACTTGTCGTGCAAGAGGGCTCGGGTTCGAATCCCGGCCGATTAAAAAATTATACTACACCCACTGACAAAAAGAGGGCGCTTTTGGAAAAACCTTTTCCCTGATTACCCTTTGCCCCGAAAATGCGAACGCGTTCGCAGGCCTGACAGACAGACCCACAGACAGACAGACACGGTGGTTGTATAACCCCTCCTAGGGTACAAAGTCCCCTCGGAGAGGTAAAAAGGTCTCCAATTTGAAGGTCGAGACCATCGTTTTGAAAATTGTAACCGCCCAAAGCGCTGACCAGTCTGCGTAATCGGTGTACACGATTCTCGGATTAATCTGCGTTCTTGGCGTAAGCTTACTTCACGTTCTCTTCCCTTAATTTCGGTGTACTTGCCATAATAGGGGACACGTCATCTAGTGATGAGCAAAACACAAATCTCCCTGTTTTGAATAGTTGTTTGGTGTAAGATAAAATTTTGGAAGTCGATATCCCAAGTTTTGATTTCGAGATCACAATTATCGTCGATGAGATCTCAATCATCTTTTTGACGTTGAGATCACAATTTTCGATGTCGAGATCAAAATTATCGATTTTGCGATAACAAATTTCAATGTCAAAAACGCCTATTTTTATTTCGAGATAAATATAAATCATTGTATTTGTCGATATGGAAGAATGAATCAGAATATAAACTTTATAAAGATAGTTTAATTAAAACATTAAATTATTTTTAAACCAACATACGCTAAAGCAAACGTTAATTATTCAAAGTAGAATGCTACTTAGGTTTTCGATTCTAGCGTTACGGAATTCCACGACGGATGTAGATTTTATGCGAATTGAAAGTGATATTTCTAAAACATGTGAGCTTGAGTCAAACGAACAAGCATGAAGGATGTGGACTTTGAAATAAGCTATTCAACAAGATGTCACGACAATTTAAGTATATACAATCCCCCCGATGTATTAATTATATTTTAAATATTAAATTTAAATTTGAATTGTTTTCCAATCATCTTGTACATTAACGTAATAAACCCAAGAGGAATTAAATAGCGAAACGTGAACACGTTAGTTTTAAGTAATTTTTATACAAATCAAATTTTTCTAGGTACCTGGTTTTGGAAATAAGGTAGTGAAACTCGAATGTTTTTGGAGTTAGATGGCGTCTGTATCAATTGGTACGAAATTCAAATATTACAATAGTGCGAAAGCCTATTTTGTGGTCCCGCGAATTGTCCAGAAATCTCATTTAAAGTTAAAATTTCTTAATGCAACAGAAAACGTAATTCAGAAATGATCAGTACTAACTAGATATATAATATTCAACCAAGTCAATCTTTGTGTTAAAAAATTATGTACATATAAATGGCGAAAAATCACTAAAATGGGCAAATACCCCACTTCGGGGGCCCCAATCTCACAAATGTTAACCATGCCGGCAAGGGCATGATATTTCCAATCGATTGACGTATTATGTATCTTTGTACATAACTCAATGTACCACGATAAATCGTGCTAACACCGGCGGCGGCGGCGGCGGGGGACAGTACGTGAAACTAATACAAACAAATCCCTTAGGATTCTGTGTAAAAACCAAAACTTTTCTATTGAAAGCATAGTCATTCCTAGGTGTTTACAAGATATTTACTGTAACTATGTTACTGGGTCACCCTAACATCTTTTGTAAAATAATCATTCGTGCTGTTAAAGGTATTTATGTGAATAAAACTTTGTTCAATTTAATAATAATGAACGCGGAACTCGTCGTGTATGTTGGGTCACGCGATCTCGAGATTCCGTTAACCTTCAACTTTTTAATTACTGTTTTTATTTTACTAGCCGAAAATACATTTTCAGTTTCGTGACCAATTTTCATCCAGATTTCAGGATTTTCACGATAATTTCAAGTTTGGTTAAGCCAGCACTAGAAAACCTCCAAGAAATGTATATTAGCTTGTATTAGATGCAGGCTGTACACACAAAGGTTCGCTCTCTAAACTTTGCTATTCACCTTATTCATTAAAATAGGATTCACGGCCTAGTCGAATTTCAAATTAACCGGCTATAGGTCTATGACTTATATTCGAAGCCGAGTATTTGTTTACACACAATTACATTGGGATTTGAATGTATTATTTCCCAGCGTACGTAGCCGCCGCCGCCGCCGCCGCCGCCGCCGTTCGTCGATTACTCTCGAACTGGTTGTGGTAAAATGGTGAATGATCCATCTATCGATAGTGCGTCGCCGACCCTTGATAGTCCAAAATTGATATCGATTAAGGAGGGGGTGGAACTTTGGCAGTGCCCATATTTGTGATTTCGTGGTATTTTACTAAACTAATCAACCGGTTGGGTTAGACGGTAAATAATACCTCAATCGATAGTAAATGTCCCCAGCCTTGTTGCCCTTATATCATTTTTCCCGATCTGGGCCCCTTTACGTGATAAGTATCCATTTTCGTTTTTCCATCATGGTACTTTTGATTTCGTAACGATGCCCATAGCTCTCTAACGATTGGGTTAGGAAGGTGAATCAATGGATACCTTTTTATTTATTTTGGCTAACAAGAGTTAATAATTTGAGCAGTATTAGTATTCATTATTACTCTGTATTGTAGATAACCATCCAACTGATACTTTTGATAGGGTTAGAAGGGTGAGTGGTACATCATTCGGTAGTTAAAAACAAGCATAGTCTGGCACAATATTTTCAAGATCAGCTGTGCCAGCCTGGGCAGTTCCACATCAATCTTATATCTCTAACGACCTTTCACTATTATTGGCGTTTTCTGCTTATTTGAGCTATTTTTTTCAATCGGAGGGCAAAGTTTGTTACTGCATAAATTGCTTTAACGAGGTGTTTATTTTGGTCCTTTTTACAATGGACGTGTTTATCGTCAAACTTAAGTAATTTATTTTTCTATTTGTTGAAAATAGCACTCTTAGTTAGCTTTATTTTTCTTTTGGTGCTTTTGTCAATGATACAATGCATTTTTTAACTGAATGAATGACAAGGTGTTTGGGATCGTTGTTAGTGCAATGGGTTGCTGAGAAAGTGCTGTTTTTGGTTAAAAATCCTCTTTGTACTTATCAAGTTCACGGGCATGGTAATTGATAAAGCGTTTCAATAAACTTTTTGAAGTAAAGTTACTTTGTTAAGGATTAATTCCCTGGTTATGAAGGAGAAATTTACAATGTGTTGCTTCTTAATTCAATTTAAAGGATGGTGCAAATGTTATTCTTAATTAATGGACAGAGTGATTAATAAAGCGTTGTCGTGGATTTTTCTTTGTTTTAAATTACTCTTAGGTTGTTAAGGGTTACTGCGTTAGTTAAGTTAAACGACCGAGTGATTAATTAATATACAGGATGGTTTGGAAAACGCTCATTTTCGATCAAATTCCCATTCGGTTATTATAGAACGCTTATTCTGTTAATGTACAAGGCTTTTGAAAATTGGCTCCAATTAATCAGATAATGGTGTGTATTCAAATGAATTACATTTTAAATAAAATTTTTAAATATTTTTATATTATTTCAGAAATACATTAATTGAAATTATCCGCAATTTTTGTGGGAAACTCGTTTATTTGAGCCGCGTGGAAACGGGGTTGAAAGTCGCAGGGTTCGAAAAAACCCGGGTTTTTTCCAAAAAGCCCAACCCAGTGAGTTTTTCGTGGGTTTTTTTATTCGGGTGGGTTTTTTATTTTAGTATACTATTTCCATATTTTTATTACATGATATGTCAAAAAAAAACCTCAAATCAAGAGAAATTAGAAATGTCTTATGTCGAGCCCTGCTAAAAAAGATTGTGTCAGAAAAAGCTGAAAAGCTTGTAAAAATTTAGTCATAAGTCTCAAGTCTCAACTATTAAGTTAACAAGCCGGTTAACTTTGTAAATATATATATATATATATATATATATTAAAGTGGTCATTGCACCTTGAAAAAATGCCTTTTCATGAAAATATGAAATTTCAAAGTGGGTTTTTCTGAGGTGGGTTTTTAAAGGGGGTTTTTTGGGGTGGGTGGGTCCAAAAAACCCACTGGGTTTTTTTGGGTCGGGTTTTTTGTTTTCGAACCCTGGAAAGTTCTTCCCCCCAAGAAGCCAGGAAAACCATCCAATGCAGCAATGGTAACTAACACCATCTAGTGAGGAGAAAATTACCTGTTTCTAAAAAGAAACTAGACTGAAAAGACGTCTGCAAACTAAGGCTTAGGGTACTTCAAGGGAACAAGATGTGACATTGGTATTCTGTAGCTAGTAATGGAAAATTTAGAAAAGCTAGTTAAATACACCCCCCCCCCTTAGTTGTTGTAGAGAGAACAAAGTTGTTTTTACAATTGTTAAATCCTAAAAATATATCTTTTTACTAATTAACAGATCAACACCAGCCCACAGAAAGACGCAAACAATTTTACCTTACCTTAATTATAAATTCTATTTATATCAGCAAATTAAAGGGTAACTCAATTGTAATGGTAGCCGGAAGATTTACAATTAGAGGTGTCAATTAAGCCGTCTCTCGAGCGAATTGAATCTTAACTCGTCTGTAATCGGCTTGGCTCGGAGACTGTACCCGTATTGACGAGCCGCTCTCGTTTGAAAAAACAATTCGCTTTTGAGTAGCCCATCGACTGAGCTAATTGATAACTCAACGGAGCGAACGAATACGAGCTTGTGTGCTATTATGACATAGGAGATAGTGAGCGGCTCGCAATGAGCTCGAATTGAGAAGACTGGAAAATGAGCTCAGCCCAAATTTTGTAGTTAGACGCATTCTTCCTACCAGAGAAATTACGACCGTCAAAGTAAAACGCCTACTAAAGTATACGATGCCTAATTTATACACATTTTTATGTAAATGTAAAATTTCTTTCAAACTATCTTCATTAGGTTGAAATGCGATTCAAACTGCTAAATAGTTATAATAAAATTATTCTAGTATCGAAATTTGCTCTACGCGCTAATATCTTTATGTTGATTAAATTTACCTGGACGCGCATTACCAGATTTACTTATAAATAACAGCGTTTTAACGAACACTCGTCTAACGCAATTTCTTTGGCGCGCTCACTAATTGAGTTTTGCAAAGCACTCGTTTTCCGCCTCCGAAACTTTCGAGAGAGTTTTAATCGCGACGAAGGTCGCTTGTCCGCGATGGAACAAACCGTTTCTTTAGTCTGCGCCTTTGAGAGTGGAGTCAATCGACCCGGGCAAGCGGCAATAGATCCCGTAACTCTAGCCCGTAACGTGTATAATAGTGTAAATTTAATTACGTTCTCTCGCTTAAATGCGGCGTGAACCGTCCACTAGTTAAGTCCCGCGAAGGATTATTTTAGTCCCTAATCTCTGCGGCTGGAGCAGCGCCGTTCACGCCAAAGCGCCTTCCCTGATACTAACACCAATGTTTTTGAACTACGCCAAAATAAGGAAACTGACTTTCGCTTTTAATCCGTCAAGTTCCCGTAATCACCTTGCACTCCAAAGAACTTTATTATTTTTGGTCTCTTTTGTCTTCTCTAAGAGCGTGTTTTCCTTAAGCTAGGTCGACCATATTATTTTGAGAGATAAAGTAATCAATTGAACGGTGTTTTCTCCACTAAGTACTAAAGGTTTCAATGAAAATCTTAAATTGGGTTGATTTTGAGGTTTAAAATAGGTTTTTGTTAGGAAAGCTAAAAGAATGTTGGAAAAGGTAAGGCAAAGAGTGGAGAAAAACCAGGGATGCTACGGTGTTTTCAGTTTAAATTTCCCTGACCTTTCCGGAGATTTTCCTTGACTTTTCCAGTTTTTCTCGAAGCATTTCCGGAGATTTGCCTTGACTTATTTTGGGCCAACATTTCGTATTTGTAGGAAATTAAGGTTTCCTATTTCCAACCGAAAATAAAATCCCTGAGTTTTCAACCCATGTACAAATTCCCTGAATTTTCCAGGAATTCCAGGTTTTCCAGGTACTGTGGCAACCGTGAAAGCATTTACGACTATCAAATTAAAATTTAAACTACTAAATCTAGGAGGATTGAAGCTAACCAGGAGTGATCTCCCGTTTTTGGCGGGGCAACAAAAAATTTACGGAAATAACCAAGTATCGCCATCTGTCGTAGATATTTTACCCTTTTAATCAGATTTTTATATGCTAGTTTTTCTGGTCGCGTATTTCTAGTCTCGAGTTTTTAGAAATAGCATTGCGTTCATTTTCTTGATAACAAAATAGGTGCAATATGGAAAACGAAAAGCAAACAAGGCAAATTCTGCAGCCTACAAATTTGAGGATAGTGATAAATCCATTATTAACCCAATATAGTGCATTGTCCAAGCCCGTTAACAATGCAACAGATAAAGAAATAGTTATATATTTAACTTTATGTAAAATAGTTGTAACAGTTTTTGGAAGTTTAGGTCGAACACATCTGCCCAATGAAAAGAAACAAAAAGTTAATGATATCAGCCATTCGCTTTTTAAGTGAGATCTTAATCAAAAGTGCCATCAAAGATTTAGAAACAATGTTGAAAAAAATCTTAGCCCAGCAGTATGAGTAAGGAATGCTTTATTAGACTGTGAATTAAACATAGATTATTTAATTATTAATATTTTAATTTTTGATCGAGGCTTGCCGGAAAGAAATTCAAGATCATCCGGAAAAAGTAATGTTTCGTTTTGTAACTTTTCTGGAAATATTTGATTTAAAAAAAGACTGATTTGATTTCCCGGCAGGTATGCACAAGCTAATGACAGATGATAAATTTGTTGATGAAATTGGAAAGTGTTTTCAAATAGATTTAAGGAATTTAAACCATTTATTAAAAATTCATTTTTATTTATAATTTGATCATTTGTTCAGTAATTTGAGTTGCTACACGAGACAGATAAATATTTACTAACTCAATGTTTCACATGAAGACTACTGAATAATGGGTTGATAAAAAGAGTGGAAATAGAATCTTCAGCCATCGAAAAAACAGCAGAAAACGATACTGACACTAATCATCATCAAATTCCTCTGTTGACGGAGAAACAAGCTACCCAGAAAGAGCGATTTGTTATTCACTACATTGGTGGATTTATTGTTTTGACGAATTGTTCCTTGTCAAAAGAATTCATAAAAAAATCCATTAAATTGAAGAGCGATAAAACAATTGATTTCACAAAGTGGAGCGAAGATTTAAACAAGGGAATATTAATAATACTCAATCCAAAAGCAATTACTTTTGAAGTGAAGATGCACAGTGAAGCAAATAAATTCTTCCAGAAAGGAAATAATTCAGAAAGCGCTAAAGATAAGGTTGAAAGGTTTTTAGCCTCAGTTCTAAGATATGTAAACTTGGTCAAGTATTGGTGTGGACTGTGGGGTACAGATTGTCAGGCTGCGGAAAATTCATGAGGTAATGCATGCAAATGAAAACTGAAATTCAGAAACTAAATTGAGAATCTGTCAAGGCCACAGCAATGCGAAAAGAAATGAAAATAAAAAAATGTAAGAAATTCCAAGAAACACCTAAAGAAGTGAAAGTCAAAGTTCCCAAGATGAAGAAGCTCGCGCAAGGATTCCTAAAAATGTCAACACACTTTTGGCGGTGATATTTTTATTTTTAATCTCTAATTAATTTTGATCGTTTCAAAGTTATTAAGTTGGTCCAGACTATTTTACCAAAGAAACTGTTTTTTAATTGTGGCAGTAATAGAATAGTAATACAATAGTCCAAAAAATGTGTTGTTATTTTCTAATTGGTGTAGTTTGATTTCTTTCCGTAACTCATCCCCCCCCCCCCAAAGCTTTGTAGAGTTGGCAAATCGAGGTGGACTTGGCAAAATGAAAATTATGAAACATGTTGGTTAATTAAAAAACTACTAAATCGATTGTAAACGATGTTGCAACAAATCATTTAGAATTTCCCAGAAATTTACTTCCCTAAATCATTCACTATGTTTGAGATTTCTATGTAGTTGCTTCTCCTTATGTATAACTTACAAGACCTGATTTCTATGCTAGGCAGCTAGTGTTTCGGAACTTTAGTTCAGCCTTGTAGTAAAAGCTTTTTAAATAGCCATTTTTCCTACAGCACCTTATAAAATTCAAAGGCAGATAGACGGGTGATAGAGAATATAGGTTGTCCTTTATTATTTCAGTGTTAATTTTCTACGTTAAATTTGGCAATCTGTATAAAATTTATAAAAATTCCTAGTTTTAATTTCTATAGGAGATGTTGCTTTTTTTTTTACTTAGGGTAAATTAGGTAAGTCGTGAATATTATAGTGATATTCTTTAAGAAAGTGAAAATTTTACAAGCCAATATTCCTAGTTGCGTTGGGTAAAGATAACGTATGATACAGTGTCGGTTGTTCTTACGTTAATATTTCAGTAATAAGTGTTTGAATTGTTTATGTTATATAATATTTGGGTATGAATAATTCCAGTTATTCAAAGAAGTTCAGTTAAACAACAAAACAACTAGTATTCGTCAGGATGAAATGTATCTATTTTTTACTACAGCGGGATACACGACGAGAAAATAGTAAGCTGGTTTGATGGGATTTTTAAATTGCTGTAGCATCGTTCAATCTCTTTTTCTTCTTCGTGTATCTCGCTTTATATATAAAGAGAGTACGCAAATGCTTCACTCACTATAACTAGACGCCGAACCGTTTTCGCCCATTGAGTTGGGAATAAATAGAGGTACAACTAAATCTGGCTGACGCGGGACCAATTTCGTTCAATATGAAGACTTTTTCAACTATATCGTTCAATCGCGGCGGCATCTGTCTCTAGTGGTGGCAACTATATTGCAATTGAATTTTTGCGCGAATCATATAACTTATAAAATATAGATGTCGCTACCGCCTAATTATAAAGATGAATTTCGTACTGTCTTCTCAGAACAGGTACCGCGTAACCATGACAACCGAAATCGTAATTGTAATTCTAGCAGTATTATTCCCAATTCAATGTTTTCGCCATTGAATTGGGAATAATACCGCTAGAATGACATAGGCGCGTTCGGTAGTCGTGGTTTCGCGAAACAAATTCTGAAATTTCGAATCGGCGCACTCAGCCGTCAACTCTATCATTATACGGCTGGCGCCATCTATAACTTTCAAAGTACATTAGTACTATTAATTCAATTGTATAATACAGCGGTTCCCAATTTTATTTTGCTATGGAACCCTAATTTATCCACCTAATTCTGGCGGAACCCCAACTCATTTTTTTTACTCATCTTAAACTCTTGACACAAACAAAGATGGCCGCGCTGCGAATTCTCGGAACCCCTGTGACCCTTTTACGGAACCCCAGGGTTCCGCGGAACACCTTTTGGGAACCGCTGGTATAGTATATAGTTCCCACCGCTAACAGCGGATGGCGCCACCGATTATGATTTTAATAAAACATTTAAATTGAAATCTACCGTAACAATCCAATCTTAGACGACTTGACAAACTTTGTTTTTTACTTGGCAAACGTACTCTCTTCAAACAATTTGAACAAATGAAAAAAAAACCCGGTAGCAGGAAGTCTCACTATCATGAGAGGTTTCATCTTTTCTTCAAGATCTACTCTATTTTCTATTGGCAACGCGGTTATGTCATCGGCGATTTTTAATTCATTGCTGTTTTTATTGAGAGTTCCTAGTTTTGAATTTGCTAGAGTTGCTTCAATATCCATTTCCAATTTAGAAAAGTTTCTACTCTCAGTCTTCTTAACATTTATCAAAAGTAATGAGCCTCGAACTACTTCATTGGGCAGTCGCTTAGGAAAAGGGTAAATTACAAATATGATGATGCTATTTTAAGATTCAACAGTGATGCTTTGACGGTTAATCCACTCAATCCATTTTTGGGTTAGGTGTAACTTTTTCCCTCTGGCGCTCTTTTAACTCATCGTACGAAAATGGGGGGAAAAAACAGGCATACTTCTCAACTCACCCCCCATAACTCCTTAAAATATTTGCATCACCTTAAATTGAAACACCCTGTATAACCCAACCACGCCGTAGAAAAGAAACACCTACCGACGTATGCTAGACGATTAATCTTTGAAAATGAAATTTAAGTAGTTATATTTCCTTATATATTAAGAATGCATTTTTTGCATAACCTTTCGAAACACCCTATATTATTGGTAGTTCTAAGCACTACTCTGGGATTTTTAACCTTATATGCGGATGACGCTTTATTGCTAATAGAGAGTAATGATCTTGGCTCTTTGATGGAAACTGGTGGTTATGTTCTGGGAAAGAGAAATGACTGGTTATTGGAAAATGGGTTGAGACTAAACCGGGAAAAAACCGAGGATTTTATTTTGGCAAACATTGGTAAAATTAAAGCCAGCAACTCTTGCAGTATTAAATTGATGAGGAAAACAATAACATTATAAATATTTGAGCGTTTGTTTCGATAACCATTTAAACTAGAGTGTACATGTTAATCATGGCTATAAAAAATAGCATTCACTTCGTATAGAATTTTCAAATATAAAAATATATTCCCTAGCTAGAATCACGCTATTTCAATTGTATTATAGTTTTTTCCCTTCACTTTTAACGTACGGCTTATCTTCATGGGGTAACACTACTGTTGTTAAATTTCCGGAAAAATTAAATGCGGAAAATGTTCAAAAAAAATTTTCTATAAAAAATTTAAACAAATTACTTTTTAATGTTTTTAACTTTTTACCGATATAAAATGTCTAATATCAGTAAACATACTAAAAAAAATAATAGTGTTACATTGTTAATCAGTTTGAACTAGTCTAGAGGTTTAGTTTTACTTTCAGATTCGAAAAAATGAGGCGAAATTGCCGCTTTTTTTAAATTTGCAAACAATATATTAAACTAATCATGGAATGAAAACCTTTTTTATTTTTTTCGGAAAAATACGGAAAATTTTCCGACTTACAACACTAGGTAACACTGTTAATTACCAATTAATTAGTTTATTGAAATTACAAAAACGAGCACTTCGTAACATTTTCACCTCTCCGAGGGGACTATGTCCTCTAGGAGGGGTTATACAATCACCGTGTCTGTCTGTCTGTCTGTGTGTCTGTCTGTCCTGCGAACGCGTTCGCATTTTCCGTGCAAAGGTTAATCATTGCGTACGCAGTTTCTAGAAATCTCTGCGTTCGCAGTTTCTAGGAAATAGGGAACGAAGTCGAAGGGTTAGCAAAACCACCGTGCGACGGTGAGCGTTAACGGATTAATTTGCGGTTGGGTTGGGTTTGGATGGTTTTTTTCGTTAACACTCACCGTCGCGACAGTTTTAACTCAGTTTGCTTGGATATTTCGTTATTGCAATGTTTATGTGTAGGGTGTGAATGTTGAGTTTGTGTTATGACGGTTGTGGGTGTAGAGTCTGTTGTGCTTGTGTTTGTTGAGTCTGTTGTGTTTCTACGGGCGTTTTCTCTTCAACTTCTTCTTATTGAAGTGGAAATTGATCAATTTGTAGTTAAATACGAGCGTCGTCAGGAATCGAAACCGGGGCACATTCTAATGACGCGGACGTTTTACCGATGAGCCATTGACGTCTACATCACTAAATTAAAAAAAAACAGTAAAACCGGGATAAAAATCCATGTAATATTTGTTTGGGTGGGAAGAGTTTATTTTGTTTTTAAAGTCTAGATACATTTTTTAGGTATGAACATTTAAAGGTCAAATCTTGTTTTAGCGCAGTCAGCAGATAAGATGGTTAAAGGGTAGAACCCGTTAGTTTTTTGTAATTTATTTCGTTTCTTCAGTCGTATATTATTATTTTTTGTGTGTTTAGCGAAATTGTTCATTTATGAAGAAAATATCGAGTTGTATACATCGTGCGTTTACTTTTATGTTGGTCTGGTTTTTAACTGGGTCGTCAATTTATTTTAAACGTTTTCTCGACTGATTAAGATGTTTAATGCAGTTCATCAATTGGGTTTGTTTGTTTTTATTTATAAAGAGCCCTAACTATTCCGTCTACGGTCATTTATTGATATACGAGCTGTCGTTTAGTCAAGTGGCTTTCTGTGCTTTGTGAATGGGAAGTTTTTCGCTTCTTGTTAATACATTTTTTATTGGTGTGGATATTTGGACATCTACGATTCCTAATGCAGTCATTGATTTCCTGGGTGTGCGAGTCATTATATGATATTGGAAATTGGACGGTATTGGTCCTTTTCATGCGGTATGTGTCACAACGTCAACTGGAAGTCTACGAGTCGTCCATTACCAGATGTAGAATATAGCTATTCTACGGTATCTTCATCAAGGGCGAGTGTTGAAATAAATTGAGCGTTAAAGATGCGGCAAGCATTTCGTAAAAATACAAATACCCTCTGTAGATATTTCTTTCATTAAAATTTGCTTCGTATTATATTTAACTGATAAACTTGTTCTGTAAATAGGGTTAAATTCAATTGTGCATTGTTTTAGTACGTCTAACTCGCTGTTCTAACTACTTAATTTATATTATTCTGAATAAATTAAACTCGGTTGTTTCGTCTCAATTATTTTAATTAAAATAAAACTTTTTTACCGGGCGGGATTGAACCGGGATTAAGTTTTTAATATATAACTCTGAATTGTGGAAATATCTCTAAGGGTCGTCTCGAGAAATTAATACCACTAGGGACAATTCTTCCGAGGAGAGGTATATTTTGGCTTGCCAACTTGTTAACTTTGAATGGCGATATCACTCTAGGATTTTATTCATAAAAAGTAAAATCTTAAAAATTGAGCCTTTATATTGGTTTGTTAGTATATTGGTTATTTTCAAAACTATAAACAATAATGCCCTCAATTTGTTTTCTTTAAATAATTTGCCGTCTGTTACAAGGCATAAATACCCGATTAAATTACCACAATGGTAAACAGATATTTTTTTATCTATTTATTGTACCGGAGTCAAACGTTTTAATATGATTTACCATAACATTTTCGAAATTCCTAACGTAATAAAATTTAAAAAATACCTAAAACACTATATCGTGGAAAATGATTCGGGGTTGAATTAGCGCTGGCCAATAAATTGTTAAAACGAAAGCTTTAAATTTTAATGTTGATAAGCGATAAGTTAGTTTATCATTATTCCCTTTAATTGTTCCATGTTATTACTTTTTTTTATTATCATGTTAGTTTTCTTTTGTTTTTTAAATAATAATTTCTTTTTGAGATAAACATTTAATTTAACCGGGGCTATAAGTCGCCTTTTTGACTTGGCCCTCTAAAATTAATGTATTTATAATACTAAAATTGCAAATAAACTGAAACTGAAACTAAACAGAAAATATTACACTTACATAAACTACCAATTATATATTTTGTTTCTTACGGTCTTTAAACGAAGATAGGTGTATTTATATAAGTATAGGACCTAACTATTTGAAGTTATAAAGTGATATGCGATTCATTTTGTTACTTGAGAAAGTTGTTATTTCTTTAAAGGCAGATTATACACGGCAAATTAGCTTTTGTGAATCCATTAGTCGAAACCCTAGCTGGTTTAAGTAGGTCACCAAGAAATAGCAATGCCGACCATTTATTTTTTGTTTAACAACGATCGTACAAAAACTCAAGAGCTTTGGCAATACAATGTATATACATAACAATTCTTTTTGGTTCAATTTAAGAATTCATGCTATTAAAGAACAGTATCCCTAATCTAAATTGAGCATCATAAAAAGATACCACCGAGTTAATAATTGGTACCTTAGATTTATCTTTAGACATTAATAATAATTATAATCAGCTAGGCTAATTTCCAAGGCACCACCTTAGGCCCAAGTCAACGAGTGGTTTTTAATTCAGGTGGCTGGGTTATACTGCGCAGGAGGGTGGTGGCAAGCCCTGCATGCCACCCGAATCAAAACCTCCCAACACTTACTATTACCGTTCACCTCAACAAGTTTTTATGGGAGAGAGAAACGAAGAACTGGGGTGAAAACCCCTCTAACCACGAGTGGGGATATAACTTGCAAACTCAACGCGGAAGATGTAGTTAGAAGTTTTCACCCAGTTCTATAAGTTGGGATCGAACTCGGTTCCTCTTACTGCGCGTGTATATATTCTCACGAGCTAAAATGAAATATAAGGTAACGATGTATAATGGTGAGATAACGAATATCACAATTAAGCCTTTATAAAAACCATCGAATGACTTATATAGGGTAAAACATTTGTAGGAGCCTTTCTAAAATTAATACAATTTATAGAGTTTCATTTCCACGTTAAGTAAATGTATATATATTTATAGGTTAATCTAATTATTTTATAGAAAATCAACATTAAGAAATTTGTAAACCCACAGTAGCGCCATATGCTGTTGGGTGTGCGAAAAACTCTCCAAAAATTACATCGAAAACAAAGTTGTTACGGTAACAGCGTTCTCCCATTTAAATTTTCCATACTGACATGGTTGTTTATCAAATGTAAAATATGGAACACCAGGCGCCATCTGCCGGACTGACAGTTAGAAACATAATTTCTATTAAGGAACACAGGCCTAACAAAAAAAAACTCGAGTGATTAATTGAAAATCATCATTGTAGACTAAAATAATGACCAAAATTGGTCACAGAGTAGTTTTCAAATCTCAAAACGGTGCCGTAAGGGAAATGGAGGCCATGGGATGATGGGAAGATGTTCAAAAGTACTCGAAACATACCAAATTATCTATCAGACCACGAAACTTTTACCCATAAGGCTGACAGAGTAAACAGAACAATTTATAAAACGCTTATTAATAGATTTTAACTAATTATTTTAACTTATAAATTAAGAAATCTAGAAGAATTATATAGTTGAAATTTCTCTGGATTCATGACGAAGTATCTTTTAAAGTAAATTGAATTAGTTCGTTGTTAAACAAAAAATCCAGAAGCTAAAGCGGAATTTTCCAGCGACGTAAATTGAAAAAGATCTTTGTGAACTAAAGCGATAAACATTTTGAAAGGCACGGTTTGATTTCCTATAGTGAAAGAGTTCGCTCAAAGGTCTGTATACTTGTTTATGAGCAGGGCCGTGTCCGATAGGAAATATATTTGGGATCCATTTCACTTTCTCAGCGTAATAGGCGAGGGCGCGGAGCTTTCAAAGCAAAAGTCAGTTGGAGACTTGGAGTTTAATTCCAAAGGGGCTCTTGAAGATAGGAAGGAAGTGAGGGCGGCGCTTCCTCGCAGGATTTCGCCACTTTCTTCCCTCTGAGAACACGCGCGAGAAAGAAGAGTGCCAATACTGGAAGTTCCTTTTGTTTGAATTCGCAAACCTCCGAGGAATGACTCAGACACTTTCAAGAACTAGACGACAAAGTCAAATATTTTTTCAATTTCTAGTGAATACTCTCCCAGATCGGTTCGTATTTCTTCTTAATTTTTTAGTTTGCCGAAGTTTTCTACATGACGTAAACATTATCGAGATATTAATGACTTATTTATTTAAAAAAACTCAAATGCGTTTATGTAGACAATGTTTATAAAGAACTATATAAATTGGTATAAAAATTTCCATTTAAATTGGTATGTAAAGTTCCATTTAAATTGGTATGTAAAGTACCATTTAAATTTTTATGTAAAGTACCATTTAAATTGGTATATAAAGTACCATTTAAATTGATATAAAAAGTTCCATTTAAATTGGTATGTAAAGTTCCATTTAAATTGGTATGTAAAGTACCATTTAAATTGGTATGTAAAGTTCCATTTAAATTGGTATGTAAAGTACCATTTAAATTGGTATGTAAAGTTCCATTTAAATTGGTATGTAAAGTTCCATTTAAATTGGTATGTAAAGTACCATTTAAATTGGTATGTAAATTACCATTTAAATTGGTATATAAAGTACCATTTAAATTTATTATATAAAGTTCAATTTAAATTGGTATGTAAAGTACCATTTAAATTGGTATGTAAAGTACCATTTAAATTGGTATATAAAGTTCCATTTAAATTGATATAAAAAGTTCCATTTAAATTGGTATGTAAAGTTCCATTTAAATTGGTATGTAAAGTACCATTTAAATTGGTATGTAAAGTTCCATTTAAATTGGTATGTAAAGTGCCATTTAAATTGATATAAAAAGTTCCATTTAAATTGGTATGTAAAGTTCCATTTAAATTGGTATGTAAAGTACCATTTAAATTGGTATGTAAAGTTCCATTTAAATTGGTATGTAAAGTTCCATTTAAATTGGTATGTAAAGTTCCATTTAAATTGGTATGTAAAGTACCATTTAAATTGGTATGTAAAGTTCCATTTAAATTGGTATGTAAAGTTCCATTTAAATTGGTATGTAAAGTACCATTTAAATTGGTATGTAAAGTACCATTTAAATTGGTATATAAAGTACCATTTAAATTTATTATATAAAGTTCAATTTAAAATGGTATGTAAAGTACCATTTAAATTGGTATGTAAAGTACCATTTAAATTGGTATATAAAGTTCCATTTAAATTGATATAAAAAGTTCCATTTAAATTGGTATGTAAAGTTCCATTTAAATTGGTATGTAAAGTACCATTTAAATTGGTATGTAAAGTTCCATTTAAATTGGTATGTAAAGTTCCATTTAAATTGATATAAAAAGTTCCATTTAAATTGGTATGTAAAGTTCCATTTAAATTGGTATGTAAAGTACCATTTAAAGTGGTATGTAAAGTTCCATTTAAATTGGTATGTAAAGTTCCATTTAAATTGGTATGTAAAGTACCATTTAAATTGGTATATAAAGTACCATTTAAATTGGTATATAAATTACCATTTAAATTTATTATATAAAGTTCAATTTAAATTGGTATGTAAAGTACCATTTAAATTGGTATGCAAAGTACCATTTAAATTGGTATGTAAAGTACCATTTAAATTGGTATGTAAAGTTCCATTTAAATTGGTATGTAAAGTTCCATTTAAATTGGTATGTAAAGTACCATTTAAATTGGTATGTAAAGTACCATTTAAATTGGTATATAAAGTACCATTTAAATTTATTATATAAAGTTCAATTTAAATTGGTATGTATAGTACCATTTAAATTGGTATGTAAAGTACCATTTAAATTGGTATATAAAGTTCCATTTAAATTGATATAAAATGTTCCATTTAAATTGGTATGTAAAGTTCCATTTAAATTGGTATGTAAAGTACCATTTAAATTGGTATGTAAAGTTCCATTTAAATTGGTATGTAAAGTTCCATTTAAATTGATATAAAAAGTTCCATTTAAATTGGTATGTAAAGTTCCATTTAAATTGGTATGTAAAGTACCATTTAAATTGGTATGTAAAGTTCCATTTAAATTGGTATGTAAAGTTCCATTTAAATTGGTATGTAAAGTACCATTTAAATTGGTATATAAAGTACCATTTAAATTGATATAATAAGTTCCATTTAAATTGGTATGTAAAGTACCATTTAAATTGGTATATAAAGTACCATTTAAATTTATTATATAAAGTTCAATTTAAATTTATATAAAAAGTTCCATTTAAATTGGTATGTAAAGTTCCATTTAAATTGGTATGTAAAGTACCATTTAAATTGGTATGTAAAGTTCCATTTAAATTGGTATGTAAAGTTCCATTTAAATTGATATAAAAAGTTCCATTTAAATTGGTATGTAAAGTTCCATTTAAATTGGTATGTAAAGTACCATTTAAAGTGGTATGTAAAGTTCCATTTAAATTGGTATGTAAAGTTCCATTTAAATTGGTATGTAAAGTACCATTTAAATTGGTATATAAAGTACCATTTAAATTGGTATATAAAGTACCATTTAAATTTATTATATAAAGTTCAATTTAAATTGGTATGTAAAGTACCATTTAAATTGGTATGCAAAGTACCATTTAAATTGGTATGCAAAGTACCATTTAAATTTATTATATAAAGTTCAATTTAAATTGGTATGTAAAGTTATATTTAAATTGGTATGTAAAGTTCCATTTAAATTGGTATATAAAGTTCCATTTAAATTGGTATGTAAATTACCAATTAAATTGGTATATAAAGTTCCATTTAAATTGGCTTAGAAAAGTACCATTAAAATTGGTATGTAAAGTTCCATTTAAATTGGTATGTAAAGTTCCATTTAAATTGGTATATAAAGTTCCATTTAAATTGGTATATAAAGTTCCATTTAAATTGGCGTAGAAAAGTACCATTAAAATTGGTATATAAGTGCCATTTAAATTGGTATATAAAGTACCATTTAAATTGGTATAAAAAGTAACATTTAAATTGGTATATAAAGTACCATTTAAATTTATTATATAAAGTTCAATTTAAATTGGTATGTAAAGTACCATTTAAATTGGTATATAAGTGCCATTTAAATTGGTATATAAAGTACCATTTAAATTGGTATAAAAAGTACCATTTAAATTGGTATATAAAGTACCATTTAAATTTATTATATAAAGTTCAATTTAAATTGGTATGTAAAGTACCATTTAAATTGGTATATAAAGTACCATTTAAATTTATTTTATAAAGTTCAATTTAAATTGGTATGTAAAGTACCATTTAAATTGGTATGCAAAGTACCATTTAAATTGGTATGTAAAGTACCATTTAAATTGGTATGTAAAGTTCCATTTAAATTGGTATGTAAAGTTCCATTTAAATTGGTATGTAAAGTACCATTTAAATTGGTATGTAAAGTACCATTTAAATTGGTATATAAAGTACCATTTAAATTTATTATATAAAGTTCAATTTAAATTGGTATGTATAGTACCATTTAAATTGGTATGTAAAGTACCATTTAAATTGGTATATAAAGTTCCATTTAAATTGATATAAAAAGTTCCATTTAAATTGGTATGTAAAGTTCCATTTAAATTGGTATGTAAAGTACCATTTAAATTGGTATGTAAAGTTCCATTTAAATTGGTATGTAAAGTTCCATTTAAATTGATATAAAAAGTTCCATTTAAATTGGTATGTAAAAGTCCATTTAAATTGGTATGTAAAGTACCATTTAAATTGGTATGTAAAGTTCCATTTAAATTGGTATGTAAAGTTCCATTTAAATTGGTATGTAAAGTACCATTTAAATTGGTATATAAAGTACCATTTAAATTGATATAATAAGTTCCATTTAAATTGGTATGTAAAGTTCCATTTAAATTGGTATGTAAAGTACCATTTAAATTGGTATGTAAAGTTCCATTTAAATTGGTATGTAAAGTACCATTTAAATTGGTATGTAAAGTTCCATTTAAATTGGTATGTAAAGTTCCATTTAAATTGGTATGTAAAGTACCATTTAAATTGGTATGTAAAGTACCATTTATATTGGTATATAAAGTACCATTTAAATTTATTATATAAAGTTCAATTTAAATTTATATAAAAAGTTCCATTTAAATTGGTATGTAAAGTTCCATTTAAATTGGTATGTAAAGTACCATTTAAATTGGTATGTAAAGTTCCATTTAAATTGGTATGTAAAGTTCCATTTAAATTGATATAAAAAGTTCCATTTAAATTGGTATGTAAAGTTCCATTTAAATTGGTATGTAAAGTTCCATTTAAATTGGTATGTAAAGTTCCATTTAAATTGATATAAAAAGTTCCATTTAAATTGGTATGTAAAGTTACATTTAAATTGGTATGTAAAGTACCATTTAAAGTGGTATGTAAAGTTCCATTTAAATTGGTATGTAAAGTTCCATTTAAATTGGTATGTAAAGTACCATTTAAATTGGTATATAAAGTACCATTTAAATTGGTATATAAAGTACCATTTAAATTTATTATATAAAGTTCAATTTAAATTGGTATGTAAAGTACCATTTAAATTGGTATGCAAAGTACCATTTAAATTGGTATGTAAAGTACCATTTAAATTGGTATGTAAAGTTCCATTTAAATTGGTATGTAAAGTTCCATTTAAATTGGTATGTAAAGTACCATTTAAATTGGTATGTAAAGTACCATTTAAATTGGTATATAAAGTACCATTTAAATTTATTATATAAAGTTCAATTTAAATTGGTATGTATAGTACCATTTAAATTGGTATGTAAAGTACCATTTAAATTGGTATATAAAGTTCCATTTAAATTGATATAAAAAGTTCCATTTAAATTGGTATGTAAAGTTCCATTTAAATTGGTATGTAAAGTACCATTTAAATTGGTATGTAAAGTTCCATTTAAATTGGTATGTAAAGTTCCATTTAAATTGATATAAAAAGTTCCATTTAAATTGGTATGTAAAGTTCCATTTAAATTGGTATGTAAAGTACCATTTAAATTGGTATGTAAAGTTCCATTTAAATTGGTATGTAAAGTTCCATTTAAATTGGTATGTAAAGTACCATTTAAATTGGTATATAAAGTACCATTTAAATTGATATAATAAGTTCCATTTAAATTGGTATGTAAAGTACCATTTAAATTGGTATATAAAGTACCATTTAAATTTATTATATAAAGTTCAATTTAAATTTATATAAAAAGTTCCATTTAAATTGGTATGTAAAGTTCCATTTAAATTGGTATGTAAAGTACCATTTAAATTGGTATGTAAAGTTCCATTTAAATTGGTATGTAAAGTTCCATTTAAATTGATATAAAAAGTTCCATTTAAATTGGTATGTAAAGTTCCATTTAAATTGGTATGTAAAGTACCATTTAAATTGGTATATAAAGTACCATTTAAATTGGTATATAAAGTACCATTTAAATTTATTATATAAAGTTCAATTTAAATTGGTATGTAAAGTACCATTTAAATTGGTATGCAAAGTACCATTTAAATTTATTATATAAAGTTCAATTTAAATTGGTATGTAAAGTTCCATTTAAATTGGTATATAAAGTTCCATTTAAATTGGTATGTAAATTACCAATTAAATTGGTATATAAAGTTCCATTTAAATTGGCTTAGAAAAGTACCATTAAAATTGGTATGTAAAGTTCCATTTAAATTGGTATGTAAAGTTCCATTTAAATTGGTATATAAAGTTCCATTTAAATTGGTATATAAAGTTCCATTTAAATTGGCATAGAAAAGTACCATTAAAATTGGTATATAAGTGCCATTTAAATTGGTATATAAAGTACCATTTAAATTGGTATAAAAAGTACCATTTAAATTGGTATATAAAGTACCATTTAAATTTATTATATAAAGTTCAATTTAAATTGGTATGTAAAGTACCATTTAAATTGGTATATAAGTGCCATTTAAATTGGTATATAAAGTACCATTTAAATTGGTATAAAAATTACCATTTAAATTGGTATATAAAGTACCATTTAAATTTATTATATAAAGTTCAATTTAAATTGGTATGTAAAGTACCATTTAAATTGGTATATAAAGTACCATTTAAATTTATTTTATAAAGTTCAATTTAAATTGGTATGTAAAGTACCATTTAAATTGGTATGCAAAGTACCATTTAAATTGGTATGTAAAGTACCATTTAAATTGGTATGTAAAGTTCCATTTAAATTGGTATGTAAAGTTCCATTTAAATTGGTATGTAAAGTACCATTTAAATTGGTATGTAAAGTACCATTTAAATTGGTATATAAAGTACCATTTAAATTGATATAAAAAGTTCCATTTAAATTGGTATGTAAAGTTCCATTTAAATTGGTATGTAAAGTACCATTTAAATTGGTATGTAAAGTTCCATTTAAATTGGTATGTAAAGTTCCATTTAAATTGATATAAAAAGTTCCATTTAAATTGGTATGTAAAGTTCCATTTAAATTGGTATGTAAAGTACCATTTAAATTGGTATGTAAAGTTCCATTTAAATTGGTATGTAAAGTTCCATTTAAATTGGTATGTAAAGTACCATTTAAATTGGTATATAAAGTACCATTTAAATTGATATAATAAGTTCCATTTAAATTGGTATGTAAAGTTCCATTTAAATTGGTATGTAAAGTACCATTTAAATTGGTATGTAAAGTTCCATTTAAATTGGTATGTAAAGTACCATTTAAATTGGTATGTAAAGTTCCATTTAAATTGGTATGTAAAGTTCCATTTAAATTGGTATGTAAAGTACCATTTAAATTGGTATGTAAAGTACCATTTAAATTGGTATATAAAGTACCATTTAAATTTATTATATAAAGTTCAATTTAAATTTATATAAAAAGTTCCATTTAAATTGGTATGTAAAGTTCCATTTAAATTGGTATGTAAAGTACCATTTAAATTGGTATGTAAAGTTCCATTTAAATTGGTATGTAAAGTTCCATTTAAATTGATATAAAAAGTTCCATTTAAATTGGTATGTAAAGTTCCATTTAAATTGGTATGTAAAGTACCATTTAAAGTGGTATGTAAAGTTCCATTTAAATTGGTATGTAAAGTTCCATTTAAATTGGTATGTAAAGTACCATTTAAATTGGTATATAAAGTACCATTTAAATTGGTATATAAAGTACCATTTAAATTTATTATATAAAGTTCAATTTAAATTGGTATGTAAAGTACCATTTAAATTGGTATGCAAAGTACCATTTAAATTTATTATATAAAGTTCAATTTAAATTGGTATGTAAAGTTATATTTAAATTGGTATGTAAAGTACCATTTAAATTGGTATATAAAGTTCCATTTAAATTGATATAAAAAGTTCCATTTAAATTGGTATGTAAAGTTCCATTTAAATTGGTATGTAAAGTACCATTTAAATTGGTATGTAAAGTTCCATTTAAATTGGTATGTAAAGTTCCATTTAAATTGATATAAAAAGTTCCATTTAAATTGGTATGTAAAAGTCCATTTAAATTGGTATGTAAAGTACCATTTAAATTGGTATGTAAAGTTCCATTTAAATTGGTATGTAAAGTTCCATTTAAATTGGTATGTAAAGTACCATTTAAATTGGTATATAAAGTACCATTTAAATTGATATAATAAGTTCCATTTAAATTGGTATGTAAAGTTCCATTTAAATTGGTATGTAAAGTACCATTTAAATTGGTATGTAAAGTTCCATTTAAATTGGTATGTAAAGTACCATTTAAATTGGTATGTAAAGTTCCATTTAAATTGGTATGTAAAGTTCCATTTAAATTGGTATGTAAAGTACCATTTAAATTGGTATGTAAAGTACCATTTATATTGGTATATAAAGTACCATTTAAATTTATTATATAAAGTTCAATTTAAATTTATATAAAAAGTTCCATTTAAATTGGTATGTAAAGTTCCATTTAAATTGGTATGTAAAGTACCATTTAAATTGGTATGTAAAGTTCCATTTAAATTGGTATGTAAAGTTCCATTTAAATTGATATAAAAAGTTCCATTTAAATTGGTATGTAAAGTTCCATTTAAATTGGTATGTAAAGTTCCATTTAAATTGGTATGTAAAGTTCCATTTAAATTGATATAAAAAGTTCCATTTAAATTGGTATGTAAAGTTCCATTTAAATTGGTATGTAAAGTACCATTTAAAGTGGTATGTAAAGTTCCATTTAAATTGGTATGTAAAGTTCCATTTAAATTGGTATGTAAAGTACCATTTAAATTGGTATATAAAGTACCATTTAAATTGGTATATAAAGTACCATTTAAATTTATTATATAAAGTTCAATTTAAATTGGTATGTAAAGTACCATTTAAATTGGTATGCAAAGTACCATTTAAATTGGTATGTAAAGTACCATTTAAATTGGTATGTAAAGTTCCATTTAAATTGGTATGTAAAGTTCCATTTAAATTGGTATGTAAAGTACCATTTAAATTGGTATGTAAAGTACCATTTAAATTGGTATATAAAGTACCATTTAAATTTATTATATAAAGTTCAATTTAAATTGGTATGTATAGTACCATTTAAATTGGTATGTAAAGTACCATTTAAATTGGTATATAAAGTTCCATTTAAATTGATATAAAAAGTTCCATTTAAATTGGTATGTAAAGTTCCATTTAAATTGGTATGTAAAGTACCATTTAAATTGGTATGTAAAGTTCCATTTAAATTGGTATGTAAAGTTCCATTTAAATTGATATAAAAAGTTCCATTTAAATTGGTATGTAAAGTTCCATTTAAATTGGTATGTAAAGTACCATTTAAATTGGTATGTAAAGTTCCATTTAAATTGGTATGTAAAGTTCCATTTAAATTGGTATGTAAAGTACCATTTAAATTGGTATATAAAGTACCATTTAAATTGATATAATAAGTTCCATTTAAATTGGTATGTAAAGTACCATTTAAATTGGTATATAAAGTACCATTTAAATTTATTATATAAAGTTCAATTTAAATTTATATAAAAAGTTCCATTTAAATTGGTATGTAAAGTTCCATTTAAATTGGTATGTAAAGTACCATTTAAATTGGTATGTAAAGTTCCATTTAAATTGGTATGTAAAGTTCCATTTAAATTGATATAAAAAGTTCCATTTAAATTGGTATGTAAAGTTCCATTTAAATTGGTATGTAAAGTACCATTTAAATTGGTATATAAAGTACCATTTAAATTGGTATATAAAGTACCATTTAAATTTATTATATAAAGTTCAATTTAAATTGGTATGTAAAGTACCATTTAAATTGGTATGCAAAGTACCATTTAAATTTATTATATAAAGTTCAATTTAAATTGGTATGTAAAGTTATATTTAAATTGGTATGTAAAGTTCCATTTAAATTGGTATATAAAGTTCCATTTAAATTGGTATGTAAATTACCAATTAAATTGGTATATAAAGTTCCATTTAAATTGGCTTAGAAAAGTACCATTAAAATTGGTATGTAAAGTTCCATTTAAATTGGTATGTAAAGTTCCATTTAAATTGGTATATAAAGTTCCATTTAAATTGGTATATAAAGTTCCATTTAAATTGGCATAGAAAAGTACCATTAAAATTGGTATATAAGTGCCATTTAAATTGGTATATAAAGTACCATTTAAATTGGTATAAAAAGTACCATTTAAATTGGTATATAAAGTACCATTTAAATTTATTATATAAAGTTCAATTTAAATTGGTATGTAAAGTACCATTTAAATTGGTATATAAGTGCCATTTAAATTGGTATATAAAGTACCATTTAAATTGGTATAAAAATTACCATTTAAATTGGTATATAAAGTACCATTTAAATTTATTATATAAAGTTCAATTTAAATTGGTATGTAAAGTACCATTTAAATTGGTATATAAAGTACCATTTAAATTTATTTTATAAAGTTCAATTTAAATTGGTATGTAAAGTACCATTTAAATTGGTATGCAAAGTACCATTTAAATTGGTATGTAAAGTACCATTTAAATTGGTATGTAAAGTTCCATTTAAATTGGTATGTAAAGTTCCATTTAAATTGGTATGTAAAGTACCATTTAAATTGGTATGTAAAGTACCATTTAAATTGGTATATAAAGTACCATTTAAATTGATATAAAAAGTTCCATTTAAATTGGTATGTAAAGTTCCATTTAAATTGGTATGTAAAGTACCATTTAAATTGGTATGTAAAGTTCCATTTAAATTGGTATGTAAAGTTCCATTTAAATTGATATAAAAAGTTCCATTTAAATTGGTATGTAAAGTTCCATTTAAATTGGTATGTAAAGTACCATTTAAATTGGTATGTAAAGTTCCATTTAAATTGGTATGTAAAGTTCCATTTAAATTGGTATGTAAAGTACCATTTAAATTGGTATATAAAGTACCATTTAAATTGATATAATAAGTTCCATTTAAATTGGTATGTAAAGTTCCATTTAAATTGGTATGTAAAGTACCATTTAAATTGGTATGTAAAGTTCCATTTAAATTGGTATGTAAAGTACCATTTAAATTGGTATGTAAAGTTCCATTTAAATTGGTATGTAAAGTTCCATTTAAATTGGTATGTAAAGTACCATTTAAATTGGTATGTAAAGTACCATTTAAATTGGTATATAAAGTACCATTTAAATTTATTATATAAAGTTCAATTTAAATTTATATAAAAAGTTCCATTTAAATTGGTATGTAAAGTTCCATTTAAATTGGTATGTAAAGTACCATTTAAATTGGTATGTAAAGTTCCATTTAAATTGGTATGTAAAGTTCCATTTAAATTGATATAAAAAGTTCCATTTAAATTGGTATGTAAAGTTCCATTTAAATTGGTATGTAAAGTACCATTTAAAGTGGTATGTAAAGTTCCATTTAAATTGGTATGTAAAGTTCCATTTAAATTGGTATGTAAAGTACCATTTAAATTGGTATATAAAGTACCATTTAAATTGGTATATAAAGTACCATTTAAATTTATTATATAAAGTTCAATTTAAATTGGTATGTAAAGTACCATTTAAATTGGTATGCAAAGTACCATTTAAATTTATTATATAAAGTTCAATTTAAATTGGTATGTAAAGTTATATTTAAATTGGTATGTAAAGTTCCATTTAAATTGGTATATAAAGTTCCATTTAAATTGGTATGTAAATTACCAATTAAATTGGTATATAAAATTCCATTTAAATTGGCTTAGAAAAGTACCATTAAAATTGGTATGTAAAGTTCCATTTAAATTGGTATGTAAAGTTCCATTTAAATTGGTATATAAAGTTCCATTTAAATTGGTATATAAAGTTCCATTTAAATTGGCATAGAAAAGTACCATTAAAATTGGTATATAAGTGCCATTTAAATTGGTATATAAAGTACCATTTAAATTGGTATAAAAAGTACCATTTAAATTGGTATATAAAGTACCATTTAAATTTATTATAGAAAGTTCAATTTAAATTGGTATGTAAAGTACCATTTAAATTGGTATGCAAAGTACCATTTAAATTTATTATATAAAGTTCAATTTAAATTGGTATGTAAAGTTATATTTAAATTGGTATGTAAAGTTCCATTTAAATTGGTATATAAAGTTCCATTTAAATTGGTATGTAAATTACCAATTAAATTGGTATATAAAATTCCATTTAAATTGGCTTAGAAAAGTACCATTAAAATTGGTATGTAAAGTTCCATTTAAATTGATATAAAAAGTTCCATTTAAATTGGTATGTAAAGTTCCATTTAAATTGGTATGTAAAGTACCATTTAAATTGGTATGTAAAGTTCCATTTAAATTGGTATGTAAAGTTCCATTTAAATTGATATAAAAAGTTCCATTTAAATTGGTATGTAAAGTTCCATTTAAATTGGTATGTAAAGTACCATTTAAATTGGTATGTAAAGTTCCATTTAAATTGGTATGTAAAGTTCCATTTAAATTGGTATGTAAAGTACCATTTAAATTGGTATATAAAGTACCATTTAAATTGATATAATAAGTTCCATTTAAATTGGTATGTAAAGTACCATTTAAATTGGTATATAAAGTACCATTTAAATTTATTATATAAAGTTCAATTTAAATTTATATAAAAAGTTCCATTTAAATTGGTATGTAAAGTTCCATTTAAATTGGTATGTAAAGTACCATTTAAATTGGTATGTAAAGTTCCATTTAAATTGGTATGTAAAGTTCCATTTAAATTGATATAAAAAGTTCCATTTAAATTGGTATGTAAAGTTCCATTTAAATTGGTATGTAAAGTACCATTTAAATTGGTATATAAAGTACCATTTAAATTGGTATATAAAGTACCATTTAAATTTATTATATAAAGTTCAATTTAAATTGGTATGTAAAGTACCATTTAAATTGGTATGCAAAGTACCATTTAAATTTATTATATAAAGTTCAATTTAAATTGGTATGTAAAGTTATATTTAAATTGGTATGTAAAGTTCCATTTAAATTGGTATATAAAGTTCCATTTAAATTGGTATGTAAATTACCAATTAAATTGGTATATAAAGTTCCATTTAAATTGGCTTAGAAAAGTACCATTAAAATTGGTATGTAAAGTTCCATTTAAATTGGTATGTAAAGTTCCATTTAAATTGGTATATAAAGTTCCATTTAAATTGGTATATAAAGTTCCATTTAAATTGGCATAGAAAAGTACCATTAAAATTGGTATATAAGTGCCATTTAAATTGGTATATAAAGTACCATTTAAATTGGTATAAAAAGTACCATTTAAATTGGTATATAAAGTACCATTTAAATTTATTATATAAAGTTCAATTTAAATTGGTATGTAAAGTACCATTTAAATTGGTATATAAGTGCCATTTAAATTGGTATATAAAGTACCATTTAAATTGGTATAAAAAGTACCATTTAAATTGGTATATAAAGTACCATTTAAATTTATTATATAAAGTTCAATTTAAATTGGTATGTAAAGTACCATTTAAATTGGTATATAAAGTACCATTTAAATTTATTTTATAAAGTTCAATTTAAATTGGTATGTAAAGTACCATTTAAATTGGTATGCAAAGTACCATTCAAATTGGTATGTAAAGTACCATTTAAATTGGTATGTAAAGTTCCATTTAAATTGGTATGTAAAGTTCCATTTAAATTGGTATGTAAAGTACCATTTAAATTGGTATGTAAAGTACCATTTAAATTGGTATATAAAGTACCATTTAAATTGATATAAAAAGTTCCATTTAAATTGGTATGTAAAGTTCCATTTAAATTGGTATGTAAAGTACCATTTAAATTGGTATGTAAAGTTCCATTTAAATTGGTATGTAAAGTTCCATTTAAATTGATATAAAAAGTTCCATTTAAATTGGTATGTAAAGTTCCATTTAAATTGGTATGTAAAGTACCATTTAAATTGGTATGTAAAGTTCCATTTAAATTGGTATGTAAAGTTCCATTTAAATTGGTATGTAAAGTACCATTTAAATTGGTATATAAAGTACCATTTAAATTGATATAATAAGTTCCATTTAAATTGGTATGTAAAGTTCCATTTAAATTGGTATGTAAAGTACCATTTAAATTGGTATGTAAAGTTCCATTTAAATTGGTATGTAAAGTACCATTTAAATTGGTATGTAAAGTTCCATTTAAATTGGTATGTAAAGTTCCATTTAAATTGGTATGTAAAGTACCATTTAAATTGGTATGTAAAGTACCATTTAAATTGGTATATAAAGTACCATTTAAATTTATTATATAAAGTTCAATTTAAATTTATATAAAAAGTTCCATTTAAATTGGTATGTAAAGTTCCATTTAAATTGGTATGTAAAGTACCATTTAAATTGGTATGTAAAGTTCCATTTAAATTGGTATGTAAAGTTCCATTTAAATTGATATAAAAAGTTCCATTTAAATTGGTATGTAAAGTTCCATTTAAATTGGTATGTAAAGTACCATTTAAAGTGGTATGTAAAGTTCCATTTAAATTGGTATGTAAAGTTCCATTTAAATTGGTATGTAAAGTACCATTTAAATTGGTATATAAAGTACCATTTAAATTGGTATATAAAGTACCATTTAAATTTATTATATAAAGTTCAATTTAAATTGGTATGTAAAGTACCATTTAAATTGGTATGCAAAGTACCATTTAAATTTATTATATAAAGTTCAATTTAAATTGGTATGTAAAGTTATATTTAAATTGGTATGTAAAGTTCCATTTAAATTGGTATATAAAGTTCCATTTAAATTGGTATGTAAATTACCAATTAAATTGGTATATAAAATTCCATTTAAATTGGCTTAGAAAAGTACCATTAAAATTGGTATGTAAAGTTCCATTTAAATTGGTATGTAAAGTTCCATTTAAATTGGTATATAAGTGCCATTTAAATTGGTATATAAAGTACCATTTAAATTGGTATAAAAAGTACCATTTAAATTGGTATATAAAGTACCATTTAAATTTATTATATAAAGTTCAATTTAAATTGGTATGTAAAGTACCATTTAAATTGGTATATAAAGTACCATTTAAATTTATTATATAAAGTTCAATTTATATTGGTATGTAAAGTACCATTTAAATTGGTATGTAAAGAACCATTTAAATTTATTATATAAAGTTCCATTTAAATTGGTACGTAAAGTACCATTTAAATTGGCAGAGAAAAGTACCATTAAAATTGATACATAAAGTACTATTTAAAGTGGTATAAAAATTAAAAAGTACCATTGCAATTGGTATAGAAAAGAACCATTGCAATTGGTATAGAAAAGAACCATTGCAATTGGTATAGAAAAGAACCATTGCAATTGGTATAGAAAAGAACCATTGCAATTGGTATAGAAAAGAACCATTGCAATTGGTATAGAAAAGAACCATTGCAATTGGTATAGAAAATAACCTTATTTTAAATTGGTAAAGAAAAGTACCATTTAAATTGGTATAGAAAAGAACAATCTAAATTGGTATTAAAAAGTACCATTTACCAAAAGTAATTTAAATTGGTTTATTTAACCCGACAGCCAGAAGGTAGATTCTTTTAATATATACCTGAATATTTTTCAAACAACATTGGTATATCGTTATTTGTTTGCATACAGTGGTCTGATTTACAAAATAAATGAGTAGTGACTTTAGAAATTCACAACCTACATAGCGGCACCTATAATATCAAGAATGCATTTATTTATAATAACGGAGAATAAGCCTCTCTATAAAATTATTCCCAAAAACTTGTGGTACTAGACATCTTGTTTAAACGTCACAGTATTTTTTACAAAGTTGCCAGACGGTTTTTAGTTTTATTTTGTTTTGAAATCTCGTGGGAATCCATCGTCGAATTAGGCTCGGAATCATTGATGAAAAAATGTAAGAGATTATTTATAGGTATAATTTTTAGAAATATATTTGAAAATTAGTTTTTTTTCAGCACTGAATATCCCCGAATGATTTTCATGAAAATAGAAGATAAATTACTGTTGACTAGGTAACGTCGGGCAGTTTTCCTAAGCCTTGGCGGCAGCTGTTTCTTTAAACAATCTTGAGCTAGGCCGGGAACTTTTCAGTTTAAGACCTTATCAATAATGGAAAAGTAAGAGATTAAGTTTTGTTTGTTCTTATAATTTACGCATAAATTAATACCTTATGTTATTATTTATAGCATTACGAGTAAAACCAAAAATCAAAAAGTGGCAATAAATGACAAGGTACCTCTTCCGAAGGGAAACTGTACCAAACAAATTGAAGTATTACCCCCAATAAAATGCGATTACCAGGCACCATGACAAGTTAAAAGCTAAAAAACATTTACCCCTTGGTTACCATATGTTTAAAGCAAGCAAAGTATCGATTGTTTTTATGCTCAGTTTCCTTTTCGGCATTTCTGGCAACCCTCCACCTAATGGTTTGCCAGTATGCCCCTGTTAGTAAGAGTCAATCAAATTGGCGTGACCATGTTAATTTTCTCTATGCATAAATAAAAACATTCTTGATAATATCAGGTGCGTGCCAACCACGGGGGCAGTGTGACTTGCCCCCGCTACTTTTTCCCAGGGTGGAAATTCCTCAGAGTTGTAGTCTTCTCTATTCCAGAGTTCAAGGTTCACTCAAGATAATTATTTGTTACGGACGGACTCTTACCTGTCAGGTTGACTAAACATGCGACACCCTTGTGTTGTGTTTTCTAGCTCTCGGCATTTTTTCGGACGCAGCCTATTTAACCAGGTATGTGTTTATTATATTGTTTTTGCCCCGCTCTCGTAAAAACGTTAGCGCACATATTATACATTTCAAAAAGATACACTGAAATTATTCCTGCACATGGAAGAATATCCTAGAAGTGGGTACTTACCTTGAAAGCAATCCCAATTTAAAGATAAACTAGCAACCGTAGAAATTTTCGGGGAAAGCAAAATCTCTTTCGCGAAAAAAATAACAACATTTAATAATTTGACCTTACGTATCCTTGTAAAATGCTCTTAACAAATAGTTTTATCTACTATTGGTAGAAGAAATATACAACACATGCGGGGTGGCGGAGTAGCTAGCACTTTCGCCTCACCGGAACGATCTCAGCTTGTGGCATTGGGTGAACACATCTTTCTGCGTAAAGTTTGAAAGTTATCTCCCCGCTGGTAATAGGGGCTTTCCCCCTAATTTTATAGAGCTGTTAGCATTAAGGGCTGGCCACCATCGTTATACGCATTGCAAGCCGGTGAACAGATTCAAAAGTCACTAGTTGACTTGGGCCTATGGTGGTGTCTAGCTGATTATACCTATGACCGTCGCATTACTGGAACTTAGGAGCAACAAACACAAGGATAACGCAGCTAGCCTGTAAACACGCTAACGCAGTGTTGTGTACAAATTCCATTGGACCATGGACTAATTATAGTACTTCGTACAGGGACGCCCCATTCCCAAAATCTACGCTGGGCGATTGTTAAATGTGCGCTCTGGCGGCGGGTTTTGAAAGCTGCGGAAGTCTAGGGTCAAAAGAGGAGAGGGGGGGGTTGCATTAGGGATAAAAAAATTGTGATCTGTCGTCTGCCGGTACTAGCCCATGCTTTTGTAATTTGTACACATTCTTTGGTTAATTTTGGTTATTTGTATGTTTTTTTGTAAATTTTAAAATATGAATTTATCTTCTTTGACACGTGGTCTATAGTAATTTTGTGAAGCTTTCTGAAATTAGCCCCATTTTCCATATCTTTACGATACAATGCTTTAATAACATCCCATGTGAGTTTTTCACCATTAATTTGCATTAAGCGATAGGTACATCCCTCTGTACTACTGCCTAGGCAATTTCGAACGGTTTTTATCAAGTGGGGTACGTCACATATGAAGAATAGTGGCCTTTCAGGAGCAAATGGGTTGTCACATTTGTAATTGTCTTCTTTAGTGTTCATATTAAAGCATTTCCTGTTAGTGGAAGCTCCGTCTCCTACCACGCCTAACACTTTAAAGCCTGTGAACTCCAGCTTTAGGATAGCTTCCCACACAAGTGTATCCAATTTCTCAGCAGTCAGTGAATTAGTTGCAAAATGCGCAAATGGACGTTTAAACCCTGTTGTAGCTCCCCTAATCATAAATTGCAATACGTGGCTTGCCAAGGGTTTATCCTTGTAAAACTCGGAACGAAGTTCGCTTAGCCGCTGCTCAGCGCTACTTAAATGAGTGTATCCAATCACTTCACCAGTATTCTTCCGGTACACCAGATCTTCTTCGATCTTAATTTCATCACAAACCAGGAAAAAATATTCCTGGTGTTCTTGTGTTTTTATTACTTTGAAATCTTTCTTCATTCTTAGAAAAACTTCGTCATGAAAACCTGGTGTTACTCCAAGATTTTCTGAGTGCCTGGCTAGCGTGTTTTTTGAGGGCAGTAACATAACTCCTGATTCATGCAATGATTTGTAAAGAGCAGGTGATTTTGCGTACATAAACATGCACCACTGTAAAACAAGCGGGTGCCACCTCCTCCCATTTTTATGTTTGGTTTGTAGCATTTTCAGTTGGGTTTTAAGAAAAAGTCTGGAAAAGTCACTATTAGTCTTGTCGTAGCCCTTTTTTACACTTTCTTCTAAAATTTCAAGAAGATAATTGTGATCTTGTCCAGGAACTTCCTCTCCAAGTTTATTAATTTGTTTAGACATTTTAGTTTGAAGTCTTTTTATTTTGGTCTTTAGTTCATATTCTTTGTTTTTACTTTCTCGTAACTTCTTGGCAAGTTCAGTTTTATTCAAGTTGGAAAATCTTGTGATACTTGTGTCCAGTTTTTTCTTCTTGCGACTAATTGTCACTTGCAAGCTTAGTCTTTGTTTAGCACAAGCAAAACACCTTGATTTATTTCCGATATTTAAAATAAGTTCACATTTGTCACTATGGATTCCACCAGATATTAAGCTGATAAAACCCTTATTTTGCGGCCTATTTTCAAAAATCTCAAAAAATTCTCTAGCATTATTCCCTGGGCAAAGTTTATACGAGTTGAAAAGAGTAAAAACATCCTCCAAATCTTGAAGAGACCTCATTTTCTTGGGAAATTGTGAAAAAATATCTGGATGATCCAATGGCTTTCCTTGAACTTCATATTTCGGTATACAATCATGATCTAGCTTGATACAATAGATAACTTTGTCCGTTCCATCTTTGAATTTGCATATTATCAGTCCATTTTTAACTTCCGTAATTCCCCATTCCAGTGGAGGAGAATACGCTTTAATAATGGAAAATAGATCGACTGAGGAAACTGGTGGTTGTATGATGTTGTCTTTTTCCGTTAATACATTATTACAAGGTACTGGGGCTGTAGAATCTATATCCATATTAATAACTGGTTCAATTAGGGTCACTATCGAATTATTAACTTCTACTATTGGTGTAGTTGTATTGACAACATTAATTTCACGTTCACAGTCCCTAGATTGAGCTACTGGCTGATCTTCATGCCGCGGCTTTAATACAGAGACCAATTCCTAAAGGAAAATGAGTTGCTATAACATAAATATCCTATGCTTAAAATGTAACTATCACTTTCTATAATATATAACTTACATGACTATGCACAGGGTCAGGAAATTCCGGAGTAGGGCCTTTTCCTCCTACGAAATGCTTTGAACATAAATACGTATTTGTATTTACTCTGCTAATGGGGTAATCTTCCCTGTTCAACCAATTAATCCATTTTTGGCATTTTTGATGACTTCTCTTAGGTTTGGGAAATGGTATCCAAAACACATCCTTCATAAATTCCTTATTACTGTATCTTGAATCACTTTTGCAAGATTTGTAAACACAGAGTTTTTTCATTGTATTGAAAATAATAAGAACTAACTTAATTTGAAATAGAAAAAGTACAAGTACACCGTGCAAAATAACGAACCGTTTTGAAAATAAAATTTAAAAACCGTCTGCAAGACTGCAACTCTCACGAAATAAATTGGCGTAGATGGCGACAACATCTTCCGTTTTGTGACGTTTTGACCCTAGTAAATTTTTGGCGGGCGGGTAAAAAAAGGGGTTTGCATTTAACATGCGCCTTTCAGAGCTTTCTAAAGGAATAGCTTGGGAATGGGGCGTCCCTGTACGAAGTACTATAATTAGTCCATGATTGGACGAACCTTTACCCTGAATGTTTTACGGAAAGGGGGAAGACATTCCGAATTTTCCCCTTCCGACGGCAGCAGGCGCTAAAGGGTCTAACCAATGAAAATTGTACACAAAAAAATGCGCAACTTTTGACGGGTTGCGTTCTCCTTGTCTGGGGTGCTGTGTTTGTTGCTCCTAGATTATACCATGGTAAACGTGTAGTAGCAACCATTAGGTTTTGGCGTAAAACAGACTTTATTGGCATCGTCATTTTCATCTAATGTGGACATGTCACTACAAATGTGGTCGCTAATGTGGATTTCCTAACGCGGGAAATTAGCAATTTCAGATAACCTAGCGGTCAATGCGAGAAGTTCAGTTACTTGCTGGAATATCGTTTGTTAAGTCACCGTTTTGTGTTTAGAAACGATAAAACATCTTCTTAGCAGATGAAAATCCAACCACTCGGAAACTTCTAACCTTACCCTCCGAGATTAACAATAAAATATAATAACTTAAAATTATTAAATTTCTTTCAAAATAAAGCCTATTTATTTTTTGTTTTACATCTAGGAATCTAATCGTAAATGAAAATTATATTAAATTGTGAATGTATGGTAAAATAAAATTACAATCTTCCGATGCGTTTTCCTTCCATGATGTCCGTGGATCGTTTTAACTCATTCTGCCTTATTATAAATAGACGCAATAGGAAATCATAGTATATCATTTCGGGCTTCCAGTAGACTGCATCGACTCCAGCGCCTTATAGTTGTCGAGATGTAAATAGGCACTTAAATAAAACATCCTCAAAGTAATCGCCAAGAAGTAAAATATCCGAGAGGACGGACCTGCAAGTTACTACTTTTTGAAATAATTGAAACTTTTCACCCGTAAACAGAACGTCGTGGTTTTGCTAAGCCTTAATATGTCAAAAAAGGCTAGCTGGTTAAAAGGAAACACTTGCATACCCTACAGGTGAAACGTTTCCATTATTTCAACAAGAATTATATAAACAGTTACTCTCAGGTCCTAGTTCTCGGAAATATTACTTCGTGGCGATTTCCTTGAAGATGTTTTATTGAAGAGTCTATTATAAAAAGTTTGTTATTTTTTAGTAGGGATGCACCGATATGGGTACAGCCGATATATCGGCTATTCGTGGCCGATATTAACAAATTTATCTATCACAACAATAGTGTATATGATGAAATCATTGTAAAGGACAATTCATACACTGGCATACCATTTTATTCCAAATTTTCATGAAAAAATGTTTGCAAGAGGATATTCGAATTTATTTCTTTTCATTTTATGTGAAACATATTTTCTTTCACAAATCGAATATCATTGTTTTTTATTTGTTTACTTTCGTAACTCCCGGTCTGGCGTACATGGCGCGGCCAATGAAATAAAATATTATCATTAGTTAGTTAATCGAGAATTTTCTTATTTTTAAATGTTTTCCTGAAATTATTTTTCTAATATCGGTATCGCCCAATATTGGCTTTTGAAGCCGATATTGGCCGATACCGATATTAGAAAAATAGGCTGTGATATACCAATAACCGATAGTAGCTAATTGTAAAAGACCCATGCTTATTTCAATTCTTAAAACACGTTAAAACCAAAATTTATATTAATATCCTTTGTTTTCTAAATACTAAAGAGGTGAAAACATTATTAACTAAAAATTTAAATGACTTTACCAAACTACTCACGAATAACCCTTTGTTTCAACCGTGGGTTCACCTCTAATTTCGAAATTTAAATATCACCTTGACAACCAGGGGGCGTAACGAAAAGAAGTCTGAAAGTGCACTCTAACAGTTTCTTTGATTGAACATCCTCGTAATTCCCCGCGAGGTTTTATTTTAAAATCGGGTCCACATTCAATGTTGTTTCAATGAGCGTTTCGAAATAGAAAATTTGTCGAACGTTTACTCATCCGACGCTTAAGTGCTTTGTTCAAACCAACAAAAAAGGATTCCGGAGACGCAGCCGAAATTTATTTCTTTAAAATCGCGCATGGGTTTTATTTTAAACGGTTTTGTCATGCTCAAATTGTACGCGTATGAAAAAAGGCAAAAGTTTTGGGCCAGTTTCGACAATTTTTCACGGCGCGCCGCCCCGGACGCCGAAGAAAGCGGAAAGAAACGCTAAACTTCGCAGCGCGCCCAGACTGCGTCGCCCCCTGCCCGCCAAAGAGCGAAACTAACTTTTGACGGTCCGTCCACGGTCCACCCTAGCCCGCCCCATCCCCCTCCGCCGAAGGTAGGCTGTGATGGAGTAAAAATGAACTCGCCCGCCGCTAGAGGCCGCTAAACCGGACACACGGCGGGGAAGAAAACGAGATTACTTAGTACGTTTAGCGGGCCCAGCATCGCTATTCGCTTCGGCGTCTGGGCCCGAGTGAGGTGTGTTCGCGAAACGTCGCTGCAGTCCGCTCGCTTTCTCTCCGTCTCATACACGTGAACCGAAATAACCCGAGTAAACAATTTCACGGCTTTACAACGGTCGTTATTGTTTCGCCGGTGAAGTCAGTACGTTCGTGTTTCGCGCTTCGTTATACTTCTACGTACTACGCGTTCGGGCTTCCATTTCATCCTGGCGAACTATGAAAATAAATACATTTTTACGGCGTCCGTTTCTCGAAACTTCGATTCCGACAGAAATTAGAGACAGTTGAGAAGCGTAACTCCGCTTTAAAACTTTTCGCGTCTTTCGAAAGTAAAACGCGTTTAACCTGTCTAAGAAAGGCTAGAAACAAAAGTAGAACTTTTTCTCCCAAGTCCGAAGAGGATTAGGCCTAAGCAGCCGATCTCTCGGTATCGCGCCAACATGTGCACTGCCACGACGAATGCCACCAGAAACAAGAAACCAACGGCGGTTCCAGCCAGAAGTCGCTTTAAACTTTCAAGGCCCAAAGTAAGAGACTTCGAAATTAGCGCGCCGTTACGCCGTAGAAAATACTATTTTCTCCTTTATTATAATTTTCATTAATTTATCATTATTTAAATTTAATCGTGCTCATTATATAGGACTGAGATAAATCATTGTTTGGTTTCATTAGTTTTACGCTTAAAACAGAATATCAAATTTGTTATAATTATAAACATTAGGATTTTAAAGTCCAATTAAGAAAATAATACCACTTTTCTTTAAAGTATATTTAAATTTGCTCTTATTAGTGTTCAAACACCACAACAGATGTATTTGTAAACGCACGTTTTTGTAAAATATAACACGCACAAAAAAATAGGAATTTTTAAATACACACATTTTTCTATGTAATAATTAATTGGGAAAATATAAAATTAATGATATAATAATAGTTAAACTAGCGTATAGTTTGCTATACTTCTCTTTGGTTTGAGTTGGTGGCGTTTCAATTTCGCGTTGCTATTTTAACCTAGCATGTTTTATAACACCCTAACGTAAGTTGCGGAGTCTTTTAAAACATTTATAATCTTAATCAACAAACGGAAAGTTTGGGGTCTAGTGGTAATATTTTATATTTTGAAGGAATATAATTATACATCAGTATTGTTATTGCTAAACATTGTCTAAAAAAATTAAATAACGTTATCATATAATAATATATTGTTAATTGAAAAATTCAATAGCAAAGTTTCAGTCTATCCCATGCGAACATAAAATTACGTTTAACGGGAAAAAATAGTTAATTTTTATAATTAGCGTTCTTTGTATATTGTAAGATAAAAAAGATTTTCTAATTAAACTGTGGTATGTCTACAAAACCTTTTCGCTTCTACCTAAAAGAACTCATTAAAATAAGATGGCTTTCTGGGTGTCATCTATATTTATCCTTCTTAATTTGGAGCTGTATATGAACTTTAGGCCTAATCTTTGTTACTGTGGCGTTGGTAGTCAATGTATTCGCTATTTATTAAACGTGAAAACATTTTTTGTATCTGTATAATTTAGCATCATAAATCTGCTACAGAAGAGTAGTTTCAACTTCTAATTTAATTTATGTAACAAATTATATTACAGGAACAAATAAACATAAATTAGGTGAGAAAATGTAATACACGAAATAAGTTTATGAAACCGATTTGTATTATTATTTTTGAACCAGAGCCTAAAATTGCCCCGGACCAGGAAAATATGGAAATTATTGCGTTGGAACTTCGCTTCAGGGTAGTTATGCGGGTTGTTCTGGTCACAAGGAACCTTTGCATTGTTTACAAAGCTCATGTCGTTTTTTACCATTGAATTTGCGACCATATTCTTGCCATTTTCGTCTTTTAGGCCGCTTTATTCTTTGAATCTTTGTCTTTCAGAAAGTTTTCTTCTTTGCATTTTCGTCATTCCACCCGCTTTACACTTTGCATTTTCGTCTTTCAGGCCACTAACTTATTTGTATATTTTCAGGCCAATTCTCACTTTTCATTTTCGTCTTTCAGACCGCATTTCATTTTGCATATTCGTCTTTCAGGCCGCATTTCATTTTGCATATTCGTCTTTCAGGCCGCCTTTCATTTGCCATCTTCGTCTTTCAGGCCGCATTTCATTTGCCATCTTCGTCTTTCAGGCCGTATTTCATTTGCCATCTTCGTCTTTCAGGCCGCATTTCATTTGTCATCTTCGTCTTTCAGGCCGCATTTCATTTGCCATCTTCGTCTTTCCGGCCGCCTTCCATTTCGCATATTCGTCTTTCAGGCCGCCTTTCATTTGCCATCTTCGTCTTTCCGGCCGCCTTTCATTTGCCATCTTCGTCTTTCAGGCCGCCTTTCATTTTGCATATTCGTCTTTCAGGCCGCCTTTCATTTGCCATCTTCGTCTTTCCGGCCGCCTTTCATTTGCCATCTTCGTCTTTCAGGCCGCATTTCATTTGCCATCTTCGTCTTTCAGGCCGCA